>NC_084816.1:13367737-14023275 GCF_963583255.1 Pyrus communis | reverse complement strand
TTCCACACGGATTACACACAAATAGTTAATTTATTAATTCTAGAATATATAAAAACAAAATGAAAATGAGACAAAAAAACAAAATGAAAATGAGACAAAAAAACGAAATGAAAATGAGAAAAACGGAAAATAAAGGCTTGTCTTTTCGTCTCTCAACCCATCAGACAATGTCGTCCAGCCGTCATCTTCAGCACTGTCCCCATCCGTCATCTCCTTCATTCATACCTCTCCACTCGCTGCTCCTAACTACCCAAAACCTAGCCATCGACCAATCCCTCCATGAGATCGAACGCATCATTTTCGACCCATTCCCTAATGGAATGCCTAGACATAATCATCGCACACACCCAATCTGCCATCAATTATTAATTTTTTTTTTTTAATTTTAGCTTCTGTTTGTACTCCAAATTCCTAGCCATTTTAGTGATTAGTTGAGAGAAAAATGAGTGGGGATAAGGAAGTAAGGCGGGTGGGGGATTTAGATTTCATTTGGGTTAGAAGTAGTGGGGGTCGGAGCTCTTGTGCATAGTGCGAAACATGGAGAACTCCTAGATATACCCAACTCCGCCCCATACCACTTGTTCAGGCGCTCGAAGCAGAAGAGTATACGAAATGAAGCGGGGGTCAAGTTACATAGAGCAACACCAAAGCAATTCAACAATTGTTTTAGGAAAGGGGAATGAGGAAACCTCAAACCCAGATCCGAATACCAATGGTGGATTCTAGCACAAGGACGTTTGGGATTTGAAGGTTGTGGCAAGGGATTTTGGACATTATGGCCCCTCTCCCATGTGATGGTGCAGCTGTTTAGAAGATGCTGACGGAGACTAGCAAAAACTTTTGCTTCTTCTTCACTTCGCACCTTCACCATGAGAGGTTTGAACTGAGAATCATAGTTAGCAGCAGGATGAGGAAGCTCGATTAAAGGCGCGGCCATTGGTTTGGGTGAAGGAATTTGAAGGAAGTAAACAAAGAGGTGAAAGGTTGACTTGAAAAAGGGGGCTGCAAGACCTTTTTAAAGCAATTTGGGAATTCTTTAAGACTAAAGAAGAAATATGAGAATATTTAAAAAAGGATATCCGAAAGTCGTTTGGCCATTGAATATGGACGGTCATCAGTGGATCCAACTGCTAGATTAGGCTAGAGAAAACAACGAACAAAACCTCGTTTTCCACGCACGTGCAACTGCGACAATCCTCATCATTAAGATATTGAAGGCATGATTTACAAGGTAGTGTGCCCGAATACTGAACGCTTCGATGTCTACAGGCTCATGAGAAATAAAGTTAGGACGCCACATGTTTGAAATGAAGAAAACGATACATATTCTAACTTACTCTGAAAGGCATGTTCTCTGGGTAACTACCCTCAAGGGGAACTAGTCATTTCTGATGCTTAGTTTGGGGCAATTGTGAGACCATGATTTTCCAGGGCTAGAGTAAGACAGATCAAAGTACGCCTACCACAGAAGTTCAATCCTGAACTCAACAGTCTCTTTAACAAAGCTGACTAAATGGATCAACGATGCCACCATCATCCTGTTCTAGAATCAGTGGATGAAGTCTGCCAACTTCGCTGCGATAAACCTTTCTTGTTCAGCAAGATTCGGGAACCTAATCCAGTATGGAATCAACAGGTTCCCTATAATCTTGGAGTCATTACAATCTAAGCATTGTCATGTCCTGCAAGTAATCACATTTCCTAAAAGGATGCAATATCTACTTCCTAGTTATCCTTATGGATTCTCCCAGCTTAATACGGATTCTACTATCCTAAAAAGTCTTATCCACGAATTGTATAAATACATCCTTCTAGAGTTCATCTATAGTAACACAATCTTTACACCTCATGTTTAGTCATCTGCTTGATCGTTGGTCTGGCTAGTTCGGTATGAGATAAAGCCAGTTCAATGACTAGGGGCCGGTTCTGCTGAACTAGTCTAGGGACAAGTTTGGATGGTTGAGACCGCATGGGGCACACGGGTGCGGGCTTGGGTCAAGACACAGAGTCGGGTCAGCTCGCCAAGCCTTGGGATGGAGCGCGTTGGGTTCGCATGTCTAAGAAAATTAAATGACACTCTGAGAAATTCAACGTAATAGAAAATTTCAAAAGTGAATGCCAAAGCCTTATTCGAGAATAGTAAATTGGGCTCTCAATGAAAGCACTAAATCAGTTTCTCTTAAAAGAGTGTGTATTTAGGGCTTAATGGGTAACTTACCAGAATTTGGTGGAGAATGGGGTATTATAGGGAGGTGACTAGCTCAAGTGTTAGGGTTTTGCCCTATACATGATGGCTTCCCATTAGACAAAGTGTGTCATCCGTAATATGAATGAAGAAAGAATAATTTCAAGATATTAATTATGCGATAATATCTTGGAATGATGATAGAAGCAATTTTGATTTTTGTTTTACTTGTTTGAGTTGATATGCAATAATGAATGTATTAAAGATTGAACTTAATAATTAATCTTATCTTTAATGTCTTTGACTTTTACTCATTGCCACGATCATGGAAGTTTGGTGATGCTATAGCTTCCAAGAATGTTGGAATGGGTGTGGGAATATTAGTGGGAGTAAACTGCCTATCCCCCACCCCCCCCCCCCCCCCCCCCCCCCGCCCTTGAACTTTCACTTAGCTTTTGATTTCCCCCTTAACTTCTTAATTGGAAAATCAAGGACTTAAACTATTTTTTTGGCTGATTTTCCCCTACCGTTAATTTTTCATAGATTCCATCTAAATTAATGTTAAATTTTATGATGTGCACACCACGTGATTCTCCTTTGAGGACAAAAAGTGCCACTTCGCTAGACTTTCAGACATAAAAGCTATAAAATCACCCAAATTTGCATAGGTCGACATTTTACAAAATCTAGGGTTTTCAATTATTTTAAAGAACGAAGCAACCAAAATATTCTCACATATTGTGCACATGCTTTCATTTAATAGAAATTTGGATGGAATGAATTAAAAACTAAATCGGCAAAAAAAAATTAGTTTGAGTTGTTAATTTTCCAATTAAAAAATTTAGAGGAGAAATTGAAAACTAAGTGAAGGTTTATGAAGAAAATCAACAGTTTACTCATATTAGTGGCTCTTCATTTAGCTAAAAAAGTTCAGGGGGAGCCATTTTATAGAAAATATTTACGTGTTAGATTTTTGAGTTTACAAGCATGAATACTAGCGCTTTGCACCAGGTTTTAGAAACACCGTTTAAGACAATCCTATTTAACACAAAATAAGTTTTATATATCAATATTTACATGTCTATTGTTTGAGAAGGTAACTTAGCAACATATTACTGTGATCAAAAGATTAACAACATTAAACTGCTTATTATTCAAGGTATTTAGATAGACTATGAACATGTTACTGAATCTAGATTTTCCTACTTCACTGTTTCTGGCTCATCTTCATCTTCATTATGTTGAGGTTTAAGGTTTCAGCTAGTGCTACAAATTTTGATAAAAAAGGAGTTGTTAGTTCGTACATATAAGAAAACAAAAGGGGGACATAAATAAAACTGAGATAGAGTTCATTTGTGAATCTGAAGGTGCAAATGAGATTTTTGTTTCCCTCTATTTTCACCTGCTCTATCAGATGTAAAAAGAGTAAAATGAGTGCATTCAAACCAACCCATTTTTCGCACTTCACTCCTATATCAAATATATCTCAACGATACTAATTAAATAGGGTTGGGGAGTTCAAATAAATCATTGCTAGCAACAAAAACAGTAAAAAAAAAATGTGAATGTAGAAATTAAAATAGTAAAGAAGGTATCGTTATGACGAAGATGCAATAATCTACTATGATTAATTTCACAAAGAAACCATATATAAAGGAATCCTTTGCAAACAATGCAACATTACAGTGTTAAAAAGCGAATGAAGATTATATGAAGTTTGAGAGCAACAACATACAAATGAGTAACATGTAAAGTTAAAATAGAGAAGACATTGATGTACAATGTTGCATTGGAGGAGGGCATACATAGTAGAATAATATATAAAGTAAGCTGGAAATGGAATTTGTTATTCTAGAAAAAATGGAATTTGCAATTTTCTCTTATGGATTTTCTCTGGATGGGTTCGCATTTTGAAATAGGGAGCTCTTAAGTGTGGATGGTTTGTTAAATTTAACTCAAAACAGTAGAACATATAAGTAAACAAATGGGGGACACATAACCAATAGCTAAGACGGAGTTTTCTTATGATAATGAGGGAGCATATTGCGTCAAGCATAAATGGACAAAGAAAAGCTCTTTATAGCGACAAAAATAAAAAACTACTTTATAATTGGACAAAGAAAGAGGAAGATAAGAAGAAACAAAGAAATGGCCCTTAAAAATTTGGCAGATACATTCTCAGCAAGTGAACAAAAAAACCGAAGCATTTCCAAACAGAAACTCAATATCAATATGAAGCGAAAATAAAATAATGCCTGAGCAAGAAAAAAAAACAAAAAAAAAAATTATAAACCTGAGCAATGACATATAATTCATACGAATGTAATACTTACCTTTCAAAATGAAAACCTGTAGGAAAATAAAAAAACCAAATGAAATAGCATGGCAGAAAATTTTAAAGGGGAAAATAAATTAAAAAAAAGTAAATAGAAAGACAAAGAGGATGAATGGTCTTGTCCAATGTACTTAATTTCTCTCGAGTATAAAGACAGCTTACATATTTCTTGATCATATGAGATCAGTAGTTGATATAATTAGTCCAGCCGCAAAGGAACCCAATTCAACGCTTAAACCTAGCTTATCACTGCATTGAAATGACAAAGAAAATGCATATTATATCCATCATTTCAATCATTCATTAGATAGATGTGGTTGAATGCCACTGATACCAATGATAGATTTCATTACTCTGCACATACAAATTGTTCAGCCAAAACAATTGTTCATCAAAAATTAAAGCATCCAAGTGCATTAAACGAAGATATATCTATATCTAAAGAGGAAGGTTTATCATAGGCTTTAGGAATCTGTAAAAAGAAAAGTAAGTATATGAATTCTCAAAAAAAAAAAATTGAAATCGAAATTCTTATTTCTAAAGAAATTGAAGGCAAAATAAGATTAAATTATAAATTGAACATATAATAAAAGTAGATTCAACACTACTCTCTCAGGAACTAAATTATTGCATATCAATGCTCATTCTCATCTAGGATCAGTTCAATATTTTTAACAAAGTAAGGTGCTGCAGATTGATGCTTTTGATCATCTTGCTCCTTTTTTTTAGCTCGACTATTGCCATGGTCATCTCAATAGTTGGTGCAAAGATGTAGTTGATGCAGTAAGGAACAAAAAAGATACAAATTAACCCTTACAATGGCTGCAGCACCTGTAAGTAAACAAATATTGTAGAGACATAAGTTGAATAATTGTAGCAAGCAAACAAATACAAAATTTACTCACTTTCAAAATCCAAATTAGAAAATAAAACAAATTGAATGGACTATGAAAGAAAATTTATTAATTAGAATCAAACTAATAAAATTGAATTGAACAAAACCCTAACTCAAATTTATTGAATTAGAATCAAACTAATGATATTTAATTGAACAAAACCCTAACTCAACTTAAGCCCCTGTTAAAAACCCATCACTGATATTAAAATTATCTTTGGGGAAATTGGGTATGAGTGAGGGTACTGACCTTCGCCGGGCATGTCATGTTCGAAATTGGAAGAGTTTGAGATGTGATTTTGGTGGAAAATGGGCTGTGCTGTAGAGAACCATGTTTGTGGGGAATCAAAAATGCAAAAATCAAACGATGTAGATGAGGATTTCGAAGATTCTAAATGCAAGAAAGAGGAGAGAAATTTACCTTTGGGCAAGAGTGGTGGCCGTTGATGGCCGTTGATGTTAAAATTGAAGAGATTTTCGCAAATAAGAGCATGTCCAAAGGAGATGTCAAGTTTTAAACATAAAATTTGAATTTGACAGTCTATGTGGCATTTTGACATCTTTCAAAATTTTACTCTCCACCCGGTACGTCAAATTAAATATTATTTTATTATATTATTTTCTTTTCTTTTTATTTTATTAAACTATTATTTTATCCCTTTCTTCTTGATCTCTTCAAGTCCTCCTCGCCCTCCCTTTCTTCTTGATCTTTTCAGGTCCCTCCTCACCCTCCCATTTACCCTCACTATTATCACCTCCACCTCCACCCCCTCCACCACCGCCTCCCCTACCTCCAAAATCACCCCACCTTCTCCGCCACCGACAACCAGTTCGATACCGATATCCTTGATTCCCGAATCAACAGTGAATATGGTGGTAGTTTTGGTGTCAGAAACCACTCTAAGCTTTTGAATCGACGTGGTGTAGCTCAAACTGCGAGATGCTTCGAATCCGTGAAAGGTGAGACTGTTGTTGTGCTGCAAGCGTTGAGCTTCGCCGTCGGCGAGGGGAAAAGAAAAGGCGATGTTGTGGAAAGCTCCAATTTTGGGGCGTATGAGGAAAAAGGAGGACTGGGAAATACACAAGTCTGCCATATGCGTATGGGCGATGAGAGTTGCAGAGATAAAAAAAATTAATAAAAAAATATTTGGCGCTGTTGTCAAATTTGACACAATGGGGAGAGTTGTTATTCCATGTCATGCCACATCAGATTTGGCTTCTTGGTTGGAAAGCATTGCAGCTGTTTTTTTTTTTTTTTTTACTGTTATTGCTGATTTGGATATTTTGACATCTCCTTTGGAGATGCTCTGAGTTAAGAAGGTATTGATTAACCATTGAAAGAAAAGCTTTGAGTTTAGCAAATGCCATTGTCTTCTTGCACTTCCTTAAAACAACCACAAACCCATGTTGATGTGGATATGGGGAAAAAAAAAGCGTTCAAAATATAATCACCAAAATTAGGAGAAAACAACTAAAATTAACAAATATTAAACCCTGGGAAGAGCATATTTTTTGAAATTAAAAAAAACCCATATGAAAAAGATTCAGAGTTCAATCCATATCTTAAATACTTGATAGTAAAGTTGCGAGGGATAGGTGTGAGGGTTTTGATTAGGTGTGAGAGATTGCGATATTGAATTTGTTAGTTTGAGGGGTTTTGCAATGGTTATGAGTGAGAGAAAAAGGCAGTGTGTCACATCCTAGCTTGACTCCGCCGTAGCACGATATTGTCCGCTCTTGACTTACCATTCTCTCAAAGTTTTGTTTTTGGGTTTCGGCACGAGAACTTCCCAGGGGGGTCACCCATCGTAGGACTGCTCTCACCTAAACTCGCTTAACTTCAGAGTTCTTATGGGATCCAGAGCCACTAAGTTCCCAAAATGCCTCGTGCTATAAGGAGGGGAGCATGTACATATAAGGCACATCACCCGTTAGTCGATGTGGGATCTTACAATCCACCCCACTTAAGGGGAACCCGGAGTCCTCGCCGACACATCCACACCAAATAGCAGAGTGGCTCTAATACCAAATTGCCACATTCCAACTCAACTCCGCTGTAGCACAATATTGTCCACTCTAGGCTTATTCCCTCACTATTTTGTTTTTGGGTTTCGGAACGAGAACTTCCCCCCGAGGGGGGGTCACCCATCGTAGGACTGTTTTCACCCAAACTCGCTTAACTTCAGAGTTCTTATGGGATCCGGAGCCAGTGAGTTCCCAAAAGGCCTCGTGTTATAAGGAGGGGAGCATGTACATATAAGGCACATCACCCCCTCTCCGTTAGTTGATGTGAGATCTTACAATTCACCTCACTTAAAGGGAACCCGACGTCTTCGCCGACACATTTGCATCTAACGGCAGAGTGACTCTAATACCAAATTGCCATATCCCAACTCGACTCTACCGTAGCATAATATTTTCCGCTCTGGGCTTACCATTCCCTCACGGTTTTGTTTTTGGGTTTCAACACGAGAATTTCCCTGGGAGGTCACCCATCATAAGACTGCTCTCGCCCAAACTCGCTTAACTTCAGAGTTCTTATGGGATCCAGAGCCAATGAGTTCCCAAAATACCTTATGCTATAGGAAGGAGGAGCATGTACATATAAGACACATCACCCCCTCTCCGTTGGTCGATGTGGGATCTTACACAACGAGGGTTTGATGGCAGTGTAAAGATAAACCAAATCAAAAGGAAACGACAGCACGAAGTAAACGACAACACACTATCATATAAAAGCAACACGTACGTCTTGGCTTTTTGGTCATTTTATTGTGCAAGTAAGAAAAAGACAGAAATATTTAAACAGTAAAACAAGGATATTTCCGCCAATTCATTGTGCTTAATGTGGATGCAAATTTCTTCCTCCTTGATCTTAGACAAAATTGCACCTACAAAACAAATAACACTTTAGGTCCAAACCAAGAGCCTTACGCGCCCACGATGAATGGGGGGGGGGGGGGTTTGGCCGAAGAGCCTCCGATGCCAAAGTTAAAATTTAGAGAGAAAAGTGTTTGAGAGTTTTGGAGAATTTTAGCAAGAGTGAAGACCTAACTTTTTAGAGAAAAATGGGGTTCAATATATAGAGCATGACTGGTTCCCTTTGGAGAAAAGATGGCTAGCCCTTTGGGGTATTTTTGGTGTGTAATGGGTGATTTAATTGGTGATTAATGGATTAATTAGGAAATAAATCCATTAATTAACCAATTAACCTAATTTTTATGGAATGTTTTGAAGGTTATGGAATGACTGGTTTGTAGAGAATATGAAATGAGGAAGAATGAAATAATTTTGAATTTGTTACCTTCTTTAGACACTTTTGACTTGGTTGAGGAATAACTGCATGCTGCTCGCACGTAGGAATCCCAATATGCCTCAAGGGTATTTTTGTCCTCCGTTATCCAAATATCCATGTGTCGTCTTGTGATTATTTTTAGCTCCACAGTTACGAACAATGTTTTTTCCATTGCGTTGAAGTATATATAACTAGCAACGGTGCCCGCACGATGTTGTGGGTCTTAAAACTATATAACATACGCAGAAAGTTCTAAATACATACAATATGCAAATTGAACTCCTAACTGTCAATTTGTTCTAATATTTTTTCTATTGCCATTTGTTCTAATATTTACATCTTTTACAAATTGAACTCCTAACTGTCAACCGTACAAATTTTTTTGTATGTAATTTTATTTACATACAAAAAATAATATTTGATAAAAATTTGGTACTATTTACACGTACTATTTACACACAAAAATTTGGTAGATAGTCTATATTGATATCCTCATGAAATATAATCGACCTATGTTACCTAATCATAACCAAACTGTATAGTTACAGTTGACTTTAAGTCATCAATGAAGCAAAATACCTGAAGTCAAAGATAAACGTGACGTGAATGTACTTCAAGCCCTAAACAAAGTGACCCTACTTTTTGCAACAAAACAATCCTTTTATTACAGAAAATTACAGGAAAAACTTTTAAAAGTGGAAACAAAATTAAGTCAAATGATTAGGGCACCAGAATTTTCCTTGACCAAACACAAATAAAATTTAAATTAAAAAAAAAAAAAAAAGCTATCTCAAATACATAGAGATTTAGAACTCATCAAACACTTTATTAAGCATATACAAGTTCACCCAACAGATAATCTTATTTAG
The DNA here is from genome assembly GCF_963583255.1 of Pyrus communis. Taxonomy (NCBI): domain Eukaryota; kingdom Viridiplantae; phylum Streptophyta; class Magnoliopsida; order Rosales; family Rosaceae; genus Pyrus; species Pyrus communis. The sequence continues at coordinate 14,013,696 of NC_084816.1, read as the reverse complement.
TCACACTATTTAATTTATCAAATTGATTATTTAATCCTGTCATGCTATACCTTATCATCCCAGCACGATAAATAAAAAAATTCTTCAATCTCTTGCATGTCTATTTCAGTTCTTAAAATCGAAAGAAAAGATTAAAGTTTCTTTCTTACCAAAATCCACCAATTTGAATCAAATCCACCAAAAAAGCATACATGTTCTTTCCTGGAATTATACATATATTTGAGAAGAATCAAATAAAGACTAAAATTCAAAATTCTTTCTCCCCCTAAACAAAATTCTATACATGCATATAATTATCTTAACTTCCTGGAAGCAAGTTGGATAACGTGCAAACGCAGACATTATAATGCTCAGAAAATAGGCCATCTTTTATAGTGATAAACGGTAAGTAAATAGTAAGTTAACATTTCACTCGAGAAGTATAAAGTTTGAAAGGGGTAAGGAAATAGACACACAAAGATATATATCTTTGATGTACAGTCCACCTTGGTCTCAATGGATGTACAGCACCAGGAACACTGAAAAAGTTTAAATAGTAAGTTAACAACTTAAAACACTAACTGGAATTGTAGCATAGCTTGTAATTTCTGCAATATAAATAGTGACAAAAAGAAGTAAATTCTTGAGAAGCACTTGAAAAAAATAAACAATTTAGAGAAAAAGAAAAGTCATTAGCAACCCCCATGGTTGTTGTTAAGATACATATATCTACATATATAAATTTTATCTCACCTCAAAGAGAACGGCAAACAACCACACTCAATTGCCTAATGAAAAGAAATTGAACAAATTAGGATTCAGTTGGTATTAAATTGAAATGGGTTGAATATTATAACAAAATGATTAAAGAAAACACATAATTTATATCTTTTGAGGGAAATCAAATTACCTAACTGAAATTTGTTGGAAATCAAAGAATTTAACCTCGTATTGGAAATCAAAGCAGAAATATGTAAAAGAGCGGTGACATACCTGTGGACCTCTCGAGCATGGAAAGGCTTTAGTTTCTTGCAAAACAACCGAAAATAAAATAAGAAACCCGCTAGAAAACTCGACAATAGATTGGTTAAAAAACACTTTAAAATACTCTTTGTACCACTTGGTGATGATAAACACTATTTGTTTTCGGATGAAACTAAGTATCCCAAAACTTATCTTTTCCGTCTCTGAACATTCAAAATTTTCAACAGAACATGGATTCTATAATGTTGGTTAAAATTATCTACACTACGCACATGCAGACTAAGGCAAATACATAGCTAATTACAGAACAAAAAAAAAAACCAAAACTTCTGTTTAACATGCATAACATACTTTAACTTACCAAAATGAATTTACATGCCTGGCATGGTTGGGGAGTCTGGGACAACGACACAATAGTTGCCTCAACTGCAATTCAATTCATATGCATCTGCTCAGGGATAACTCATATGTAAGAGAGGGCGTTCATGCCCAAACACGCATACTTTTAAAAGCACAGATATATATATATATATATATATATATATATATATATGCAGGTATAAATAAACGACAAAACAGAATTGTTAATTCTAACAAAATTGATAGAACCAAGTGGAAGTTTGTAAGACTCATTTGCAGGAAGGTGCTCTGTAGAAATTGAAAAGATAGAAAATTGATAGTTCATGATTATGGTAGTCCAGATTAGATTAGCTTTAGACTCTGCCAGTTTATTGCATGCCTTTCATCCATAATTCATGTCCTAATTTATCTGTTTAGGTTTTAGTTCTTGCCTTTGGGAAACCCCAAAAGGAAAACCCAAAATCTCTATCTCAAATGCTCATCTACAACCACACTAATGCAACAAATTAATCAATCAATTTCAGAAAAATAGAGCAAAAATTAACAAACCTAAACAAATAGGATCGGGATGAATCTTAGAACATACCTGAGTTCAATTCAACTTGTCCGACAACGGTCCCATCTCTGGGATCGCCGATGATAACAGAGACCAACACCCTGAAGAACTGGATTCAATGAGAAGGAATAGGAGGAAGAAGAAACGACCCAAGTTTAAACATCATAGAAAAGAAACTGATGTCAGTACCATAGAGTTTGATTTAGGGATGTCTTTTCTGACTAAACATATAAATCAAGATCGTGTAACATGAATCATAACCATCCAAACACAAACTCTAGTTCATAACTATTGTACAGAGTAGAACTCTTACCTGCAGATCCAGCTTTACAAAAATTGAAATTAATTGTAGTGTTTGACAAAGCCCAGGTGGGTGATTTTATTAAAAGATGAGTTAGAGAGCCTCTGAAACAGAAGAATCCAAATGAAGAATTCAATTACTGCAGAATGCAAATGAACACACAACTAAGAGAGACTGAGCGATTCAATACACCTGAAACCAAAGTCGTTATGTTTCGTTCGAATCAACACAAATTCAAAATAAAACTTATATATATATACACACACACACACGATGTACTTGGTCATGATTTCAAGGCATGGCGTGCCCGGATTGGACTGAAAATTCATCGGAAAGCCGGTTCGAACTCCGAGGTTGGAGACGAAAGCAAAGACCAATATTCTCAAGGTCTTGCACCGACGACTGTGAGATCAAGATAAAATGGTCAAAACCATAGCTTTGACAAAACGTTGAGAAATCTTGGAATTCAATCATTGAGAAAACATAAAAATTTAAACACCAAAGAAGTTAATCACTGAAAAAAAAACATTAAAAACCAAAATCAGAGGCCAAAAACCCATAAAATTAAAAGAATTAAAATATGGGTTTTATTAATCAGGTAGTGAATCAGTAAAATACCAAACATGCTACTGAGAGAACTAAATCAAACAACAGTAAAAATTAAACCCTACTTTAATTTTTTTTTTAATTCCAAAAACGGAAGAGGGTAATGATTTTTCTTCACAAACCTTTCTAACCCAATGAAGGACACTCCTATGAAGTCCTTCAGTGAACATATCTCTTCTGGGTTCTTCCTTTACCTGTACAAAGAATCAAAAAAGTAAAAACCCACCAACCAAAAACTACAAAAAAAAAATCAACTTGTTTTTCTCTAGAGATTCTAACAGAGAAAACTGGATAGAAAATTGAAGAGATGTGCACTGACTTTCTAAGAGAGAGGTCCAAATGTAGGGGATGCTGTCCAACGGATGAGGAGGAGGAAGGAAGCTGGAGAATGAGGGAAGAACAGGCTATCGTTTCTATTTTTCCAGAAAAAAGATATGCACTGGTTCTGTCATTTTTAGCAAGAAAGTGAGAAGGACGACGCCATCGCGAGAACTCAAGAACGGCGATGGGATGGGATGCCCTTTTGAGAACATGAAATGGAAGCAAATGGGCTTTTCCACTGTTTTCCTCGCCTTTCCAGTTTCCACCGTTTTCCAATTCGCGATGACCAACACGTGTAGACATGGGGCATAAAAAGAAAAAGCCAATTACAAGAAATGGCGTGAGAGAAAGAAGCAAAATGAAAAGCAGAAACAGCAGAGAAATTGAACAGGAAAGGCCATCGATGATGAACGTGTGGCCATCGAGGGCCGAAGTTGTCATTTCGTTGTGCAAATGAGGATAAAAACATAGAACCAAGAAGAAGCTGAAGGGAAGTTTCCAAAAAAGTTAAAAAAAAAAAGGAAGGTGAAGGGCAAATCCGTCCGGACACTATAGATCAATAGTGTCATCGTAGTTTATATAAATTTTGGAACGTGCTATTTACATATTTTAACGTACTTCTCACACATCTTTGATAATTTATGTTCTTCAATTAATTAGTCCAACGATCGAAAATTAAAAAAATATATAAGAAGTAAAATGAAGTGTATGATATCTCTAAATTTTTAGCTAGACACGTTCACTCGTCTCAACTATGTTCTGTCATTGACTGTTGTTAGTGCTGCCGGAGCGAATGGAAGAGTTGCAGTGGAGGCACTTTTAGGGTTTTCGGAAGAATCAAGAGATTATGAGGACCTGGGCATATCAACGCCGCCGTCGTACAGCTACATATAGGTGCGTTGGTTGAGCTGGGACGAGTGGCTTGAATCTCTCTTTTCGAAATCACCTGATTCTGGCCTCCGCTTTGAGAAGAGTAAGAGAATCCAACTTCATTTTTGCGATAATTTTGACAACAATAGACATACTCTTGTTTTTTTTTTTTTTTTTTTTTTTTTCTCAAGTGGGTTTTGCTTTTAATTGAGTTTTGTGGAGGTTTCTGGCAATTTCATATATGGTCTTCATCGTCTTTGAATTGTTGTCAACCGATATCAGCATGGAGAAGCAGATGATGTCTTCCTGTTGCGGTTGAAGTTACCGAAACGATTGTTGAATTCAGCAAAAAGATCCTCAGTTTAGGTACGTTTTTCACCCAACTCCACTCCTCGGAGCCTTTTCAGATCAGCTTCTTATGTCGTTTTTTTCCCGACGGGGGCGGGGGATAATGTGTTTGTTCTACTTTGCTAGCTTAATGTATGTGTTTTGTGAACTATAGATTGGACATGATTTAGATAATTGTAAAACGAATCAATCAAGTGATGCTTCGCTTCCAGAGGAAATGTTGGCCATGTTATATTGTATGGCAATCATAAGGTGAGCTTTCTTTATTGTTGTGTTCTTACATCTCTGTTCTTTTCTTTACTCCCTTATCGTCATCTGTTCTCTCTCTCTCTCTCTCTCTCTCTCTCCCCCCCCACCTGCGGCAATAAAAAAAATATTGAGTTGTTGACTTATCCCAGCTGCATTACACTTTCAGCTATACCTGGAACCTTCCCATTCAATAAGTATGTAGAAGGAAACGTTTTACTAAAAGTTGGTAGTTCTCAGAAAGAACTCCAACCTTTTGAAACTCCATATATAGCAGATGTATATGTTTGTTGTACAAATCATTTGGAAGTGTTTAAGCATCCAAAGTTGTTCTCAGGAGTTCTTTGATATAGCGCTTATTATTTCCAATTTTTTGCATGTGGTCCAATATCCTAGTGGATAGGCCGATAGGGTGTTGGGTTCTAACCATGCGTCGCGAGTTCAAAACTCCCCCCTCCCCTAGTTTAATATAATAGTTTCAAACACTCCCCACTCCCCTTAATAATAGTAAAAGCTCTATGTCCCATCACATATGTGATAATAGTTGTATAACAATATAGTTTTGATGGTTTTTCATGGTTAGGCATACAACAGAGATATTTGTAATTGATTGGCCTTCCATGAATTTGTGTTCATATAAAAATAAATGTAATTCACTCAAATTCGTTGGGGATTATTATTTATGCTCATATTTATTTTTTGCATCCTTTTCAATTTTGTCGCAGGTAGTGCTACATGAATAAGTTAGCTTCACACTAGTGGTCATGTTTCTGAAGGCTTGTGAATGGTGTTGCCAAGAAGACATGGAAGAAAACAGAGGTTTAAATTGTTGTGGCTGCTGATGCAATTGGCATTCCACGTCCACTGATTGATATTCATCATGGTGAGAAACTCAACATTTCATTTGTACATTTTTCTTTTGTTCGTTGGTTAAGCCTTTAGGTTTTGGGTATTTAAGTGATTTTTTTTGAATACTTGTGATACTGCATGTTGATATTTCTTTTTTCTTTCGCTTTGTATTGAATTCTTTTTTAGAGGGATCTCACCGTGGTCTTCCCACACTTGAGGTTCTTCATGGTGCATCAGTGAAGGTACGGATCACGCTTGGTACTTCAAAGTTTTGTTTCTTCAGATTCTTCTGATGTTTACTCTTAATGTTTAGATTTTATGTTTGATACTGTAAACACGAAAAATTCCTGAAACAAGAGACAAGAATACGTGTACAAAATATATTTTTTGTTTGTATTGATTTTGGGGTTACAATCTCTTTGTAATTTGATCCTCTGATTCTATCTTCGTAGGGTGTAGGTTTGTGGATGAGCTGTTGATCCAAAGGGCCGTCGGGGCTTGATCGAGGGATGAACAGTTGATGAACGGATCTTCGAGGGCTTTTGAGCTTGATCTTGAAGACTGGGTGTATGGATTTCTTCAAGGGGGCCGTCGGGGCTTGATCTTGAGGGCTGATGGATGAGCGGATCTTCAAGGGCTTTTGGGCCTAATCTTGAAGACTGAGTGTATGGATTTCTTCAAGAGGCCGTCGGGGCTTGATCTTGAGGGTTGATGGACGAGCGGATCTTCAAGGGCTTTTGGGCCTAATCTTGAAGACTGATTGGATGTGTGGATTTGTTGAGGTTGTTGATCCAAAGGGCCGTTGGGGCTTGATCTTAGGACGAACGGATGATGAACACTTTCTTCAAGGGGCCGTCGGGGCTTGATCTTGAGTCGGCGGAAGTTCTTCAAGGGCCGTTGGGGCTTGACCTTGAAGGAGGGTTTGACGAAGAACGAAGAGTGTTTTCTTGATCCTTCGGGATTTTGCTTGAGAGCTTTAGAGTTTCAAGGCTTCAAGGTTTTGGAGTGATGTAAATTCCCTTCTTTCTTTCTCTTCTTTCTCTTCTTTCCCTTCTTCCTCCCCTTGAAATGAATGCCTTGGCCTCCTATTTATAGAATTCCAAAACTTGACTTTTGGATTTAAATAATCAGATGAAATAAATCGTTTCTGCCAGATATTGACACGTGTCCTATTTGATGACCTTTCCAATTTATTTCTATTTTTCGTTGAGTCACACGCTACATGTAAAATTTATGTGACACGTGAGCGTTGAAATTTTAATTATTGGTTAACATTCATTTCACCGAAATTTCGATGTCTACAAATGCCCCCACTTCAAAGCGCGTCGTTGACATGTGCTTGTCACTTGTAGAAGATGCGTTTTGAAGTCTCTTAATGTAGATGTCAACCCAAGGGCCGTCGAGGCTTGATCTTGAATTGAGCTGTAAATTTCTTCAAGGGCCATCGAGGCTTGATCTTGAGTTGGACTGGAAGATTTTCTGGTTTCCTCCGAAGGTCTGAACTTACTCCTTTTATCTGGAGTTGAATTTGATTCAAGGGTGGTGAACACTTGATTTTGAATCGGACTTGTGATTTCTTCAAGGGCCATTGAGGCTTGATCTTGAACTGGGCTGGAGGATTCTTCTGGTCTCCTCCGCTCGTTGATTTTCCTTTGTGCTACTCTTGAACTGGGCAGCAGGATTCTTTTGGTCTCCCCCCGAAGGTCTACGAGCGGTTTCAGGATATGGCAGGCAAGTACGAGGTGGAGGTGCTGACCTGTTTCTTTGTTCAATCTTTCCAATTTGTATTGAATACGAATCGGAAAGATTGAAGTTTCCTTGTCCCTTCTCTGGCAGTGTATCAACCGTTGAAGATGACTACTCGAGAGCAATACTAGGTAAGCAATCAGGAATAGATTCCAGGTAGTCGGTTCCAGTTCGGAAGACTGACTCCAAGTGCCGGCTGATTGCTTCTTTCACTTTGCCATGCGAGTAAGAACAAGGACAAAGAAAAAGACAGGGAAAAAGCATGATATGAGATACCTTTGCTTTCGAAGAAGCAGCGAATGAATCAGCACATATATTTGTTGTGCTTGTCTCCACATGCTTCGATGTATCATATTTGCTTGCCTTACTTGCTCCCCTTTGCAGAAGTGGTATTTCCTTATGTAGGTTTAGCATCTTCTCTTGTAGTATTTGTCCTCCGATGCAGGAGTTGAATGCAACCTTTGCATTTAAATGGTGCTTCACTCCTTGGTGGCAACTGGTTTGAGTGGAGGTTCCGACATATTGCTTCCTCTGTCCTTGTCTTGGCAGGTGAGAACAAGGGCAAAGGAAAAGATAGGGAAAAAACATGATATGAGATACCTATGCTTTCGCCCTTGATGATATGAGATACCTTTGCTTTTGAAGAAGCGGTGAATGAATCAGCACATGCTTCAATCTATCGTTTCCTCCTGGGTCATCTGTACTCCAGGCGTCTGGTATCTTCAAAGGTTGAATAGGTTTTCTCAAAGGAAGAAGAAGAATTGTGTATTTCGAGAGGCTTTGCTGGGAGTGCGCCCTCAGAGGTGAGGAAGAGTTGGGCATTTTCTTCAGGTCTGCCTTGCCATAATAGACGAAGGTCGACACATATAGGGATTTCTTAATAGTAAGTGGTGGTACCGTTCTTTTACCCTTGTCGACAAACGTCTCTTCGATATCTGAACGACGCCTCTTCGATTTCTGAACGACGCCTCTTCGATTTCTGAACAACGCCTCTTCGATTTCTGAACGAGCGCCACTTTTGACAAAGTTGCACGCGTTTTCTGAAAAGCAGAGAAAGCGTCGCCGAACTTTGCGCTTGTCGGCTAAAGACGTGTAGTTGCGATGATGGCCTCCACGTGTTCTCGACTTTGTCAGATATCTTTTGACAAAGTTGAACGCGTTTTCTGAAAAGCCGAGAACGCGTCGCCGAACTTCACGCTGGAAAATCCGGATTTTTGAATCGGTGGTCGTGTCGCTTGGCTTTTTATAGAGCGGTATTGATCACCCCAACATTCACACTCTGAAGATTGCCCATTCTTGAAAAATTGTCTCCGACCCTTTGAAATTTTTTATCCCTTCTCTTTGAACACCTTTGAAAAATGACTAACTCATCGAACCTTTGCTTAGATTTGAGTCTCAGCAGCGATCCGGTTGTGCCCCGTCAAGGTAATGTATGGCGCCCTTCTTTTTTATCTTCTAACGGTCCTCTTACAGATGAAGACTCTGTGATGAAGGACGCAACAACAGCTACGATAGTAGCTAGGAACCTCCTCACTCCTGAAGATAGTCGGCTGCTTTCAGGACGGTCCGATGAGTTGGCCGTTCAAGAGTCCCTCGCTCTCAGTGTTCAGTGCGCAGGCTCTGTGTCCAACATGGGCCAACGCCTACTTGCTCGCTCCCGCCAAGTTGAATCCTTGATGGCGAAGGTGGAAAGTCTCAAGCAAGAGATCAAGCAGCTGAAGTATGAGAATAGAAGTTTGCACGTGCTTGCAAACAACTATTCGACGGGCATGAAGAGGAAGCTTGATGAGCTGCAAGAGTCTGAAGGTCGGATTCAAAATGACCGTCAAAGGTTTTCGTCTTTCCTCCAGAGGCACATTTTTCCTGGGTCTTCCAGCGTTTGGCCAAGTATTGAGGCCTCGAATGCTCTATCTTCGATGCCTCCCGCTCCGATGCCTTCCGCTCCGAGAGTTTTGCCAAATAATGGGGCTTCACGTGAACATCCTTTGTGAAAGCTCCAATCTTGTATATTTTTTTTTTTTTTTTTTTTTTCATGTGTAAGCACATATCTGTAATTTATCAGAGATATCAATAAATAAACTTTATTTTATTTAGCGTAATGTGCTAAATAGAGCGTATATGTATATATATATATTATTTTTCCACATGGTGCCGGTGCACCAAGATCCCCTTTTTTTTATTATTATTTTTTTTCTTATTGCTTTCGGTGGTACTGATCCACCAAGATAGATCTTTTTTTTTTTTTTTTTATTATATTTTTTTTTCTTTGCTTTCGGTGGTACTGATCCACCAAGATAGATCTTTTTTTTTTTATTAATAATATTTTTTATATATATATATTTCCCACATGGTGCAGGGAGGAAATGCAGAGGAGCTTGGAGTAGTAGGAGGTAAGAGACGGAAAAAGTCTTTGGGTGTGAGTTGCCAAACTTTGATTTTGTCAATCACCTTCAAAGGCAGCAGCAAAGGCAGGCAGATGTGAGTTGACAAACTTTGTTTTTGTTAATCACATTCAAAGGCAGCAGAGGCAAGCAGATGTGAGTTGACAAACTTTGTTTTTGTTAATCACATTCACAGGCAGCAGCAGAGGCAGGCAGATGTGAGTTGACAAACTTTGTTTTTGTTAATCACATTCACAGGCAGCAACCATGGCGGAAGTGCAGAAGCCGGAGGCTGAGAATGCGGGTATCCTGGCTGCACAGGTGCTGACTGACCATAGCCTCCTGGAGTGCTGGGTGACTGAGCGGTTTGCCCATAAACTGCAGGATTTGCAGGAGGCTTTTGTGCTGGAGGTGCTTGAGCTGAATCACCCTGAATTCCGTAAGAGGGAGTGCGCTGCTCAACCTTAGAGAGAGACAAACTGCCCATACAGCAGCATGAAGATCTTACTGGGGTAGATGGGCAGTATGGAGAGCATGGACGAAGAGCTCAACGAAGACGCTGCAGACGACGTCGCTGGAGAGCTATTGAACTGCTGTTGCTGTTTGCTACAAGGGACGCCGCTTGCTGCGGAGGGAGTGCGCTGGAGCTTGTACCTGTGAAGTACATCTGCACAAACACGGAGTTCATCATTGCAGCGCCACATAGACAACTCAAACATAAGATCCTCTATCTGAGAATAGTACAAGTTTGCAGCCATCATTCTAGCCAGTAGGCAAACGTCCCTTGTGACCTCGGGAGTTACTCTTGGATTACCATCACGATCACCACCCATCCAGGAAGAAAACTGAATAAGTGGGGCGTTATGGGGAACACGCTCATTAATCCCAATATTCTTCAAAGCTGTATCCACACGACGGAGAAATTTTGGGACACCCTTCCAAATTGTCTCATGGAAATAGCTCATCCCCGCTCTCATCTCATCTTGTGGAGTGGGAGCTGTTCTTCGGATCTCATCCGTACGAAATGCAGCTTGGATCTCTCTCTGAAGTGCCTCATCAATCTCCTGCTTATCATTAGGAGTAATGTCTTTCGCGTACACCTGGGTTAAACAATTCCGAATCCTTCCGTGCTTCTGAAGTAAGGATCGACGAATTGATTGTGTAGGATGAGCAGTGAGGACCAGATCTACAGTCTGATTCTTGAGAGCATCGAAAACCTCTTGGGGGGACTTTCTTAGATCCCCTACAAGCCTCTTGAGAGTCTCTTCAATATCTGATTCAGTCGTTGCAGAATTTTCATCTGCAAAGTCACCTTTTTTTCAGCTTGTTTCGTCTGCGGTAAGCAATCTGGACCTCCTCAGCTAAGTTGGCCAAGCTAAGCATGTGAACGAAGGATTTTGCAACAACAATAGAATCCCCTGGGTCCAAACTTGTCAGTACATTTCCAAGCTCTGATAGTTTTTTTCGGGTCATGCTTTCCTTCATACTCAGCAGAAAGCTCATAACATGCTTGAACCGTTTCCCTGAGATCCTCTCCATGTAAGTCTTGGACAATATCCAGAAACCGATCCAAAAGCAGAGCATCGTCGGGTTTCAAAGGCTTGGGAACAGAGAGGCTCCATGCCAAGGAAGATTGTAGAGCAGTGGAGTAGGCACACGTTTGAAACCGTGAGTTTGATTCTGCCGTTGTCGTAACAGAATCGAGAAACTAACTCGAACCCATCAGGGCCTCCCAGAAAGTCATCGATTTCGATCCTGGAATTCTTGATCTGGGAAATCGACGGTGGTGATGGACGACTCCCCCTTGCTAAAAACGGGTCGTCAACGAGCTGCACTTGCTGCTGATTAGGCTGTATCCCAGCGGCGGCACCGCCCATTAAAGGATCGAAATTAGGAGGAGGCGGAGGGAGAAGAGGGAAGGAATGATAGGGAGGAGATCCGATTGGGCAGAGAGGGAGAGACGGTGCCGGCTCTGTCCCTCGATCCTCAGCCACCGTCGGCAGACCAGCGAGCAGCGCTTCCGATCGCCGGAGCCGAGGGACTGGAATATGCAGGCCAAGCACTCGTCGGGAAGATCGGAGATGAAATCGGCGCAGTCGACGATCTCAGAGCCTTCCTCCTCGGCCTGCAGCATCGGGGAGATCGCGGCCGTTGCTTTGGACTTGGATCGATGGATGCGGTGAAGCCGTGGTAGGCGTCGGTGTAGGTGTAAAGGAGGGAATCTGAGTCAGAGGAGAGGGACTGGAGGCGATCTTGGAGAAGCCAACTAGATCTATAGCCATCGGAGCTGGCTTTTGCTTTGAGAACACAGAGAGACTCGGGTGGTTGTCGAACTGAATCGGCTTTGAAATGGGCTGGTTGCTGGGCTAGTGGAATCCGACTGCTTCGAGCGGAGCTAAGGATGATGATGGCATTGGGCCGGTCTCTGGGCTTCTGGGCCTGTAAATTGGAGGGAGGCCTGGCTTTTGACTCTCTTTTTGTCGGTGGAGAAGAAGGGGCAACCCAATTCTTTTCTTTATTATTATTAATTTTTTTTTATTTATATATATATATATATATTTTAAAGAAACTGTAACAATTTTGTAAAAAGTAATATCTTCCCCTGTAATAAAATTGACTTTTATTAGTCAATCATTTAATGAAACCTTTAATTTTTTTTTTATTTTGATATGACTGGACTCGAAAATTGAATGTTTGAGTTGCCTACGTACCCCTCCAAAGAAAAGATCAAGTCATAATGTTTTTTTTTTTTTTTTTTTTTTTTTTTGATGTGACTGTACTTGAAGTTTTGAAGTTTCAAGTTGCCTACGTACTCTTCCAAAGAAGAGATCAAGTCATAACGTAGTTCAAATGAGTGATGGTTTTTATGATGATTTTGCCGTACACAGTTTATGCTCTTGCGGGCCAGGAGCGTTGGTTGTCACCTTTTAGGCTCGTGCGAACGAGGAGCTTTGGTTGTCGCCTTTTAGGCTCGTGCGAACGAGGAGCGTTTTGAATTTGTCAAACGATCTTAGAGAGGCATTCCTTGCAATCTTCATAGCAAGGAGTCTTGACTGAGTGATTGAAGAAGTCTTTGGGGAAGAAGTCGCGCATCGTGATGGCAACGGACGATCTTTGTGTCATAACTTCATCATCCTCAACACTTTCATGTAGCTTTGAAGGTTGACGGTAGCTGCTTTGCCTCCTTTCCGATTGGTGAACTTGTGGAGGAGACCTATGTTTCTTGTGCATTTTCTTTGGAGTGACATAAGTCCATCCTTCAACTTCACTTGACTTGACTGACATGGTTTTGGAGCATGCCCCCAGCGGTTGAGGTGAAGATTTTGAGTTCAAAAAGCCAGAAGTGGCGGTGATGTAGTTTGACTTCACCACATCATTAAGATCTAGCTCGATGATTCCTTTCTGAGCCAACTTCATGATGAGATCTTTTAGCACAAAGCACTTTTCCGTCGGATGACCAATGAAGCGGTGGAATTTACAGTACCTTGGACTGTCGGTACGGTTCATCTCTTCCGGCCGTCTACACTCAGGTAGGTTGATCACCTTTTTTTTTCAGCAAGTCATCTAACATGGCAACCACGTCAGAGTCGGGGAATGGATAAGTCTTCTCCTCAAGCTCCTTCAAAGTGCATCTACGTATCTCTTGATCACGAAAAGCTTCGGTTTGAATCGCCTTGCTTCGTGTATGGATTTTGACTGGAGTTGTGTTGAGCGTCATTGCTTCCTTGGTGGGTTTCCACGCAGCCTTATCCACCTTTGGCCCCAAAACTTTGTCATTCTTGTAGTCGGCGATCTGCTCTTTCTTCCCATGACGGGTGATGCTTAACTCCATATCATGGGCGCGGGTGGCTAACTCCTCAAATGTTCGTGGTTTGATGCCTTGAAGGATGTAGTGTAGTCCCCACTGCATGCCTTGAACGCACATCTCGATGGCGGAGGTTTCAGAAAGCCGATCTTTGCAATCCAGGCTTAATGAACGCCATCTATTTATGTAGTCGATGACAGGTTCATCTCTCCACTGTTTCGTACTGGTCAGCTCTAGCATGCTTACAGTACGACGAGTGCTGTAGAAACGGTTGAGGAATTCCCTTTCTAGCTGGTCCCAACTGTTGATAGACTCGGGTTCGAGGTCGGTGTACCAGTCAAAAGCGTTACTTTTCAGCGAACGCACGAACTGTTTGACGAGGTAGTCCCCCTCTGTCCCAGCATTGTTGCAAGTTTCAATGAAATGGGCGACATGTTGCTTCGGGTTGCCTTTTCCATCGAACTGCATGAATTTTGGGGGCTGATAACCCCTTGGCATCTTCAAAGCATCAATCCTCTTGGAGTAAGGCTTTGAGTACAGTACGGAGTCGTGCGAGCTTCCTTCGTACTGTGTCTTGATAGTGCTTGCAATCATCTCCTGTAGCTGCTGGATAGAGAGAGATCCCATGGATGTCATTGCTTGGTCTGGCTTCGGCTTCTCTTCAGCTTTCTCCACTGGTGGCTCCTCTTCTTCGTCACCTTCTTTCTTTAATAGGCCAATATTTGGGTCGACTTTTACGTCGGGCAGTGCATCTAGTTGGTTGACAAGTGCGGCAATCTGCAAGTCCTTCTCTTCCACAGTCTGTGTGAGCTTTGCGATTGCTTCATTCATCTGAGCTAGCTGTTCTTCAACAGAGGTGACGCCGATGGTCATGACTTGTGCAACCAATAGGCATGACTTTCCTTCAGACATCCAGGGTGCTGATGAAGAAACCCATTGGCCATTTTGGGATGTCATCTTATGCGCCTTAGCAGCATGCTTTGGTGCCCCCAGCAAGGTTAGGTTGATGATAGACTCGCGCCTTTGATGTTCCCTTTGCTCGCTTAGCGGTACCAATTTTGAAGCGGCATGTTGATGAGTGGTTGTGGTGCCAATGGATGCTCCATTCGTGGCGGAAGTGCTTATGCTTCTTCCCTTGGTGGTTGCAAGAACGGCTTGTCCCTTGCTTGATGCCATTGATTTTGGAGGTGTGCTTTGGTTGTTGTCAACTCCGTAACCATGCTCCTTCAACTTCTTTTGAGTTTTGGTGAGGTCGCGATCTTTGTCGTTGACGGTGTTTGAAACCTTCTTTCCAAGATTTGAAGAGGAAGCAAAGTCATGCCTAGCCTTTGACATGAGTTCGTAGGCATTTGGGTTGGAGCCTTCTTCGGTCCTCTTAGTTGGAAGAGAGCTTGGTTTCACCATGACACCATGTTGCGCCTCCAGACGGTTGATGAGTCCGGCGGTTTGCAAGTTTTTCTCCTCTGCAGTCTTTATCAGCCTTGCAATTGTTTCCTTCATCTGAACCAGCTGTTTTTCAATGGAGGTAGTGCCGATAGTCATGACTTGTTCTTTGTTTGAAGCCATGGACTGTGCTTGAATATCTTGAACGGAGACAGAGATGAGAGGTAGAGATTGTCCCACTGGGCGTGCCAAATTTGTAAACACGAAAAATTCCTGAAACAAGAGACAAGAATACGTGTACAAAATATATTTTTTGTTTGTATTGATTTTGGGGTTACAATCTCTTTGTAATTTGATCCTCTGATTCTATCTTCGTAGGGTGTAGGTTTGTGGATGAGCTGTTGATCCAAAGGGCCGTCGGGGCTTGATCGAGGGATGAACAGTTGATGAACGGATCTTCGAGGGCTTTTGAGCTTGATCTTGAAGACTGGGTGTATGGATTTCTTCAAGGGGGCCGTCGGGGCTTGATCTTGAGGGCTGATGGATGAGCGGATCTTCAAGGGCTTTTGGGCCTAATCTTGAAGACTGAGTGTATGGATTTCTTCAAGAGGCCGTCGGGGCTTGATCTTGAGGGTTGATGGACGAGCGGATCTTCAAGGGCTTTTGGGCCTAATCTTGAAGACTGATTGGATGTGTGGATTTGTTGAGGTTGTTGATCCAAAGGGCCGTTGGGGCTTGATCTTAGGACGAACGGATGATGAACACTTTCTTCAAGGGGCCGTCGGGGCTTGATCTTGAGTCGGCGGAAGTTCTTCAAGGGCCGTTGGGGCTTGACCTTGAAGGAGGGTTTGACGAAGAACGAAGAGTGTTTTCTTGATCCTTCGGGATTTTGCTTGAGAGCTTTAGAGTTTCAAGGCTTCAAGGTTTTGGAGTGATGTAAATTCCCTTCTTTCTTTCTCTTCTTTCTCTTCTTTCCCTTCTTCCTCCCCTTGAAATGAATGCCTTGGCCTCCTATTTATAGAATTCCAAAACTTGACTTTTGGATTTAAATAATCAGATGAAATAAATCGTTTCTGCCAGATATTGACACGTGTCCTATTTGATGACCTTTCCAATTTATTTCTATTTTTCGTTGAGTCACACGCTACATGTAAAATTTATGTGACACGTGAGCGTTGAAATTTTAATTATTGGTTAACATTCATTTCACCGAAATTTCGATGTCTACAGATACATCTAGTTTATTTGGTGATGAATAATCATAATAAAATTCCTACTAAGACATTGTTCGGTGTCTGAGAAAACTACTTGTGGGTGCACAAAATAGTTGAGAAGATTTCTGAATTCTATTAAGCTGTGAAAACGAGCTTTGTTTTACCATTCAACTTTAATAATAATTTACAGAAGATAAGGAAGCACATTTTCACTTAATTGACTTGTGACAAATTTCAACTCACGAGTGCCTTGTGTTATGAAGACAATGAAAAAAATTTAGCATCAACAATCAATGTGAATGGATTTTCTTGTTTGTTTCGTGTCTACAATACAGAAAAAGATTTTCTATTTTTGTTTTAAAAAAAAAAAATAAACAGTTTATGGAAGGGTTACATGTTGTTGTCGTCATTCCCTTCCTTCCCATCTCTAAAAGATAAAGAATCCTGGTTTAGGTCTGACAATTTAGGCTAAACACCACATCAAAATATGCATATAAACAATGGAACCTCTATTTTCCGATGAGAGCAGATTTTTGTTGTGTCAAATTTCAATTTTTCTATAGGTGGAAGATATAGTAATTGGCTTTATGGACATAATAAGTTTTTGTCACTAATGACTGGCGATATCCTTTCATAGAAATCTGGACGGTACATTGAGCCCTAACTTTAGTAATTTAGTGGAAGGTGGCAAAGTTTTTGGTGTACACTTGCATTTTGTTTGGTTTCCCTGTGGAAGAAGAAGGATAAGAAAATTAAGTATTTGAATTCCACCACATACCAACATTTCATTCTAACGTAAGAATGAAAAAGAAAGAACAGAAGAGAAAAGCAAGTCTAAATTTCTTCTCAAAGAGAAAAGCAAGTCTAAATTTCTTCTCAAACTTTGTTTTTTGAAAATGGGTGAGATTTTGAGAGAGAGTTTACCAAATTACTTTTCTTTTTTCATGGAAGTTCCAGTCGCTTTCTTCGTAAATAAATTTTTATCATCTCTCTCTATTATCTGTAGTGTTAGTTGAACCAAACGTGGTTTAAATAACAGTATTGAATGGAATCTGGCTGTAGTTTGGAAGTAATAAGGAACCGGAGTTACTTCTGGCTCTTCCGAACGCAGTCCTTGATATGATTGAGACTCAGGAAGGAGTGATGTATGAGACGGGTAATCACATGACCTTAATTTCTTTGTATTTGTTTGTTCCATATTCAGATTGTCTGGTAAACTTATGCTGAGGTTCTGCATAGAATCTTATGATATTTACATGAAACAGTTTGAATGCTGATATATATTTCGTCTTTCTTCCTGTCATCAAATTACATACTTCAACCTTTGTATCACATTTGGTAGCTACTAAACAGGAATGTACAAAATACTATATTTCCCTTAGGCTGGAAAAGCGTGTGCTTCTGTGTGGTTCTGGAGCATAAGCTGCTGAATTAGGCTAGATGAATAATCGACGTTGAGCATACAAAATTTCTGTGTAAGCGTCCTTTTTTTAGTATAAAATACTATACAACAGCTTATGGTCATGGAGAGGAGCCCGTAAGCATGTTCATTGTTCATGGCAGCTAGCCAGATGCAGTTTTAGGTGGATGGTGTGTATTTAGTTTCGGAGTCTAATTTCAGATTGCACACACCTGCTTTTAATTTGTGTTAAATTATGCATTTGATACTCTCAGTTCCTAGCATGAATTCAACGTCGTGTAAAGCTGGATATACAAAGTCTTCTGCTTCACCAAAATTGAGCGTCTGATGGATTTCTCAAGTGCTCAAAACTTAGAAGTATCCAAATGTTCTTATCCTGGTTGCCAGGGCAGAGGTTGAACCCCTCTCCTCTCTGTTCACATGGCTCGTCGGAAATTTCAAAGAATTAGAACCTCGTCAAGAAAAAGATTTTGAAGCGGAACTAAAAGTTTCTTGAGCAGAAAAAAACCATCTCCAAAGCAATTCTGGTTGAGCTCCTATGCAAATGGCTTGTTGTATCAGCTTTTGCTAATAACAGGCTCATGGATTCTCTCCTCCATCTTGCATAGCTGACAGAGGACTGCTTTTTAGTTTCATCACATTCGGATACTGCAGAAGATGCTGTTGTAGTGTTCTTCAAAATACAAATAATCTATATATAAAGCAAGATGAATCGTAAGTCAAGCGGCAAAGAAGCTAGAACTGACTAATGTCGCAAAATGAAGAGCAAGGAATTGAAGAAGACAGATGTTGATGTCGAAAATACGAACAAATGGGTTCTCGCCAAATCATGGAACCGGCGTCTGATTGGAATGTTGCCTCGAGCTGTTGGGTTTTCTGGCTGGATGTCAATAATGTCGCAGAAAAGGTTCCTGGATTACTAGGAAGAGAAGAGAAGTGGGAACTGAAACAATGTAGTGCCATGAGACCTATAAAACTCAGTTGTGGTCAAAATAATATATGCAAGCAGTCGAGAGCAAGTAATGTTTCTTATATTTCAATACACCGAAACATGGTAGAACTTTCTCACCTTTCAATGTAGCACCTCGGGTCCGCTATCAATGTCCATTCAAATCTACGGCAGTGCAATGATATGGTAGAGAAGGTACCGCAGGGGCGACCTGAGAACACATCAAGCGCAATACACAAACGCTACGTGTGATCTCAGGTCACTCCTGTGGAGCCCCTCTACCGCTTTGGCTTATCTCTGTACAACTTCCTTGCCTTGGTATGGTAATTTATAGCACAACTTAGAACTTAGTTGTGTACTATTTTCACTCCATTGTACTACATGTATCTTTCTAGTACAAATCTTCTTGTTTGACCATATACACGTTTATTTATTATATATTGGATTTAAATGTACTACAATGTCAATGTGGTACAGCTTGATTTTTTGAAATTGTTTCGTACAAATGCAGCTTTGTACTTTGCAAGCTTTGGAGGACCTTGCTGATTTGCAGACATCTAAATCTTATCCATTCTGGTTGTTCAAAATTGCTCTAGTAATCAAACGGACAAGATTTGTCCTTCTGATTTTCAAAATCCCTACTTC
This sequence comes from Pyrus communis, assembly GCF_963583255.1. Taxonomy (NCBI): domain Eukaryota; kingdom Viridiplantae; phylum Streptophyta; class Magnoliopsida; order Rosales; family Rosaceae; genus Pyrus; species Pyrus communis. The sequence continues at coordinate 13,994,733 of NC_084816.1, read as the reverse complement.
TATATATGAATTATGTAATAATTCACATTCATAACACAAGTCCCAAATACAAATGGGTGTCCATATCGACTAAAAATTATCTTCTGCGCATGAGTGACCTTGTTTGGACTATAACTTGTAATTCATACGAGTTCTACAACAAAGGTATATGTGCGTAAAAACTTTGGTTTTGGGGTTTAGTGTTCACTGAATTTACGAATTCGCATAGACCCCTATTATGTTTCAAATATAATGTGTCACAAGTCCGGTGCATCCGTATTTGACCACCAACTTATACGGGGTGCAAATTATGATTGGTGCCTAGATCCATCATATTAAGACGAGTGTTATATGTGTCCTTTTACTTACCATCAATGTTTCCCCAACTTTCTCACACACCTTTTTTTTATTGTTTCAAAATTGTGATGTAATTTTTGTTGGCGTGAGTCAATATACTTAGAATATGGATTTAATGTATGTTGGCGAGAGTCAATGTACTGCAGGAATTCAATGCATATTGGCGTGAGTCAATATATCTAGTATAGGAATTCAGTGTTCCGAGAATATGGATTCCATATCCCAGACATTCTTGTACTTTTATATATGTCTATTGTCCTCCTATTGAGAGAAATAAAAGACGAAAAAAAATTCAAAATCCTAAATCAACTTTTATCTTGCCGTTAGCGCAGGTTTCGACCAGTCTATTCCCTAACCCTAAACTCTCGTTGTGCAAATTACAGCTAACCAAACCCTTTCTAGCTGGTTTTGAAACCTAAAGCCAACCCAAACAAACTCACGCCGCCTTGTGTTTTCTAGGCAGTGCCGATCCAAATAAAAAAATACAAACGAGTCACGCCGCCTTTGATATTGATATATATGAGCAATCTTAAAATTAACTTAGATATTGATATGAACAATCTTAAAATTAACTTAGAGTTAATTGCGTTCATTAAGCAAACTTTTGAACATACTCATGTGAATAAATGAAGAGAGCTTCAAAATCACGGTGGGACCTTTGCCCTTCCCTACTAGTGACCTTAAGGTGGACTAGAGACATCCCTTAAGGGTAGGTAATGGAAAGAGAGAGAAAGGCAACATAGTATAAGGTGAAACACCTAAATGCTCTCAAAGGATGAGGTTTTGAGGATCTTGCAAAGGCTAGATAGCCTAAGAGATTGGGAGCTGTACTCGAATGCAGAAAATAACTGCCCTAGTCCATGCAATTAGTCTCTAATATGGGAAGATCCAAACATATGGTTGGCCCTATCAGAAATGATTGTTTCAAATAAAAGTGCACAAAGAAGGTGCAGTCTAGAGAAGCATCTTGAGCAACATACATGGTTATATCCACGAGTTGCTCTTGTGATGATTAATGTTTGGTACCATATTTCATACATGTAATGTAAGTGAAATGATGCAGACACATCTTCATTATGTGTCACTGGGCTTTGAGTTGGTTCTCTCACACGAAATTTCACCTTGGCGCTTTGAGATAGTGAGCAAGTTGAGAGATTCATGTCTTGAATGTATAGAGTGCATCCAGACATGTCCTGGGCGTAGAGAATGCATCCGGACGCATGCATTACTTGGCACAGCAAAGAATGCCATATATCGTCTGATATGTCATCTTAGAGAGAGAACTAAAATGTGACCTTATTATTATGGAGAATGTCGATCTTGGAGTAATTTATGTATGTGTTTCCATTACTCCAAGTAGCCCGATTACAGTTGAATGTGAGTTGTTAGGTGGGCGCCAAAAGGGCATCTATATTGAGAGATTCAGGTCGGGTATTGGCATAGGGATTGTAATAAGATTCGTATGATGATTCAGACAACTATATGTGCTTAAGTTGACCAAAGTAGTGGGTGTAATGAATGAATCCCTTCTTCATTACTATGTGAGCCACTGGATTTTAATCCAATATGTATAACATTTGGACTAAAGATAATGTCAAAAAGAAGATACTTGACAATTGCTACTTTAGAATACTCATATACGGCGGTCGGCAATCATTACTGCATGTCTGGAAAACAATCAAGTCTAATCGAACTAACATGAATGCTTAGAGAAGACAATTTGTTATTACACCACATTTAATATGGCTCATTAACTGGTCAGCGTTCATGTAAAATACGAGAACATGAGTACATATAACGCTTGTGGGACAAAGACATTGCTTTCTTAAGGATTAAGAATGTCTTGTTGGTGTTTTGTGACAAACATTCTGGGTATAAGCGATATGCTTTTGGGTGAACGTTTTTGACAACTATGAGAATAGGTTATTGATTTTCGTTCGCATGTTGTATACGGTTTCACTAGGTCGCGCCACAATACGCCCTTGTGAATATGAGAACGAGAGGATGATGATAGTGTTGTGAACTTGAGGACACCACTTCTATTTGGGTGAGAGATGATAATTTTATAAGAAAACTAATGAAAATGGTTTGAAAACTTTGAGTTTTAACGATAATGACAAAATAAGGGGTAAAATGAATAGTACCAAGATTGACTTTTTAGTGTAAAAATGTGATTTTTCATTAAAGTGAATAGTATTGGAAGATTTTCGTTAAAGTTTTTTAACTTTATTGGACGTAGTAAAACAATATAATCCACCAAAATAAGATGTGGATTATAAAAATATCTATTTGGTTAAATCTTTATTTAACAATGAAAGGATATGGAATATTCTTTGCATAGTGGACTTGGCTTAAGCGTCCTTTAGCTGGGCTAGATGCATCGGAATACAAAAATGGTAGCGTTCGTGCTGGCAAATAAAGAAGACTCGTAAGAACGAGACGTTGGTACAAAATTCATCAATCTCGCTAGGTAAAACCCTAAACAATTTTGTTATTATTTGCACAAATTTCTTCCAGAAACAATGGAAAAACGATGAGGAATTTAGATTGCTTGATTTGTTTTGTAAATTTTTTATTATATGGATTTAATTGATTGCTTCTTTTTGTTGGTTAGATTGATCTCTTGTACTTGTTCAATTAATACCAATACTAATGCAATCAGTTGCTGACGACCATAAGAAGATATAAAGCGTTAGAGTATTTCTAAAGAAGATATTAAAATGTTCACATAAGCTATAACAGTAAAAAAAGATCACACTAATGTTCTTCAACTGAAATGTTAAATCCTATGTGACGTTAACATAAATTGGCAGCAAGAGAGTTGTTGTCAAATTGTAACATCCCACTTCGCCCAGGGGAGTGGATCCTCTAAGCCTTTTATGTATATTCTCAGCTCTACCTAGCACGAGGCCTTTTGGGAGCTTACTGGCTTCGAGTTCCAAGGGAACTTTGAAGTTAAGCGAGTAGTGCGCGAGAGCATTCCTATGATGGGTGACCCACTGTGAAGTTCTCGTGTGAGTTTCTAGAAACAAAACCATGAGGGTGTGGTAAGGGTCCAAAAAGGACAATATGGGTCCAAAAAGGACAATATCGTGCTACGGTGAAGTTGCGCTCGGCAAGTGGTCCTATCCGGGTAGGGATGTGACACAAATTTGACAGCAGCTTCAAAATTAATTATTAATGTTTTTATTGGTTTAATCATCATTGTAATTAATGTTGTTGATCCGTTTCTCTTTTATTCAATCGAGATAAATAAACGGTTCCTTCTTGTTAAAAAGAAATGGTGAACGGTCCGAAATTCACAATTATTAAATGCCTTTTATTAAGTTTTTATTAATTTATTAATTTATTTTATAATATAATAAAATAATAATTTAATTTGACATATCGGGTAAACAATAAAACTTGAGAAGATGTCAAACTGCTACATAGGCTGTCAAATTTAAATTTTATGTTCAAAATTTAACATCTCTGGAGATGCTCTTAGAGATCATTTATTTGACATGCATGTGACCAACTCTTTGCTGAGGATACATTGTTCCCACTTCGATCAGTTTCAGTCCCGATGATACTATTATAACTTATTTGTTCAATCCTTGTATATATTTTAATTTTTATAGATTCAATTCTCACCCCCCGCTTCATGGACATATTTATTTAGATTCAAAAACAACATTTTTTTAGGTTTTAAAAAACCAAACTGAATCGGAAAAATCAAACCAAAATTAAATCGAACATAAGAAACCAAACTGAACCAAGCAGTATTTTCAATTCAGTTTTCGGTTTTGGCAAAAAAATCGAACATAAGAAAATTGGATTTAATTTAGACAGTTAGATCTTTTTTTACTGTTATATTTGATCATATTCAATCTCAATCTTTAAATTAATGTATTTATAAGTTATATTTTACAATAAGAAGTTGAATGTGAACCTTGTATCAACCACCAACCCAATTGTTACAGCTATCGAAGTACAAAATAGGCTTTGGGATGCGATAAGGTGGCAGACAAAGCTGTCAGGTCACCCACTGCAGCTTTGCCGTGTGCGGGAAAGTGGAGCGCGATTCCTGGGAGTGTTCACCTCCAGCGTGGGGACATGCCGCTCACCTGGCTTAATTTTTGGGCTAAATCTGCTTAAATTTTAGCCTAATTGTTGGAATAGATTTGGGGTTTTAAAACTGAAAATGTAGGGATTTTTTTTTTTTTTTTTTGGAACAAAAAATATTATTTCCAGGTGAGTGGAGTGGGTTTACTGTACAATAAATTAGTAATGATACGATTCAAATTTGTATTTTTCGAGAATAGAAATACCATTAAATCGTAGAATTAAGCGACAACTGAAAATGTAGATTTTAACTCAACCTTTAGAGATGATCTTAAGGGACATTACAAAAGTTACAATGAATTGTCCATGTTGTGAAAAGTTGAAGGACGGGAATCAAATTCGACCATGATTGAGGAACCAATTCTCCAATTATAACCGAGTTGCCACCGAATTGATCTTGAATCAAACACCCACCCACTCTTCGACGCTAGTAAACTATCTTTTGCTGGGTAAGCAATCCTATTTGGTTTTGCTCATTTCTTTTGTTTTTAGGGTACTTCAGCAAATCCAGTAGCTTTGGTATTTTTGTCTATTTATTTGCTATAAATTTTTTGTATGGCGCTTTACATTTTCCTGTAATCTTTCATTTATCTCCTAGAAGTTGAATTCAGGTTTGAATTTGGGTTTAGGGTTTGGGGTTTAAGGTTTAGGGTTTAGGGTTTAAGCTGATGCGAGTGATAGTATTTATGCTGTGGGTTTTGGGTCTTAAGCTAATGAAAACGATTGTGTTGTTCTTGTAGCGGCGGTGGCAAATGGGGGAAGGGGGAAAATACAGTTGGTGATTCTCCAGTCGAAACATCATTGGAGAGGGTAGAGGCCTTGCTGGAGGTACCCAACTCCCTTTTCCAAAGTGTTCTGATTGTGCACTGAGATGTTTATTAGAGATATATATCCTTCTTTTATGATAAAAATTTGTAGTTTGAGATGGTTTTCTATGTGTGGCAGGCTGCTAGGTACGATGACATGGATGATCTTAAAAGCTTAGAATCTGCTGGTCTTTCTCTTGATTCTAAAGGATCTCCACGGCCGAATAGGTTATTCATACTTTCGTTCTACCACATTTATAATTCTATTGCTGGTTTAAGGAATTAGTTTGCGCTAGGATTAACAGATTCAACATGCGATGACACTTTGTGGATTCATCTGGTTCTTTTTAATGAGCATGCATTTTTTATTTTTCTTTTGTTTGTTTGCTTTCCTGGGAATAATCACTTGTATCCCATGTAATAATGTTGGAACTTGGACCGGATCAAATCACCCATCCAGAGGCCTTGCTTTCGCACGACTAGCTGTGGATAGTGGCCCTTTCTTTCTTCCTTTCTTAATTCTTGTACTAGTTGGTCTCCATAAGGTTGATACTGTAACGAACAGAGCAATGATTTGCCATCAGGAGTGCTTCAGGAAAATCTGAAAAATATTTCTGTGGTTAAGAATTTTGAGATTCAGCGGGTAAGGTCACTTTTATATACCCTCGGAGTCAGAGGTTTGATAAATTTGATAACAATCTGTGAATTTTGTGAAGAAGGTAGAGAAGTTGAAGAGATGCAGGAGTGGTATTGGAAGAATAGGGATCTCAAAACCTAATTTACCTTGGAAGTGAAGAATTAGGTTTTCCATTTCATCAGAAAGTAGTTAGGTGTTAGGATATTTGAGGAGATGAGGGTTGAAGAGGTGGATTATTTGATAGTGTTATTTTTATTGTGTAATCTGCTTATATCGATTCAGTCTTGTTTTCAAAGAAAGGGGATGATCCCTCTACTCTTTCTTAACTGTCGGTGAATCAGTAACACCTCCTGAACGGTAGATTCCAAAGTCCACGGACAACACAAAAAGCTAGAATTTTAAGTCATCTTTTTGGTGCAATGTTGCATTAGTTATGGGATGTGTCCTTCCCTCCTTATTCCTCTTTGCAGTTTCCGTCCCCTTCGGTTCATTTTTGTTTCTTCATTAACAGGACTTTAACTGACATTTGACATGTGGCAGTGAATATTCCTTTGTTTCTTGGATAAGTGGCTTTACTTTTGGCTTTGGCTGAGATTTTTAGAATCGGGTTGATTATTGGTGTATCATGTATGTGTTAGTTATTTTGAAATATATCATATACTGAGCTAGATTTTGTGCTTATTGATAGGAGCATTTTTATGTGACTTAATTGGCTTGTTCTCATGCATTTATGTTGTTTTTCCTTAGTTAGTTTAGTGTTTAAAGTCATTTTCGTGCAATTTCAGGTTTTAGTGTCAAAGTATGCAAAAAGAAGCAATTTGGAGCATTCTAGAGCATTTTTGGGCCAAGATTGGATAGTGCAAGCATGGAGGCATGAGGATGGACGAATTTGAAGGCTTGAATTCAGTTAGGGAGCTGCAAGGGGGCCTAAAAACCTTATTTCTAGAAGGCTTTATCTATTCACACATGGTGCCTAATTTCTGTATTGGAAGAACAAGCCGTCCTAGCTTGTCACTAGCCGTCCTAGCTTGTCTCCTAGCCGTCCTAGCTTGTCACTAGCCGTCCTAGCTTGTCACTAGCCGTCCTAGCTTGTCTCCTAGCCGTCCTAGCTTATCTCCTAGCCGTCCTAGCTTGTCTCCTAGCCATCCTAGCTTGTCACTAGCCGTCCTAGCTTGTCTCCTAGCCGTCCTACCTTGTCTCCTAGCCGTCCTACCTTGTCTCCTAGTCGTCCTAGCTTGTCACTAGCCGTCCTAGCTTGTCACTAGCCGTCCTAGCTTGTCTCCTAGCCGTCCTACCTTGTCTCCTAGCCTTCCTAGCTTGTCACTAGCCGTCCTACCTTGTCCAAGCTACACACATATATCCTTTAAGTGTTTCAAAACCTTTCCTAGCCCTATAAATAAGGGTTTGCAGCAAGGCACTAGGGGGATCACTCATTCATTCAATTTTTGTCCATTCATCTATCCTTCATCCAATTCCATAATCCCTGATCCTAAAACACATCCCAACCATCCCATCCACCTTTGTGCCGTAGCAAGGAGAAAGAAGGAAAGACTCTTGGATGCTCAAGCTTCGTCGTTGGTGCATTCTAGGTGTAATTCGTTTTATGATTTCAATGTTTAATTTATTTTCCTTTCATTTTGCTATGAACATGAGTGGCTAAACCCCTATTGGTTAGGGGTGATTTCGAAGCCATAACTATGTGTGCAAGTTGATTTGATAAATTCCAGTTATGAGTTCTTGAATCGTGAATGCAATTGGCTTAACTGTGCGAGTAATAACGTATTTGTGTTTGTTAATTAGGGGTCGACACTTAATTGGCTTGCATGAATATGATGCTAGAATATAAGTTTGTTTCACATAATTGTCACACACTTATATGCACAAGTAGTGAAGATTGCTAGTCACAATCGCGTTAAGTTCAATTCCTAGCATAAGTGTCATGATGTCATAGTCACAAGTGCTTTGTTAATGCTTATAGTTTTCATTGAACGTAATGATCTTTGATTGTATCTTTATTATGATGTCATGTAAGGAACTTTTGAAGAATGCTTTGGGTTGTCGTATGATGTCATCCAATTCAATAACACAAGGAAAACTTGAGAATTAACTAGTGATGTCACGGTTAATTTGGGGCATTGTCATTCATAATTCTATGAAGGAATAACTGGAAATCGAGTCATTTGCATACTTGTCATGTGTGGAGAAGGAACCCCTAACTAGTCCATCATCCATTAAAAACCCCAAAAACGTTTCAAAATCAGTTTTACTTTGCAATCTGTTTTCTCAACTTTAATTTCGTCCAAATCAAATCCCCCTTTACTTTGAAGTCTCAATTTAGTTAGAAATTGTTTTGGTTCATGTTTTTAAGTGTTTTGAGTCAAGTTTTCAACCAATTTCGTCCAAATTAGTGTAGGTGCTCAAAACTGCCCAGAAAGTGGTTTTTAGGCAGTTTTGAGTCTTCTAGTTGCTGTTTTGAGTTTTTGTTTTGTTTTAGTGTTTTAACTTTGGTTTCTCATTCTTTGAGTCCAAATTAGTGTTTTTAACTTTGTTTTGGAGTTCTTAGGTCAGTTTTCAAGAGTTTAGCAATCCCTCCTAATCCCCGGTTTTGAACGATCCCTACTTACATACTTTGCTACAATTGTCAGAAGAGGGTTTAATTTGTGTGCTTAATATATTTTGCATCAAATTTTTGGCGCCGTTGCCGGGGATTAGCAACTTTGCTAAATCCCTTGGATTGTTTTTGTTTCATTTATTTCACTTTGTTTCTGATTTTGTTTTAGTTTCTGACCTATTTTTGTTTCTTGTTTTTTTTTAGGTACTAGTGCATGACGCGGAGTTCTCAAACTGTGCATGCACATATCTTAGACTTTAACGACGATTTTGAACGTGATTTGAGAAGAAAGAGGAGGCATCCCAAACATAGTGAACCTAGTTCAAGTTCAGAGGCCGAATCTGAGTTTGAAGAAGTGGAAGAAGAAGTTATGGCAGCGGACAATCGGACCATTAAAGAGCTTTCGGCCTCAGGGTTGGCCAATGCCGCACCATTATGCATTCAATACCCCGCGGCTGCCCAAGGCAAGACCGATGAATTCGAGTTGAAGTCAAGCTTGTTGCACCACATTCCTAAATACCATGGGCTTTCCATGGAAGATCCAAACAAGCATCTTAAAGAGTTTGAAGTAGTTTGTTCAAGCATGACTCCCGTCAATGTTGACGGAAGTATTTTGAAGATGAAAGCTTTTCCGTTCTCTTTAATGGATAAAGCTAAGGATTGGTTATATGAGTTGGCTCCTGGCACTGTCACTTCATGGGAGAGTATGAAAAGAGCGTTTTTGGAGAAGTTTTTCCCAACTTCTCGCATCATTCTTCTTCGTAAAAAAATAAGTGGAATTCAACAAGATGAAGGTGAGTCTTTTCCTGCATACTATGAACGTTTTAAATCACTTGTTGCTTCTTGTCCACAACATCAGATGAAGGAGGAGCTACTTTTGCAATACTTCTACGAGGGCCTCCTACCATTAGAACGTCAAATGCTCGATGCCTCGGCAGGTGGAGCATTAGTGGACAAAACACCTATGGCTGCCAAGACCTTGATTTCTAATCGAGCGTTGAACGATCAACAATACGAAGGAGTAGGCCAAAGAGGACCCCCACGGCAACATGTTCATGAGGTAAGTTCTACTTCCGACATTAATTCACAATTGGCTAATCTTACTTCTATTGTGTCTCAGTTGGCCGAGGGCATGAAGATGCAAGGACCAATTGTATGTGGCGTATGTTCTATGCATGGACATGCCTCTGAAAAATGTCCACAGTTGATTGAAAATGGTGGATGGGAAAGCGCCAATGCAATTGGGTTTCAAGGCCAAAACCAACCAAGGAACGATCCTTATTCCAACACATATAATCCCGGTTGGAGAGACCACCCAAATTTCAAATGGAGGGAGCCCCAACAATCTCAAAACCAAGGAGGCTTTAGGCAACAACCCCCTGGGTTCTTTCCCAAAACCTACGGCCCACCCCAAAATCAAGCCCAATCCGGCCCAAGTGCCTCAGGTACGTCCCTTGACAATGATGCACTTCTTAAGATACTAACTAAGTTGTCTAATGGGCAGGACGATCAAGCTAAGGCTATGCAAAACCAAGACAAAAGGGTGGATCAATTGGAGAAACAAATGGGGCAAATTGCTGAGTTTATGGGGCAGTTTCGTGAACAAGGAAAGCTCCCTAGTTCCACCGTTCCAAATCCAAAGGGAAGCTTCGAAAGTGCAAAGGCCATAACCTTGAGAAGTGGAGAAGAGATTGGGGCAGATCCTACACCATCACAATCAGGTCCCAAAGGTGATGAAAACTTGCAAATTGAAGAGGAAGAATCAAGCAAACCCACGGCAAAGGTGGGAGAGTCTTTGCCGCAAGTTCCTAGTGCCCCAAAACTGTCTAATTCGGCCAAAAAGGGTAAGAATGTGTCAAATTCAGTTTCTACTAATGCTTTTCCTTCGAATGCTCCTTTTCCTAGTAGGTTTATGCAAACAAGGAAGGAAGAAGCTGAAAAGGACATCCTTGAGACATTTAGGAAAGTTCAAGTGAACATACCCTTGTTGGATGCAATCAAGCAAGTCCCTAGATACGCCAAGTTTTTGAAGGAGTTGTGCACCACTAGGAAGAGGATGTCGACCAAGGAAGTGGTAAAAGTAGGTGAGAATGTGTCCGCCATCTTGCAACGCAAACTACCTCCCAAATGCAAAGATCCGGGTAGTTTCACCATTCCTTGTGTCATAGGTAACACTAGATTTGAATCTGCTATGCTTGACTTAGGTGCTTCTATAAATGTTATGCCATATTCCATATATGCATCTATGAACCTAGGAGCATTGAAAAAGGATGGTGTTATCATACAATTGGCCGATAGATCTAATGCCTATCCAAAGGGAGTTTTGGAAGATGTTTTGGTGCAGGTTAATCATTTGATCTTTCCGGCGGATTTCTATGTCCTTGAGATGGATGAATCGGATCATGCAACCTCGCTGCCCATTCTACTTGGAAGGCCATTCATGAAAACGGCCCGGACTAAGATTGACGTGTTTAATGGAACTTTGTCCATGGAATTTGATGGGGAAGTTGTTAATTTCAATCTTTCCGATTCTATTAAGTATCCTAGTGAAGATCATTCATGTTTCTCTATTGATACTGTTGACTCTTTGGCGCAGGGATACCTTGAAGATTTGAATGATTATATGCTTGAAAAAGTCATTACAAGTGGTGTAGAAGTCAAAACCAAGGGAGCAACATCCATGCAACCCCACGGCACAAATACACTATCCTATGCCGTGCCTCCTAGTGAGGATTTTCTTGAAGTAGTTGCTGCCCTTGAGTCATCACCAATACATGATGGTAAGTTTCCTAACAAAGAGTCCATTCCCATTTCGACTAACAAGTTGCTTCCATCCATAATTCAGGCACCTATCCTTGAACTCAAACCTTTGCCAAGCCATTTGAAGTACATTTTCTTGGGAAAAAATGAGACACTGCCTGCCATCATATCATCATCCCTCACGGCACAAGAGGAGGAAAAACTCATGCATGTGTTGAAGGAGTACAAATCTGCCCTAGGATGGACATTGGCCGATATCAAAGGTATAAGCCCCACAACTTGTATGCATCACATATTTCTTGAGGAGGGGACCAAACCAACTAGAGAGGCTCAACGCCGTCTTAACCCTCCAATGATGGAAGTTGTGAAAAAAGAGATAATCAAACTTCTTGATTGTGGAGTCATTTATCCTATCTCCGATAGTCGTTGGGTTTCACCTATCCAATGTGTGCCTAAGAAATCCGGAGTGACGGTTGTGGAGAATGCCGAGAATGAGCTTGTACCCATGAGAATCCAAACCGGTTGGCGTGTATGCATCGATTATAGGAAGATAAATGCCACCACAAGGAAGGACCACTTCCCATTGCCGTTCCTAGATCAAATGTTGGAAAGGTTAGCGGGTCATTCTTTTTATTGCTTTCTTGATGGATATTCAGGTTATAATCAAATTGTCATTGCCCCGGATGATCAAGAAAAGACCACTTTTACTTGTCCCTTTGGAACATTTGCATATCGACGCATGCCATTTGGTTTGTGCAATGCCCCTGCCACGTTTCAAAGGTGTATGGTAAGCATATTTTCTGATTATGTTGAAAGGATTATTGAAATATTCATGGATGACTTTAGTGTTTTTGGTGATTCTTTTGATAAATGCTTGGATAATCTCACGTTAATCTTGAAACGTTGTGTTGAAACAAACCTTGTTTTAAATTGGGAAAAATGCCATTTTATGGTTAAACAAGGTATTGTTTTGGGTCATATAATCTCTGAAAAAGGAATTGAAGTTGATAAGTCTAAAGTAGATCTTGTACGCTACTTACCCTCTCCTACTTCGGTTAGAGAGGTTCGTTCTTTTCTTGGTCATGCAGGATTCTATAGACGATTTATCAAGGACTTTTCCAAGATTGCACAACCCCTATGCCGCCTCCTCCAAAAAGATGTGTCTTTTGAGTTCAACGAGGCATGCGAGAAGTCATTCAAGCATCTCAAAGAGCTCCTAACCACGGCACCCATCATAACTCCCCCGGATTGGTCCATTCCATTTGAATTGATGTGTGATGCCTCGGATTATGCACTTGGGGCTATTTTGGGTCAAAGGAAAAATAAACAGTCACATGTTATTTATTATGCTCCCCGCACTTTAAATGATGCTCAATTGAATTATTCTACAACCGAAAAAGAACTTTTGGCGGTTGTATTTGCTTTAGATAAGTTTAGATCATATCTTATTGGCACTAAAGTAATTGTTTTCACTGACCATGCAGCCTTGAAGTATCTTTTCACCAAAAAGGAGGCCAAACCAAGGCTCATTCGTTGGATGCTCCTACTTCAAGAGTTCGATATTGAAATTAGGGACAAGAAAGGTTGTGAAAACGTGGTGGCTGACCACTTGAGTAGATTGGTGCGTGAAGAAGAGTCCCTCCCCATTTCTGAGATGTTTCCGGATGAACAACTTCTGTCCATTGAGGTAAGTACCCCTTGGTATGCCGATTTGGTCAATTTCTTGGTGACTAAGCAAGTTCCTAACACCCTAAGCAAGGTCCAACGTGATAAATTGATACATGATGCAAGATTTTATGTGTGGGATGATCCATATCTATGGAAATATTGCCCAGATCAGATTATTAGAAGATGTGTGCCAACTTCTGATTTTAACTCAATTCTAGCATTTTGTCATTCTTATGCATGTGGAGGCCATTTTGGTACCCAAAGGACAGCTCGTAAAGTGTTAGAATCTGGTTTTTATTGGCCTACATTGTTCAAAGATGCTAGAATGTTTTGCTTAACATGTGATAGATGTCAAAGAACAGGTTCTATTGGTGCAAAAGACCAAATGCCGCAAACACCCATCTTCAATGTTGAAATCTTTGATGTTTGGGGTATTGATTTCATGGGTCCTTTTCCTTCTTCATTTGGTTTCACTTATATTTTGCTTGCGGTTGATTATGTTTCTAAATGGGTAGAAGCAAAAGCTACCCGTACTAACGATTCTAGAGTGGTTTCAGATTTCATCAAGACTAACATTTTCTCTAGATTTGGGATGCCGCGGGTATTTATAAGTGATGGAGGTTCACATTTCTGCAATAGGACCATTGAGGCACTCTTCAAGAAGTACAATGTCAAGCATAAGGTTTCAACACCTTATCACCCACAAACAAGTGGCCAAGCCGAAGTATCAAATAGAGAGGTCAAGCAAATCTTGGAGAAGACCGTGGGGCCTAACCGGAAGGATTGGAGCATGCGTTTAGACGATGCACTATGGGCATATCGCACTGCCTACAAAACACCCCTAGGGATGTCTCCATTTCGGCTAGTTTATGGAAAACCTTGTCACTTACCCGTGGAGCTAGAGCATAAGGCACATTGGGCCATCAAAACGTTCAATTTGGACTTAGATGCTGCTGGAATGCATCGGAAGCTCCAATTGAATGAGCTTGAGGAACTAAGGAATGAAGCCTACGAGAATGCCCGCATTTACAAGGAAAAGATGAAGGCGTTTCATGACAAGATGATTAGGGGCAAAACCTTCACAATTGGGCAGAAAGTTTTACTTTTTAATTCTCGTTTACGTTTATTTCCCGGAAAGTTACGTTCTAAATGGATTGGACCTTTTGTTGTTACTAATGTTTTCCCACATGGTGCAGTTCAAGTCCAAAGCTTAAGGAATGGGGTGGAATTCAAGGTCAACGGACATAGATTGAAGCCATACTATGAGAATGCCATGGGGCAGGTTGTGGAGGAGATCTCACTCCATGCCGTGGGCACCAATGGTGCCTGAACGTGTTCTTCGTCCGGCTGCAAGACGTTAAAGAAAGCGCTACTTGGGAGGCAACCCATGCCATTCAACAAAGGAAGACCTAGAAAGCACTCCAATTCCAGATTTGCGTTCCTAAACCCTTCTCTTTGTTGATTCCTTCTAATCTGCCTATTTAGTTGTTTTACTTGTTGTTTGTGTGTTTCTTTGTGTGATTCTATGCTTAAAACATTGAGGACAATGTTTGATTTAAGTGTGGGGGGGTAACTAAGTGTTTTTCATTCAAATTCGTGGGATTTTATCACCCATTATTTCAAAACTTGTTCCTTGCTGTTTTTAAGTGTTTTTAAGCAGTTTTGGTGTGTTTTAGTATGTTTTGAAGTAAAAATCCGAAAATCAAAGAAAAATTTGAAAAATTTGTTTTAAAAAACCCAAAAAAGAGTTGTTTTTGTGTGTTTGTTTGTGTCTTAGGGTACCTTCCAACACAATGATGAGGATTTGGTTTTTAAATACATGGCTGTTAAAGAGAGTGATTAACATGGATGAAAGTTTGATTTACTCTATGTTTATGCTTGGTTGTGGTTATAACTTATGAATTCACATGCAATCATAAAAAATAAAAATAAAAATAAAAATAAAAAATCAGTTTTTGTAACATGCTTGAAGGAAGGAACTCAAATTAACGCTACAACCTTGTGAAACTTGAACCTAAACGTTTATTTGGAGAGTTCAAATCTGTGCATTCTTTGTTTTCTAAAATCGTTGCATGATCTCATTATTCTTTGCTTGGTTGCTACTTAGAAGACGTTTCATCATTTAGTTCCAAACACTAGAAGTCATGCCCATTTCATTCAAAGCATGGTATTGATTAGCATAACACATATTCAAGATGAAGTTGTGTAGTGACCACCACTTTAGCCAAAAAGCCGTGTGCCCTACTCCATTATATGTTTAGGTGTTAACCCCATTGAGCCTTGTTTAGCCTTTTCTTTGTTAACCCACATTACCCTCACCTAGCCTAGATTAGGACTATCCATACCCTCGTTCTTAAAGTATAGTAAGCATGATTCAAATGGAATTCCTTTATGACAGAAACCAAGTGTGGGGGAAGTTTTTATTTTGAGAATTATGTGCCATAAGCACGGGTAGAAAGAAAAGAAAAGAAAAATTCGTGAAAAAAAAAAAAAAATAAAGTATGAAAAGAGTTGAACAATATGAGAAAAAAAGTTCCAAGGTGTTGTTTGTTGAAGAAAGGGTCCAAAAAGTTGAATTCGGCCCCAAGAAGTTGTTTAAAGTCTTCCCTTGTATTTTTAAGTTAATTTCTGCAAACTAAGTGAATTCTAAGTCTTAACTTCATTACTTTGCTTACTAATGCTTGAAGAACGTTTGTTTTCCCTATCCTTTCTTTGTTAACCAATACCCCAAGCCCCGTTGCAACCCTTAAACTTCTATCTTGAGTGTTATGTGTTTCAATTTGTTGAGTTTGAATTTGGTATGAGCATATGGTGTCACTGGTTCTCGCATCTAAGTAGTAGCATTCCATTCATGAGATCATATCTAAACATGCCTATTAAGTCCGGAAATTGCGTTCTTTGTGATACATATATGTGAGCATTCGTTTTTATATCTACATCAATTCTCTCACATATAACTAGTATAGGGTGTGTAGTTAGAAAATCTGAGTGAAAATAGAGTGCAAATCTATTAAGGATTGAGGGAATTCTCTAAGGCATGTTACTACATTCAAAACATTGTTTTAATTGGTTAATTGTGAACTAGTAAGTAGTGACTATGATTAAGCATGTGCTTAAGTGTTAAATTGACTCAAATCTGTGGGAATGATAATCTTTAACATGTCATGTGCATTGGAAATCCCTGAGGCAAACGTTGGAAGGTTTAGATTATGTTTGTTTGTTTTGTCTTGTTTTGTTTCTTTGTTTTGCTCGAGGACTAGCAAAAGCTAAGTGTGGGGGAATTTGATAGGAGCATTTTTATGTGACTTAATTGGCTTGTTCTCATGCATTTATGTTGTTTTTCCTTAGTTAGTTTAGTGTTTAAAGTCATTTTCGTGCAATTTCAGGTTTTAGTGTCAAAGTATGCAAAAAGAAGCAATTTGGAGCATTCTAGAGCATTTTTGGGCCAAGATTGGATAGTGCAAGCATGGAGGCATGAGGATGGACGAATTTGAAGGCTTGAATTCAGTTAGGGAGCTGCAAGGGGGCCTAAAAACCTTATTTCTAGAAGGCTTTATCTATTCACACATGGTGCCTAATTTCTGTATTGGAAGAACAAGCCGTCCTAGCTTGTCACTAGCCGTCCTAGCTTGTCTCCTAGCCGTCCTAGCTTGTCTCCTAGCCGTCCTAGCTTGTCACTAGCCGTCCTAGCTTGTCACTAGCCGTCCTAGCTTGTCTCCTAGCCGTCCTAGCTTATCTCCTAGCCGTCCTAGCTTGTCTCCTAGCCGTCCTAGCTTGTCTCCTAGCCATCCTAGCTTGTCACTAGCCGTCCTAGCTTGTCTCCTAGCCGTCCTACCTTGTCTCCTAGCCGTCCTACCTTGTCTCCTAGTCGTCCTAGCTTGTCACTAGCCGTCCTAGCTTGTCACTAGCCGTCCTAGCTTGTCTCCTAGCCGTCCTACCTTGTCTCCTAGCCTTCCTAGCTTGTCACTAGCCGTCCTACCTTGTCCAAGCTACACACATATATCCTTTAAGTGTTTCAAAACCTTTCCTAGCCCTATAAATAAGGGTTTGCAGCAAGGCACTAGGGGGATCACTCATTCATTCAATTTTTGTCCATTCATCTATCCTTCATCCAATTCCATAATCCCTGATCCTAAAACACATCCCAACCATCCCATCCACCTTTGTGCCGTAGCAAGAAGAAAGAAGGAAAGACTCTTGGATGCTCAAGCTTCGTCGTTGGTGCATTCTAGGTGTAATTCGTTTTATGATTTCAATGTTTAATTTATTTTCCTTTCATTTTGCTATGAACATGAGTGGCTAAACCCCTATTGGTTAGGGGTGATTTCGAAGCCATAACTATGTGTGCAAGTTGATTTGATAAATTCCAGTTATGAGTTCTTGAATCGTGAATGCAATTGGCTTAACTGTGCGAGTAATAACGTATTTGTGTTTGTTAATTAGGGGTCGACACTTAATTGGCTTGCATGAATATGATGCTAGAATATAAGTTTGTTTCACATAATTGTCACACACTTATATGCACAAGTAGTGAAGATTGCTAGTCACAATCGCGTTAAGTTCAATTCCTAGCATAAGTGTCATGATGTCATAGTCACAAGTGCTTTGTTAATGCTTATAGTTTTCATTGAACGTAATGATCTTTGATTGTATCTTTATTATGATGTCATGTAAGGAACTTTTGAAGAATGCTTTGGGTTGTCGTATGATGTCATCCAATTCAATAACACAAGGAAAACTTGAGAATTAACTAGTGATGTCACGGTTAATTTGGGGCATTGTCATTCATAATTCTATGAAGGAATAACTGGAAATCGAGTCATTTGCATACTTGTCATGTGTGGAGAAGGAACCCCTAACTAGTCCATCATCCATTAAAAACCCCAAAAACGTTTCAAAATCAGTTTTACTTTGCAATCTGTTTTCTCAACTTTAATTTCGTCCAAATCAAATCCCCCTTTACTTTGAAGTCTCAATTTAGTTAGAAATTGTTTTGGTTCATGTTTTTAAGTGTTTTGAGTCAAGTTTTCAACCAATTTCGTCCAAATTAGTGTAGGTGCTCAAAACTGCCCAGAAAGTGGTTTTTAGGCAGTTTTGAGTCTTCTAGTTGCTGTTTTGAGTTTTTGTTTTGTTTTAGTGTTTTAACTTTGGTTTCTCATTCTTTGAGTCCAAATTAGTGTTTTTAACTTTGTTTTGGAGTTCTTAGGTCAGTTTTCAAGAGTTTAGCAATCCCTCCTAATCCCCGGTTTTGAACGATCCCTACTTACATACTTTGCTACAATTGTCAGAAGAGGGTTTAATTTGTGTGCTTAATATATTTTGCATCACTTATGCAGTATGCAACGAATATCCTTTTATCTTCCTTTCACCAAATTTCCAAATTTCCTAGTTCAAACAGCTGACCAAAATGAAATTTCATTCCTTGATAAGAATTAATAAAGCATAATAGAGCCTTCAGAAATTGATGGTTTGTTAATATGTCATGTTGCTCCTTTAAAGCTTTAAGTGAGAAATTATTATTTGTTAGGCTTAGTTTTTTGCCGTTATCTTCATTTTGTTCTTGGTCAAGGATTTGTATATTATGAAATTCATACAGAGAAGCTAATATAATTATTTTTGCACACAAAAACAAATACTTCTAAGTTGAATTTCAAGACTTTGATGTGAATGTTGATTTTTTTTCCCCTTCTTTAATTGTTATAGTTAGTGATAATTAAGCTATTGGTCATCAACAAGCTAATGCGAAACTGTGTTTGAACTAATTATGGTTTAACTGCAGCACTACACATGGCTCCTGCTAATGGACACCTTCAGTTGACCTTGAGGGTGGCAAGAAAGTCAAGGTGGATTGGGAAGACTCCGCAAGCCAGCTGGCATTAGGAGCGGTCGAAGGTGGGGGGCATTTTTTCTGGAGGAAGTCAAAGGCCGACTTGAGTTGGTTTCCACATGGGTAGCCATACCTGACATTGGCAGTGTAGGTGAGACTTGTGGCTTTGTAGGAGACAAGCTAAGGGACAAGGAGGGTCTACCCTCAAAGACTTCTCTGAGCATCCTGGTAGAGATGACCGTGGCCGAGGCACCCCCGCCGCGCGGTTTTGGTAAAAGAGTACCTAGGACCCAAGGAAGGCCCTGAGTATCTCTAAGAGATGGAGAGTTCCACCTCTTTCCTCCTCCACTGGAACCATTGTTAGAACGGGAAGCGGAGATACTCAGGGCATATCAACGCCGCCGTCGTACAGCTACAATCAGTGCCTTGGCTGAGCTGGGACAAGTGGCTTTTTGTAGAAGAATCTCTCCTTTCGAATTCACCTGATTCTGTGGACTCCGCTTTGTGAAGAGTAAGAGAATCCAACTTCATGTTTTGCTATAATTTTGAAAACAATGGACATACTCTTGTTTTTTTTTTTAAGTACAGTTTTGTGGACGTTTCTGGCAATGTCATATATGGTTTTCATCATCTTTGAATTGTTGTTAACTGTTATCAGCATGGGGTAGCAGAGGATGTCTTCCTGTTGCTGTTGAAGTTACCAAAACGCTCGTCGAAATTCAGCAATAAGATCCTCAGTTTAGGTACCTTTTTCACCCAACTCCACTCTTCAAAGCCTTTGATCTGAGGATGTCTTCCTGTTGCTGTTGAAGTTACCAAAACGCTCGTCGAAATTCAGCAAAAAGATCCTCAGTTTAGGTACCTTTTTCACCCAAATCCACTCTTCAAAGCCTTTTCAGATCAGCTTCTTATGTCCTTTTTTTCCTGGTGGGGCCGGGGGATAATGTGGTTGTTCTACTTTGCTAACTTCATGTATGTGTTTTGTGAACTATACAAAGGAGCAGTCAATGATTTGATAATTGTAAAACGAATCAATCAAGTGATGCTTTGCTTTCAGAGGAAATGTTGGCCATGTTATATTGTATGGCAATCACAAGGTGAGCTTTCTTTAGTGTTGTGTTCTTAAATCTCTGTTCTTTTTTTTAATCCCTTATCGTCATGTGATGTATGGATATATATGAATGTAATGCTCTCATAGTTATTGACCACGGTGCAATAATTTGTATAAACAAGGCCTTTGATCAACTATAATGCTCAATTAAACCACACAAACTCTCTCTCTCTCTCTCTCTCTCTCTCTACCAATTGAAAAACTGTTTGAGTTGTTGACTTATCCCAGCTGCATTACACTTTCAGCTATACCTGAAACCTTCCCATTCAATAGTATATAGAAGGAAACGTTTTACTAAAATTTGGTAGTTCTGAGAAAGAACTCCAGCCTTTTGAAACTCCATATATAGATGTATAAGTTCGTTGTACAGTTCATTTGGAAGATAAGTCTTTACGCATCTGAAGTTTTTGTCAGTAGTTCTTTTGATATTAGCGCGTATTATTTCCAATTTTTTGCATGTGGTCCAATAACCTAGTGGATTGGGTGTTGGGTTCTAACCATGCGTCCCGAGTTCGAAACTTCCCCTCCCCCTAAAGTTTTTGATGATAAAACTTTTCTTTTTCCATGTTCCAGTCGCTTTCTTCAGAAATAAAGTTTTATCATCTCTCTCTCTATTTTCTGTAGTGTTAGTTGAACCAAACATGGTTTAAAGAACAGTATTGAATGGAATCTGGCTGTAGTTTGGAAGTAATAAGGAAAGTTTGGCGAAGTCACTGGGATTAACAGAAAATGCGCTGTAGTAGTTGTTTGGATTAGCTGAAAAGCATATCAGAAATTGACGTACCCATGTAAAGCTAAATCGAGCAATCATAATAAAATTTAGAGGGACACTTGTATTATGTTACATATCATGAGCTATGATTTGGGCTCCTTTCCTTTGCCTTCAAAATGGAGAGGACCTCATCTTTCATTGTTACTGCCAATCATGTATTACGGAGAGTTGCTTGTCTTTACAATATGCTCAGACTAGTGTAAATCATAATTGATGTCCGTGATTAGCGAACTACAATCTCCATTCAAAAGGTGTTACCAAGATATTGAAAAGTCTTATTGGGTTGTATTCTTCCTTCTCTCCAGAAGTTGTTTCTGTACTGTTGGAGTTCTTGTTGAAGGCTATGAATCCTCAGAATCCTTGGAACCGGAGTTACTTCTGTCTCTTCTGAAGACTGATGTATGAGACGGGTAATCACCTGACCTTAATTTCTTTGTATTTGTTTGTTCCATATTCAGATAGACTGGTAAAGTTATGATGAGGTTATACATAGAATCTTTTGATATTTACATGGTTAGAATTGGATTGCTTTTTTACCGGACATGGGTCAGTGATCTAGTATGCAATAAGGATTAGAAACAGCTTGATTTCCTGAGTTTAGAGAATTTGTAAATTTACATGAAACAGTTTAATACTGGGATATGTTTCCTCTTGCTTCCCCGCATCAAATTACATATTTCAATCTTTGTAATACATTTGGTAGCTACTAAACAGGAATGTTCAAAATACTATATTTCCTTTAGGGGTAAATGACAAAAAACTACCTCAGCTATTGGTACCTCATCTTTTAAAAATGACAATGTCATACTTTATCTTACGAATTTGTGCCAATTTTAGACTTCTGTCAGTTTTTCTGTTACTTTTTTTTGTTAAATGCTGACGTGGCTAGAGATGGGACCCACTCACTAATCCAACTGGATTAAAAAATAATTAAATATATTTTTAATAATTAAATATTCAAAAATTAAAAAAATTAAAAATTAAAAAACTAAACAAATAAAAAAGGCCTAGGGACGCGGGCCTTCCTTTCTTCCACCCACACCAACCCTTCTCTCTCTCATCTCTTTATCTTCTCTCGCATCTCTCCCACTCTAAGCCCCTCTTCTCTCTGCAACCACCGGCGCCGAGGAGAAGAGCAGCGGAGAGAGGGAGGAGAAGGGTCTGAAAGTGAAGAGAGTGGAGGTGGGAAGGAGAGGAGGGTTTTGACGGCCGAGAGGAGGAGGAAATCGAGAGGTCGAGAGGAAGATAGAAAGGTTTTATGGGGTAAAATCGTTGATAAGTTCCATGAAAACTTTAACGCCAGTCGAAGGGAAGTTGGTGGTGTTTATGATCGGTGGAAGATTATCAACAAAGCGTGCACTTTATGGAAAGGAAGCTTGGAGAGAGCCATGGTTTACATGCCTAGTGGAAGGGGCGCCTCAGAAATTGTGAGTTTATTTGTTGATATTTTAGTTGTCATGTACATAATAGTATTTTGCAACTAATTGTTTTTATGTATTTGTTGCATAGGGTGACAAAGCAATGGCAATTTACAAGACAAGAACTACACCAAACAATCAAGCTTTTAAGTTGCATCATGCTTGGAACATCCTCAAGGATTGTCCGAGGTGGGGAACCGATGCGAACCAACAATGTGGAAGATTATTTCATAATGAAGCCCCACCCCCAAATGATGTCAATGAAGGTGTAAATTTTGCCGACAATGAAGGTGTCGAACAAATGATCCCAACTTCTTCTTTTGCAAGGCCCCCGGGTAGAGATAAGCAAAAGGAAGCAAAGAGAAAAGGGAAGTCCCAAGATCCGACACGTGCACAATTTGCTACCGAAATGGCAATAATGAACGAAATCCAATGCCGTCGGCAAGAAGAATCGGCCCAAATGCTTTTGGCCATGAAGGAACAAGGGGATAGGGAGCAAGAAAGGTACGAAACAAATTTGATAATAGAGGACCTCGACAAATACACTCCAGAGAGGAAGAGATACTTACGTGGTAAGCAAAAGGAAATTTTACGAAGGAATGCCACAAGGAGTATATTTCAAGATGATGATTCATCTCAAGACTATCACCCAAGTCCATCACCAAGTCAAGATGGTGAATATCATTATTAAGTTTATGTAGTCTATGAGTTTTCGATTGTATTAAGTTTATGTAGTTTATTAATTGTTTTTTTTATTTTTTAAGTTTATGTGGTTTATTAATTGTCTTTTTTATTTTTTAAGTTTATGTGGTTTATTAAATGTCGTTGGTATTAAGTTTATGTGGTTTATCTTGATTTTCATGTATTAATTTAGTGATTTTTCAAAATTTATCGGAATTTAAATATTTTTAGGTTAAAATGTTCATAAAATTAATTTAGGATAGTCTACATAATTTTTTTTTTTAAAAGTTAATTTAAAAAAAAAATAGCCTTAATTCATTTTTTGATAATCTGGGGCTAAAATTTTAAGTTAGAATGGTTGGAGTAGAAAAGCTGTTTCTGGGTTCAAACCTAAATTTTCTGGGCTAAATATTTTTAGGTTTTAGGTTGGAGATGGTCTTAGAGTGGTAACATATAGCACAACTTAGGACTTAGTTGTGTACTATTTTCACTTCATTGTACTTCATGGTTCTTTCTAGTACAAATCTTCTTGTTTGACCATATACACGTTTATTTATTATTTATTGGATTTAAATGTACTACAATGTTAATGTGGAACAGTTTGATTATTCGAAATTGCTTCGTACAAATGCAGCTATGTAACTTTCAAAATTCTCTATTCATTCTGGTTATTCAAAATTCTCTAGTAATCAACGGACAAGATTTCTCCATCTGATTTTCAGAATCCCTACTATATATGAATTTTGTAATAATTCACATTCATAACACAAGTCCCAAATACAAAAGATTGTCTTTATTGACCAGAAATTCTCTTCTGCGCATGCAGGTTGTGGTCATGAGTTATCTTGTTTGGACCATAACTTGTAATTCATATGAGTTCTACAACAAAGTTATGTGCCAAAACGCTCATGAATTTACGAATTTGGACCCTAGCATGTTCCAAAAATAATGTGTCACAAGTCGGGTGCATGTATTTGACCATCAACTTCTACGGGGTGCAAATTATGCTTAATGCCTAGATCCATCATACTAAGACTAGTGTTATGTGTCCTTTTTCTTACCATCAATGTCCATCAATGTTTCTACAACTTTCTCACACACATTTTTTTTTGCATTGTTTCAAAATTGTGACCTAATTTTTGTTGGCATACCATATACTTATTATGGGGATCCAATGCACGTTGGCGAGAGTTAATGTTTTATAGGGATTCAATGCATGTTGGCATGAGTCGATGTGCTTAGATTAGGAATTCAGTATTTAGTGTTCCCAGGATATGGATTCCATATCTCATACATCCTTGTACTATATATTTTGATATTGTCCTCCTATTAAGAGAAATAAAACACGGAATACATTCAAAATCCTAAATCTAAGTTTCGACCTGTCTGTTCCCTAACCCTAAACTTCCTGTTGTCATGCAAATTACAGTCGACCAAACCTTTTTCAGCTGGTTTTGAAACCTTAAACCAACCCAAACAAACTCACACCACCTTTTGTTCTCTGGGCAGCGCCGATCCAAATAAAAATTTACACCAGAAAAACTCTAATTCATCCGCTCAACAATTCCACTGCAATGGCTGAAGAGAAGTCTCTGATATTTCATACTCAAACTGTACCCATCCCAAGTAGGTCAAGCAATCACTGCAATAGGAAAAAGCATACATAACAAACATGTTTAGAGAGGAGGAAGTAGCTCAGGGAAAAAGGAAACGCACGGGCCAAGGTAAAGGTGGCAGATGCTGGACCTGAATTTCTCGTGGAGCAAACCTAGCCCGATAAGCCGAATGATAGTAATAATGGCTCAGTTCTTTCTTTAATCAACCAATTCTCTGCAATTGATGGTTCTAATGCTTCAGCTAATATCCTTACTGCCTTAGTAGCATCTGCTGACCGTGTCACAGGTTGGATAATTGTTTCCAGAGCCACAAATCATATGACATATGATCAATCTTTTCTTCAATGTATGACAAATCCACCTAAATAGAGTTTTGTAACTGCGAATGTTGATTTTTTCTGTCACAAGAGTGGGATCCATACCTCTTACAACTTCTTTGTCATTACATAATGTACTACTTGTTGCGGCTCTGTCAAATCTATTAGGAAAAGTATTTTCCATTGCATAAATGAATAATGTTTACACTTGGGTATTTATACACAAACTATCACAACTAATAGAAAAGGAAAAACAACAAAAACAAACTAAGATTCCTTATCCTCTAAGTATTCTCCCTTGTAGGTGTTATTATATTTTTATCGTTAATATTCCCCCACAAACGAAATTGGGGAATTTTTAGTTGAAGTTTGTCTCGTACAACCATGAACCTGGATTTAGAGAGAGATTTGGTACATATATCAGCAATTTGGTCCTGTGTTTGAACAAACTGCAGAGAGACTTGATTGACAAGAACCTTTTCACGTATGTAGTGATAATCGATTTCAACATGCTTGGTCCGAGCATGGAATATAGGATTCTTGGCCAATGAGATTGCAGAAACATTATCACACCATAACTATGGAGAAGAAGGGAGAGGATAAGCAATGTCAGTGAGCAATTTGCAAATCCAAGTGATTTCAGTAGCTGTGTTTGCAAAAGACCGGTATTCCGCTTTTGTGGAAGATCGAGCGACAGTGGGTTGCTTCTTGGTACTCTAGCTAATGAGTGAGTTGCAAAAGAATATGCAATATCCACCAGTGGATCTTCTATCCAATGAACAGCCTGCCCAATCGGCATTTGAAAAGGCTTGAAGAGATGGAGATGTGGAACTCTTGGAAAACCATAAACCGATATCAATAGACCCATTTAGGTATCTAAGAATGCTTTTGACTGCTTACAGATGTGAAACTTGTGGCCTATGCATGAATTGACAAACCAAGTTGACTGCAAAACTCAGACTAGGTCGCGTCCAGGTTAAGTACTAAAGTGTTTCAACCAAAGATCAATATTCAGAAGCATTGTCAAGAAGAGGAGAAGAGTGATCAAGTTTAGTTGTACTAAGAGGAGTGATACAAGGTTTAGCACCTTCCATTTTGGCTTTGGTTAAGAGATCCAAAATGTACTTAGTTTGAGATATGAAGAAACCAGAGGATGATCTTTTGACTTTAATACCAAGGAAATAATGAAGGGCCCCAAGAAATGAGTTGAGTTATAACCTCTTGACATGTTGCAGAATCTGGACCAGTCACCAAGATATCATCCACATAGACTAGGATGAAGACCAATGATGGAGAACTCTTCACAAACAAAGAATGATCACTTTGAGAACCTGTGAACCCAAGAGAATGCAAAGCATGATGAAGTTTGTCATACCAGGCTTGAGGAGCCTGTTTCAGGCCATAGAAGGATCTGTGTAGGTGACAAACATGAGTTGGTTTTGTGGGATCTTAAAAACCAAGTGGATGTTGCATAAACATGGATTCAGTAAGTGTGCCATGTAGAAAGGTATTACTTACATCTAGTTGATTGAGAAACCAATCAAATTGAGCTATAAGAGTGAGAATAAGTTGAATGGTCACAGGTTTGGCAACTGGACTGAAGGTTTCAGTATAGTCCAATCCTTCTTATTGGTGAAACCTTTTTGCAACCAAGTGGGCTTTATACCTGTCAATAGAGCCACCTAGTTTTCTCTTGATCCGAAAGACCCACTTGTATCCAACAATGCTTTGAGAAGAGGAAGAGGGTACAAGGGACCAAGTGCTAGTTTTGAGAAAAGCATCAAACTCTTCTTGCATTGCTGTGCGCCAATGAAAGTGTTTGGAAGCTTGTAGATAAGTTTTAGGAACATAATCAACTGTAAGATGAGGAGGAAGATGATGTTTGGTTGAATTTAGAGCTTTTGGTTTAAAAATGCCAGACTTGGATTTTGTCTGCATTGGGTGAATATTGATGCGAGGGTGTGTTTGTGAACAAGAGGGTTGTTATGAAATGGGAGAGGATGATGTGGTTGCAGGAAATGAGAGATTTGATATAATGACAGAATTTGATGGAGAGATGACTAGAGGATGTAGCAACATTGATTGGCACGGATGTGTTTAGAGGTGCAGGGTTGGAAGGAAAAGGGTGAAAAGTAAAGGATGAGGGAATGGTAGATTGAGATAATGTGGAGGTAACAGATTTGGAGGATGAAAAATGTTGAGAATGGTAAGGAAAACTAAACTCATCAAAAAGCACATGTCTTGAAATATATATTCTATGAGCGATTGGATCAAGATAGAGATAGCCCTTGTGATTTAAGTTGTACCCCAATAATACACATGCCTTACTCTTAGGCTCCAGTTTTGAAGAAGTGTATGGTTTTAACCATGGGAAACAACAGCAACCAAAGACATTGAGAGCAAGCCCAGCGTTGGCTGGTGCTCGGGGTACTGTGGAGAGAACAAGGGCCCGAGGGCCGGTGGGAGGGCTCCAGCGTGGGCTAGCCTGACCGAAGGTGGAGGCCCGAGCTCCGGGCCCGTGGGGAATTGCCAGCCCAAGAGCCTGAGGGCCATGTGACGTCAGCGCTGACGTCAGCCTGGCGTCAGGCAATATTATTTTTTTTTTGTGTCAGGCGCGTGCACCCCACTCGCGCGTGGGGGCGCGTCGCTGACACAAAATCAGAAGAAAAAAAAAAAAAAACTTTGTCAGTTACCGTTGGGAAGCCACGTGGCTTCCCACGGTCCGTTAGATCTCAACGGTTACTTAATTTAGACTGTTCGATCTCAACGGTAAAAAAAAATAAAAAAGTCTTATTTAATATCCATCGTTCGATCTGAGATCAACGGTGGATATTAAAATGTTTTATAAATAAAAAAATAAAAGAAAAAATAGTTTTAAAATTAAAAAAAGTTACCGTTATGACACGTGGCACAATCTGGAGTGTTGGAATTCAAATTTTTTTATATCCAACGGCAGAGATTAATTAATTGAATAAAAATTTAAAAAAAAATTGTAAAAAATTCAAAAAAATTCAAAAAAAAATCTGAAAAATCTGAAAAAAATTGTAAAAAAAAATTGTTTTTACTTTTCTATAAATACCTTCTCATTATCATCTACCTTACACAACAATTTCATATTTTCTCAATTACTTTCAATCACATTCCTTTCTTTGTCTCAAAGTTTGAATCCATTTTTTTTCAAGAAAATGACCACTGGTGCAGGTACGAATTGGTCGCTTATTGAAGATGTTGCGTTGTGTACTAACTGGGTTGAAGTTACTCATAGTTCGCTTACGGGTAATGAGATGCAATTGCGAGAAATGTGGAGTCTTATTCATACCAATTTTCTTGAGAAAATTGGTGGGAAAAGAACCAAAGAATCGATGTCCAGTCGTTGGAAATTACTTAGCCAATCGTTTAGTACGTGGAGAGACGCCTTGGCACAATCTAGTAGTAATATTCGAAGTGGGGAAAATTACTCGGATCAGGTAACAATATATTATTTATTTGTTACCTACATAATTTATTATTTATTGTTTGTATTATTTATTTGTTACCTACATAATTTATTATTTATTTGTTACCTACTTACATTATAATTATGTTGTTTGTATTATTTATTTGTTACCTACATAATTTATTATTTATTGTTTGTATTATTTATTTGTTACTTATTTTCATTATAATTATTTATTTGTTACTTATTTTCATTGTGTAGGAACTTCAAGCACAAGCTTGGTACGCTGCCAAAACCAAAAGCAAAAATAAATCATTCAATCGGTGGGAATGTTGGAATATTGTCAAAGATTGTCCTAAATTTAGAGTTGTGCTAGTCGGTCCAGAAGTGCACATGAACAGCATCCCTCTACACTCTACACCCGATCATGTCTCGCATGTTGATGAAGATGATGCAGAAGGAGTGCCCGAAACGCCCCTCCCTGAACAAGCGTCGGGTTCGACTCGTTATCCAATTAGGCCTCAAGGTAAGAAGGCTTCAAAGAGAAAAGGGAGTGCTTCCAAGAACGATTATGCAAAGTTCATGGAAGAACTTACTCGCCAAGGTGAATTGACTTTGGTGAGGGAACTGGCGAAATATGAGGGTGATAAGGCTAGAGATGACGCAAAAGCTATAGCTATTGAGAGAGAATTTCAGGCTAATGAGAAAGAAAGAGAGCTACTTAGGCAAGAAATGGAACATGTTAGAGAAGAAAGACGGGCTCAACAAGATCATGAGATTATGAACATGCCTTTAGAAGGGAAGTCTCCAAATTCCAAATTTTTTTGGAAGTCAGAGAAAGCAGACGTGGTGCGAAAGAGGTGTGCAAGAGAAGTGATAGCAAGCCAAGGTGGTCCTAGCACCACAAGAGAAGATCATCCTAGCACCACAAATTGGTTAAGTGATGATGAATAGAGTACAATTAAAATTATTTTGTATTATTTTATAAATAAAAAAAATACTAATATTTTATTGCTTATTGCCAGGGCTATTGAAGTGTAACGGTGGAGATGCAAATTCTATTGCCAGGGCTATTTACTGTTCATTAAGGGCAGTTATTGTTCATTAGGTGGATTGAATAGTGCATTGCCTGGGGGGAGGGTTCCAACGCTGGAGTTGCTCTGAGAGACTTGTAATCTAGGATTATGTTGAAGATAGACTGCCAAGGAGAAAATCTTGAAATAGTTAGTAGTCTATTAATGAGATAAACAGATGTAGCAAAAGCTTCTACTCAATATTCATGAAGAACTTTAGATACAGTTAAAAGAGTCTAAGCAGTCTCAACTCTTGGCCTGTGCTTACGTTCCGCACACCCATTTTGCTCAGGGGTGTAAGGACAAGTAAGTTGATGCTGAATACCATTAGCAGATAAGAACTGAGAGAAAGCAATATTAACAAATTCACCACTAGAATCATATCGTAATGCAATAATGTTTGCTCCCAGAGACTTTTCAACAAGTAATTTCCATTTCATAAAAGTGGAGAGCACATCAGATTTGCACTTTAAGGGATAGAACCAACAATATCGAGTATAGTCATCTATGAAAATGACATAGTACCTAAAACCATGATGAGAAACTATGGGTGAAGGTCCCCATACATCCGTAAGTATTAGTTCTAAAGGTTTATGTGTAGTACAGCTGAAACTAGAAAATGGAAGCTTAGAACATTTCCCTAGTGCACAATCTGAGCAAAACTTCTTATTCGAACCTTCAGAAACAGAGACGCATGATTGAGATGCCAATTTATTTATGATCTTAGTAGATGGGTGACCCAATCTTTGATGCCAGAGATACCTTGGAGCTTTGACAGAGGTAGTGAGTGCTTGATTAGTTGCAGGAGATGATGATGAGTGAAGAGAATAGAAGCCATGTTGAACTGGACCTTTAAAAAGCGTCATCTCAGAAGAAAGATCCTTCACAGTGAAGTGAAAAGGATAAAGATGCATT
Source organism: Pyrus communis (assembly GCF_963583255.1). Lineage (NCBI taxonomy): Eukaryota > Viridiplantae > Streptophyta > Magnoliopsida > Rosales > Rosaceae > Pyrus > Pyrus communis. Next base: position 13,964,645 of record NC_084816.1, on the reverse strand, counting down.
GAACACCAATTATCAAGAAGAAATTGATTTGCAGACAAAAGATTATGCTTCAGATCAGGAGCATGTAAAACATGTTTCATTGCAAAAGAATCATGCGGAGCATGTAAACAAGAAGAACCAAAGTGGAGAATGGACAAACCTTTGCCATCTCCAATATACATTTGCTCGGGGCCATAGTATGGTTTTGGATTTTGAAGATTGGCATACGAGTTTGTCATATGCAAGCTGGCACCAGAGTTTATGATCCAAGTAGGTGTAGAATGTAAGGTGTTTGCAACCTTAGCAGAATGAGAGGATTTGCCACCATAGTTTTGATCCATGTGATGAGGACAGTCACAGGCTTCATGATCGAATTGGCGACAAATCTAACACGAAATCTTCTTGTTTGAGGAATAGTAGTTGCGAGCTCCACGGTTGAATCTTTGAGTGGTTTTACGAGAGTAGTTGTTTCTCCCAGTTTTGAATTTGTAATTGCCACAATTCTAATGATTACCACAATTTGTATTCTGGTACTTTCGCTCCACATTTCGACCTTAATTGTTGAATTGAGAGACATGATGAGCAACAAATGTTTGAGGATTAGGGTTTGCAAGCAAAGGAAGAATACCAGCTGAGGAGTTATACGCCTGAAACAGTGCAGCTAAAACTTTCTTCTTTGGATTAGTGAGTTAAATCTCTTTGCTCAGTAGTAAGCCGTGCAATTCATCAATAGTCGTATAACCAAGGCAAAATTAAATGGCATCCACAAAGAAGTCAAATTTAGGAGGTAAGCCATGAAGAGTGACTGAGATTAGTTCTGAATCTTCAACAAGAGCATCGGCACTCGCTAGTGCATCTGCGATTTCTTCAATTTGCTGGAGATATTGAGCCGCAATTGATTCACCTTTAACAATACTGCGAAGATGAGATCGGAGCTCGTGAATATAAGACTGCGATGCAGAGGCGAGTCACGATTCCAACTTCGCCCAAAATTCACGAGCAGAAGTCACACCAACGGTGTAATAGATGAGAGATTCAGAGAGGGTTGAATTAGTCCAAATGAGAATGTTTTGATCATTCTCAAACCAAGCAACATAGGATGGATTGAGAGTAGTAGTTCAATTTCCTGACGAATCAAGAAGATATTTGGGTAACGCTGCCGTAATTCTGTTAATAGGACCAATAAGATTGTAACGACAGAAGATCAGAGCAAACAAAGCACTCCAAGTCAGATAATTGATAGTTGTAAGCTTGATTGGAACCATAGATCCAATGTTTTGGATGGTGATGGAAGAAGAAATCGCAAAATTAGGGTTGGGAATTTCATTAAGAAGCGGATGAACAGGAGAATCCGATTCGGAAGATTGAAATGCAGAGGCCATCATAGTTGGAGATTAAGGAAGAAATCACAAACAGCAGAGAGAATATCTGAAGATTGAGGAAGAATTCACGATCAAGATCAAGAAATCAATCGATTGATCGAAGATGATGAAGAAGTTCAAGTGGTGCAGGGAGAGGCAGGAAAAGAAGATCGAAGAATGAGAGGTGTCGTAAGACTATTGACGGCTAATACCATATTAGGAAAAGTATTTTCCATTGCATAAATGAACAATGTTTACAGTTAGGTATTTATACACAAACTATCACAACTAACAGAAAAGGAAAAACAACCAAAACAAACTAAGATTCCTTATTTTCTAAGTATTCTCCCTTGTAGGTGTTATTACATTTTTATCCTTTATAAAATCATCTATTGTAAGTTATTTAGGTCACTGAACAACTGGATTGTGCTGTGCAAATATTTCCTAGTTTTTTTCTTGCTTCAAGACATTCGAACACGAGAAACCATTGGGTGTGGTACTAAGAAGAGAGGGTTATACTATGTGGATGATGTGGCATTGAGGTAGGTCAATCAAGTCCGTAGTGGTGACAGCAACAAGATCAAGACAATTTTGTTATGGCATCGTCGATTAGGGTATGGTAATTTAAGGAAGGTACTTTTGTCATTATTCAGTAATGTTTCAGACTTTACTCTTAAATATAGTGATTGAATCTTAGGTAAAATTCACCGTGCTTCGTACTAGTTAAGTTTCAATAAAAGAATGGTACCATTTGAGTTAATACATTCTGATGTGAGGGGTTCATCCCTTGCTACTACACAACATGAAATACATTGGTTTATTATATTTGTGGATGATTGCAATAGAATGACCTATATATCTATACACTATGAAGCATAAGAGTGATTTTGGCTCAATTTTTCAAATGTTTCACCATGGTCTGCACTAAATATTCTTTTCCTATCAAGGTCCCACAGTCTGATAATAGTGGCCAATATCTCAATTCCTGAACTTTCAATTTTTTCAAGAACACGGCATCCTTCATGAGACTACGTGTCCACAATCCCCACAATAAAACAAGGTGGCTAAACATAAGAATAGGCATATTTTGGAGACCACTCTATCTCTTCTTATTGGTGCCCAAGCACCACAGTCTTTACTAGGTGGATGTCGTTACTTATGTTGTGTATCTCATGAATCGGACCCTCCAAAGTTCTTAATTTTAAGACGCTAATGGAAGTTTTGGCCAACCATGTCACTTTGCCATCAACTTTTTGTTTGCTCCCATGTATATTTGGGTATGTAGTGTATGTATATCTCCAAAAAAATCAACGCAGTAAAGCTTGGCCTGTGTGCAGTTCAATGTGTATTTCTTGGGTTTAGTCCCCAACCAAAAGGGTATCCTTGTTGTCATCCTTCTTCATGGCACATGTATGTTACAATGGATGTCACATTTTCCAAGGCTGTAATGTTTTTTTACCTCGGATCTATCCTCTTCCAATCTTCAGGGGGAGATGAACGGTGAAGATTTCGGCTAGACTAATCTCCCAACCTAAACCTTAGTGGCCAATCCAAATGGACCGAGTGATTAACTAGGTTACCAGGCCTCAAACTTTGGATTAGAATGAGGGGGAGCGAGCCAAAACTTCACCGCCAGTCCAATTCCTAGCGATGTTGAAGATGACACAGACTTATGGGGTAAAAATGGAATAGATAGGCCGGGCAGGATTCAGTGACCCTTATTTTAAAAAATTACTAAATTTGATTTTTAGTAATTTTTTTTTTTAAATAAAATTTATGTAGATTATCATAATTTATTTTGTGAACATTTAACCTAAAAATATTTAGACTCTCATAAAAAAATGGATTTGCACATACTGATCAAATTATCCGGTCTTTTTTCTACTTTTCAAGTCATTTTAGTACAACTTTTAAATATTAGATCCTTTGTTATTTAAATCGTCCATCTCCTTGACTTGTAGTGATTTATCATTCAATGGATGACCAAAAAGTGATCGAATGATCCAATTTTTACTTTGTATATAAGCAAAACATTCAAAATTGTAGGGCGAGTCTTCCTACATGGCGCTCGACTCCAGACTAAATGAAGTTGTAGCCTACCCTCGAAGCTCTTCATAGTCAGGTGGGAAAGAAATATTAAGTGTGCTTCAATTTTTGGTGAATTTTGATTTAATAATTTTTTTAATTATTTTAGCAATTGGATTTAATTTGGACCGTTGGGTCTTTTTTTTTACCGTTAAATTTGATCACAGCCTTTAAATTAATTTATTTAGGAATTATATTTTAAAATAAAAAATTGAATCTAAACGTTGTATCAACCAACATCCCAATCTTTATAGCCGTCAGATTACAAAATAGGCTTTGAGATGGGATAAGGTGGCAGACAAAGCTGTCAGCAGTGGGTTTCACCCATTGTAGCTTTGCCGTGTGCAGGAAAGTGGAGCTCGTCTGGGTCGTAGTAGTCTTCAATTTCTGGGTGCATTCACCTCCATTGTGGGGGACCTACTGCTAACCTGCCTTATTTTTTAGCTATATCTACCCAAATTTAAATTTTGGCCTAATTGTTGAAAGAGATTTGGGGGTTTTAAAAATAAAATGTAGGTTTTAACTCAACCATTAGAGTTGTCACTTTGTACTACGGTTTGGTAGTCTTCCTCTTCATTTGTAAGTGAAGGATTTTAGATTCGATTATCGCCAAAGACGAATTTGAATCACATTATTGCTAGCTTATTGTGAGGCTTAGCCCACGTCTCCCACCCCTTAGATAATCTCCAACCCTTGGGCTAAAAGCAAAATTTTTTAGCTCAGAAACAGCTTTTCCGTTCCAACCCTTCTGGCCTAAAATTTTAGCCCAGGATTATTAAAGAATGAACTCAGGCTAATTTTTTTTTCTTAAATTAACTTAAAAAAAAATTATGTAGACTATCGTAAATTAATTTTATGAACATTTTAATCTAAAAATATTTAAATTCCGATAAATATTGAAAATTTTCCATTGCTTTGTCATCCTATGCAAAAAATACATAAAAACAATTGGTTGCAAAATAACATTATGTACATGACAAATAAAATATCAAGAAAAAAAAACTCACAATTTCTGTGGTGCTCCTTCCACTAGCCATGCCAACCATGGCTCTCTCCCGCCGCCGTTGCAGTTTTCATGAAACTTTTCAATGATTTTATTCCACAAAACCTTTTTATTTTGATTCGTGCCAACTGCACCATCTTTGCTAACAGAAACTCATGCCAAGTATAAAGCAACATCTTCCTCACATGTCCAATTACGACCTCTAATATGCTCTCTTGCCATGTTGAACGATTTGGAAATGGAAATAAATGGTAGAAAGAAAAATTGGAAGAATTGTAGGAGAAAATTGAGTTTTGTGTGGATGTTTGAACAAATACATAGGTATTTATAGAGTTTTTGGGTGAAATCTGAGTTAAATAATTTTTTTTAATTATTTTAGCCGTTGGATTTAAATTTGGACCGTTAGATTTGATTATATTCGATCTCAGTCATTGGATTCAATGTATTTTAAAATAACATTTAAAAAAAAACAAAATTTGAATCTAGATCGTTGGTTATCGTTGGATCAACCAACGGTCCAAAAATGCCAGTTGTTGGATGCAGAAAAGAGCCATTGGGCTCTGGGTTGTGGCCGACAGCAGCCCTGATACTGAGCCCCCTCTGTCGGGCGCTGAAGGCTCACGGGCCGCGTGAGGCGAGTGGGCGAGTGAATGGACTGAGAGTGGGTTAATTTTGGGCGAGTCCATGCGTTTGTGGGCTAAATTTTGGGGGGTATTGGGCCTTGGTTTGGCGTTTGGCGTTTGGCATTTAGCTTTTAACCCAAAGATTTTCTAGTTCATAAAAAAAAAAAAATAAATAAATAAATAAGTTAATAACGAATTGTCCATATTGTGAAAAGTTGAAGGACCGGACTTAAATTCCACCATAATTGACGAACCAAATTCTCCAGTTATAGCCGAGTTACGACCGAATTTCTCTTGACACAAACATCCACCCACTCTTTGACGCTAGTAAACTATCTTTTGCTGGGTAAGCAATCCTATTTGGTTTTGCTCATTCTTTTGTTTTTTATAAGGTAATTCAGCAAATGCAATAGCTTTGGTATTTTTTGTCCATTTATTTGCCGATAAATTAATCTTTCATTTCTCTTCTAGAAGTTGAACTTAGGTTTGAATTTGGGTTTAGGGTTTAAGCTGATGGAAGTGATTGTCTTTATGCGGTGGGTTTTGGGTTTTAAGTTAATGGAAGCGATTGTGTTGTTCTTGTAGCGGCGGTGGCAAATGGGGGAAGGGAGAGATAAAGTTGGTGATTCTCCAGTCGAAACGGCATCATTGGAGAGGGTGGAGGCCTTGCTGGAGGTAGCCAACTCCCTTCTCCAAAGCATTTGATTGTGCATTAAGATATTTATTAGAGATATAGATCCTTCTTTTACGATAAAAACTGTCAGGCTGCTAGGTACGATGACATGGATGATCTTAAAAGCTTAGAGTCTGCTGGTCTTTCTCTTGATTCTAAGGATCTCCACGGCCGAACAGGTTATTCATACCTTCTATTGTTGGTTTAAGGAATTAACAGATTCAACATGCGATGCCACTTTGTGGCTTCATCTACTTCTTGTAACTTCCTTTGTTTGTTTGCATCACTTGTATCCCATGTAATAATGTTGGAACTTGGACTGGATCAAATCACCCATCTGGAGGCCTTCATTTCACAAGACTAGCACTGGATAGTCACCCTTTCTTTCTTCCTTTCTTAGTTCTTGTACTAGTTGGTCTCCATAAGGTTGATACTGTAACGAACAGAGCAATGATCTGCCATCAGCAGTGCTTTAGGAAAAATCTCAAAAATATTTCTATGGTTAACATATCTGAGATTCAGCGGGTAAGGTCACTTTTATGTACCCTCAGAGTAAGAGGTTTGATAACATTGATAACAATCTGTAAATCTTGCGAAGAAGGTAGAGAAGTTGAAGAGATGCAGGAGTGGTATTGGAAGAACAGGGATCTCAAAACCTAATTTGTCTTAGGTTTTCCATTTCATCAGAAAATAGTTAGGCGTTAGCATATTTGAGAATATGAGGGTTGAAGAGGTGGATTATTTGATAGTCTTGTTTTTATTGTATAATTTGTTTATAGATAAAGTCTTGTTTTCAAAGAAAGGGGATGATCCCTCTACTCTTTCTTAACTGTGGGTGAATCAGTAACACCTCCTGAACAGTAGATTCCAAAGTCCAAGGACTACACAAAAAGCTAGAATTTTAAGTCATCTTTCTGGTTCAATGTTGCATTAGTTATGGGTTGCATCCTTCCCTCTTCCTTATTCTTCTTTGCAGACTTCGTCTCCTTCGGTTCTTCTTTTCTTCCCTATCAGGACTTTAACTGACATTTGACATGTGGCCGTGAATATTCCTTTGTTTCTTGGATAAGTGGCTTTACTTTTGGCTTCGGCTGAGATTTTTATAATTGGGTTGATTATTAGTGTATGTCCTCCCAAGTAAGGAGACATGTTAGTTACCTTGAAATTTATCATATGCTGAGCTAGATTTTGTGTTTATGCAGTATGCAACGAATATCCTTTTCTTTTCCTTTCACCAAATTTCCAAATTCTATTATTTCCTTGCTTCTTAGCTGTTTATGGTTTCTAAACTAGTTCAAACAGCTGACCAAAATGAAATTTCATTCCTTGATATGAATTAATAAAGCATAACAAACCTTCAGATATTGATGGTTTTTAATATGTCATGTTGCCATTTTAAAGCTTTATGTGAGAAATTATTATTCGTTAGGCTTAGTTTTCTGCCGTTATCTTCTTTTGGTTCTTGGTCAAGGATTTGTAGATTATGACATTCATACAGGGAAGCTAATATAATTTATGCTCGCAAAAACAAATACTTCTAAGTTGAATTTCAAGACTTTGATGTGAATGTTTATTTTATTTTATTTTATTTTTTCCATTTTTAATTGTTATAGTTAGTGATAATTAAGCTATCGGTCATCTACAAGCTAATGCAAAACTGTGTTTGAATCAGTTATGGTTTAACTGCAGCACTACACATGACTTCTGCTAATGGGCATCTTCAGATTGTGGAGTATCTAATCAGTAGAGGAGTGGTGAGGTTTTTTACTTTGATACTCTTTTGATTGATTGAAGTAGGGATAATGGTTTTAACTATTTACTTAGTGTTTTGCATGGATAACATGTAATTGATTTAGAGATAATATCATCAATTTGATCTTATGCTATGAGTATGACTAGCTAGCTCCAAAAGAAAGAAAGAAAGAAAGAAGGCTAAATATCCAAAATGGTCCCTGAGATTTGCATAATCAATAGAAATGGTCCCTAAGATTCAAAATCAATAGAAATGATCCCTGAAATTGTACACCATCCATGATTTTGGTCCTTCCGTTAAAAACTCTTTTGGGCAATTTTCAAAGTTTCGTAACTCAATCGATTTTTAACCAAATTCAACCCATAATATATCAAAATGATGATAGGGAAGTGTAGAATAAGATTATACCTATTTGGAAGCCCAATGGTTGCCGGAGATGGCCGGAAAATAGCCTGAAAGATAACTGGTTCGTTGGAAAACTGGCCGGAAACTGGGTAAACTTTAAACGTTCATAACTTCTTCAATAGTCAACGAAATTGAGTGATTCAAAAACAAAAATCATACTTCACGATGAGACGAAGATAATGATACCTTTCTCAACGGCCAAATCACTCATTGAGAAGTATGATTTTTGTTTTTGAATCACTCGATTTTGTTGACTATTGAAGAAATTATGAACGTTTAAAGTTTACGCAGTTTCCAGCGAGTTTTCCAGCGAACCAGTCATCTTTCAGGCAATTTTCCGGCCATCTTCGGCAATCATTGGGCTTCCAAATATGTATAATCTTGTTCTACACTTTCCTATGTTCATTTTGATTAATTATGGGTCTAATTTGGTTAAGAATCGATTGAGTTACAAAGCTTTGAAAATTGCCCTAAGAGTTTTTAAGGGAATGACCAAAATCATGAATGGTGGACAGTCTCAAGGACTATTTCTATAGATTTTGAATCTCAGGGACCATTTCTATTGATTATGCAAATCGTAGGGACCATTTTGGATATTTAGCCAAGACTGAAAAAGGTCAATTTTCATCATAAAAGTTGACCATTTGTTGGATGAGCATTCATCTTAAGAATACATTTTCGGACGTGTATATTATTGATTGGCTTCTTAATGCAGTAACTTAGTCAAGCTAATTCAATGTTTTTAATCTATGTTTGATGCATAATCGTCCAAACTGAACTCCCCAAGGTCGGTTGTGACTTATTTAAAATGATCTATAATAATGTCTAAGGTCCATTAGGAAAAGTGAGCGAAGACGTGAAGTATTGAAGAGCTATTCAATCCAACTCCTTGTGGATATAAGTCCTTTTACCATGGCAGTTTGGTTTAATATATTCATTATATCGTTGTGGACTTTAATCTATGTGTTGTGTTCAGTTGGGGTTACTATAGTTACATTTTTAGGTGGATGACTCATTAATCGATCAATACAATGAAATTCTAACAAGTTTGCTTCAACGTATAAGCTTGCATCTTATTACTGAAGCAATCACTTTAGCTGATATAAAGCATTTACGTAGAGTCTGTCCCTCATTTAAAGTGACAAATGTTTTTGTTTTCGTCTTGAAGCTTTAAGTTCGTTTATATAATTTCCATTGTGATATCTTGGAAAAGATTGACTGCGTGTTGTCCATCTTCTAGTTGTGATATGTCGTTATGGTAAATTCTAATTAGTTTGTAATGCTTGTGTAAGGATCTGAATGCTACAAATGAGGAGATGAATACACCTCTACACTGGGCTTGCCTGAATGGACATGTTGAGGTTATTATTTTGGTTGCTAGGCAGTGGGCACGGTTATATTCACTTGTGCTACTTCATTGTTTAACGTTTTTGCCTTTGCAGGTGGTTAAGAAATTGATCTTAGCAGGAGCAAATCTTAGTGTATTAAACAGGTAAGCATTGTAGCACGTGAACTAAACCCTGAACTTATTTGAAAAAACAAGTTTATACACAGTTTACTATAACGACGGTTGTGGCGTTGTTATCTTCAGCTACGAAAGGACTCCAGTTGATGAAGCAGTGAGCAGGGGAAGGATGGATGTTCTGGATGCCGTTAATGCGGCGGCTGCCCAAGTAGAGCTTCGTCATGTCAGCGTGTCCTAGTGTACTATTGAGCCCCCTAATGAAAATGACTTATGATAATAGTGATAGATGTTATCTTCTTGTAGAATGCAAGCTTTGATATGAAATAATGAAGGTTTTGGTGATAGCTGTAAAACTAGAGAGGGTCAAATGCGTCTTTGGCCACTGTGTTATTGCCATCATCTCTGTTTTGGTAATTGTAGTTTTATCGAGTACAATTTTGAAAGATAGAGAGTAATGGGTGGATTTAGAAAATTGTCCCTAAATTTATATTTAGGAAAACAAATAAAACATGTTTCAAAACCTTCAATCTTAACCAAAGGTATTCGAATAACTTTATTTAATGGTTACGACAAATCTAACATCAAACCAGTCTAATAAAACTGGCCCAAGCAATGAGTTTTTTATTTTACCCTCATGGCAAACCATGTTCTCTTAAAACTAAATCAAGATTTAACTACTCCATGGGAAGAAAAGGTCATCGAACGCCTTCTCCTTCATATGAGAAGTCCTTAAATTCATTAAATCTTGTCAAGTTCCTCCCTACTATAAGATTGGAAGCTATTCTAATGAATTTTCGTTCAATATAAGATTGAAAAACAATTAATGAAGAGAAATTGAAATTAAGAGCTCAAACCTTGCTTTATAAATTATATTGGACGGTGATTTTAATCAAGTGCCAATGAACCAATCAACTTTTTCGTCTATTTTCCATGCGTCTTTTCTTTGCTTTTTCCGATAGCTTTTAAGACAAATGTATATTTTAAGTACTAAAACGTTGTAAGAAGCCTGGAATCCATGAATAAAGGTGTGCGATGCTTCCAATGGTGCGCATTGCATTGATGCTTTTCCAATTCAAATATTTTGGCATTTCTTTTCAGTAGCAATTCAAGGCAATCAAACATTCCTGAAAGTGAAAGCATTACTATAATTGGAAGCAACTGTGCTCAAGTCACTACACACACTCTCTTTTTAATTTCAAAATATAATATTAACGATATCCTTTCATTCAAAGAGAGGTTCTTGTGTGAGCCAACTGCCATCCAATGTTTAAGTTAGGACTTAGTAGATAAAATGATTGCAAATGCTCTAGTTTTCCAGGAGGAGAACCATTTAGCTTCCATATATAGTTGATGGTTGTGCCTTTATATAGCGGCAAGTTCTAGTAGTAAATACAGAAAAGAGTCGCAATACCATTGCTTAAAGAAAATGAGTATTGAGGTTTAATTTTCCTTCTTCTACTTTTTGTATGTAATTTAACTTCCCTGACTACATTCTATATGTACATATAAAATGCTTGAATTTGATATTGTGCGTCCTTTTTGCTTCCATTTTTGCAACATGCTTGAATTTGGTATGTTTAGGCACGTCATTTAATTAATATATTCAACAATGTATAAATTGTAATTCAACTGCTGTATCGGAAATACTTTTCTTTTTCTTATATAATTTAAAATATTGTTCCTCTACCTCTTGCTTGGTCACAGTTATGTTTTGAGGATAATTTCTATTGAAATTACAATTATATAATCCTGCTTTGGAATCACATTGGTAATGGTCTCCAACTCTATGTTTGAACGAAGGACTTAAGTAGCTATGATTAGTTTCATTTTGACGTATCCCCGTGTCATTTCCTCATGTCCGTGTTAGTGTCCATGCATGGTAGGGTACGGGAAAAGATTGTCGATTAGGTTAGATGGTGATCAAACGCAAGTGTCATGTCTTAAAGTGGCTTTGGTTGGAATGAAGAGAAGAAGTGGGTCGAGGTTGAGAGTGATGATGCATGGAAAGCTCATACCATTTTCTTTTCATTAAAAACAAGAAAATTGTGCTTCTAATGGGACCTGGCCTGCCTATTTACTATTCACTTCCTTTTTCTGTCAAATAAATTGTTTTTACTGTCATTATATATGTGACCTTGTTATGATGTTGGATGTATTATTATATTTTCTATCGTAGGTGCATAAATATGCTAATGAATGGAGAGATAGACCTTTTCCAAGGTTTGAAAGGTTTTTGTATACATTTGGCCAGGATCGCGCAACTAGAAAAACGACTTTATAGCTCTTTCGGAGATGGTTATGGATGATGATGAAGAGATGGATGCATCTGAAACTAACATTGGGTTAGAAGGGAGTCATCAAACTAAAGTAGCAAGTAGCAACTCAAGCTCATTCTGATTCATCATCCGCTTTCTACAAGTAGGAAAAGAGAAAGGCCAAACGAAATTTTGGATGGCTTGGCCTAATTGCTAGTCTACCAAAGAATGTGGTGGGGGGGTCATGATTTTAAAATGGTAAAGTTGGTTGATAGGTCGAAGGCGCATTGCGAAGATGATGATCATAATTTGTCCATAACAGTCCAATGAACTGGGATTCAAAGCCTAACCAATCCATAACAGTCCAATTCTGTTTCAACGACCCATTCTCATCCATCCCATCAAAGGAGCCCTTGGGGGTGCATAGGAGCTCAACTAGCAAAACTATGGGCGCAAGAGAGGTTTCAACAATTTTTCTATTTTATTTTTAACAACCGAGAATAGACAAAAGGTTACTATATTTCCATTAACTCACTCAATGCCAAGTCTGCCCAAGTTAAGAAACTAAAGAATAATATTTATTATAAATGCGCACTAAGGCACAATATTCTAACCACAACCCTAGCTAGCTCTAGCCAGTTAATTTCTTCTTTCCAAAACCCAGCACGATATGTACCATCTTAACCCTACTTACAGAATACATGCATGCTCACACTCATGTCATGCTCATCCATGATTCAGTTCAGGAGATATACACCTTCAAAATAGACCAAGCATCAGGTAGTGATCTAGGTTTTATTCATAACTTGTAAGTCTGTAGTGAAGAAAGTTGAGGTTCCATCATAAAACCAATTGACAATATATAAAGTAACCAACTTACTTATAAACTCATGCAATCCCTTCTCTCATCAATGTAAGACTCATTTTCAACACGTAACCCCTAAAAGTGAAGTAGTTTTATCACAAATTTAACAAAAAGATGTACAGTCATTGGTCTTATTTCAAACAAGTGGACTTTTTCCTAATAAAGCCTCACAAAATTGAAATTGTATGTACTTAGGGAATTGTTATTAGCACTTCAAAAATCTCATTCTACACTCCAAACTTTCTATATTAGAAAAGAAAAATACACTCGTGAGGAGTGTAGAATGAGAGTTTTGGAATGCCAATAACACTTCCCTATATTTATCCTTAAAGTAATTACTTAGGTCGTAAAGGTATTAATCCATATCAAAGGGGTGAATGAGCTCATTAACCTAAGAAGTGGATTCAAGTATTATTCATGGAACAACTACAGAAAAACTTGTGCATATATATGATTTAGCTAAAAATGGCAAAGATACATGCATGAAGCCGAAACCCTGGACAGGACAATCCCAACGAATAAGAGCCAAAAACAAAACCCTAGCTAGACAACCGAAGAAGGGGAACAAATGGAAAAGAAGGGAGCTAGGTTCTCATGGAGTAGGATCCTAGGGATAAGTTCATCCTATACATTCATTAGTCATGGCCAAAAATTATTTTGAAATTTTTATTTAAAATTGAACATAAACAATACCTAACAAAAACTAACTGCACAATATACGATGAACAAATAAGATGAATTGATTCCTAAAATCCTCACAAAGAGTATCCGGAAAACATCCTCATCCGGTTCTCATCTCATGGAAAATATTAGAAAGGATATAATATAGGGTTTCTCAAAAAAACCTTCTTAATCGATTAAGAAGAATGGGCAGGACAGCTTCTAGAAAGGGTATACACACAAAACTGCAACTTACAAGTAGAAATGATTTAATTCATCATCACCATGATATATATTATTAATTAAATAAATACATAAGCAAAATGATTGGAAATAAATCATGGAACAAGCACAAAGAGAAAGAGTGTAGCAAGGATAAACAATAATGATTTTTTCCAACTTACATTTATGAATCAAATCATGAGCTGCAAATATATGAAGTGCATGGATCTGAAGGATGAATAAAACCCGAGTTAAAAACAATACAGTTCAGGTACTGCACAGTTAGTAGTAGAAAATAAACAAACACTTGCAAACAATGCTTTTCTATATGGAAAATGATATATATATACACACACACACACACATATATGTCTATAATGCAGCCAACAAGAAGACGGGACAAATGTTACAAAGATTAACAAAAAAATTTTACATGAATCAAGTGGTTTAGCAACTTAGCATTAGGATAGATCAAAGAATAACAATAGGTATTTATAAATACAACACATAGTTAAGCTATATATAACTCAAGATCATAAATGTGAATCAATAGTTTATTTTTCAAGCGGTAATTTTACTCAAAGCTATACTAAGAGGAGGGGGGAAGGGTTTGAACTCAGAACGCAGTGAGTCGAAGATGACTACTTGCCAAAATAATACAAATTTAATATCTTATTCACTCATCAACAAAACTTCCAATCAATCCTTTTTCTCTTGGGTACCTAATATCGATATGAGCTCCCAAATTCAGTTCAAGAGAGACTCAGGAAAAATAACAAAATACAAAATATATATTAGGAATAGCAGTACGAAGATATATATATATATATATATATATATATATTACATGTATAGAGGAATAGCTAATCAAAACTGGGCATGTCACATAATTAAGGTGATTACACTTAGAAGAGGTGATCATGTGCAGCATAGTAAGAATTAATATAAAACAAAAAATGAATGTGAACGAAATCCACATGATTAAACCAATCTAGTAATATATATTTAGTTCAGACAAGCAAAGGGGACAGCATGTGGGAGAAAGAGAAAATCTAAGTAATAAGCATTGAATTTAGACACCCTCCTTCATTAGCCCTTAATTAATCAACACTAGTCAACATTTGTATGCAACATTAATTTCAACTAAAACAAAACAAATCACCCAAATCTACGTACGGTAGCATCAATCACAAGAAACCAAATAAGCATTCTGGATAACACTTATCTAGCTAATTAAGCACAAATATATATTAAACATATACAATTAAGGAAATTAATCTTATAGCAAGCATTCAATGGAGGAAGAAGAATACAGAATATTTTTTTCTGTAAAATTCATATAAAGATCACTATTGGGCAAGAATATTGTACCACCTAGCTAGTGCCATATATATGATCCGAAATTTTAAAAGAGAAAAAGAGTAGTACAAATTAAACTTATGGGGTGGGATCCGCTTCACAAGATGTGAGACAACCAATAATCAATTGGTTGTGCATTGACAGTCTGTCTCACATCCCTTGAAGCGAAATTTTGTTCCTCCTAATAAGCACACATGTATACATTGGGACACGATAACCACATACCCCTTTCTTATCCTAACGCATCTTTACTAATTGTATTGAATATACCAAACGGATACAACCTGACATGATTAAACATGAATGTATAGGGAGGAAAAATATCATTTCCATATATAAGGGACCAAAAATACATGGAAATTGAGTAGCATATAAAATAACAATATAAAGGTTGGAAGAAAGTAATATATTAGATTTTGTGTATATACACACACACACATATTTAAGAAGCATTTGGCATACAAGAATACAAAGGAGAAACAGGTGACATATAATGT
The DNA here is from genome assembly GCF_963583255.1 of Pyrus communis. NCBI lineage: Eukaryota > Viridiplantae > Streptophyta > Magnoliopsida > Rosales > Rosaceae > Pyrus > Pyrus communis. Next base: position 13,949,440 of record NC_084816.1, on the reverse strand, counting down.
TGATGAACGCATGCAAATGCACGATTGTCCAAAAACAGTGAAGGGAGATTCTAAAAGTAGTAAAGTGAATGGAAAAGGACATGTATAAAATGCTTTTTCTTCTTTGGCAACAAATGATGGTAACATTACAACTACTCTCATTCCCTCATGCTAAAAAGTAGCACTACCAAGTCTACCATTTCCCACATTTACTTCTACCCTTGATGATCCATGAACAAGCTAGACTTAGCATCATGTGTACCATCTCTCTAATAGAGATAAGACCTATATGCATTAGCGAGTCTTATCTCTATTAAAGAGATTGTACAACTGATGGTACAAATAGATGTTAAGTGTAGTATTATTCAAAAAAAAAAAATATATATATATATATATATATATATAGATATATATCGGGAAGGAAAGAAAATCTGCTACTTCAGTGAAAATATTAATTTGGCCCTAATATCGAAAATATATAGCTGGAATAATAAATACCAGGTCTAGCACAATTATTTGGATATATAATTTCTTTACTTTTTCTTTGCTTATGAAAAATAATTAAGAGAATACTTTACACTGTAGATTTCACCTTTGACAAGCAAAATCTAATGAAAAGAAAGAACAAGAGGAAAAACAAGTAGATGAGAAGAAAGCAAAATGCAGCTTCTATAAAATGCAGTTTATTATGAGAATAGTGCTAGGTAGACTAAATTCGCAAACTAAATAATGTGTCACCAATAGAAATAAGCACGTTAATCAACACTTAAATAACAATCTAATCATCAACTTCTATGTCATTTAGTTTACAAGATTTAATTTACAAATTTAGCCTCCCTTATAATCCACCTAGAGCATCTTATGCAAATGCAACCAAATAGAAACTAGAAAGTTAGAAGCCGTGAATCTGAAAACAATGAAGGGGAGAAATTAAGGGCCTAGTTGATAACCATTTCAGCTTTCACTCGTTTGACAATTGTTTAGTTTATAACAAAAATTTGAAAATTGAAATTCATAATTTGAAAATTCGAAAAATGTAGCTATCAGTTTTTGGTAACAAATGACCTTTCATTTTTCAAAAAAAAGAAAAAGTAAAACAAAATGGTTATTAAATGAGTTATAGACGTGTTAGTAGAATGCAAGTTTCAAATATTAACAGGTTAACATATATAGTAGGAAGAAAAGTTAGACAAGTACAATGTTGTTCCTTCCGAACCACAAGGGGTAGGGGGTACCTAATTAAATAAATCCACGGTATAACATCAATTTATTGGATTACCAAAGTTTGAACCTCCCAGCAATCCTGCACCAGACGCGGCATAAACATCCGACGGGTCAAGAATCGGAGAAGAAGCCCCATTTCTTCCTCCGCCATTGCCACCACTAGTAGTGCCACCACCCCCCAAATGCAATTCAGAGATGTCAGGAAACCCTTCTCTACCATCAACTCCTTGATCATACAAGAAGCCTTTGAACACATGACCGTTAATTTTGACAACGGCCTGATATGCGTACTCATCCTCGCCGTCCTCCACGGCAGTCACTCGAACACACTTGAAAACCGCTGGGGCACGTACTTGTCCCGGCAATGGATCTTTGAAACCAGCATCTGTATGCATAAATTATACAAAAGATGGTACATTTTTGTTAGTGAAATAAAACAAGTGAATCGAAACCCTAGATAGTCAAATAATACACATGTATATATATGATTCGAGAGAGAGAGAGAGGTGAATTAAAGAACCTTGGTGACTAGAACTAGTGTCGTAGCTTCTAGGGGGAGTAGTGTTGGAAGTGGAAGTGTGAGAAGGGGTGATTTGAGAGGCGCCAACCAGTCTGGGCTTCTTGGCACTAGAAGTCGACCCAGAATTAGACCCAGCCCCACCGCCAGCCGCTGCAGACATCAGCTGCCGCTCCCTGCGCCGAGCCGCCGGCACCCAGGTGCTCTTCACGTGAGTCGCACAGTCGAAACCCCGGCTCTTGCAGCACGTCCTGCACCGCCGGTGCGTACAATCCTTCTTGGCCTGGTTCCCGCAGTCTTGACACGTCATGGTGGACGACCCCGACGATGCAGCAGCAGACCCAGCGTTCATAATGTTATTCCCTCTCCCGCCGCCAACACCGCCTCTTCCTCCACCACCTCCATCTTGGTTTAAGTGGATCCCGCCTAGATTAGTAGTAACGGCGGCCTCATGATGATTTTTCTTGAAGAAATGTGGCGGGTTCTGCTGCCACAATTGAATCCCTCCCCCTCCCCCTGCTGCTGAGGAGCTTCTGTTGTTGCGCTGATGGCCGCCACTCATCATACCCATACTCATTCCCATTCCCATGCTCATACCCGCAGGTGTGTGAGTGTCTTCGTCATCGTCATCGACATTTGACATATTAGGTGGGGCGAGACAAGGGGTTGCTGTGAGAAGAGGAATGACTCCGACGCCGACACCAAGAGCGGTTGCGGGATTGTTGGAGGCATTGATGGAGTGGTGATGGTCGGAGGAGGAGGAGAGGAGATTGGGGTCGTGGCCGGGGTGGTGGTGGAGATGGGTGTTGTGGTGGTAGGCGGCGGCTGGGGCAACGACAAAGACGTCGCGGAGGCCGACCATGCCGGCCATCTCGGGAGGGAGGTGGCCGTAGGTGAGGGGTCTGTTGGAAGGGGCGGAGGACCACATGGACATGGTGGAAGGGGAGGCGGAGGAGGGTCCAGCGGCGGCGGGCCCCGCATTGAAGCCGAGGGAGAGGACGTCGATGTCGGGATGGTGAGTCGTGGGCCGCCCTGTGGTAGCGGAGTTGTTGGAGGAAGATGAACCCACCCAATCTGCAAATGCACCCGAATCGGAAGGCAGCCTCCTTGTAGTAGCCACAACTACTGAATTAAGTAACCCAGCTCAAACCTACACCCTTTTCTCAAATTTTCTAATTGGCTTGTTCTTCCTTCCTTCTTCTGAGCTCTCTCTCTCTCTCTCTCACACACACACACACACACACACACACACATATATATGTGAAGGAGGAGGATGAGAGGGAGAAAATCTATGTGTGGGTGTTATGTGTTTGTATGAAAAAGTTGTGTGTCTGAAATTTGATCAGATTTGGCGCAAGAGATGGTTGTTGTATCGACGTGAGAATAAAGCTATTCCCAGGTTCAGTTTTTAGAGAGAGAGAGAGAGAGAGAGAGAGAGAGAGAGAGAGAGGGTTGTGTTGGGTGTGTGTGAATATATATATGCCTATGTATATATATATATATATGCAATTGGAATAGTGGCGGTGCCGTCACTGGTGGTTCCGTTGCTGCTGCTGCTTCCACTGTCACTCGTTTGGCTTTTTATGAAGAAAAAGTTGGTTTATTTCTGATCAGAAACAGATGGAGAGTTTCTACTTCTGCTTTTGGTTGTGCTTGTTCTTGTAATTGTGGGTGGGGGGGGCTGCCCCCAAAACCCCAAACTGAGAGTACAGCAGAATTAGACAACACCAAGCATAACCTATCTCCTCTCTACTGATGAGAGAGAGAGAGAGAGAGATGCAATAACAAATTAATAGCAACAACGACCTTTGCTGGGTATTTTCTGCTGTTGCTATTGTGCCCAGTAACCTTTCTCTCTCAACATCATCATGGATCCATATCTATCCATCCCCTTCTCTTCTCTTCTCTTCTCCTCTCTCTCTCTCTCTCTCTCTCTCAGAGCTAGTACTGATGAGCCTTTTTATCTTTTCCTCTTAACTCACTCTCTCTCTCCTTACAAACCCTTCCTCAGCATGTTTCCTAGACAGCCAACTGAAGGAGGTGGGTTCCTCTCTACCTCTCACTCCCTCCCTCACTCACTCTCTCTCTCTCTCTCTCTCTCTCTCTCGCTCTAATAATCACTTAGCCTAAGGGCAACACAACATATTTCATAGGAGGAGAGACACAGGACAATAAAGCCACAGAGAGAGGGAGTACAAAGACTTTTGTTCTCTAGTTTTTGTAGGTTTGTGAGTCTTGAGAGCAATTCCACCCGTTGTGGGACTGAGAGGACAAAGGCATGGACAATGACATTTAATTTGTCTTTACTATTTATTTTGAAAATTAATTGTCTTTTGCAACTTCATTTGTTGAACAAGAGCATGAACAAGGATAAGTCACAATTTTTCTTTTTAAATGCACAATTATGTTATTTAATAATAGACGAACAGGTTAAACTGTGAAACTTCACTCGTTGAACAAGGGTAAAAGAACGAACAAGCCACAAATATACTTTTTTATTTTTTAACGCACAATTATGTTATTTATTAATACATGAATGGGTTAGATTTTTGATGTGAAAATGAAGACGATGATTAGGTATATATAGAAAATAGTATATAATTTTTTTTTTTTTTGTAGTTTTATAGATAATAATTTTGAATTTTCCAATTTTTTTCAATATTCAAAAATGTTTTTTGTTTTAAAATTATGAAAATACTGAAACGTTAGATATCTTGATTGTTGAAGATCAAAAGGTTGAAATCACATCACATGGCTTAATGGTTGAGACTTTTTTTTTTTTTTTTTTTTGTTTTGGGCTCAGCCTCACGTAGGTTTCACTCGCCCAAATCAAACGTGCAATGCACATTGTAATTCTAGTTTTATTGTTTGGCTTCCCTTGTCAAATATTGTAAATTATACCACATGGTCTAGTTAGATTTAGGGTTTAAATGCTACTTTGAGATCATGTTGCTGGAAACATCATTTCAAGAGCTTAACTTCTCTTATCAAAGGATTGTTCATACATATGCATTTCACAACATTATTTCCAATTCATTCTGTCTAGTGGTTCTGTTTCATCAAAACTTTACGCGAGCTGGGCACACACTTTAAGATAACCCACATGGGCTTTCTGACAATTTTTTTCCAAAGTGTTTTTACGCCCTAGATCTTTTCAGATTGATTTTGCACATGACACGTGGTTTTTCTAGTCCTCTTTCTGTTTGAACATCAAGCCCTCTTTAAAAGCCAAATCTAGGGTTCATTTGTTTTTGGGGTTTGAGATTGGAAAATTTTTTAAAGCTTTATTTTTCATCTCCATCTCATATCTCCTAGGAGCATCAAACATATTTTATGGGTAATGTTCTTCATTTTCTAAACGTATCTTTGAAATTGCTTGCTTAAATTTGTTTTATATGCTCATTTGTTTTGGCTAGGAGTTTTGCATTTTCAAAAAATAGTTGATTTTACCTTTGAGCTACCTCTTGTGTTCTTCATTAAAATCTTAGCCACAAAACCATGTTCATACATCAAACACCCAATCACTGCATATTAGGATAACATTGTCTTCATAGTTTTGTTTTAATTTGGTGGTCAAGTTTTTCGAGTTTCAAATCTTTAAACTGAGTTCTTTTTAGATTCACGTTTCATCTTTCAAGTGTTTCACTGGTGAAATTGACTAGACATCGAATCTAAATTTGCATCAACTTCATCATAACATTATTTGCATAAATTGATTTGGATTCGTGCCACAATGTGAAGAGCTCAGGAGGAGCTGCCACTTCGCGAAGTCCGAATGAATCCATCTTGTGTAAGGCAAGGTTGCACAAAGGTAAAGCTGCTTCATAGATTAGGATCTAGGAATCCAGCTTGTGTGGTTACTTTGTAAGAATCTTGATTTCACTAATGGATTGGACTCAATGGAGAGTCCTCAGTTTTTTAACCCAAATGTGGGTTTTTCCAGCTAAAAACTTCTTGTGTTATAAACTAAGTTTACACTCATATTATGAGCAATGAACTGATTTGTTGTTGACTAAGATAACTCATAGTGAACTAAGTTTGATTCATAGATTTGCATTTGATTAACTAACGAATCTTTACTTAGTTGACTGGTGAGCTTGACTAGTTAATCGAACATACTTTAATTCATAATTGCTTTGTTATTGCTGTTTGCATAATGAACCAATGTGTAAATGTGTTCAAGCTTAGGAATTCCTGTTGCGAAACTAATTTGGGCAGACTCTGATTAGTTGAACATATTGGACAGTTATGTTTCGTTATTACAACTGCAATTTATATCTCTGACTAACTTGTAACTAGTTGATTAGTCTACTATACAAAGTTAATTTTTATTTGCAGGATATTCTGCCTAGTATTCAATTTCATACATGCCAAAGACAAAAAAAAGGTGAAACGTGGCTGACATCTTGCCAAACTAGTAGGTTGGTCGGGCTTGACTTGGCCCACGGACATTGATCAACTTCACTTGGGCCACCATTTACCCTCGGATTTTTGGGCCTCTAGAAGACATTGTTGAGGTTAAAGGGCATTCACAAGCTCTTGCCCTTTGCTAATAGTTGGAATTGCTTTAAATTCACATGAAAGCCCCTCATTCATTAAGGCAAATTGTTTACTCCTTCATTCAATATTAAAAGAAATTTTTATATGTATTTGGAACACAACTCTACATGTTAAAACAAGAATAGACAATAAAATTAATGATTTTTTAATGTTATATTAATAAAATATTATACAGGACATTGCATGACTATATTTCAGGTTCACTGAATAATTGCCTTGAAACTAATCCTTCTTCTTAACTTCATGGTGCGTGTATACCTCACTTTCCTGCAAGGCATGAAGTTCATTATTCTACCACTAGTCTTATTGAAAATGGTGGTGCCCACGCTAATGGAGAGTTGCAATGCGTCGTGTGTACACCACGCGTGCGCATTAATCTCTTCATTTTTCATCAACAAAACATGGAGACTAAGTAAAGTCCCAAAATCTACCTATTTTGTCATTTTTGGATCTAAATTTGAACAAGTTGAGAAGGTGTTCTGTGGTTAGGAACTATTTGAACCAGTTTATGTAATTCTTCACGAACTTACATGTAAATCTCCATATCAATATCCCCATATAGAAACACTAATGACATTCATAATGATGCAATCAATCATAGACGCGGGCTAGAGATGTTGAAAATGTGCCCTAAAGTCAATCATATGATGATACTTTACAAATGTCTCACATGTTAAATTAATCTAGTTTAATATAACGTAAATATTATTATTTAAAGTTGTCTCATATAAACATTATATGCTTGAACAATAAGTCCAAGGAATATGTAATTGAGAGAATGTGATCTAAAGAAGTTAGATTCATGAGACCATTCTCTTTCGTACACATATCATAAATGTTCCTGATCATAGGATTGTCAATTGGGCATTGACAATCCGTTAAGATCAGTATGTGCTATGTCTTCTCTCAGAGCAAGTGATTGGTCTCGAGTCATTGGTGTGACTGACACCAAGACAAACATGTAGATGCTCAATAGAGAATGAGTCATCTGAACATGATCAACAAGGAGTTCTCATACTATTGTCACATGAGAACTCAAGGTTGGGATAATGTAACGTAGTCCTTTGACCTGAGGCATCATAGTTGTCTTGTGGTTAGGTCTTTGATCTTTGACTGTGTCAAAGGCACTCCATTAGAGGGTGTCCATGGCATAGTTGGGGTTAAGCGACTTAATTATAGAGGTAGGTGAATACACAATAAGGGATCTCTAACCTTCAAACTGTTGAAGGAGAATACTCTATGATATGATTAAGAATCTCTGGACAGAGTATGAATGAGATTTAAGAAATTGTTCCAAATCACATTCAAGGTAATCATATAAGTAAAAGAATCACATTGAATAGTAGACATGAATAAACTATCAAACCGAACAATGTGATCAAGAGTATTGTATTGGAGAAAGACCATATTGCATTGTAATCCCAAACTGAATTATGTTCTCCACCTCTTCTGTTTAGCTTGGGTAGCCATGAGATACTGCTAGGTGTTACTTATGGCTTGTGGAAGCCCTAAAGATGTATAATTACTAAAGGAAGAACTGAAAGTAAGTTTCAGTTCACAATCAATTAAAAGAGTTCAAATCACCCATTGCATTAGTAATTAGAACCTAATGGATTGTACACCGTGTAAGATAGAGATTGAAGAAACAACGAAGTTGAATAAGGACAATTAGATGGTTTAATTTTTTATGGCTAGAATTAATTAATATGTTAATTAATCAAACAAATAAGATCGTTTTAGACCTCGTATTAGTTTTGGGCGGAGGCCCAACGGGGTTTGAATAGTCAAGCCTAATGACTTAAGTTGTATGACAACTTAAATCACAAAATGGCAAAAGGCCCACTAACACCTAATGACTGTTCATAGAGGAGAGTTCGGCTTAATTACATTCATGCTACTCAAATGTGAGTGGCTATAAAAGGAAAGTTATAGGCCAAATTCATTTAGGGTTTTCTAGAAAGAAAAGAGTGAAACACAAAAGCCCTATCTTCTCTTAGAAGGCCGACCATCCTAGGAAGAAATGCACTAGCATCCATTTCTTCCTAGGTCACTCATCTCTTCCTCAATGCTCTCCTTGGTGTGGAAAGTTAGAGGTTCCCTTTCTTGGGAGCTTGGAGAATCCTTCCTCTATCCATATCCAAGAAGTCATGGAGCCAAGAAGCAAAGTTCCTTCATCCACATCCATGGAGCCAAGGAGCAAGGAGACAAAGGAAAGAAGGCCTTCACATGGGTGAATATCCTTTGCTAAGTAAAGAGGTGCTTCAAATGTATAAAAATTTCTCAAGTCTTTTCTTTAAGATATTTGAGTTGAGTCTTGGTTCACCATAACTACTAGGCTTCAAATTTCATGGGTTAAGTTTTGTTTTAAAGTGCATAGAAACATGCTTCCGCCATTTAATTGTTAAATGCATGTATTATGTTGCTTAATGAACTTAGTTTTTCACAAATTTTCCTTCAGGAGAAGTCTAGACTCCAAAACAATGTCGTTCCAAACTGGGGCCCAAGCAACGGCTTGGCTCAGCGCAAAGGCGGCTAGCTCGGCAGCTAGGTTGACAGTTGATCAACCAGTGCAATGGCTCAACTGCACCCGCGGGTCAATGATCTTAGCGGCTTGACTCAACTGCACCCTTTTTTTTTTCTCTTTTTTTTTTTTTTTTTAGTTAGGGTTTTCAAAATTCTAGTTGTGCTTCTATTTTTTTCTTTTCTTTGACTCACAAATTCCACATAGCGAATTCATAAATTGCATATGCATGAACATATATATTGGAAAATATATACATATACAATATATATATATATACATATACAATATATATATATATATATATATATATATATATATATATGAAGGTAAATATAAATGTAGGGGGTTCATGCAACATGAGGAATGTTTTCATGCATCATGGTCGTTGTAGGCCTATTTGACTCAAGAATTATACAGAGAATGAGAAAGAGGGTGCAACATAAAGTAGAGAGAATAGAGTGAATTTTGGTGTGTGTTTTCTCACTTCATTGTGCCTTTATTTCTAGTAATAAGAAAGGTTAATTTCTTACCCAATGGGATTATAACTCTAATAGAATAATATCTAAAGATAAAATATAGTAGAATCCCATAAGAATTTTCTAGAATTTACACAATCACGTTCCTAAATTATTAGGATTGTAACATGTATGTATTTGAGATTATTGGGAATTTGATTTTTGATAAGATTACACTACAGAAACACAATAACAACAATAACAAAGCCTTATCATACTAAGTGGGGTTGGCTATATGAATCTTAGAACGTCATTGCAATCGGTTTGTGCCATTTCTTATGAGATTCAAGTAGTCCAAGTTTTTTCTTAGTCTCTTTCCAAGTCTTCATATGTCTTCTCGTATCTCCTTTGGCCCTAAGCCTCTGTTTCGTAATCGCATCTTCTAATCTAAGCATATGTAGGTCCTTGTTTCACATGTCTAAATCACCTCAACTGATTCTCTCTCATCTTATCTTCAATTTCAGCTTATTCCTAAAAGATGATATATTTTAGTTTTTTTTTTAAACCACACCTTATTTGCACAACCATGTGAAAATTTTACACTTTTTGTGTTCTATTTTGCTAATTTTCACTCGAAAAATATAAAATCACAAAAAATTTCGAATACTTAACATGAATGTGTATGCCAATTGAACCCAATATATGCTGAACTTTAGAAACAACACAAAGCGAACAAGTTACTAAATCACTAACATTTCATGTAATATAAAGGAGATTAGTTCCGTACACTTCATTTACGTATGCATACCTCTATTTTTTACTCTAATAATTTGGATCAAACAAATCAAAAACAAATAAGACTCTAAGACCCGGTTTGGTACTGAGGTGATTCTGAAAAAAACTACTATAAAAAAAAGTTGGGAGCTGTTTTTGTGTTTGGTAAACACTCAGCTTCAGCTTTTTTTCACAGTTTTGGGTGAAAAAAAGCCAAAAACAAGAAGCTGCAAAACCCAGCTTTGAAAAACTGGCTTTTTTTCACATCTGTTTTACATAAAAGTTTACCAAACACTCTAATACTACTTCTTTTTTTTTCAAAAGCACTTTTACAAAAAATTAAACCAAACACTCTGCTGCTTTATTTCACAGCTGTTTATTCTTACAGCACAGCAGAAACAGCTTTTTTTTCAAAGCACAGCAATATCAAATCAACCCTAAATCAAACAAGTGTGCAGAAATTAAACTCTTCAAATTTAGTTAGTGGCTCTTCCAATCGTACATAGGTGCGTGTCAGCTACACGCGCGGAGAATGAGGGAGCAGAGGGAGCAAAGGAAGCATGTAAGAGCTATTTATTTGTGCTTATTTTATAGAGTAGCTCAGCCACTATAGCTCTAGGCTATACGTAGACCAGCTAGGGAGCTAGGGAAAGGGAACGCACATGCCGAGGTTGCCTCGAGCCCTGCAAACATTACCACCCGCCACTCGCGTCCTTTTTCTTTCCCTTTACTTTACGTTGCTTCCCAACTCACCCCAATAAAACAAACACCCGACACTACACCACCGACTTTTCCACCACGCGCCAACTCTCCTATCATTTACCTCCTTTTAAATTCGAGAACAAAGACTTACAGAAAACGTTTAAAGGGTTGGGGGACACCAGCATCCTCAAACAGGAATTGGGGCCGAATCTGGAGATATAGCTAGCATCTTTGGGCGGTGGATTGTGGCACTGGGCGAGGAAAATACTTACTCTCCATGTATGTAATCCCAAATCCAAAACAACAATCACTCGCTTCCACCTTATCGTAACTAAAACGCAGTGCGATGGTACGTCAGTTTGTTTACATAGATGGTAGAACTGAAACAACATTACAATCTTGTCTTTCGTTCAATCATGATAATAGAATCACATGATTGTTCTTAATCTTATACTACAACAATGAACAAAAACAGAATATTGACTTAAAGTGCATAACATTTACTGGTGAGGACAATGGCATTAAGCGATTTATTTAGTGGAATTTCAACAAAAAATCAACTTCGCTCGTCTTCTTCTTCCACCTCTGCCACATCATCATCATGTTTAGCTTTCAAGTGTCAACGGAGAGAGCCTTGGGAGACTATCACCTCTAATCTTCCATTGGAGAAGAGCTCCAGACTTTCCAAGTCTGCAAAATCGGTTTAGAGAAGAAGAGATGAAAAGGCCCAAGGGACGTATAAGCCCAAAAGGCTGAGAAGCCTGGAAAAGGACACGACTGAGCACCCCGAACACTGACTTGGATACCGGCCGACCGAGATGGACCGCAAATGCTGACCGGGAGAAATGTCAACTCATATGTCATTCAAGCCACACGGCGACTCGGGGACAACAATGAAGACCCCGGATGGGATGCAAAGTGGTTTGGAGCGGCGCTCAGGCAGATTGTGTTAAGTAACCGAGGCCGACCGGGAGAAATGGGCTACTTTATTCTGGGCCGACGTGCAATCAACTGGACACCAGTAAGACATGGAAATTTTGAGCCTTAAAAGCGTGGGTGTTGAAGACATGGAAATGAACCACATGGCATCTTCTGGTTGGCTGTGCTGGTCATTTTACATATTGGATGGAAACCTTGATTAAGCATCCACTGACTCATTTTGATCTGTTTGATATGGTCTAGTTCCTACATGTCGAGCGGATCTGTTTTAATCATGTCGCATAACAAAACAACAATAGAAAATAATCTTTATGTTTTTTTGTTATGAAAGAATTATGTCGAACAAAATCAATACCAACAAATGTTCTAAGTGAAGATATTTGATCGTTGTTTCACTTCTTTGGGTTAAATAGATATGGAATTATAGATTACAGACTTCATTGTGGACCACTAATAAAATAACAAGTGCTAAGACAACATTTGGACGATTCAGGGTGAGTTACATGCACATGAAAAATATAGACTCAGTTTTGGACTTATTTTTATACAAGCAGGGTTCAACTCGAATCATTTTAAAAACTAAAAGTAAGAACCATATAGTTCTTCATTGAATCAGGTAATACGGTCCGGATCAAAGTGTCCAAAGTATGCCCATCCTTAACTTTGATAGAATGAAGAAAATTTAACCATAAGTTCTAAGTTAGAATGTTTTAAAAGCTTTGTATCCTAATTCAAACAAAGAAAGAAAAATGTAGAATTGAAAATAACGCAATTACAGTTTTTTTTTTTCATGGTCCTATCTAGTGGCGGCTTATCGGCCTTAGGCCTACTATAGTTGGCCAAAAAATTGAGTGTGTGTGATACGAATAATATAAAAATCAAACTCTTTTAGTGGGTTGGAAAATTTGAACGATATAAGAGTGATTCGTATTTTTGAGTTTGAACTTATCATATACAATAAATAACAAGAGTGAGAAAAAAAGGTAACAAACCGTTAAATAGAGGAAATAAAAATGTAAGGGGTCTCACATTGAACATATAAAACTCACACATATCAACTTCTCACTATTATAATAATAGTGTAATACGAATTAAATTCATAGTGCATTACACTCACCTAAGCCTAAGCAAATGTGAAAACAATAGAAAAAAGTACAACCAAAAGCTTATGAGTAACTCCTACGCTAATAGGCCTATCCACAGTACGACTCGAGCTCATTAATAACAAACCCGACTCATAATCAAAAGAGGTTTCTAACACTTTATACTCAAATATAAAAATATAGGTAAAAAAATCACTTCGTAAAGATTTTTTTTTTTTTTTTTTTTTTTTGCAAAAATAAATAAATAAAATCAGTTAATCAATCAACTGTAGCAAATAAATAGAGGATTTGTAATCTTTTTATCATATTTGACCATTTGTTTTTACACAATTGACTAAACGATCTCATATTTAATTAATTTTTTGCATAAATTATATTTATAGAGGCCTTTATAATATGAGTTGTTTCAATCACAAGCACGAAACTTCATGAATTGGTAACAAAGTACCTTTGAATGTTAGGATGTCGAGTGACAACACTTAGTTAGGCCATGTATCTCAATTGTTGAGCCGAAGATCTAAAGCTTGCCACCATCTACGCAAGCTGAGATATGTGCAGATGCAAAAGAGTGAATGAATATTCAATTGTATTAGTGTTCTTGTCAATATCTCTTACATACGAGTAAAGTTGAAGTGGCATTTTAACATTGAAGAGCAGCTCCATTCATTGACGAGCCAAGTTAATTCGCTAAAAATCACATGAGGAACTAAACTTCCTTATTTACATTATGGTTGTTCAAAATAAACACCAAGGAAAACCTTATAGTTAAGAGCCCGCTAAACGGTTTCAGATGAAGAAAGTCCCCGAGGGATTAGGTCATTTTTCCTATAGGCTTCTACTACCTCGTATGCTAAAGGAGGCCATGGGCCACATTAGGCAACATGTCTGGTTGAGATTCGCCTTCTCAGCTGGGCCGTGACAACATATTCATAATCTTCCTTCAATTAGGTTGTAGTAAATTGTCAGGATTAATACTACGCCAAGTTTGATCACTTTAGTCACATAACAAATCAACAATAATAATTTAATATTAAACTCGTCGTTTACGAGATTTGAATGAAAAATCTATCACGTACAGGTGATGATGAATTTTTATTTTATGTTTAAATTTCAATTCATTTTCTTCCATCTCCGTTGGAGATAGTCTAAGCCGTGTAAAAACTTTGTAGCTAACAAGGATGGTCCCTGTCAAAGTTTATAGGTAGTGAGCCCTCATTCATGTATGAATGTATGAGTGCCACCTTTGCATTACAGTTATGTGTGAGAGTGATGGGACAAGATTTGAGGGAAGCAAGCGATGGAAACACACATCCCCCTCCCCCCTCTTCTTTTTCTCAACCAAGCATCTTAGAAATACTTTTGTCAATAAGTATTAAAAAAAAAAATGGTAGAAAATATAGGTACTTGCTAGATTGTTGGGCTTCTTTAGTTCCTAGGGATGTAATTAAACCTCAAAATTGCACACAAAGTCGATTGGCCCATTTGGAGAGTTAGTAGCTTGGGATTTGTCCAAGGGTGTGCTATCCACACACCCTTTTTTACTTCATACACACCTTCTTAATTTGCGGTCATCACATCAACTGAATTAAAGAAGATCAAATAGTAGAAATTAACAAATGATGTGTGAGATGTAAAAAAGAATACGTGAATAGCACACGCTTTTGTCTAATTGAGATGCTTGGTTGTTTTAAAGCTTGGAAGAAAGCCCAATGTGGGATGCTTGGTTGTTTGAAATCTTCGAAGAAAGCCCAAAGTCGGAATTGTAATTGAGTTTTTCTTCCTGAGGGAATTGTAATTGGAGAAAGCCCAATGTTGGCCAATACCACTTATTAGCACTTATATGGTTATATTATTCTTCACTTGTAAGTGAGAGGTTTTAGATGCAATTCTCTTCAAAGGTGAATTTGAAACAAATTAATATGGTTAGTCCATTGTGAAGTTTAGTTCACTACTCCACCCTTTAATATAGATAATATTGGAACCAAAACCAGCTTAGACCAGTTTGGTCCAGTTTAGAGATTTTTCGGTTTTTATGCCCACCCTAATGTATTCATAGAACGAAAAATAGTGAATCCTATATGGTAAATTTTGACGGTCCAGTGATCCTCATAATGTGTGACCTTTGGATTTATGCTAGAAATTCTTTCGAATGTCCTACAGTAGCTATGCTTTTTAATTTTGTAACTAACCATTTAATCTACTAAGATTATCGCTCTACCTAAAGCCAAATGTACTCTGAGGCTTTACAGTGGGCGCTGACCAATGAGTTACTTTTGTTTGACAATCAAAGGAGATTCCAAAATTGCCGTACATGTCCTCTACTAACGTTAGGTTCTTTACCAGTTATGTGTTTATTATTTAATTATGTATTATAATCAAGAATAAAATAGAGGGAAAACTAATAAAATGATCTTCAAATCTTTACATTTTAATAAAAAAAAAACTATCTACTAAATTTATTTAATGATAAAGACAAAAGAATAAAAATAAAAAATAAAAACATAAAAAACACCACATGCGCTGATCGCACATATCCCCCACCCAACCCCACTCCCCCTTTTCATTCTTTTTTCTCTCCGTTGTCAGCTATCATTTTTTAATTTTTAATTTTGTCTTAGAATAAGAGAAAGACTTCAAATTGAATTACATTTTCCAATTTATTTTGGTGGTGTTGTTTCCTAGTAGTAGTCAAGATGACAAGAGATTTTTCAATGTGTCTGGAACACGTAGTGGTACATCACATGTTTCTATACAAGTGGTAAGATTCTTGTGTTAAAAAATAAATAACATAAACAATAAAATTTCTCATCACTTACATAATAACACGTGTTGTACCACTTGTGTTACGAGCATAAGGAAAAATTTCTCCAAGATGACACCCAAGCTAAAGAAATTGGATGGAGAGCTACATTTAATTATTGTAGGTATGTAAATAATGTGAGGGAATTTTAATTTGGTAATTGAAAACAAATTTTTAAATATAATTATTGAGGACATAATCTTCTCAAGGTTTTATAAACAGTGTAGTACATTAAGTTTCATCAACAGTGTAGTGAGTTTCATAAATAGTGTAGTGAGTTTCACAAATAGTGTAGTAAGTTTCACAAATAGTGTAGTAAGTTTCATAAACAGTTTAGTAAATTTCATAAACAGTTTAATAAGTTTCATAAATAGTTTAGTAAATTTCATAAACAGTGTAGTACCGTTAAGTTTCATAAACAATATGTGTGAGGAGGCATAGGTCCAGCACGTTGGGTTTTTTTTTTTTTTTTAATTTTTAATTTTTAATATTAAAATTATGTTTTTTTCATTAAAATTTAAGTTCTTTTGTCACTTTTATTAAAATTTAAGAGTTTTTCATTAAAATTTAAGTCTTTTTCATTAAATAAAGTTATAGCATAATTTTTTGTTAAAATAAACTTTGCTCAAACCCTTTTCATGAAAGTTTCCGAAAATATATAGTTAGATAAGACAATGCAATTGTGAATTGATCTAATAACAACCAGTCAAATTTAGAAACTTTACATGTCGTGAATCTTTTGTTCCTAAATTAATTTGGAATATATTTTTGGTAGCTACGCTTTCACAAATTAAAAGAATGCTAGCAATTTTTTTATTTAAACTTTTTCGTTTTATCATTTTAATTTCTTATTTTATGAGGAGTAAACGATTTCGATTATACATTTCTTATTTTATATTTCGATGATACATTGCATGACGAGAAGAATAATCGAAAACATGAACGATAAGGTTCAAAAAAAAAGTTGAAAAATATAAACGAAAGACAAAACGTGTAAAAATAATACACTCCCACATTTGATCATAAGCCCATCAGTCAGCTAAGGCCATCTTCAACCGAAGAAGGGCCAAAGGGCCATGTTTAGCCCTATAACTCTACAAGAAATTATATTTTAATCAACAGTGCCAGACCATATTTTATACCATCTTCAACCGAGAAGGTCAAAAGGGTCATAAGTCAAACATAGCCCCTTGATAAAAAAATCCATCTCCAACCAATAGGGCCAAATGGCCATAGGCCAAACATAATCCCCTAAATAATTTATTATTTTAATTGAATTAATATGGTTAATTAAATTAAACTTCCATATTAAAATAAGATTTTCGGATATTTTGAGTGTCGCTTGCCACAATAATGAAGAAAGCATGGTATTGTTGCACTTGCCACAAAGTCAAGCTTGACATTCTGACGCTGGAAGGCTGGCTGGCTAGAAATGGCCAGCCCACTAGCTTGATTTGGGGTTTTGGCCAGGTGGGGTCCACAGGCCCTTTGGCCTAGCCCTCGGTTGGAGACGATTTTCGTGTCATTCTAAGTTATTTTTAGCCATAGGGCCCTTTGACCAGGTCAATTGGAGATGGCCTAACCTTCACCATATGTCCACACTCCCAAAACATCGGAAAATTGATTTTTAATTTTTTGTGTTTTATTTTTATTGTTATTTATTTTGGATTATCCTTAATTTATTATTCTGAAATTTCTTTAATTTCAACATTTCATACAACAAATTATTTTCGTCCCAGTCTGGAACCTTAAGTTATAATTTAGGGACATCAGTTGAATTTTTTACTAGAACCTCTGTTAATTGATAATGTGGCCCCCACGTGGACAATGACTGAGCATCACATCTCAATCTAGAGCCACGTGGACATTAAAAAATTAAAAAAATTAAAAAGTAAAAGTTAAATATTAAAAATAATTAAAAACTGATAAATCTTAATTTACTATCTTGAAGTTTCTTGGTTCTCAACATTTGACACATCAATTTTTTTTTTATCTTAGTCTAATACCTAAATTGATAATTCTAAGATAGTTTATAACTAAGGTAAGTTTTTTTTATTAAAACAACAATTAACCTGTAAAGTGACGCTTGCGTGAATAATGACTAGACGTCACGTGTCAATCTTAGTTCGACTCAATTTCTACCTAAATTGATAATTCTAAGATAGTTTATAACTATGTTAAGTTTTTATTAAAACAACAATTAACCTGTAAAGTGATGCTTGCGTGAATAATGACTAGACGCTACGTGTCAATCTTAATCCGACTCAATTTCTCCTTATGCCATCCACAGCCTTCTCCCTCCCGTCTTGTTGTTCCTAGGGCTTTTCATCTCCAAAAGAGGGCCTCTCTCTCTCTCTAACCTCTTCCCTGTAGTCGTATATACCATGTAGGATAGAAGAATCAGAATAATTCTCCAGCATCTACTTAATATCATATATACATCTGTATATATACAATTTCTTCATTTTTTTCAGGCAGCATAGAAATTAAGCTAGATCACTAGAACAACTATTCATCAATTCTAATCACCATGACTTCGGTCATCAACATGGACGGTCATGATCAGCTACTCACCGATGATCTTACCGATTTATCCACCCTGCAACATCATCACGATCAGGTACTTCTTCCGGCCAGATCTAACTTCATTTTCCGATCGATTTGTTTTTGTCGTAACCCTGATGCTGGTCACCTGGAATCTGAAACTGGTCAATGCAAATTTTGTTGGGGTCGAATTGGAATTTCTGTACTTGTATGTTTTCATGCATTTTCCAGGTTGCCAAATGTTAATATTTTTGAAACGGAATATCTGATTGGAAAGCTTAGGCAATGTTTCCAGTTTGTTTGGAATTTTGGGTTTTTTTTTTTGTTTGTTAAATTTGTTAAATTTGGGGATTTCGAAATTTTCAGGGGGAAATGCAGAGCAAAGAGGAAAATGTTGAAAAGAAATGTGGGAATCATGATGGGGTTTGTGCAATATGCTTGGATGAGATTGTGCTTCAAGACACCGCTCTGATAAAAGGTTGCGAGCATGCCTACTGGTTTGTCTTATCAGTCTCTTTATCTTTCTATTTACGCTTCCGCTTTTCCGGAATTTTGAAGTAATGCTTTGCTATGTTGTTCTTTGTACTGTATTTGTAATGCTGCTTTAGTCGTTTAATCATTTGGTTTTGGCGTTGTACATCTTTGGTGATTATAACTCAATAGCCTCATTCACGATATGTGTATCCCTTAATTCAGTTTTCTTAAAAGGGCTACTTGGGTTTGTTTTTGTATGGGGTAGGCTGGGCTCGCCAGGCTTCTGGCATTTCACAGTTCAGTGATTGCCATAAACATTTCATACAATAATTTGTAGTCTCTAGTGGTATGATAGTTCATGGTCTTCAAGAGTTTTGTGAGTAATATCGGGAAAGGCGCTTTCCTGGAGCACTTGTGATCTGAGAAAACACAACGAAATCAATTAGCACCTGTTGTACTGTGGGGCAAGGCTAAAACCAATGTGTTTAAGGTGCTCTCCAATACAAGTTTGTAGGTTAACATGTAAAAGGACGGAAGACAGTAACATAAAAGGTTTCCCTTAGTTAAAAAATAAAAACTGATTGGATATACATGTATAGCTCTTTTTTTGTATAATTATTGAAATATTAGATCATAGTGATGTATTGATAAGAGGTGGGTAAGCATGAGATTTATGAAGTGATGAAATAAGTTTTTTAGATGTTTTGTAGACATTTAGACCAGAAATGGAAGGACGTTGAAATTAGTGGATGTATATTTACTTCTACCATTGACATATGCATGACTTAGTTTTAAATGCTGTAAAGACATTCAAGATAAAAATTTATGTTTGAAATTTTCACATCTGTTAATGATTTATTGATTTTATTAATGAAGATGAATTTCCCATAGAATATTAGTGGCTCGTTCTCATGTTTTGAATGGATTTTATTGTTGCCTTGACACATTTGGTCATTTTCTTTATGTTTAACTAGATAAATTCCATAGATTCTATATCGCATTTTGAGACCATGCTCTAACTTTTACTCATCAGGTTGCTTGTGTCTACTAAATTTGTCCCAAGCTACTTCTTAATGCAAAGCAATTTGTTTGCTTCATATCATATTCTCTACATTTGCCACACTTTTAACACTTGGACTTTGTTTCTATGTGCGCTTAAGTAGCATAAAGCATGCATTATCCTTTTATTGCAGAATTTTTTGTGAAAGTTTTTTCGTTGAATGGTAATTATGAACTTTTTTATATTTGTTTGTCCAAGATAAACCTTATTTACTTTGGCATTGCACTTTGAGATGAGTCTTTTCCATGCCAGTTGATGCTTGAGTTAATTTGATTTCTTCATATCATTCTCTTGTCTTAACGACCCTTTGAACACTGGAACTCTGATTTAATCTGCACTTCAGAACCATAAAGTTTGCATTTTTCTTTTACTGCAATAATTTTAATCAAACGGGTGCTTAGTTTTCTGTTTTTGCATGTTTGTATGTTAGTGAGATATGCTCTATATGCTCTTGTGGTTTCCAGTCTTGATGTTGTTTATGAGCTATGGTGGAGGTGCTGTTTAGGTTGTAGTCGTGAATGATATTGAGAATGAGTGCTCGTATGAGCTGTCAATCTTTGGATTTATGTCAACTGTGTTCTTTCATCCCTTTCCTTTTTTCCCCGGTCCTGAGTGTGGTAATCTGAATATCTCATGTTACCCTGTTTTATAAGTTTTTCTTATTCAGAACTAGGATAATAATCTGGTATTTATTTTGCTTCATACATTTCTGTGTTCTTTATTTTGCTTCTATTTGATTTCTCTTGCTCTCTATATCCACCTCCACGTGTAAACTTTTATGTACTTGTTGACCTTCGAGAACTCAGAACACTAGATTTAGCGCTACTCTGAACCTTTTGGAATTCAGGTTTTAGTCAAACGATTAGTCTTTTCTCGTATACTATATGCAGTCACATGAAGAATAAAATAGGATGAAAGCTTCACAGACTCTATGTATGTTTTATCAAGTCTTTGGGCTGTTGGATTCATAATTTTTCATTTTCCTATTGTGCAGCGCAACCTGTATTCTTCGTTGGGTGACATACAGCCAAAAACCCACCTGCCCTCAGTGTAAACATCCATTTGAATTCCTGAACGTCCATCGTTCCCTTGATGGCAGGTATCTAAAGTCCTCTTGTTTCCCTTTATGTGCATATTTAGATAGGGAGAAACTTGGTTATGACTTACGAGAGAACCTCCCAGTAGGAAGCTGTTTTTGATTTGCCTAAGAAAAGAAAGCATATCTTGTCTTAGTTACGCTGCCTTCAAATTTTCATGCTCTGACAGCGTACAAGATTACATGTTCGAGGAGAGTGTGTGCCTACTCCTTAGAGCCAAATGGTTTGAGCCGTTAGTTGTGGAGGAGCGTGAAGATGTGTATGATGGCCATGAGGATTATTATTACTATCCCTATGAGGATGAAGAGGATGATGATCTAGACGACGCTTACTTCAGCAGTTCATCGGTTATCCGGATTGGTAATCGAAGATGGGGAGATAATGGATACGTGAGGGGTGGGCGTCAAGAAGCAAGGCCTGTACGTAGATCAAACATACAGGACCCGGGTGCTAGTTCGTCTTGTGATCCTAGGAAGAAAGAGGCTGCAGTGGATAAAACCGGGAGACGGGCAAAGCGGGCGCTCAAACGGGAAGCGGCTGACAAGGCAGCCGCAGAGAAACATCAGCAGCATTTGGCGAGGTTGGGTCGGAAGTAATTCAGTCTAATGCAATTGCACTATATGGCAGATTATTAACCACCCCTTCGCCATCTCAATGTACAGTATTCCCCTGACCTTTTTCTTTTGGGTTAAGACTGTATTTTCGGTCTAACATGTTAAATAATGTACCATCAAAGGTAATAAAATAGGGAAGAATAAAAAAGAAAAAAAAAAAAAAGAAAAAAAAAAAAAAGAAAAAATGAAAAAAAGATTAACGAAAACAAGAATTCAGATATGTACAATCTCATTCTGCATGTTTGCATTCCTGTTATTTATTTATTTATTTATTTTTTTGAAAAATTAATGAAAAAAAGCTTCAAAAGTTTACATTTTAATAAAAATCATTTAATAATTTTATTAAATGACAAGGACATGAGAAAGAAAAAAAAAAAAAATCAAAGAAAGCGCGTGTCCAATGCGCCCACAATTGTATGTAATATATGAATGCATGTGCAGACTGGGTCTGCATTCTTCTCTTTACCCTAAACCCTAGAAACCTGAACAACGCTGTGGTATATTTATTTGTTAAAATATGAGTTTATGTAGGCTCTACACAGAAAAGAACTCTTATCAAAGGCTTAGTCAGCTCCAGATGGGAAATTTAAAAAAGTGGCCGCCATTTGATCTTGCAACTTCGACAAAATATAATTATATATGCATGTGACGTCAATATATGACTAAAAATTTAAAGGAAAACTAATGGAAAGAGTTTGGAAAGTTTTAGTTTTAATAAAAAAATCAGGTTATAAGTTTTGTTTAATAATTAGTACAAAGCCCATATTAAAGTAGTTCAACTAAAACTGACCCAAATATAATAAATTATGATTTGTCGATTTTACTCTTAACTTTTTTAGGTTGAGTTCTAGATTTTCGTCATTAATGGAGTTCATTGTTGTTTTGCAGACCTTCTTTTTTTTTTGAAACAAAAATATAGATCCTCATGCTATATAATTTATATTTTGTATTATTTCGTTGAAATGTGATCATCGTTATTATTCAGAATGTATTCGAGGTACTATTTTTCAATTTTTCATCGTCAGTGGAGTTCATCGTTTGTTTCTCTAGAAAATAAATTTGAGATATCCATGCTATTCAATAATAACGACAGATCACTATTTCTGGATTGTAAAAATAAACTGTTTCTGGATTTTAAGTAACACTGTTTCTAGAATCTAAGTTACTGTTTCTGGAATCTAAGTCACTTTTTCTGGATCCAAATGAAATAAATACACTGTTTCTTAAGTGTAAGCTAGAAAAGAAATAGTGAAATTCACTGTATTTGGATTCAAAGCAAAATAAGCACCATGTTTCTTAAATATAATCAACTGATGCATGAAAGAAAAGAAACAGTCAAAGGTTAAAACATAGACTATTTTTGGAATTTAAGTCATTGTTTCTGGATTTTGGTTTTTTTCTTTCCAGATACATTGTTTGTTTGTGCACAGACAAAACAAATATTGTATCTGATTTTTTTTTTTTTTTTTCAGAAACAGTGCTATGTTTTGAGTTATCCAGAAACAGTTTTATGTTTTGGTTCTACTTTTTTTTCTAGACACTTTTTTGCTGGTTTTTGCCATTAAACTTCTTTGAACTTGTTTCAGCGGCTTTGTTTCGATGAATGCTTCCTTTTTCAACTTTGATTTGAATTTTGATTTGGTTGTTTTTGAAATGGGGGAATTCGATTTTATAGGAAGACATGGAGTTATCATGGGGGTTTCGTGCTGGGTTGAAGTTGGTGAAGAGTCAAGACAATATCAAATTGTTTAGGGGTATTTACAGAAGTGTAGATTTGTAGTGGGTTAGGCTTGTAAGTTTGACTTGTGGACAATATTTTTGGATTTTTTTTTATTAAACTTTGAACCATTTTGGTTAAATAACATTTTGGGATGGTTTTTGGTTAAATATTTGTTGGCCAAAACCCTTTTCATTAAAGCTCCCAAAATTTAATGGTCTTCTTCTTCTTACATGAATGATTCAGTTAGTCGGAATATAAGTGTTGGCCGTTTGAGTTTACGCAGTCGTGGAGAGCAAGTTCTGTACATGTACAATATACAGATGAAGTTGATAATGAGGACTTTTATTGTCTTTCATGTACAATCGAACCTGCATATTGACATTTGTTTCTCTTGAAATTCTTTTATTCAAACAGAGGAAGTGTCAGTGCTAAGAACATATGAGATTAGAATCATCTGTGTTTAGTTTCATAAATAGTGTATTACCTATGTTCAGTTTCAGAAATAGTCAATGTTTTGTTTAAGAAATAGTGATAGTATCAATGCTCAGTTTAAGAAATAGGTGATAGTATTCAGTTTTCAGAAATATGCAGTATTTAGTTTAAGAAATAGTGGAATACCGATGTGCAGTTTAAAAAATAATCGGTTTTAAAAATAGTCAGTTTCAGAAATAGTGTGGGAGGGAAGAGAGTGTGTGTGTGTAATGGACGCGCGGGATCTTGCACGTTAGTTTTCTATTACTTATTTTATTTTATTTTTTTATTATAGGGTTTTTATCACAAATGGTATCTGAAATTGATCCTCACTATCAAGATAGTCCTTGAAATTGAAAATCAATCAATGTAGGCCATGAAAATACGTGTCGTAAATCAATGTAGTTTTTCCGTCACAATTTTGTTAAAAATTGCATTAAGTATTGATGTGACACATAAATGGGTCCCATAAATTTTTTTTTTTCTTCTCACAAATGGTCATTGAAATTCACCCGCGACATCAAAATGGTTCCTGAAATTGACCTGCGACATCAAAATGATTCTTGAAATTGAAAATTGATCAATGTAGTCCCGCAAGTGTCCCAAATCAATGTAGTCATTCCATCACAATTCTTTCAAAAATTATGTTACGTGTTAATGTGACACATAAACAGATCACACAAGTCTAATTAAATTAAAAAAAAATTACAAATAGGTTTAATAATTTAAGGGTGTGTTTGTTGCACCGGACTATTTCAGACTTGACTAGTTTCAGGGACTAAGTTGGACTGGTTTAGAATAGACTAAGCTGGACTGATTTAGTGAAGCGTTTGGTAAAGTGTCGGACTAAAAAAATATGACTATAATATTATATTATTTAATCTATATCTATAATATTTTATTATTAATTTAATCTACACTAATATTTATTATTAGTTTATCATTTTTCGTTTTCTAGAATCATCTTCTAGACTTCCTCTATCTAAACCTCCCAAATACCCCACATAACTATATTCGAAATTTCTAATAAATCAGACCCTTGAATCAAAACCCAAAATCCCAAAAACCTTAAATCATAACCCAAAATCCTGCAAAAAAAAATCAAATCCTTCACTCTCAGAAAACTCTATTCGCCATGGCCATCGCCTGTCAAGCTCTCCACCTTTGTCTTCCGGCGAGGACCCAGGCGGATCAGAGGTGAATCAGACAACGGTGAGACAGTGGTGGTGATTCTGGGGTCTTGTTCGAATGAGATGACGACGAGAGATTGGGTTTTCCGGTTGAGGTTCGGGGCGATGAGAGTGTGGTGGTGGTCTGGTGGCGATCTCGCCAAGGTTGGTGAGTATAACTAGTGGTAACTCTCGGTGTTCGTGAGAACAGAGTGCAGATAAAGGATATGATGTGAAGGAGAGGAAGGGAAGGTCTTAGCAATTGCATGGGTATTGGAGGGTCTCGCTAAGAACTCATAGCGAAGAAGTTTGTCCATGCGAGTCCCCTTTAGTCCCATTAAAAATAATCCCAGTACTGAACAAACAGAAGATTGGACTAATAGTTAGTCCAATCTAGTCCTGTGATGCTTAATGAGGGCAAACAAACACCCCTTAATAGTTAATAAAATGTTGTGAACCCAAAACCCAATCCTGCAATTACCTTTGATCCCAATCCACATTCCTCTACCTCCTTCGCTGTCTATCCTTTAAAAAAATTCTCAATACACCCATCTTTATACACTTCGACACCCTTTACCGAATTGAACTTGGATCGAGAACACCTTTGGTGACGGTTTGGCTGATAGGCAATGACTTTTGGGACATCACTGTTAACATTTAGGGGATCAACATCCTCACAACCTTAATCTTGGAGAGGTTGTTCGAGACTTCCCTGGTGGTCTGGTGACTTAAAGAAAGACGAGGTCTGCCTTGAGATAATGAGCTTATAACCGAGGTGCGTCTATTGTTGGTTGAAAACTATTTCCAAACCCCCTCTTAGGCCTTGGTTAAGCCTTGTGCCTTTGAGAATTTATGAAAGGGATCACTCTTTGGAGTAGGTCCTACTATAAGAAAAAAAATTCTATTGTGCAAAAAGGTATCCACACAACTTTTTTAATTAATTATTAAATCCACATCAGCACATAATAATTTTTTTTACAGCATTATAGCGGAATGATCATATTGATTTGCGACACCTATTTTCAAGGACTACATTCATCGATTTTCAATTTTAGGAACCATCTTGATGGTTTGAGTCAATTTTAGGGATCACCTTGATGGTGTGAGTCAATTTTAGGGACTATTTGTGATAAAAACCAATAAATCTTGTGGGGCCTATTTATGTGCCACATCAACACTTAACAGAAATTTTGACAGAATTATAATGGAAGGACCACATTGATTTACGACAGCTATTTCATGGACTACATTGATTGACTTTCAATTTTAGGGACCATCTTGATAGTGAGGGTAAATTTCAGGGACCATTTGTGATAAAAATTCTTTATTATATTAAACTTTTGTTTTTTTCATTAAAGCTGAAGTCCTTTTTATTAAAATTTAAGCCATTTTCCTTAAACAACAGTTTAGGATGATTTTGGTTAAATTAAATTTAGTTTAAGCCAGTTTCATTAAAGCTCTCTTGGGTTTTTATTATAAGTGGCCCCTGAAATTGACACTTCTTTGAATTTTAGTTTTTTAACCGGAAATTTGATCAATGTCATCCTTGTAGTTGATCAGACACCTTCCATTAGAATTTATAAATCGACTCAATATAAATTGAGTCCAATTCATTTTTGATCCATTTAAGATTGGTTAGTAGGAAAAATGAGCCAAAGCTTAAACAAAATATTAGGTTCGTTATTAAAAGCTGTCAAACTTTTAAATCTGGTTAGAAAGCTCGTAAGTAGCTTGAGATAGTTCAAAGATTGGTTTAAACTAGGCTCGTTTATTAGTTTTATTTTTTATTTTTGAACAAACGATATTATCCACACTAAATGAGTGAGGGAGTTCATCATTTTTCTTCTTGCGAACCACGGGAGTGCCTAGTGCCCAGAGGAGCAAAGCGAACTTTCTTTTCGGGGTAAGGATGGGCCGGCTAAGCCTTACAATAGGCTAGCAATAATGTGGTTCTAATTCGCCTTTAGTCAGAATCGTAACTAAGACTTCTTACTTACAAGTGAAAAGGAATACTACTAGATAGTAATATTAAGTGAGCGTTTATTAGTTACTACTTGAAGTATTTGTTTATTTATGTTTCTTAATTGGTATTTATTTGTATTTTCCTCAAATTCCTGAGTTCAGGCTTCCTTGGCTCATGTGGCTTTTCCTTGTTGCATACTGGTGTTTCCTAGGCTTGTATTTCCTTTGTAACTCATGTTATGTCATTGTGCTGTTGGCTTTTTTATTTATTTTTTATTTAGGGTAACTTACATTTAACCCGTCAAGGTTGGGTCGAATTACAACCTTATACATCTTTAAAATATTTCAATCTCATACATTTTTTATTATTTCATTACAATTTTATACATGTATTAGTTAAACCGTCAATTTGATTATTAGGTGATGACATCGCAAATATAAAGCCCACATGTGTTGATGATGTGGCAAATAAAAATAAATAAATAAATATTAAAAATAGAATTGAGGAAAAAAAGTAAAAAATAAAAGTGAAAAAAAATCTTCTTGTTCCACTTCTTCCGCTTCTTCTTACCTCTCGACCCAACTGGCCATGGTGAAGCTCAAGCAGAGAATCCTCATCTCCCTCTCGAAACCCTCCGACCCCGAGACACATATCAAATCGTCTGCTCGCATCGGTCTCTGTTTACCACCCTGATTTCACATACACCCATCTGACCAAAATCATGGAAGGCCTACATTGAGGTGGAGATCGACCTCGTCGGTGCTGTCGATCGCGGAATCAAGAACAGGGTGCAAATCGAGGTCTGACAATGGAATTCCACGAGATGTGGGAGTTGTAAATGAGAAGTGTGAGATTGGGAGTTTTGTAACGAAATGCTTAGCTCTCTGAGAAGTGTGAGAGTGCGTTGTTGTGGGCACAAGCCAATTCAGTTGATATGTTGAATATTTAAGGTATGAAGCAATGTCATTTGATTCGTTGAGTATTAAAGCCACGAAGGTAGGTCTGGTAATTTCTGACACGACCCGTTAAATCGATACGAAACGATATAAAATTAACAGGTTATGAGGTCGACACGATAGTGAATCGGGTTGTTATATCTAACACGATAAACATTTGTTAAGATAACGAGTTTGTCTAGGTATATACGTGAGTAATACGATACACGATAAGCAGAATGTTAATTTAATAATTTTATACCCCTGAAAATACTATAATATAATAATAATAATAATAATAAATAAATAAATAAATAAATAAATAAAATAATATATATATTAATCTAAATTTAGAAAATTTGGAAAATGAGGTAATATATTTTAATATGGTATAATATTATTGTTTTATTTCTGTTCACAATTATTTTGGTAAATTTCTCTTAATTTGAATGATTTATGGTGTTTAGTTTTTCTATACTTAGTTTATGCGGAAGAGAGTTTTGGTGTGGAAAACCTTACTGAAAACACATCATCAACATAACTCTTGAAGGTAATAGATCAAGCCAAGGTTCTAATACAATTTTTCCATGATGATCGATGAAAATTGAAGGATTTTGTAAACAAAATAATATGCAAGCTTTGAGTTTCATTGACAAAGTTTTAACTTCTAAGAAAAGCTTCACAACCTTGAAAAGAAAAACTCCTTTATTTTGCATATCCTTGCGTATATGATATTTTATAGTAGACTATTAGTGTATTGGTGCTTTTTTATTAGGCAATTATTTTGGAGTGTAGATGTAGTACTTAACGACAAATGTGTTTTTATTGTTTTGAAGTAATATTTATGTAGCAATGTGGTATGTGCAAATGCATGGCAATTGCCCTGCCAATTGTTGCAAGGATGGGCACCCTTTCTTTGCACTAGGAGATGAAAGTGCAACACATGCGGCATAAGATTCATGCCCAATTTGTTGAGCTGATTCAAGGAACATCTGGGAGTGAACAATCTATGTCAAGTAAATACAGACATCTGCATAAAGATTTGAAAGCTTGGTAAAAACCCTTGCAAAAGCAGAAGAAATTTATCAAAGTGGCACTAATCTAGCTGATGTTATATTATTTATTGTTAGTAAAAATGTAATTAATATGTTTTTTTTTTTAACTTTTATTATGTAAATCTTTATGCTTTCCCACACTTTTTTTTTAGCAACTACAATCTCAAATGTGATTCAATCTTGATAACAAGTAATCATTCATAAGGCACGAATGTTGGAACATTGTGAAGCAAACTCTAGAGTACAAAGTTCTGCCTCCTGGTCCACAGGTTCAGTTAAGCGAGACTCCATTGCATGAATCAACTACTGAAGAGTTGTCATTAGAGACCCATTGGAGACACCATTACGACCCTTATTGAATCGGTCACAGAAACTAAAGAAACAATGAGGCCTATTGGTAAGAAGGCTGCTAAGAAAAAAATTGCAAGAGGAAGTTCTTCGAATAATGATTATTCAAAAATTGTTGATGAATTGGCTCGCCAACATGCATTGAATATGGAACGAGATAGGTTAACATATGAGCTAGTCAAGGCTAGAGATGAAGCAAAGGCAGAGAAAGAGAGTTGAATCGGCAAGAAAGGCAAGAGGTCAAGGATTAGATCATGTCCCGATGCCTCGACGGTGAATCTCCTAATTCAAAACATTTTTGGAGAAGTGAAAAAAATTGTGTCATGAGAAAAAGGTTTTCCTTGGAAGATGAGGAAGTCCATACACTCTAAGGGAAGATGGATCGAGCCACACTGATTTTATACCCTAGTTTAAAATTAATTATATTTGTTGTAATGCGATGACTTTCTGTTGTATTTGAAATTAGACTATAATTATGTTTATTGTAATGCCCACATTCATTAGAAATTAAAAAATATATATTTGTGAACAACAATCACTCTTGCCATTGCCCTTCCTCCTCCTAAACTGGTGGACTTGCATAAAGGCAATTACTATTTAGAGTGAAAAGTATGGGCAATTTTATTGTCCTTGCCTTCCAAATTTCCAATTGCCGTTACCCTCCATTATCTAGTGGAGATGCTCTAAAGGCACAAAGTCATCTTTCTAGTGATAGTCTTTTCTGGGTTCTTCAAGTTGTTTTTGATATATGGGTTCAAGGTTGTTTATTTTTTAAAGATTAGTGTTTTGGGAGTCTTAACGAAACACTCTTGGTACTGTTCACTTTTAACGTTAAGGACAATTTTACTCTAAAAAAGTCACTCCTGGTACTATTCACCTACAACACCTTTTTGTCATTTTGGTTAAAACTTAAAGTTTTCAAGTATTTTTCATTAGTTTTCCTTAGTGTTTTTGATATCTGTTTGCCACGACAGCTCGAACCAAATTGAAAGGGGTGCCCAACCTTGCTGCCCCGCTAAAATCGCAATGAAAGTAAGTGGATGCAATCTCTCTCCTCTATCTTTGTGTTAAGGTCATTGGAGAAGAAGGTGGTTGAGGCCCACTTTGTTTTAGTTTAGTTTTTTTCTTTAATTGTTTTTTTTTAATATTTAATATTTTTATTTGCCACGTCAAACATGTGGGCCTTATATTTGCATCACGGTTTGATTAACGAATGTATGAAATTATAAGTAATGTATGAGATTGAAATGTTTAAAGATATTATATGAGGTTGCAATTGCACCCAAACTTGAATGGTAAAATGTAATTTACCTTTTCATTTATTTTATGACTTTAATAATAAGTCTTGTTTGGTCCCTAGGATTGTATTAGAATAAAGTGGATAACCTATTAAATTCGAATACTTTGAAGACAAGGGCAAATGATATTAAGCTTCGTTTGGTCTCTAGTATTGGATTACAATAAAATTGATAACCTATTGAATTCGAAAGATTTTAAAGACAAAGGCGAATGATTTTTCATTTAGAGAGATACTAGAACGGGGTTCTTGTCCCTTCTAATCCTTTCTTCTTCTACCGTCAAGTTGACACAAAAATTTTCACTTTTAATTTCAATATATTTTCGAAATCATTTCAATTCAATCCTAAAGACCAAACGAAACATAAGTGAATTACATACATTTAAAGAGTACTCTTTGCTTCATATCAGCCATATCCTACTCTTTGCTTCATATCAGCCATACCCATTATTTTGAGTCCTTTCCAATTTGTAAAACGCCATTATCTCCATGATATGGGATTCTTAAGAGATTTCAGATTTCTTGGCAGAGAGTAGAGGGAGAGAGAGTTTTGGTCTACTAACATTGGTGACCGACAGATTCTCTCGGTGTGGAGAGAAATGGCGGAAGATTGATAATGAAGAGTGGGGCCATGTGCGGCCCCGCAATTACCTCAGTGGCGCAAATTAGAGACTTTACAAGTGGAAGCTGTAATGTCAAAGCAAAGCAACTCCAACAAATCCCTATCCTTCACCCACCTCCCCAGGGACAGATTTTTACAACTGCTAGGTATTCAAACGGTACTCCATGTATCTTATTTGTGTGTGTGTGTATATATATATATATATTTTTTTTTTTGGTAGTATTACATTTAGGAAAGTGTTATTGGTACTCCAAAAATCTCATTCTACACTCCTCACAATTTATTTTTCTTTTCTAATATTGAAAGTTTGGAGTGTAGAATGAAAATTTTGAAATGTTAATAACAATCTCCTACATTTATTTTATAACACGCAATATATCTGCTTGAATATCGAATCCTATGAAAAGTTTCTCCTTCCCAACCCAACCCAAAATAAAAGTTGGCACCTATTTCCATCATCAATTTTTCTCTTTCCAATCCCTTTGTTTTCTTCATTCCCTTTTTTCTCTCCATTCCCACCCCACCTACCATCATGACCCAGCACTAAGCAATCCTCCAAAAATTCTTTTCTTTCCACTGTAACTCTCTCTCTCTCTCTCTCTCTCTCTCTCTCTCTCTCTCTCTCTCTCTCTCTCTCTCTCTCTCCTGCACAACCTTCCTTTTTTGTGAAAGTTCTTTGCTTGTATCTAAAGATTGATCCCTTAATCTAACTCTGTATCCGTTTTTTTTCTTGTAGCTTTCTTGCTTACCAAACAGAAAGAACTGTTAGAACATCCAAGTGCACCTAAATTCCTATGGAATCATTCAATCCAACAGCCGGATTCCGGTACAACCTGAATTCAAGCACAATAGCCGATGAAAATGGCGTTTCCGATCAGTTTTCAGGGATTCTTGAAATCTATGCTCATCATGCTAGGAACATTCACAACATATGCATCTATGAAAACCAAGATGTGTACGCCAAATTCTCTCTTACGTACAATCCAGACGAGACGCTCACCACTAGGGTCATCAATGGAGGTGGCAAGAACCCCGAATTCAACGAAAGCTTGAGGATCAAAATTGGTCAACTGGATGCAGTCCTCAAATGCGAGATTTGGATGCTGAGCAGGGCAAGAAACTACATGGAAGACCAGCTGTTGGGATTCACTTTGGTCCCAATTTCTCAAGTGAATGGGAAGGGAAAGGTCACTCAGGATTATAATCTCTCTTCCACTGATCTCTTCCATTCCCCTGCTGGAACTGTCAAACTAACTCTTTCTCTCCATACTTCTTTGCCTGTTAAACCCTCCACTAGTTCGTTGTCGGAATCATCCGCTAACTCTTCCATAACCTCAGAAGTTGTATTGCTTGATCGAAAAATATCTCAAGTTGCGTTAGACCCTGTTGAGTATTCGAGGATGGAATTCCCAGACATTGATGTGGCGAGTACGAATCAACAAATGGTGACTGAGTATTTTAGTTTGGCAAGGCGTGACTGTGCTTGGAGACCTGGTCCCGAAGGTCTTGGATCGTTTCTTCATCTCGGTGCATCTCCTCAGCCTGCTGCTGATCCTGACCATGAAATGACTGTAAGTTCAGGTGAGGGGATTCAGGGTGACCCTGTTTCTCCCAGTGGGAGCATCCAGAACTCTGGCTTCTTAAGTTGCACCACCACTAGCTTGAGCGATGATCGAAACTCCGCTGATTCAATCGACAAGAAGAAACTTGTGGCTGGTGAATCGTCGAATTCTCTCAACGCTTCTGTCACCGCGGGAGCAGCTAATCAAGGTTCCGCTGCTTGTCCAGACACCCCAACCTCAAGAAAGGGCAGAGAAGGCAGAGACGAAAAGGAGTCTAACTTGTCAGGCAAGGAAGAGGAGAGCAACAAGGAACAGAAAGTTGGATCTGGTCAATTTGGTCAAGTATTTTCTGCTCCACTTGGGAATATAAATATGGAGGCGGAGCAATCTGCAATGCAGCAACAAATAGTGGACATGTACATGAGAAGCATGCAGCAATTCACTGAGTCTTTGGCGAAGATGAAGCTCCCGATGGATCTTGATAAAGCAGAATGTGAAGACCGCAGCGAAGTGATTCCAAACCATAGCAACAACAGTTTAGATGTTGATAAAAAAAAGGACGGATCGCGGGTGTTCTATGGCAGCCGTGCCTTCTTCTGATTGCTATTTGAAATGCTGCACTGTTTGACGGTATAAATTTATTTAGCAGAAGATTGAGTTTAATTTATCCGAACTAATTTTTATAGGATGCATTACGTTTGTGGAACATGTCTTCCTTTTAGTCTCTGTTTAATTTGTTGCTCTATATTTCTGATGTGAATAGTTGCTTCAGAGTTCAAATTCAGATGTACAGCTATTGCTGCCTAAACTAAAACAACTATATGGTAGCGTACTTCGGCATAGCCAAATTGATTAGAGCAACGTGCTCGACGCCTGCCTTTGCACTCTAGTTCGAATCATGTCTCCCCATTTTCGATTAAAAAGTCAAGTCGATGTGATTTTCATTTGTGTTGGGCAGTTTCTGCTTTGAAATGGGCATCATTTGGTTTGGTCAGGAAATTTCCTTTGGTCTTCCAAATGCTATACAAAACAAGAAAAAGACTTGGCCTAATATTATATGCCGCCTTATCCAACATGGGAAGCTCCCCAATTCTTTTTAGCTCCAGCAGGTCTCTTATGTCAGGTCTCAGCTGCATCTACTTAGTTGAAGGACTCAGCCTCACTATTTATTAGGGTGGGTTCGTCCCGGTTTATCAGTTAAACTGTGAACAGTTAAACTGTGAACCGAACCGAATATATACATATACAATTCGGTTCAGTTATTAAAAGTAACAAGTAATTCGAAACCATCATATTTATACTATACGCATGTACTCTCCTACTAGAATCCAAGTAGAAATCGAACAAAAAAATGCTTGTCTAATAGTGATCACTTAATACTACGATTTAGTGCTATTCCTCCTCGTTTGTAAGTAAGGGGGTTTTAGGTTCGATTCTCACTAAAGGCGAATTTGAACCACACTATTACTATCCTATTGTGAGGCTTAGTCCACTTCCATACCCCTTTATTGTAGATAATATCATTTGTTAAAAAAAAATATATATATAGTGAGTGCAAATTGCAACACATGATTAAAACCATTTTCTAATCCTAAATGAACTGACAAAACCAAAACCTTTTTCTACAAAACTTGCTGCATTTATTTGAACCAAACAGCCGGCTTATAACAATCCAGATCATCCTCAAGTTCTTACACTACGTGTTCTTTTTATTGTATCTAACGAGATGACTTCATCAAAAGTTTGTGCATTTTTTTTTGAAAATTTGATGTGATTACTTCTTGAGTTTTACATTAAAGTGTGAGTGTTTAAACTAGAAATAGGATTAAAAATTGTCGGTTCATCGAATTAGGCTCATGCATTTATTATATTCTTTGTAGGATACCAAAATCCTGTAAGGGTTATACTAGAACAAACTGACGCGGGCTAAGGGTCAGTTTGGGATTACTGTTCTTTAAAAAAAATTGCTTCTGTTGTGCTTAAAAAAATAAAGCAGATAAGAATTTGATAAACTGTACTTTTAAGAGTGATGTGAGTATGAAAACCAATGTAAAAGCATTTGGTAATTTTTAATGTAAAATTAATATAATTATATATAATGAAAAAAAATGGACATGGTGGTGGGGGTGGTGACAATGATAGTGGTGGCGAGGGCAGTGGTGATGATGGTGGTGGCGGGTGGTGATGGTAGCAACAATGGTAGAGATATGGTGGTAGTGTAGTGGTTCAGGTGAAGAGGTAACAATGGTGGTAGTGGCGGCAGCGGTGGTTGTGGTTGTGGTGGTAACAATTTTGTGGTAAGGCAGTGGTTGTGTAAGCTTTGTGTCTATAGTAGTATGTGGTGTTAATCACTTTGTTCTACAAGGAATACAACATAAGTAGAAGGATAAGTAATGTCATTAAAAAAAAAAAAAAACGAAAGAAGGAATCACAAAAATTGAAATTATTTAAAGGCTCAACTCTACCTTTTATGAAATCAGCTTTTAAAAATAACTTATAGATAATTTTTTTTATTGCTTAACTTTAAAGTGAAGCATCTTTTAGTAAAAAAAAAAAAAAAAAAAAAAACAATACCAAACGAGGTGTAAATACTGTAATTTGTGTTTTTTTTTTCATAACCTGAGTTAATTCTTTAAAAACATCATACTAATTTACATTTATTTTTTTATCTATAAAACGAAAAGCTGTTTTAGAAAACGTTACAAGTAAGACCCTAAACAATTTGACAAATATTTTATCAACTACGAACAAACCCTCAAATACTTGAGCTGATTTCATGGCATGAAAACATTGGCTGCACACCAGCTGTTAATTTTAAAAGAAGAGTCAAAGTACTATACTTTTCCCACACTTTGAGCTTAAATGGTTACTTAATTTGTCTAATTAAGCTCTCCACCAAACAGTGTTCTTATACAAAGTCACGAATTCAAGGCCAACCAATTGGACGCCATTGTTTGCACTCCAAGAATACAATACAAGCACCAACCTTACGAATATTAAATTAGAATGGGTTTTTATCACAAATGGTCTCTGAGATTGATTAAATTAGGAA
This sequence comes from Pyrus communis, assembly GCF_963583255.1. Classification (NCBI taxonomy): domain Eukaryota; kingdom Viridiplantae; phylum Streptophyta; class Magnoliopsida; order Rosales; family Rosaceae; genus Pyrus; species Pyrus communis. The sequence goes on along the minus strand of NC_084816.1, from coordinate 13,913,880 downwards.
GGCACCATGACATCTAAAGCACTTGGCCTCCCTGAACTCATTTCTCATTCCCTCTAGTTGGTTATAATCTTATCAAATTCGAATTACATTTGGATTCAATTTTATCGAATTTAGATTGAATTTTTTTTCCAATTGGGATTGTGGGAGCGAGAGAAATGTCAGCGCGGAATACTCATCAGTTGGTTCACTCTTAAAAAACTAGTTGCTTATAGTTACTCCACATGGCGCCATATGATTGGATTAGTGGGACCATATCAGCACACTAGCAAAAAATATTGACGAAACTATAAGGAAATGACTAAATATATGTGCAGCAATGAAAGACAAGGACCAAATTTATCAATTTTTGAAACTCAGGGACCAAAATGAAGAGTTGGATCAATGTCAGGGACCATTTGCGATAAAAACCCTTATTTTGTGTAATCTACGTGTCACAATTTTATTGGGTTTGTGGGTCCCGCATACAAACTAATATAATAGTTGATGAAACCTAAACGAAAGGACCAAATTGATATGCAGTAGTGAATGTTAGAGACGACATTTATTGATTTTGAAAGTGAGAGACCAAAATGATGAGTTTGATCAATCTCAAAGATCATCTGTGATAAAAACCCAATTAGAATATACAAAATGAGATATGTTGGAGAAAGACAGCAATACTACAAACAAAGACGAAGAGGAATCGAAATGCAAAGAACCTTTTTTTTTAAGGGAAAACTAATGAAAACACCCAAAAAAGTTTCCCTTTAATCATCAAGACAAAACAATTTGAAAATACCCAAATTGGGCATGGGAAAGAAGACAAGGGAGACAAACCATTTCAGAAAGATCACATGCATGTTCAAAACAAAAGCAAAAAATGGGCTCTAGGAGATAGCCATGCAGCAAGCTCATATGCATTTATCAAGACAAAGCCAAAGAAGACAAGCAAGTTCACATGCATTTATCAAAACAAAGCAAAAGAAGACAAATAAGTCAAACCACAATTCAGAAACAGTGCTGACAATTTCAGCAACAGTAGAAGATGACAAGTACCAAGAAGATGCCCATATCATTTTGTAAAGATTTTAAATTTTTATCAGAGTATCGTCATTCAGTCTATATAAGAAGAGTTCCATTCATTGTATACACACACTAGATACTCACACCAGAAAAACACCAGATACTCATACTTGACACACACCAAACTTCAATCCTTATACACTCAAGCATCCGAAACCATCCTAGTATCCTTTGTAAACACTTCTCTTTGTAAACATTCTATATATCAATAAAAGTTTAAGTGTACAGATTCAAGCAATCTTCAAATCTTAAGTAAGTTTTCTTTTCTTTCTTTAGCGTGTTTGTTTAATTAGACTTCTAGTCCAAAGCAAGGAAACACTATTGTAGTTATATTATTAACCTGCTAAACTAACGACCATACTTTATTTGAACACTCTATTATAGTTGAATGCTTGCCATACAAATAACTAGACATTAACCAGGGTACCTCTGAGTTCTTCGTACCTCTGAGTTCAGTTGTTAAGGCCTTATACTTGCATTGTGAGTGACCGTCATGCTGAAACATGTCGAGTTCTATGTGCAAGGTTTTATGTCTAGTTGTTATAATGGCCATCCGACTATTTAACCGGGCTTGCTTAATGAATTTGGTATCAGAGCCTAGTTTAGCATTTCAATAGTATAATTATAATATAAAGTACCTTGAGGATATAAGTCATTAACACAATTGATATCACACTTGTTTATTTTGTATGAACATCATATATTATTGTCCTTGTAGACCTTGTCAACCACAACCACCAGGTACTTATTATCCCAGACACCTAACTATAGCTAGCATAAAGAGAAGATTAGCATATATCTCCAAAAGAATTAGCAGGACTTTGAAGAAGTAGAAGTTTTATCTTGGTTATCTTGAACATCCTTCATTTGTTAGTAAATATAATAATACAGAAGTGCAGCATAAAGTTTTAGAAGCAAAAAGAGCAACAAATCAAGTTTTAGAGGCCTTGAGAGAAGAAAAAGAGTTTTTAAGAAATCAGTTAGCCATAACTTTAGAGAAAGGTAGACTGTAATTTATGATAAATTACCTTAATTTAGAAATTAGTGAACCTCAAAAAAGAAAAATAACCTTAGAACAAAATAGGTTAGTTTGTTATTTTCCATTGAGAAAGCATAATCATATTTTGCATAGTGAAGAAAATCCATGAGCCAATAGTATTGTAGATCTTATTATTAGTCAAACATCAAATATAAAATTAGAAAATAATAACCATAATCATTTGTTAAACCAGTTGTTAGAACATTTTCAAAAAAATTCCATAAAAACAATTAGACAAAATTTAGATTATATTACATCTCAGTTAGAAGATAATAATAAAAATATTCAAAGGTTTCCTAGCAAAAGAGAGATAAAAGAGCTTGGTGACCTCATAGATAGTAAGCCTAAGCAAGTAGAACTCAAATCATTATAAATCGTTGAGCAGTTAAAATTAGAAGTTCATAAACTTCAATTAGTGCAAAAAGAGTTGAGTGAACAAGTATATAAGTTGCATAATAAAATAGATAGATTATTAGTTCAAAGATCGATTCTAGAACTAGCAGAAAATATATCCAAGGTTTGAAAGAAATTAGTAAGTTAGATAAAGAACCAATAGGTTTAATAGATTTTTCAACACAGGTAACTAGTAGTACTATTCCCATTAGGCAAAATAATTTAATTATTCAATTAGTTTTAAATTTGGCTGAAAAATTAGATCAAGTTGAAGAACAAATAGAAGAAATAAATCAAGTTTTACGTAACGCATCTTCATCACTTCCACCATCTTTGCTAGAAAAATTAGAAAATTTAATTTTAAGTGCACATAATCATATTAGAAGACCTAAGATAAATCATTTTGATAATAGAAAATGGAACTCTTTAGGAGAAAAGGAAAAGAAGTGGTTAGAGTTAAAGATATTTATCCAAATGAAAAGGAAGCACAAGAATTTATTAGAAGATGATTTGAGAAAACGCAGAAAAATAAATACAATTTGTATCAATTAGGTTTATTTGAAAATAGAAGTAGAATTGTAAGTAGCATTAGTCAATATGAAGGTAGCTGTATTGATAAAGAAGTTACACTTAATTTACTTAGTAAGGAAGCAGTTATGCATTTGAGAAAATCACATTTCAGTCAGATTCGCATATGAACAATATTAATTGGAATAGCAGGATTAACCAGAGCACAAGTAGGCACAAAAGCTTTAGTATACATATATTGTGATAGATAGGATAATTACCAACAAGCAACAATAGCAATAGCTGAAGTAGACTTAATTTCAAACTTAGCAGTCATATGATGTATTCCAAATTATGTTATGACAATAAACAAATTTAGTAAATATATTAAAGTAAGCATAAGAACAAAAAAATTATAATATGAAAGGGGAGTATAAAAATTTGTGTATTAGCTTAATGTATATTAGTAAAGTGTCTGATAAATATAATCATAAGTTTAATTTAGAATTCAAAATTTAGTTCAAACATTTGGTAGTAAGCATGTAAATATGATAGAAGCAAACCCCGTAGATAATAGCTTTTTAGAAGGAACTCAGTGGACATTACCTACTTTACAAGTAGCAAAAAATAGACACCCAGATAAAGTACAAATATATGAAACTAGTACAGGTAAAGCAACAAATAGGTTTAGTAATTACAAGCAACTAGAAAATATAGAAGAGGATGATAGTGAGATCGAAAATGAGAGTACTCATATGGTTTTTGATAATTTAGATATCAATTTAGTTGACCAAAATTTTGATCATATTGTAAATAAGCTTATAGAAGATATTGATCATTTAGATGAAGAACAATACTTAGAAAAATATAAGACATATGATTTAGGATTACATATAATTTCAGATGAAGAGATGAAAAAATTAATTTTAGAAATAGGAGTAGAACATATTTTAGGATCAAAAGAATATAATAATTTATTAGAATTGAAAGTAGAATGTAATCCAACAAAAGAAAGTAGTACATCAGGAGTAGAAAATCCAGGATACATAGGTAGAATTGATCAACAATTTTTGAGACCAATAAATGAGCAATATAAAGAAGAAGCTGAAGTAGATTACGAAGAAAGTATCATAAAACCACCTAGAAAAAATAAGATTCTATATTTGAGAGGGTTAGAACAAATTAATATAGCAGGAAATATATTGAATTTAGATAATGTAGATCCACAAGATTTGGAAAGAACGATTGAGAGATGGGAGAAAGGTTGCGTACATGCAAAATTAATGTTAGATTTTAGTAATTCACAAAATATGTTAGATTACTTCAAGCATACTTTAGATGGTCTAGTTTTTTATTATTTCCAATCATGGAAAGTTCAAAATCCAGAACAGCATCAGGTAGCTAAAACGCATTTTAATATTGATGGTTTTGTTACTTTGATTAAATAAGAATTTTTAGATCATAATAGGTTAGATGACAGAAGCGAACAAGAACAAATAAGAGTAATTAAAAGTTTAGAACAATTACAAATTTGTGATTTACAGTATATAGCTGAGTATACTACAAATTTCTTTAAATATTTAGGAAGAATAGGTAGAATTAGCGATATTAATTTATTAGATACTTATATGACAAAAATAAAAGGACCAATAGGTGAAAAGCATTCCCAGGATGGGTGACCTATCACAAAGTTCTCGTGTGCGTTCCCAGAAACAAAACCGTGAGGGTGTGGTCGGGGCCCAAAGCGGACAATATCGTGCTACGATGGAGTTGAGCCCGGGATGTGACAATTTGGTATCAGAGCCAATCCCTAACCAGAAGTGTGTCGTCGAGGACGTCGGACCCCTAAGGGGGGGTGGATTATAACATCCCACATCGCCCAGGGGAATGGATCTTGTAAGCCTTATATATATATATTCCCATCTCTACCTAGCACGAGGCCTTTTGGGAGCTCATTGGCTTCGGGTTCCGTAGGAACTCCGAAGTTAAGCGAGTTTGTGTGAGAGCATTCCCAGGATGGGTGGCCCACTGGGAAGTTCTCGTGTGAGTTCCCAAAAACAAAACCGTGGGGGCGTGGTCGGGGCCCAAAGCGGACAATATCGTTCTACGGTGGAGTCGAACCCGGGATGTGGTGGGGGCCCGGGCGAGGATGTGACAGTTGTCATAAGAAAAATAAGCATAATAAAATATATAAAAAGAAATATAGGTCATATAAACCTTACAAACAACATAAGAATTTTAGCATAAGACCTTCAAGAACATATAGAAAGTGAAAATATATTCCAAAACAATTTAGGAAAAGAAGTGGTAGACCTTGGATTAGAAAATATAAAGCACCAAAAGATACGAGTAGTTGTAAATGTTATTTATGTGGAGAAGTTGGACACATTAGACCTAAATGTCCAAAATTAGGTAAACAGTCAAGAGAAAAAAAGTACATTTCATGGAGTTGTTTAAGTTAGAAGAGAATGAAGATATACACTCAATATATAGTTTGGATGATTTAAGTGATAATGAGAGTATTTATAGTATAGAAAATATAAATAAATTAGATTCAGACTCGTAAGATTCAAATAGTTCAAATAGTGATTTAGAAGAATATATGTGTGCATTCATAGAAGAACAACATGAAGAAAAGTATAAATATATAAATTTAGGTTGGCCAGAAAAATGTTATAAGTGTAGCAAGCTAGTTGCAAATAAATATTATAATACATATTCAATATTATGTGAAAAATGTTATAGTAATAGGTTATTAGATATTAATTTAGCAGAATCACAAGAAAGTACTGAAATATTAGGAAATACTGTTTATAGTATAGAAAAGCCAAAAAATAGTTCTTTAATTACCATAAATTGTGAAATAGAAATAGCAAAAGAACACAAAATACAAATAACAGCTATGATAGATACAAGAAACACAAAGAGTGTCATAAGAGAAAAGTTAGTACTAGAAAAATATTGACAAAAATTAGCAAAACTAGTGAAAATAACACAGTTTGATAAGAGATCAGTTTATTTAACACATTGTATTAAGCATGAGTCTATTAAAGTAAAAAAAAAAAAACAATTTATTTTACCATTAACATTTGTTTCACCAGTAGGGTCATACCCATTCATTTTAGGTTTAAACTTTTTGAAAAGTTTGCAAGGTTTTTTATTTATGAATCATAACATAGCATTTTCAAAAGAGGCATCACAATAACTGATCAAAGTAATATTGTAGAAGTGTACAAAAACATAAGTATAGAAGAGTCTAGTGGCTAAGATAGTTATTATTTAGAAAACTCAAAACAAAATGATGAGCATAATAATATAGAAGAGTTTGATGAAAAAATATTTGAACATGAATATCCGGTTTTAGAAGAAGGAAACCGTATAGAAATGTTACAATTAGATAGACCAAAAAGTTTAGAAGAATTGTTTCAATTAGCAGAACAAACTAGAATTATAGGAGAAGACCCACAAGTACATTGGAGTAAAAATAAAATACTAGCAAAATTAGATATAATTAATCCAGATTTAACCATAAAGACAGCTGATATGCCTTGTAGTTTAATAGATAAACAAGAGTTTGATAACTTTAATTTTAATTTCCATCAAAGCCATCATCATATTCATTCTCTTGAGTACAACCTTCAAGTCATTTCTAGAGACCATGAGTCATTACTTAGTAAGTTTACCAAAATGAACCAAGAACTCCAATCTCTTAGAATGTAGCAAAAGGCAAGTGACACCCTGAAAAGAGAATTGAAAATAGGTTTAGAAATTGATCATCATAAGAATAAAGAAAAGAGGTTATTGAACCCATAGAACAAGAGGCTAATGAGCCTATAGAAGAGATTAAGATTGAGCTCTTAGAAGAAGACATTGAAATGGAGTAGCATCAACATCTGAGTGACAAAGAAAAGCAAGAAAGATATGAAAGTTTTCTTAAGAATATATCTTTAGACTTAATAATAGATGATATCCTATTAGAAGAAATTTCAAAAGCAAAATTAAGAATAATGCCACCAGATATGCAAAATGAGATCCTGAGCAGAGCATCATAGTCCATGAAAGAGTTACAATTACAATTATAATATGCTTTGTATCAGTCTATCTTTGATCCAAAACCAGGGATGAATATTATTACAAAGATGTATCCACCATGTCTTTGTGATAGTATAGAGAGTTGTATTTGTAAACCAGAGGTTAGCATAGCTGTACCCAGGATTAACATGAGAAATTTTAAACCATGGCATTTTAGTTATGAGCATCATAAAAAGCATAATGTAGTAGAAGTTAACTCGGCCTTACTATTAGAGTTTGGCTATCTTGATAAAATATTTATTAACCATATTTTCCAACTAGAATAATTTCCTGAAAAGCTTATAAAAGTAGCAGAAGATTATCTAGAACAGTGGAAAGAAATTTGCATAAGTTTTATCAGTAGTCCTCCAGATTGGTATGCACATATGCATAAGGAGAAAGCTATGCATATAACCATGATTAATGAAGAGTCCTTTAGACTATCCTCTATCTCCCCACATAGGTGGACTCCTTGATACAAAAATATTCTAAGATTTTGAGGGATCCAAATGCTAACCTTAGATGAGTTTGAAGATTTTAGGTATGATATTTTACTAGTAGCAGAAGAAGAAGAAATGTATATTTACAGTAAGACAAGAATCGGTCATCAGCTCAACTAGAAGCCTCAAAATTTCAAAGGAGAAACAACATATATGTATTACAAGGTAAAAGAAGATAGAGAAAGAGACGCAGAGCTAGTAGAAGGTGATGAAGAGTACTGGAACAATTTGACAGAAGAAGAGCTGCATAACATCGACAACATGATGGAAGCATGAAGAGTTGGCAGCAAATTAGCGTAAGTTGAATAACATCATGTAAAACAACGTATTTCAAGACAGAAATGTCAATATCATTGTGGACCCCGCTACAATAATGAAATAATGGCATAAGAGTAAATAAAAAAAAAGGCTTGATCCATTGTGGACTTTTCATACACAAAATGTCCTTTTGATTAAGAATGAATAGTGTTAGGCCCTTTTTATTAAAATTCCTTTTTTTTAAAGCCCCCTAGTTTAATAAAGCTTTGAGAGGAATCAGTTGGGTTACAAATATGATTTAGATTCATCTAAACTACGCGAATGGGGATGAGCTTGAATCCGAAACGAAATAGGCTAAAAAGGAAGGTAATATCTATAAGGACAATCCACTACTTGCTCCAAATAGGTGTTTGTAAAAGTTTCGTAAAAGATATTTTCATTGTTTATAATGTCTAAAATGGATATCGATACTTGTATTGAAACAAAAAAATTATTTTCTCTTCTCATGAAAGTCTATGTATTGGCCTAAATTTGAAGAGGGATGGGTTTTCAATTACTTTATGACTTCAATCTTGCTTTTCTTACTGAGCAAGGGTGGCATTTGTTATAGAATCTTGAGTCACTTGCAGCTGGATAAGGATTCTATGACAACCCATCCCCAATTCTACGATTTTATAAATTTTAAAATTATGAATTGATCAAAATGCCCCTAGAGGCAACGATTGTGACTTCCGTTGACGATTGTTTAGAGAGACGTATGAAACATTCTTTTAGCGTATTTTCAACGATACAAACGCGTAGGTGTAAGCGAAATCGAAATCAAAACAGTTAAAATTTTACGAAACATCGAATACCGAGGACAAATTGGTAATTTCATGTTTAGAGATATTTTGTATTGATTTGTGAGACATGTGGGGCCCACACCCCACTCTTACCTTATCTTGTATCTTCACCCTCCAGAGATCTCGGTCTCTCTCTCTCTCTCTCCCATTATTTCTCTTATTTTCAAACTCTCTCCTTCTCACTAAGACTCTCTTTCTTTTTCTCTCTCGCATTTTACCCATCATTTCTCCCTTATTCCTTTATGTTATAGAGACCAGCAAAACATGACCACTCCGGCGAGATCCCTTGTCACGGAGATACCACCGCCGACGGCCACAACTTGTCTCCCATCTTAAACTCTCTGAGACTCTCTCATCCAAAACTCTCTACACTCCATGTGCACAGTAACAATAAACCACCATCACTCGACTACTCTGGCGCATTAGACCATCGGACCACCACTGTGCCTTGTCTTTTCCTATCTTTGTAAGCTTATACCATGAGCATTCACCCAGACGTAGAGCTCGACACTGCACATGAACTTTGCCATTGTTCATCATCTCTTTCATGAAACTTCGGCAAGATTTCTCGGTTTTCCAGCTTGGGTAAGTTATGTTTTTCTTTCCATTGGACCTTAGTGATGTTCTGGTTCTGCTCAAAACCTTGAGACTGTGTCTTGGTGGTGTTTTGGTGCAGTTACACCTTGGGGAAATTTTCCCCAGAATTTTTGGAAGCTTGGAACCGTGGATGTTAGGCCACTTTCAAAGCATTTTTTCAACCAACTCCAACTGTATCTCAGCCCCATTCCGGTATAGATCTATCCCCTACATTTCCTACTTCACTTAGGTTTTTGAATCATCAATTTTGGTTGAGATTTGACCTCGTTTGGAGCTTTAGAAGTCGGCAGTTTGACCTGTAAAACGCATATCCTAGTGAAGAAGGCAATTATACTCGCAAGCGCGTGGGCGCGCGTCAGGGAGACACCGTGAGTAGCATGTGAGGCGCGTGACTGCTGGTGCAGCCACCTTATGACGGCGCATGTGGCAACGCGTGGAGGAACCCGAGGTCTATCCTTAGGTTTCTCGACATGTCGGACCCGAATCCACCCTCTATTTTCCGAAATTCGACCATTTTAAAATAGTTTCTTTATTAGCTGTACTTTGTACGAAAACACGTTTATACGTTAGTACGTTACATATTTACATAAATGATTTCGTTTATAGGCGAAACATATCGTAAGGACTTTCGAAGCTACGAGGTGGGTTCGACTCGATGACATGATCTATGAGCGGGTCTTTTCTTTGATATATATATATATATATATATATATATCTATTTACTTTCCATATATACATCTAATAATGAATTTTCTCTATGACTGCTGTAATTAAATTAACATTTATAAGAGATGACATAACAGTGAAAATTAAGAAATCACCATAAATCTTATGGGATGCCTTAATTATGCTTACTGCTATGAATAATATTATGTTGACTGGAATAATCGAATCACTGTAGCAGGACTACATTTATGTTATATGCTCATAGTTTGCTGCATCGGTGTTAAGACTCCCCCAGGCTAGGGCCAATCTTTCACGTGTATTTACACATGGCACCGTACACTCACTTTGGATTCATTGTAGGTGCCAGTCCTGTCTTAGAATGCTATAGGCAATCAGGACTCATGTGTGTTGCACATAGCGCTAGTCTTCACGTGATTATAATACTAGAACATATATCATTGTTACACGCAGTCTTGTTCATGTCAGAATACCTTTGCATGAACTCATGTGTCAGCATGTCTTAACGAGCACTTGATATGATATGGCTGCTAATGCGAGATTATGTTGATTACGGACGTCATGCATTTACTTACGAAATATTGTGCCGCATTGAATCTTGAGATATTGCAGGCTACAGTAAGTATTTTCTTACTATATATATGTAGTATGTATATTTTGGAAACTATACTTGTTTTACGGCTAGGGGTTACTATGTTTTTGAAAAGGTTTTTACAAAGCTTTGTTTTTAGGCCTACTCACCTTGTTTTTCGCCCCTCCAGGTTTTAGTGCTGAGCTTTCATATCAATGAGGATTCTTGGAAAATCTTGGTATTAAAGATTACCCTCGATGGTATAATTCTCATCCTACTTTACTGTACTTTACTTATGCTCTGACATCATGTGTGAAATAGGTTCATTCTTGCTCACTAGAGCACTCTTATAGTTAGGCACTTTTAGGTTTAAATTTATTCACATTTTCCACATCACTATACTTTATGGGTTTGTCACCCCCCGGGTGTCGACCAACACAACTCGATTCAGAGTCCAGGTGGACATTTCGGGTCAGGATGTGTCAGTTTGGTATCAGAACATAAGTTTGGGCAATATTGCGTTCATCACACACGTGATGTAAGCATTCTTGGTTCTTAAGCCTAATTCTTGAATCTTGCCACCTTGTCGAGCACGAAAAATGTGTTAACTTTTTCTAAGTTTTGAATGACTTTGATGACTTATCGACATTCTAGAACATCATTTTGGCAGACGCCTTTAGACATTAAATGAAGAAATTTCCTACCAAGGAAAATCCCGTTTTGGTATGAGTCGAAGGCCCCAAAGCAGGGCTAATGTATCGATAATTGTGTGCCACTAGAGATTTACCAATCAATTCCACTACATTTATCTCATTATCATTATCAATCCTTTCGAGTTAGGATCCAAGAATAGTTTTGATTCCTTGGCAGTATCCATTAGTATACCATCTACAGATTTCTTACGAAGTTGTACTTTCATCAAAATTTCCAGAAATGTCTTTAGTGACAATGTGGTGCTAAAGGGGTAGCACTCGACGGAAAAACATCTGGGGCACAGACACTTTTGGTCGCCGATAGTACTAATCTTTTCTAACGCACTAGTGATTATTTCGGATCTTCAGGAGGAAGATCGACTTCCATTTAAGTTGGTTCTAAAGTAGATTGTTAGCAAATTTCTTTTTCCAGCCTTAGGACACTTGATGTGAGATTTATACGCACACAAATTAAACCCTCTTTTTGACAATTGTAGTAATGATATAAGTAGGGATCGTTCTGGACCGGGGATTAGGAGGGATTGTTAATCACTTGGATTTGACTCAAAAACGTAAAAACACAATATACAACACTATACTAGACTCAAAGAATTCAAAAATACTTTAAAACATAAACTAAACAGATTCTAAGCATTAAAGAACAAGAAAGTAAAGGGGGGGTTTGATTTGACGAAAATTGAAATAACAAAACAAGTAAATAAACTAAGCAGATTGTAAAACAAATTTGGATTTAATGAATGGAATGAAGGCTAGCTAAGGGGTTCTTCTCCACACATGTTACACTTGCATACAAGATTGATTCTCAGTTGGTCTTTCGATAAATTATGAAACTCAACGCCCCGGGTCAATTAGGTCTGCTTAAATTAACCGTCAAGTTTTCCTTAAGTTAATGAATTGGATGGGTTTGCGCAACGCAATTCACAACATTCTCCAAAAGTCCTTTACGTGAAAAGCACAATAAAGATACAATCAAAGATCATTAAGCATTATGAAAACTATAAGTGTTGACGAGGCATTCGTTACTATGATGAGCATGAAACTCGTGCCAAGAATTCATTTAACGCGATTGTTTATAAGCAACCTCCACTACTTGTGAATATAAGTTCATAACGATTAGGTGAAACTCACTTATATTCTAGCGTCATATTCATGCATGAAAATTAAGTGCGCATTCTCAATAAACATACATAAATAAGTTATCAATCAAACGGTTAAACAAATTGAATCCACAACTTATGAAATTCCAACCAAAGATAATCAATTCATATTGCAAGCATAAACATGTATTTCGAATCACCCCCTAGCTAAAGGGGGTTTAGTTCCTCATAACATTGAAATCAAAGAAACACCTAAACATTCCAACAACTCAAACTTGAATTGTATGAACGTTTAAGCACTCTTTTCTTCCATTCCTCATACGTACAAAACAAAGAGAATTGAATTTAAACATTGAAATCAAAGAAACACCTAAACATTCCAACAACTCAAACTTGAATTGTATGAACGTTTAAGCACTCTTTTCTTCCATTCCTCTTTGTTGTGGCACAAGGTCTAAGGAAATGTTTAGGGCTTTAGGTGTATGTGGAATGGAGTGGGGAATGGTTGGAGTGGCTGCAATGGAGGAGAAGAAATGGTGCAGAAATGGAAGGGGATTTGCACGGCAAGGGGAAGTGTTTGTGTTGTGTGTTGTGTTGTGAATGGAATTTCTGAATATGGAAGAGTGAGTGAGAATGAATGTTTTGTGGCTGCAATGGATGCTTATTTATAGGTGAAAAAAAGAGGGAACATGACAGCTAGGAACTTGGTGGAAAGCTGGAAATACATGTGGCTGATTTATGAAGGGAATGCATGTGATTAAAGGGTGGGAGTGCATGTGATTTGGCTGAAATGAAAGGGAATGCATGGCATGGGTAGAATTTTTGGAATGATGGTGTTTGGTGCTGGAAATGAGTGGATGTGTTGCTGCCATAATGAAATGGAAATGCTGGAAAGGGTATGAAAGTGCACGGCAATGGAGAAGGGGGAGCATGTGCTTGAATTATTTGTTGGGAAAGAATGGGAGTGACACTGGGTTGAATGATGATGAGTGCATGTGAGTTGAAATGCATGTGGAATGGCTGAAATGTGTTGATATGCACGGCAAGGTTGGAGAATGAATGTGTGATGGTGTGATTGAATGATTAAAGTGCATGTGGGTGGAAATAATGTCATGGTATGCATGTGAATTAGGTTGGAAAGCTGGAAAATGGAATGGGATGCACGACAAGGTGTGTTTGGTGTTGGAAATGCATGTGTTTGCATGTGAATTAAAACTAGAGTGAATGATGATGAATGCATGTGGATTAAAAAGGGAGAATGTGGTGTAATGATGAAGTGGAATGCTGGAAATGCAAGGGGAAGGTACGGCTAAGGGTTGTGGTTTGTGTGAAGTGTGTGTGGATGGTGGTTTGCATGGCTTTGATGGATTGTTTGATTGGGCTAGAGGTTTTGCATGGCTCAAAGGATTGTTTGATTGGGCTAGGCCCTTTGTTTTATGTCCAAAGTGCATACAAGGCCTTCAAATTCGTCCAACACTTTGGCTCCAAGCATATGCTATCCATTCCAAGCCCAATTTTGCTCCAAAATGCTCCAAAATGCATCTTTTTGCTTCCTTAGCCATATGAACCTAAAAACACACGAAAATGGCTTAAACTACTAAAACAACTATGAATTAACAATATAAATGCACGAAAACAAGCTAAGTAAGTTGCCTAAATATGCTCCTATCAAATTCCCCCACACTTAGCTTTTGCTCGTCCTCGAGCAAAACAGAAAAACAAAACAAACAAAATGACACTAAACAAGTAAAACACAACCTAAACCTTCCAACAATCGTCTCAGGGATTTCCAATGCACATGACAAGTTAAAAATCATTATTCCCACAGATTTTAGTCATCTTCACACTTAAGTACATTCTTAATCATAGTCACCATATACTAGTTCACAATTAAGCATTTAAAACCATGTTTTGAATGTAGTAACATGCCTTAGAGAATTCCCTCAATTCCTTACTAGATGTACTCTCGTTTTTCACACAGATTTTCTGACTACACTCCCTACACTAGGTATATGTGAGAAGATTGATGTAAACATGTAGACGAACACTCACATATGTTATAACAAGGAAAGCATTTTCTGGAATTATTGACATGTATATATATGATCTCATGAATGGAATGCCACTACTTAGACGCGAGAACCAGGGATACCATAAGCTCAAACCCACTTTAAACTCCACATATTGAAACACATAACACTCAAGATAGAAGTCAAAGGGTTGTAACGGGGCTAGGGTATTGGCTAACAATGAAAGGTGAAGGATAAACAAACATTCTTAAAGCAATAGTGAGCAAAGTATTGAATTAGGCACTTAGAATTCCCTTTAGAACGCAGAAGTCAACTTTGAACACCCAAAGGGAAGTCATTTCTTCTTCTTTTTCTTCTTTTTTTTTTTTTCTTCTTCTCGTGCCTCTTTTAAGACTTTGGCACACACACACTCACAAAATCAAATTCCCCCACACTTGTTTTCTGCAATAATGTCACTCAAAAAGAATTCCTTCTAAGTTATGCTCCACTATACTTCAAGAACAAGGGTATGGGAAAGTCCTACTCTAAGCTAGGTAAGGGGTGATGTGGTTACCAAAGAAAATAGGCTGAAAAAGGCTCAACGGGGTTAAAACTTACAACGTATACGAAATATGGGAAATAAGGCTATTTGGCTATGGTGGCAACTATACAACTTCATCTTGATATATGTTATGTAATTCAATGTCATGCTTTGAATGAAACGGATATAAGTTCTAGCATTTAGTTCTATCATGATACAATTGCATTCCAAGTAGCAACCAAGCAAGGAATAATGAGATCATGCAACAACTTTAGAAAACAAAGAATCACAGATTATAACTCTCCAAAGAAGGTAATGGCTCGAGTCTCACAGGGTTGTAGCGTTTGTTTGAGTTCCTTCCTTCAAGCATGTTACAAAAACGAATTTTTCTTTTATGATTGCATGTGAAGTCATACATTATAACCATAACCAAGCATATACCAAGAGTAAATCAAACTTTTCTCTATGTTTATAACTCTTTTTAACAGTCATGCAATTACAAACCAAATCCTTATCATTGTGTTGGAAGGTACCCTAAGACACAAACACACAAAAACGACTCAAAACACTCTTTTTAGGCTTTTCAAAACATGTTTTTTCAAATTTTTATGTGATTTTTGGAGTTATAAAAACAAAACATACTAAAACACTCTAAAACAACTTAAAAACACCTTAAAACAGCAAGGAACAACATTTGAAGTTATGGGTGATAAAATCCCACGAATTTGCATCAAATATACTTAGTTACCCCCCCCCCCCCCCACACACACTTAAATCAAACATTGTCCTCAATGTTTTAAGCATAGATTCACACAAAACATAAGTAAACACATAAAAAGCACTTAAACATACTAAACATGGCAGAATGTAACTAACAAAGAGAAGAGTTTAGGGACGCAAATCTGGTTATGGAGTTTAAATTCCATCTTCTCCTTGGTTGAATGCATGGGTTGATCTTGGTGATTCCACAGGCTTAATCTTGAATTGGTTTCCTCCCATCGTTGATTTTCCTTTGTGCTACTCTTGAACTGGGCAGCAGGATTCTTTTGGTCTTCCCCGAAGGTCTGAGCTTACTCCTTTTATCTGTTTCTTTGTTCAATCTCTCCAATTCGTATTGAAGAGGGTTAGAGGATAGCTCAGCATATGCAGTTGTTGCTTGTCTCTACATGCTTCAATGTATCATTTTCACTTGCCTTACTTGCTCCCCTTTGCAGAAGTGGTCCCTTCTCTGGAAGTGTATCAACCGTTGAAGATGACTACTCGAGAGCAACGCTAGGTAAGCAATCAGGAATAGATTCCAGGCAGTTGGCTCCAGATCGGAAGACTGACTCCAAGTGCCGGCTGATTGCTTCTTTCACTTTGCCATGCGAGTAAGAACAAGGACAAAGAAAAAGACAGGGAAAAATCATGATATGAGATACTTTTGCTTTTGACCTTGATGATATGAGATACCTTTGCTTTTGAAGAAGCGGTGAAAGAATCAGCACATGTATTTGTTGTGCTTGTCTCCACATGCTTCAATCTATTATTTCCTCCTAGGTCATCTGTACTCCAGGCATCGGGTATCATCTTTGGGGAAGAAGAAAAAATTGAGTATTTCGAAAGGCTTTGCTGGGAGTGCGCCCTCAGAGGTGAGGGAGAGTTGGGCATTTTCTTCAGGTCTGCCTTGCCATAAAAGATGAAGGTCGACATATATAGGGATTTCCCAATAGCAAGTGGTGGTACTGTTCTTTTACCCTTGTCGACAGACGTTTTGATCCCGCAAATCCGGCTTTTTGAAATAGTGACGACTCTTCGATTTCTGAACGACGCCTCTTCGATTTCTGAACGACGCCTCTTCGATTTCTGAACGACGCCCCTTCGCTTTCTGAACGACACGTAGTAGTGCGGATGCGGCTCTGTCAGAGATCTTTTGACAAAGTTGCACACGTTTTCAGAAAAGTAGAGAAAACGTCGCCGAACTTTGCGCTTGTCGGCAAAAGTGTGTAGTTGCGATGATGGCCTCCACGTGTTTTCAACTTTGTCAGAGATCTTTTGACAAAGTTGAACGCGTTTTTTGAAAAGCCGAGAGATCGTCGCCGAACTTTACGCAGGAAAATCCGGCTCTTTGAATCGGTGGTCGTGGCGCCTTGGCTTTTTATAGAGGTATCGATCACCCCAACATACACACCTGAAGATTGCCCATTCTTGAAAATCTTCTCCGGCCCTTTGAAATTTCACTCCATCCAACCCTTCTCTTTGAACACCTTTGAAAAATGACTAACCCATCGAACCTTTGCTTAGATTTGAGTCTCAGCAACGATCCGGTTGCGCCCCGTCAAGGTAATGTATGGCGCCCTTCTTTCTTATCTTTTAATGGTCCTCTTTCAGGTGAAGACTCCATGATGACGGATGCAACAACAGCTACAATAGTAGCTAGGAACTTCCTCATTCCTAAGGATAGTAGGCTGCTTTCAGGACAGTCCGATGAGTTGGCCGTTCAAGAGTCCCTCGCTCTCAGCGTTCAGTGTGCAGGCTCTGTGTCCAACATGGGCCAACGCCTACTTGCTCGCTCCCGTCAGGTTGAATCGTTGATAGCAGAGGTGGAAAATCTCAAGCAAGAGATCAAACAGCTTAAGCACGAGAATAGAAGTTTGCACGTGCTTGCCAACAATTATTGGACGGGCATGAAGAGGAAGCTTGATGAGCTGCAAGAATCTGAAGGTCGGATTCAAAGTGACCGTCAAAGGCTTGCGGCTTATCTCTAGAGGCACCTTTTTCCTGGATCATCCAGCGTTCCACCAAGTATTGTGGCCTCGAATGATCTAGGTCCGATGCCTCCTGCTTCGAGAGTTTTGCCAAGTAGTGGGGCATCAAGCAAACAACCTTTGTGAAAGTTACATTCTTTTAATTTTTTTTTTTTTTTTTTATCAAATGGCATGGACTTTATCTTTGAATGGAAGGTGATACTTGAAATGATCCGGTAATAGTTTAAATTCAAGATTACAACATGTTAGTATAAAAGAAAATTGAAATTCGGGGAGGCGGCTTACCTGTGTGCTCCGAAATGAACTCAAGAATAAACACCCCTTCGAAAGTTATGACTTGTCCCGTGTCATAAAATCCAACTTCTTTGGGAATTGTGGTTTCAAATATGTCCTCTTTGATGCCTTCTACATCATCTCTAGCCACTACCTTTTCTTGAATCATTCTTCTTGGTGTACAAAGTCCTTTGAAGAATTCAACACCATCTAAAACTTGTTGTGTTGCACCAAGAATTGGAATAGCATTTTGCACCTTTGGGAAGGCTTCCACGATGTCCTTTTTACTCTCTTCTTGGTTGGGAATCAAAAACCTGCTAGGAAAAGGGACATTGGGTGGAATAACATCAGAATAACATGGAATTGGGACGTCCTTACTTGTGGTGGGTGGTTTAGAGGGCTTAGGGGGCTGTGGCAAGGGTTGTTCTACCCTTGCCGTGTGCGTGTCTTCTTCCTCCTCCTCAATTAGCAGCTCCTCATCCACTTCTAGGCTATGTTTGGACATTTTTAGGTCAGCTCCAACCTCCATAGCACTTCCCAAAGTGATAGCATTATGGATTTCAAAATCTTCCTTCGAGTTTTCAATAGTTGAGTTGGAGAGTTCACTTTGCTCTTGAATTTGTTTCATGAACTCCATAATCTGCCCAATTTGCTCCTCCAATTTACCCAACTTCTTGTCTTGATTTTGTTCGTCCTGCGTCAAAGAGGTTAGTAATTGAAAATTTTTATCATTATCCATGGACATACTTGAACTTGATTGGAATTGTTGTGGGGGAGGTTGTGGTGGCTGCATAGGTTTTGTATAGAACTCCTCATATGGTTGCCAATATGCTTCTTGTTGAGCCTCTTTGGCTTGATTTTGTGACCCCTGCGCCAAAGAATTTAATTCATTAAGAATTTGATTATAATCTATTGGCGAACTTGAATTTAATTGAGCATATTGCATATGAAGTTGTGGTGGCTGCATAGGTCTTGAATAGAACTCCTCATATGGCTGCCAATATGCTTCACGTTGAACTTGTTGAGCTTCCCACCACATAGAGTTTGAATGATCCCTCCAATCTCTTTGTGGACATTGATTGGCTTGAAATCCTTGCCTATATGAAGCACCAAATGTAGGGACACTCTGCATTGTGGTCCTTTCGGCATACGGCGACAATTGAGAAGTAAGATTTGCCAATTGAGCTTGAATGCTAGCAAAATCCATATCTTACTTCTCTAGTACCTAAAATCAAAGAAAGAGAACTAAATCAAATATCAAAAGTAACAACAAACAAAGAAAACAACACTAAGTTAGAAACTAAAACGAAAACAACTAAACCAAAAAGAAAAGAACCAAGGGATTAGCAAAGTTGCTAATCCCCGGCAACGGCGCCAAAATTTGATGCGAGATTTATACGCACACAAATTAAACCCTCTTTTTGACAATTGTAGTAATGATATAAGTAGGGATCGTTCTGGACCGGGGATTAGGAGGGATTGTTAATCACTTGGATTTGACTCAAAAACGTAAAAACACAATATAAAACACTATACTAGACTCAAAGAATTCAAAAATACTTTAAAACATAAACTAAACAGATTCTAAGCATTAAAGAACAAGAAAGTAAAGAGGGGGTTTGATTTGACGAAAATTGAAATAACAAAACAAGTAAATAAACTAAGCAGATTGTAAAACAAATTTGGATTTAATGAATGGAATGAAGGCTAGCTAAGGGGTTCTTCTCCACACATGTTACACTTGCATACAAGATTGATTCTCAGTTGGTCTTTCGATAAATTATGAAACTCAACGCCCCGGGTCAATTAGGTCCGCTTAAATTAACCGTCAAGTTTTCCTTAAGTTAATGAATTGGATGGGTTTGCGCAACGCAATTCACAACATTCTCCAAAAATCCTTTACGTGAAAAGCACAATAAAGATACAATCAAAGATCATTAAGCATTATGAAAACTATAAGTGTTGACGAGGCATTCGTTACTATGATGAGCATGAAACTCGTGCCAAGAATTCATTTAACGCGATTGTTTATAAGCAACCTCCACTACTTGTGAATATAAGTTCATAACGATTAGGTGAAACTCACTTATATTCTAGCGTCATATTCATGCATGAAAATTAAGTGCGCATTCTCAATAAACATACATAAATAAGTTATCAATCAAACGGTTAAACAAATTGAATCCACAACTTATGAAATTCCAACCAAAGATAATCAATTCATATTGCAAGCATAAACATGTATTTCGAATCACCCCCTAGCTAAATGGGGTTTAGTTCCTCATAACATTGAAATCAAAGAAACACCTAAACATTCCAACAACTCAAACTTGAATTGTATGAACGTTTAAGCACTCTTTTCTTCCATTCCTCATACGTACAAAACAAAGAGAATTGAATTTAAACATTGAAATCAAAGAAACACCTAAACATTCCAACAACTCAAACTTGAATTGTATGAACGTTTAAGCACTCTTTTCTTCCATTCCTCTTTGTTGTGGCACAAGGTCTAAGGAAATGTTTAGGGCTTTAGGTGTATGTGGAATGGAGTGGGGAATGGTTGGAGTGGCTGCAATGGAGGAGAAGAAATGGTGCAGAAATGGAAGGGGATTTGCACGGCAAGGGGAAGTGTTTGTGTTGTGTGTTGTGTTGTGAATGGAATTTCTGAATATGGAAGACTGAGTGAGAATGAATGTTTTGTGGCTGCAATGGATGCTTATTTATAGGTGAAAAAAAGAGAGAACATGACAGCTAGGAACTTGGTGGAAAGCTGGAAATACATGTGGCTGATTTATGAAGGGAATGCATGTAATTAAAGGGTGGGAGTGCATGTGATTTGGCTGAAATGAAAGGGAATGCACGACATGGGTAGAATTTTTGGAATGATGGTGTTTGGTGCTGGAAATGAGTGGATGTCTTGCTGCCATAATGAAATGGAAATGCTGGAAAGGGTATGAAAGTGCACGGCAATGGAGAAGGGGGAGCATGTGCTTGAATTATTTGTTGGGAAAGAATGGGAGTGACACTAGGTTGAATGATGATGAGTGCATGTGAGTTGAAATGCATGTGGAATGGCTAAAATGTGTTGATATGCACGGCAAGGTTGAAGAATGAATGTGTGATGGTGTGATTGAATGATTAAAGTGCATGTGGGTGGAAATAATGTCATGGTATGCATGTGAATTAGGTTGGAAAGCTGGAAAATGGAATGGGATGCACGGCAAGGTGTGTTTGGTGTTGGAAATGCATGTGTTTGCATGTGAATTAAAACTAGAGTGAATGATGATGAATGCATGTGGATTAAAGAGGGAGAATGTGGTGTAATGATGAAGTGGAATGCTGGAAATGCAAGGGGAAGGTACGGCTAAGGGTTGTGGTTTGTGTGAAGTGTGTGTGGATGGTGGTTTGCATGGCTTTGATGGATTGTTTGATTGGGCTAGAGGTTTTGCATGGCTTAAAGGATTGTTTGATTGGGCTAGGCCCTTTGTTTTATGTCCAAAGTGCATACAAGGCCTTCAAATTCGTCCAACACTTTGGCTCCAAGCATATGCTATCCATTCCAAGCCCAATTTTGCTCCAAAATGCTCCAAAATGCATCTTTTTGCTTCCTTAGCCATATGAACCTAAAAACACACGAAAATGGCTTAAACTACTAAAACAACTATGAATTAACAATATAAATGCACGAAAACAAGCTAAGTAAATTGCCTAAATATGCTCCTATCAACACTCCAACCAACACTAGTCTTAGATTTCCTTTCAACGTTGTATTCTTCAATTCGATGAGCATAGGCACAGACATACGAGTTGTTATACCTACGGTAAGTAGAAATCCCCGAAGTAGTGAGTATTTTCCATAGAATTCATGGAACCACCTCAAATGACCAATTTCTTACCATCCATCTGAAACCATCCACCCAAGCGGGCTCTAATCTATAATCAGCATACTGTGGCACTGCTGATTGACGATACTATCTGATATCCAGGAACTGTCAACCAGTATTCAGGCGGTATGATTTCTGATATCGGGCATATGTGCTAGTATCTGGGAGTGATACCCTTATGTCAAAACGTTGGTCTACAATTTCAGGGTAACGAACAATATTAAAATATAATAAATGTGTTAATTAGCGGCGCGATTGATAGACTGAGTAACATAGGCTATCTGAGCCGAACAAATTAAAATTATGGAAACTTAAGGTAACTAAAACCTCACGGTTGTAGTTAACCATATTACCCATTCAGGTAACTAAAACCTCTTTGATCAATCACCTTTTCGATCACTTCCACAAACAAATATTAGAATTAAGGCATGAATTATTTTCCCGCTGTAAGAGCGAAATGAGCATTGAGAAAATTGTGAAGACCTTTTAGTACGTGGGGTATAGAAATGAAGTAGTATGGTACGTTTCGAGGATGTATACATTTGGCGTCATTTCTCAAAATTTTATTTGGGATATCACCAAATGGTGAAGTAAAGCACACCATCAATCCACTTTCTCGTACTACACCAGTTTCCTTGAGTTTTTTCGATCAATTCCTACGTCATTGAGAGAACTTAGTTACATAGGCTTACCGATTAGGAATTTATCAAACCAAACACCTTGTCTAGGAAATATAAAACCAGTTCGCGAAGGCGAAAGATTGAACCTTAGGATCGTACCTAAATTTTAGTAACTCCATCGGGTGACGATTAAAACTATTAACCCATACTTTGAATTGATGGTCTACCTGACCAACTTTTGGAACTCGAGTTTTCTTCCGTAGCTTGTCGAATTCATAGTGGTCTTACCGATGACTTTCTCACTTATCTTAGCAACGAGATTAAATTCTCCTTACACCGACATTTAGCTTTATATCAAATTCCTCAAACATTACCTTTGTTTAGTTGGTACTTTTTGGGGGACATGATCTCAACAAATGACATTCTTGTCAATTTCCAAAAAGGTTGCAAATGTTGAAAATTTCATATTCCACAAATAGTTGTGAAGTTGCGATATCCTTGGCGTCGTTGATTTTATCGGCAGGTTGTTAGTGACTTTCAGCAGTGGTGATTTTCCTTTCCACATGGCCGGGGGAAAATAAGTTTAGCTGAGACATGAAATATGATTAAAGTTATGACAACTGAAGTGCTGTTTATTTCCTACCATTGTTCATGCATTTCGAAGCATCAATAATTTTGGAAATCCAACATGATGTTTTCTCTGGATGTTGTGGCTGTGTAGATATAGCATGACAGAGTATTACATTTGTTCCCCCGCGTTTGGGATTGTAGGAAATGAACCATCTTACTTATGACTTAGAGTTAACGGTTATCATCTTCGTTTGAAAACTGAATGACACTTCTCGATGGAGAAATGTGTCCATGACTTTTATTAATCTTAGACTTCTCAAATACATCCTCATTGGAAATAAACTAAATTTCTGGCAGTGGTAGTGGAAGGATCAAACCAAACCAACATCTACGATTACACTATCGTGTATCACCTCGATTGTGCAAACGTAATTATTGCTTACTGCAGCAAAATACATTATCTACACTTGAAATACTTTCAGCTGGTCCTATTCAGTTTTAGTTGGAATTCATAGGTATTGGTTAGACGTTACTTACAATTCATCAAGAAATCGTTCAAGTGGTTATAATCACCTTCTGTATTTGAATGGAGATGGGAAATATCACCATAAACTCTCGATACGAGGTATTTTGTACATGTGAATATTATGATGATGTTTCGGTGATTATCAATCGACTTGACTAGTTAACTTACTTTTCGTTGGTCCTGGTGATAGAAGCATATTCATGCGACTTAAATGGCTTGTTCTCGTACATTTACGTTATGTTTCTTTAGTTATTTTAGTCCTTTATGCTTCTTTTGTGTGTTTTCAGGATCATAAGATGTGTTTGTCGAAAGGATGCATTTTGGAGTAGTTTGGGGCATTAAATGGATTGCATATGCTTAACGCCCAAGTGTTGGATGAAATTGAAGGCCTTGTATGCACTTGAGGACACAAAGCAATGGCCCTAACCCAATTACATAACACCTTGCCGTGGGCTTAACACAAACACCATTCCTTGCCATGCAAGGGGGAGCAATTTGGGTCCATTTTATGCACTTAAACCCTAGCCCAATTACAAACCATTGCAGCCAAATCCATTATTTGCCATGCACATTCACCACCAATTCAACCACATGCACTTATTCCTCCATCATTGCACAACATTGCAGCCACATGCACCAAAAACTACCCATGCCGTGCATTCCCCTTCATTTCCAGCATTTCCCTTTTGCATTTCCACCTTCCCACTTCATCATTGCACCACATTCTCCCTCTTTAATCCACATGTATTCATCATCATTCACCCTAGCTGCCATATACATGCATCACAACCCCAAAACCATCAAGAAACTTTCCTTGCCGTACCTACCCTTCCCTTTCCAGCTTTTCCCTTTGCATTTCCAGCTTTCCACCAAGTTTTCCTAGCTGTTTTTCACATGCATTCATTCATAATCATTCACACACCTTGCAGCCACATTTCCACCCACCTCCTAGCTGTCATGTTCCCTCTTATTTACCTATAAATAAGCATCCATTGCAGCCACAATCCATTCATTCCATTCACAACACAACACACAACACCAACACCAACCCTTGCCGTGCATCTCCTTCCATTTCTGTGCAGTTTTTATCCTCCATTGCAGCCACTCCAACCATTCCCCACTCCATTCCACATACACCTAAAGCCCTAAATATCTCCTTAGACCTTGTGCTACAACAACGAGGAAGAGAAGAGTGCCTAAACGTTCATACAATTCAAGTTTGAGTTGTTGGAATGTTTAGGTGTTTCTTTGATTTCAAAGTTTAAATTCAATTCTCTTTGTTTTGTACGTGTGAGGAATGGAAGAGAAGAGTGCCTAAACGTTCATACAATTCAAGTTTGAGTTGTTGGAATGTTTAGGTGTTTCTTTGATTTCAAAGTTATGAGGAACTAAACCCCCTTTAGCTAGGGGGTGATTCGAAACTATGTTTATATTTGCAATATGAATTGATTAACTTTCGTTGGAATTTCATAAGTTGTGGATTCAATTTGTTTAACCGTTTGATTGATAACTTATTTATGAATGTTTATTAAGAATGTGCGCTTAATTTTCATGTATGAATATGACGCTAGAATATAAGTGAGTTTCACCTAATCGTTATGAACTTATATTCACAAGTAGTGGAGGTTGCTTATAAACAATCGCGTTAAATGAATTCTTGGCACGAGTTTCATGCTCATCATAGTAACGAATGCCTCGTCAACACTTATAGTTTTCATAATGCTTAATGATCTTTGATTGTATCTTTATTGTGCTTTTCACGTAAAGGACTTTTGGAGAATGTTGTGAATTGCGTTGCGCAAACCCATCCAATTCATTAACTTAAAGGAGAACTTGACGGTTAATTTAAGCGGACCTAATTAACCCGGGGTGTTGAGTTTCATAATTTATCGAAAGACCAACTGAGAATCAATCTTGTATGCAAGTGTAACATGTGTGGAGAAGAACCCCTTGGCTATTCCATCATTCATATTTTCATCACATTCATATTTACGTTTTGCCTTTAATTACAATTTGTGCAATTTAGTTAATTTCGTCAAATCAAACCCCCCCCTTTACTTTCTTGCTCTTTAGTGCTTAGAATCTGTTTAGTTTATGTTTTAAAGTATTTTTGAATTCTTTGAGTCTAGTATAGTGTTCTATATTGTGTTTTTACGTTTTTGAGTCAAATCCAAGTGATTAACAATCCCTTCTAATCCCCGGTCCAGAACAATCCCTACTTACATACTTACTACAATTTGACAAAAAGAGGGTTTAATTTGTGTGCGTATAAATCTCGCATCACCTGGGAGGACTACATTTTAGACCATTTGGTAAAATTACTCATACTTAAATTTATCATATTTTTCTGCCATTTCGATCAACTTCTATGTTGATTGTGATTCCATATTCACATTTTGTGCTGGAAGACATTCTAAACAACTTTAGGCATATGTTTACCCTACTACACTTCATATTATTTTTGAAGCAGATAGACCGTTTAGGTGAATCACTCGAACCTTGAAATTATAGTTGTGACCATTAATTTCTCAATCACCCAATAAATACTCTGCTGAACGAATCCTTACCGTTGGTGCTTGAATATTCTTGAAGCTGCTGTTATAGCGAGATGTTATGTGTTCAATCCAGTTGTCTTGTATTCTAGATTTGATGAACTTGTTTTGACACTCAAATTCTTGAATGGTCTTTTATCCTACTGGACATAGTTTTTTTGCTAAATTTGAGGGAAATTCACAATGAATCTGCTCGCTAAGGTACTTGTGAACTACATTGTTCGGCTACATGGTGTGCATGTCACTAATGTGTCTCACTGTGATGCACGTTTCACTTCCAAGTCTTGTGAAGTCTTCTTGAAAGCCATGCATACTAAGCTTTTGTCTAACACCACATTTCACCCTCAGACTAACGACTAGTCTGAATGAACTATCTGGACCTTAGAGAACATTTTGCTTTTGTATGTTCTACAGTTTTAGCATGGTTATGATTGACACTTATCTTTGTTAGAGTTATGTGTAACTGCGGTTACACTTTTGATTTTGAGTATGATACCATTTGAGATGTGTATGGAGATTTTATGCATAGCACATGATTGACATAGGAGTATTACGAACAGGTATTTGAATAATCGAGATTACAATTTAGGAAATTGTGTGCTAATTGCTTTGTCACCCGAGAGGGTAGTATAGAGGCGTGGTCGAGACGTTAATTAGACGATTTGTATGTATCTCCCAATGAGGGGCAAGATGGTAATATTGCACCCTCATGAATTTGTTGCTTTCTTATCGTGACAACAGTGAGTTGTCGTTATTGCGGGATGCAAACTGTAATATCGATAACTTATTGTTGGGTTCGTTAAGCAAGTGGACAAGTAGAACCTTTTACGTTTGCATTTTTAGTTATTTATTCATTGCTTGGGCTTGACCTAAGGATACTACGAACTTACCATTGGAGTACATGATGCAACGAGTGCGTAGGTGAAAAAAAAAAAAAAAACTTTCTATGTTCATTTTAAATTTCAGTACAATTATTTTAACTTTACGTATTATATATGTATATTGACGTGAGGTTATTATACATATATAAATATTTTCAACTTTATGTTTTCATAATGAGTATTATACTATAACATTGTATTGAAGGAGAAGGAAAGTATGAGTTTGGAGGCATGAAAGAGGAATCATTGCACTCCGATCGCGACAGAATGTCATTCTTTTTTATGCAACCCCTCTAACTTGATATCTTCTTTACATATTTATTTTTTTGCTGTCTTTTCACTATTTTTGTATAACAAGTGATTTCAAATTTCAGGGATGAAATTTTTTTAAGGTGGGTAGATTGGGACAACCTGTCCCTAATTCTACAATTTTATAAATTTTAAAAGTGTGAATTGACGAAAATGCCCCTAGAGGCAAGAATTTTGACTTCCATTGACCATTGTTTAGAGAGACGTATGAACCATTCTTTTAGCGTATTCTTGAAGTACTCGACGATACGAACGCATAGGCGTAAGCGGAATCAAAATCGAAGTTACGGTTAAAATTTTATGAAACATTGAACATTAAGGACAAATTGGTAATTTCATTGTTAGAGATATTTTGTATTGATTTGTGAGACACGTAGGGCAACACCTCACTCCTGCCCTATCCCATATCTTCACCCTCCAGAGATCTCGGTCTCTCTCTCCCATTATTTCTCTTATTTTCAAACTCTCTCTCTCACTAAGACTCTCTCTCTCATTTTTTCTCTCGAATTTCACTCATCCTTTCTCCCTTATTCCTCCGTGTTACAAAGACCGGCAAAACATGACCACTTCAGCGAAATCCCTTGTCTTGGAGCTACCACCGCTGATGGCCACGACTTGTTTCTCATCTCAAGCTCTCTAAGACTCTCTCACTCAAAGTTCTCTGTACTCCTCATGCATAGTAACACCGAACCATCATCACTCAACTACTCCGGTGCGTTAGACCATCGAACCACCACCATGCCTTGTCCTTTCCTATCTCTGTAAGCTCAGACTGTGAGCATTAACCCAGACGTGGAGCTCGACACTACATAAGAACTTTGCCACGATTCATCATCTCTTTCATGGAAATCTAGCAACATTCCTTAGTTTTCCAACTTGGGTAAGTTATGTTTTTCCTTCCATTGGACCTTAGTGATGTTCTGGTTCTATTCAAAACCTTGAGACTGTGTCTTAGTGGTGTTTTGGTGCAGTTACACCTCAGTGAAATTTTCCCCATAAATTTTGGGAGCTTGGAACCGTGGACGTTAGGCCATTTTTTAGAGAATTTTTCTGGCCAATTATGACCATATCTCAGCCTTGCTCTTGTATAGGTATATTCCCTGCATTTGCTACTTCACTTAGGTTTTTGAATCATTAATTTTGGTTGAGATTTGAGCTCGTTTAGAGCTTTGGAAGTCGATTGTTCAACCTGCAAAATGCAAGTCCTCGTGAAGAAGGCGACTACATTTGTACTCCAGGCGCGTAGGTCCGCGTGAAAGAGCCACTGTGAGTGGCGTGTGGAGGAACCTGAGGTCTTTTCTTAGGTTTCTCGACATGCCAAACCTGAATCCGCCGTCTGTTTTTCGAAATTCAACCTTTTTAAAATAGTTTCTTTATTAGCCGTACTTTGTACGAAAAGGCATTTATACGTTAATACGTTACATGTTTACATAAATGATTTCGTTTCTAGGTGAAACGCATCGCAAGGACCCTCGATGCTACGAGGCAGGTTCGACTCGACGACATGATATGTGAATGGGTCTTTTCTTTGATACACACACACACACACACACACACACACATACACCTATTTAGTTTCCATATATACATCTAGTAACAGTGAAAATTAGGTAATCACTATAAATTTGAAGGGATGCCTTAATTAAGTTTATGACTATGAATAATATCATGTTGACTCGAATTATCAAATCACTATGGCATGGCTGCATTTATGTTATTTGCTTATTGTTTGATGCACTGGTGTTAGTACTTGCCCGGGCTAGGGCCAGTCTTTCACGTGTATGTGCACATCGCACCGTATGCTCACTTTGGATCCATTGTAGGTGTCAGTCCTATCTTAGATTGCTATAGGCAATTAGGACTCGTATGTGCTGTGCATAGTGCCAATCTTCACGTGATTGTAGTACTAGAGCGTATATCATTGTTACACCTAGTCCTGTTCATGTCAGAATACCTCTGCATGAACTTGTGTGTCAACATGTGTTGATGAGCAGTGGATATGATATGGTTGCTTATGCGAGATTATGTTGATTACGGACGTTATGCGTTTACTTATGAAATATGATGCCGTATTGAATCTTGAGATATTGCAGGCTAGAGTAAGTATTTTCTTATTATACGTAGATGTGTATTTTGAAAACTATACTTGTTTTACGGTGAGGGGTTATTATGTTTTTGAAAAGATTTTTACAAAGCTTTATTTTTTAGGCCTACTCACCCTTGTTTTTCACCCCTCCAAGTTTTAGTGCTGAGCTTTCATGTCGATGAGGATTCTTGGCAAATCTTGGTATTGGAGATTACCCTCGATGGTATATTCTCATCACTTTACTATACTTTCTTTATACTTTGACGTCATGTGTAAAATGGGTTCCTTCTCGCTCACTAGCGCACTCTTATACTTAGGCATTTTTAGGTTTAAATTTATTCATATTTTCCACATCACTACGCTTTATGCTTTGTCACCTCTCGGGTGTCGGCCAACACAGCTCGATTCGAAGTCCTGGTGGGCATTCCGGGTCAGGGTGTGTCAGATTCTCTCCCCTCCTAATCTTTTTCCCCTTCCCTTCCCTCCTACTTGAACCATTGCGATTCAGCCCCGTCAATATCTTATATTGATTTTTTATAAGGACAAAAGGACAAAAAGTAAAGTGTGAGAGGAGGGGGAGAGGGCGATGAAAATAGAAAGCTAATGTAGGCTTGTGCACATCTGCTAGTTGGCATGTTATATTGGCAGCTAAAGTGGTTCTTGAATAGGGTTCATGTTGGCAAGTTGGTATTGGAAAGTCCATCAGTAAGTTTGCTTCATCATTGATTTCTCCACGTAAGACTCTTTGGAACAATGATTTAATTTCTAATCCTTTTCCTCCATGCGAGGCTTCCTTAATTTTGGAAATTCCACTCGATTGTTTAACAAGTGTACTATTAGCCCGCGACTGTTGCTTGAGTCATATACTTGCTTACTAAATTGACTGTTGGAGAGCTTTTGGTCGGCACACCCTTCGCCCTCGCCCCGGGTCTTAGGCTTGCTCACGGTTGTTTGCTCTTTTACAAGTTACTTGGATTTGTGCATCTCCGCTACTCACTGCGGTGCACGAATTTGGTTCTAACAATTAGTACTTTCATTGAGAGTGAACTCATATTTCTCTCGACCAAATCATATTACCCCAATGGAATACTTTGTTGGGCAATCACGCAGTGACCATGCCATCCCCCCATTCGATGAAAATGATTTCTTTATAGATCAAGTGTGGGATGACATGTTGAAGATACTTACCAGATTAGAAACACAAGTAAGGACCTTGGAAACATCGTCTCCCCCTCGAAGAGCCGACTGTCCAGCCGACGCCAGCCTATGCTCTGATAAAAATTGCTGGTCTAAACCCAGATGCATAACCCTAAGGATCTGCTCTAGGAACACAACTCAAAAGGCCCTGTAAGGCTAGAAACCTTTTCTTACTTGTTGCTTGGGAAAAAAAGACCATTATCTAGAATCTATAGCATAGGCAGAAACCAGGGATGCCTATGAGGAAGTGAAAGGATGAAATGGCAGCACGTGGGAAACCTCTAACAACGGTTCCGATCATAACGCCCAGATACCTTCCGACTAAGATTTAGAAGCTGCTTACTCCCCTCGCGACAACACTATTATCATCAGACTGCTGATCTCCAATGCTATGATTAGTCGAGTCCTAATAGACAATTAATCAATAGTCAGTGTCTTCTTTAGGGGTGCGGCCGAATGAGTTAGCATCCCGATGACGTTGGCAAGAGGATAGCTGATATATTTCATGCATTTATACCACCCATTTTTAGCCTCTTAGTGATGTTTTTGAGTTAAACTGGTTGCATTTTACCTTATTTTGTGTTAGTGTGCATTTACATGTACTTTAGGATCAATTTGAAGGCAAAAGAATTGAAAACATGCCATTTTTGGGGTTGACCCTTATTCAAATGTGGAAAGAAGTTTTGTGGCCTATTTTGAAGCCCAAATAAAGAATCCAAGACGAATCTGGTTTGTTAGAAGACCAGGAGCAGAATGGGAAATGAATTGGAATATCTAGCCTTATTTGGAGGAGCCAAATAAGGAAAAACGTTCAAAACTTTGGCTTATTGGTTGGGATCACCTTGCAATCAGTTACAGCCTCATTTAGCCTATAAATACTAGGGTTTTAGATCACTTTTTCACAAGCCCCCCTTGGGGGTCGCCTAGAGCTTTCTCTCTTCTCTTTCTTTAGCCTTTCTACCATAAACAAAACCCTATTTCCCTTCGCCATCCGCTGCCACCGAAGAAACCACGCAGCCGTGCTGTGCTTAAAGGATTTCCACATCAGCATTCCTTTAAGGGGGTTTCTTCAATGAACTTTAATTTCACTCATGTTGTTCTTGATATTTATATATTCTGCAATCATGTTGTGTAATTAAGTTCATAACTAGGGTTTTCGATGTAGCCTTGCAAAACTATTCTATGTTATTAAGTTAAAGTAGTTGATTCATCAATCAGTTTTCTTGTTTCATTCATTGATTTTATAGTTCAATTTGTTTGTTTATCTTAATGTTTGATCACCATTATGGTTTCTTACAGATTATTTGATCAAGGTTATAGTACACATCATGCTTAATCTTGGTAGACATGTGAATGAATGAAGAAACTACTATGCATACATCCTACCATGTGATTTCTTTGGTTCTTGGAAGTTTTCTAGTTCTTAATGGATTCTTATTTGGTAATCCAAGTTGAACATCACAACTAGGTTGCAAATTAGGAGTACTTGATCACAACCACACATCAAATGGATGATCATAAATGAGTAAAATGAACCCTAGTTGCAGATTGGAGAGTTGAATACGTTTTGACTTAATTTTCATGGAATTGGTTTATAACGGTGAAATCGGTATCCCTAGTTCCATTCCCATTGTTTTTGAATCATTCTATTATTCATATTTACATTCTCTTGCATTTTAAGTTACTTTACTTCTCAAATCAAAATCAAAACTCAATTTGTTAGTTTCATTGTTTAGTTAGGGTTCACATAAAACTAGTAATTTGTAGAGGTCTAATCAATCCTTGTGGTTTGACACCCTTACTTGTGCCATTATACTATCCTTATATTTGCACTTGAAAGGAACACAACAAGAGCTACCCTCCACTCTATTAGTGGCGTCACAGTGCAGACCATGTGATGAAACTGACAGTCCAGGCAAAACCATGCAACCATTTGGTGACTTTCCATGTTATGGACTGCCTCTCTCCTTAAAACGCCATTCTAGGCCGAAACTGGTATCACATTGATGAGTCGATTTTATATTATATATTTTACCCTATTCTTAGTATATTTTGGTTATTATTGTGGTGAAATTTTGATACTTCGAATTACATTTCCAATGTAGGATATGCAACTTCCTCTTGAGCAAAAAGTGATCAAATGGATGGATTTTGGAGTGATTCCAATTAGAAGATCTTTGTGAGTCATTGAAATTGTTCGCATCAAAGTTTCAAATTTTTCAACCAAGCAGTTATTTTATGGTGATGCAATAAAAAACCAGCGCGCGAATCTGTCAAAGTGACATTTTGGGCTTTTTTGGGCCTTTTGGCTCCAAAATGACATTTTTTTGGGTTCAGGCTCTTTTGGGAGATAATTTCAAGACATCTTAATCTTTAAAATAAGCTGTCTTGGGCCTTTTTGGAGCTTTTTTCAGCCTAGAACATGGCTAATCAGTTTGCTGACAGATTTCTCCATGTTTGACTAGGAGATCGTTTCCTAGTTTCTCTTAATTTATTTTGTTTCCTAGTTTTATTCTAAGACCTTTCCGAGGAAGGATTTCATTTTGTAGTAGTATAAATAAAGGCTAGTTAACCATGAGGGTTCACTACACACTGCTTTGGAGAACTTGACTTAGAGAGTTTTTGAAGATTTAGCTTTATTTTACAAGGTATTTTCAATCATTTTCTTCATGATATTTTGCCATTTAATTGTGATTATATGTAACTAATTCTCTTTTTTTAAGGGTGAGGCCACAAGTCTTAGCAAGAATATGTAGTTTTTTTTTTTTCAATTTACTTATGATATTATGCATGCATGTTTTGAATTATTAATCACCATGTTTGAAACTATCTATTTGTCTTAATGCTTAGCTACCATTAGGATATTTAGAAAAGTAATTTGAAGCAACTTTGGTTGATGGGTTGTCCTTGAAATTGACTAAAGTTTCTTATGGTTAATAATTGTAATTTCACTTAGGATGAATACCACGTCTTAAGGGTTGCATGGTTTTTCAAAGGGTTTCGTAAAGCTTAATGACTCTTGCATGTTTAGATTTGATATGAATACCATAGACGGATTGCATGTTTGGTATACATTTTAGATTGGGTGTCCAAGTAGAGCATATTTTAGGAAAACCTAACCTTCAACATATGCATGTATAAATCATAAGTAATTAGAAGAACTACGTATATTGCTAAGTTGACAGTGGAACCCTAGTGCTTTTACAACTTGATTTTTGTATAACTGTTTTATTTTGTTCTTTTATTTGCCAATCTCTTTACTTTGTTTTTAATTGAAATTTTTTTTTTATTATTTTTAGTCATAAAATCAACCTTTTCTAAAACTTTGTCTTAAATAATTAATTAAGATTTGGTTTTTACATAAATTATTTCAAATAATCCTTATAGGAACGACCTTGCATGGAGCATTCTTACTACAACAACCTTGTTCTCTTGCAAGTATTTTTAAGTGTTTTTATCCCTACTTTTGCAGATGGTAAAAATCCTATCACATAGCATGGGAACTGTCCACCCAACCAACCACTAGTTGCCTCGTTATCCAGCCCCAATCAAAATTTACAAGGGGCGAAACATTGAAGAGGCAGAGAAGCTGAAAGTTCCATGTCAAGAAAAGGGACCCCCACCTCTTTCTACAAACATCTCCAGATCACTTAACAAACACCCTCTGAATTAAATGCAGTTTGATTCCCTTCCCAGGATATGCAGGTCG
Organism: Pyrus communis; assembly: GCF_963583255.1. NCBI lineage: Eukaryota > Viridiplantae > Streptophyta > Magnoliopsida > Rosales > Rosaceae > Pyrus > Pyrus communis. The sequence goes on along the minus strand of NC_084816.1, from coordinate 13,879,642 downwards.
TCCATTCCAGACTCAATCGCAACACTGCTGTCTGTGCGAAGACAAGTCCACAGAGAACTCATATCCTTAACGCCCTGCTATAGGCTTATCGTAAACGATAATCCCTGTTGTAATTCTTATATTATATCATCTTTTCTTAGAACTACACTAGTCAATTGATTCTCCTTCTTGGAGATATGCATGCAATCTAACCCAAATTCAATCACACCATCTTATCAAACAACCCTATTTCCTTTACCATAAAAGATTCTGAAGTTAGTTTATCTTATGTTCAATGGTTTTTTTTTTTTGTTTTTTTTTTCAGTGATGCAGGGAATACCTCACTTACTTGAATAAAGCATAAACTTAAGAAAACTTCGCATGATTGCAAGTCTAAAAGTCCAAAGTAACACTGTCAGAAATCTCATTTGGCCTATTTCGTACTGTTTAATTAGCAGTGGGTGACTCAAACCATAATAAGCTAAGTTAAGATTGTCAGGCTACGGACACGGGCACATGGCGCCTTGACTCGAAAGTCCAATGCACCATCAGGCCTCTGAAAAGTTTACGCAACTGATAAGGTTGTGGGTTATAACATTCAAACCTGGGCACTACGCCATTTGATGGAATAGTTGAAAGGGCGATCCAGAAATCATCTGAGAGTGGCTCTGAACTCCAACCTCGAGTACAACTACTTCTATCTCGAACCAACATATTAAGTCAAGTATATTTTGCGACACCATGTGTTCAATAAGTCCGAATAGGGCATAAGATTAGGCAATCCCTAAGAGGAAATTTGTTCCAATTGAGCTCCAATATGCAAAAATTCTTCGGCTAAGTTAGCCAAGGTAATCAGATCAGAAACACTTTAGGTTCGATGCGTAAGGTCTGACAAAAGGATTTCAAAGGGTTTCGACCCGTATGCTGGCGGGTAAGTCCCTAAAGAACTTTCGTTTAAGATACATTGGGAATGAACAGGCAATTCGATCTAAGGAAGAAACCTTCCTTAAGTTACACATCACATATACGAAGACCTTCAACCATGAATCGGGGGCATGCAAGACAAAGACTAGAAGCCATTCCAAAACTCAAGATGTTACTTTCCCATCCTTAATCAGATCAATGAACTGAGGTAAGTGCAGAGTAAATATTTTTCATGGGTTTAATATTGGTACCAGAGTAAGGTGGTACTTCGGTAATCATGATAGGGATAGGTAATGTTTTTCGAATCAGTATTACTGAGGAGGCGTTCGAGCTTTGTCCTTGGCTCACAAACTTACTCGTGTTTTGCTCTGTCACTCATTACTTCGAAGTTAGCTTACTTCAAAAAGATTGTCAATGATTGTCGGATTAAACTATATTCTCGGATATAGAAGCAAATGATAAGAAGTTCCCAAAACTTGATCGCTGTTAAAAAGACAAACATATACACACACAAAGAAGCAATTAATGAAAGAAGAAAACTTTTTAATACATAGACAAATAAGTTTGAGTTATAGAAGAGATATATGCCCCCATCCTGGCAAAACATTAAGTTAATCTCCTTTCGCGGCACCCTTTTCTCTAGCAGAAGTCGAAGGATTAGTAGGCACATTGGATACTAGATCATCACTAGAACTAAACACTTCCTCTCACTTCACTTCTAAGTCCAAGATCTCGTTCAGTAAGTCTTCTAGGACAAGGAAGTGTATTTTCGATTTCTTCATAAATCTTGTGGATGTCCTAGCCACCAAGATGGTCTCGATGCGTCTAGCCTGAAAAATACCCGAGGTTATACCCTTTGGTATATTCTTCTTTAATTGCCTTCCTATGAGCAACACGAAAAGCCGCAGACTCTGACTCATGCAAATCCTTAAGTTGTTGAAGATAGTACAATGAACGTTGTCTTTTTGCTGAACCTCGTTACGAAGTTTCTCCACCTATGACTGCAGGCCAGCACGTACGCTTCCTCAGCATTCCGTTTTGAAGATAATACCCGTTCGATTCAACTTTGACCTTAAGCTCTTGCTCTAGCTCATCTTGCACCTTAATGAGATCCGCCTTGTAGTTACTCGTCTTCATTTCCTCGAGGGTGGCCTCGTCGATGTACTTCTCCACTTCTTTCTCATGGGCTTCCTTCATGGCTTTCTGTTCCGCCTACTTGCTACTCGAGCTTCAATGTAGCCTTTGAATCTTGTAAGGAAAACCGATCAAGATGGCGAATTTGCTCCACTTGTCAAAAGAATGACTATTTCATCCATACGTGATCCTAACCAACGCGAGTGAGAAGGAAAAGACGAAAATTACTGAAATCATTTTGCGAAAAAAGGAATGATGTATTACCTCGTAACGGCTTTCATGACATCTTCGAAGGTTATGCAAACCTTTTTTTAATTTGCAAGAGCAATCGCAATACCAAGTAGAGCTCAAGCGTAATTCGCGTTTCGAAGATCGCTGGCATCCATCGGGAAAACAATGTGGTTTATCAAGGTTTAAGCACAAGTAGAGGCTGCATCCTCCCTTCAAGTATATGCAAAGCAGTAGGTAAAGAAGTATCAGCCATGGTGAATGCCCCCACGGGTTTGGGTAGACCCTTTGCCACTAAAAGGGTCTAAATTGGAGAAAATGGAAGTTCGTGGGACTGGACTTCACTAGCATGTGCCGGAAAAGCCTTCCGCTGCTGTGACTGTGGGGTATCAGGTTCGAAGTTTGCGATGGTCCTTGTGAGAAAGATGGAAGAAGTTGGGGGTTCTTCAATGAAAAGTTGCGGAACAGATGGCTCTACGTTTGTAAAAATGGCGACACCTCTATTTTTCCTTAACAATGGAGTCTCTTTCTCTGTTTCTGTATTCTCAGGTGTCGTATCTGTTATCGACATACATGCCTGGTAAGGACCAGCTAACAGTGTTGAAGAGGCAGAGTCAGATCTTTTTCGGGTTTTCTTATTAGAAGTTGGAGATATTTTGGACTTAAAGAAATAGATCCCCTTATGGGCATTTTTTGCTCTAATCCATTCCGGATTCAAATAAGGAACTTTGAGCAATATTGACAGTACGACTCTTCCCACGATCAGAAAATCAGATTGGGAAAAACAACCATTTCCCTTTATAGTGCTTGGCAGGATTCTGCATTGCTTGGTTAATCAACTATGGGCGACAGACCCCGCCTTCCAATTCATTACTGAATTAAACTTGGGAGAAAGAATAGTCCTAACTCTAACTCTCGAGACATCTCACTCCAAATCACCATCAACAATAAGAATGTCTTTGAACCAATCATTATCGTGTCAAGGGACATCCAAGATGTATAGCTCCCAAATGAGGTTGGGTCTTACCATGAAGTAATAGTGGCCATCAAAGTTTTTACGTGCATTGAATAACACTCTAAATTCTTGAAGGCCAAGTTTAGCCCCATACCATTGATTTAGAATCTTGAAGCATGTGATGAGTCTGAAAGCGGTTAGGGGTTAGGTTGCAGATAGCCATGTTGTAGCTGATCAAGATGTCATTCAGAAGGTCAAGTAGAGGAAACCTTAGACTTAGGTCTAAGAACCATGGATGAATTCTGGTGTAGGGACATAGGGGGATCAAACAGCATAAGATACACATTAACATCTTGGCTAGGTTCCCACCAAACTTTACATTGATTTAAGATATCCAGACGACTTTCAACAAAGGCTTGGTCATTTTCTTTACTGCAGACTATTGTTAGCGAAAGATTGTAAGGTGAGACCTTGGGTAATTTTGAAGTCTTGCTAGCAAATACCATGGAAAGGGGTTGAAAAGATTAGAATTTTTTTTGAATGAGTAAGGGAAGAAAGTTGGAGCCTTTTTCCTTAAACCATTTAGGGATTTTTTGAAAGAGGAAGAAAGGGGTTCGAGGTTAATAGATAGCATTTAATGAAGCCATCTAGCCATTGAATATGAACTGCTTTTCTTAGGATCAACAAATCTAACGGTCAAAATCAGTGAAGAGTTTCAGAGGTAATTTCTTATTTTTCGTGCACACGCAACAAAAGTAGACATCATCTTTACACCATTTATGGTACGGTACTCAAGATTGCACGTCTCAATCCGAAACGCCTTCATTACTTTGCAAGGAGTCGAATCACCACATGAAAACAGAAGATTAAATGGTACGTATTCCAGCTTACTTTGAAAGGTGTGATCTTTGGATAAGTATCCATCCTAAAGAGAACAAGTTGCTTTCAGATACATAGTTAGGGGTAGTTATGTGGCCAAAATAAGGCTGATCAGGATATAGCTACCTCAGAAGTCCGGTCATGGACTCACTAGCTATGAGTGGAGCTGGATCAAACAGAGCAGCAATGCCACCATCACTCTGCTCCAGGGCAATGGGCAAAGTCCGAGCGACTTAGTTGGAACGACCATGCTTGTTCCACAAGACAGGATTTGATCAATCCAGAATGGAATTGGTCATATCTCCATAAGTCTTGGTGTTCCTGCAATCTAAGAATTGGTGTGCACCACATCACACTCCTAAAGAGGATGCAATATCTACTTCTAGATTTCCTCTAGGATTCTCCCAGCTTAGAACAAGGATTCTATCCTAAAAAGGTTTCTCTCCATATTGATAGATAGATATATATATATATATATATATATATATATATACGTATTTAGGTTTCGTCTCTGATAACACAATCTCTGCACTTAAATTTTTTTGCTCACTGCTTGAGTCTTATATGTGCTTACTCACTTGACTGTCGCAGAGCCTTTGGCCGGCAGACCCCCACTTCCTCCCCCCTCCAGATCTTAGGCTTGCTCACGGTTTTTTTCTTTTTTACATGTTACTCAGATTTGTTCATCTCCACTGCTCACAGCAGTGCACGAATTTGGTTTCAATAAAGAGGGTTTAGTAAGGTTTTAAAAATCCAAATGACAATGTATCCATCGTTAAAGCTTAGAAGATGCAATCCCAAACATTTGCATAATTTTCTTTCACATTTTGCACAGTTGTAAATTAATTATTATGAATTTTTAATTGTTTTGGTATTTTTAATGTACTTTGGAATATTTTAATCTCACTTATGTAAGATTAAAGTTTTTGGCTATTACGGTAGCTAGTAAGATTTTTTTAGTAGTTTAAAATTATCAAATTAATGTTTTTTAATGGGGTGAAACGGATTACTCATAGATAAACTTGTTAAGAACTCTTTAAACAGACAACCCAATCAATTAACGTATTGACCCAAAACCTAATATTTTTGCTTCGTGTTCAGGTGGGCAAGAAATTTGACAGGTGTAGGCCTCAGCGTATTTGCGGGTCCAATACATGGAAATGGACAATGTCACAATGTACTTGGAGCCATAGCTTAAGAGAATTTTTAGTGTGATCGATACATAAAGTGATACATCATATATAAATAAATAAATAGTGGGATATGTATACTAAAAAGTTAATAACTTCAAAAATAAAATTTCTCACTATTCCTATTAAAACAAATGGTGTACCACTTCTATTTCTGTCACAACTAAAAATTTCTCCAACAACCAATAACCAGAGGATCATACGTCCACCGTTTCTCTGTCCAACCAGAAGCTCTCTGTTCTCTGTTTCTCTGTTGGGTCCACTTTTCTGTGGGCCCTCCTCCTTCCTTTCTTCAGTACTTGTCCATCACTGAGCACAGATAATCCCAGATGGTACCTGAAACTGGCTATATATAAAACAACCCCAAACACTGTTTGCCCTTCAAACAAATTATTTCTTCTCTCTTGTGTTTGTGTTGTTCTTGTTTCTCAAAATGGCAGACTCTGGTGCTGGTGGCGCTGCAGCAATTTCTCTTCCACAAGCCTCCGACGATGACTCCATGCACAGCCCCCGGAGCGTCCCCACACTCTCTGGAGGCGCAAGTGGTGGTGGAGGAGGCAGGTTTTCGTCGTCCGGACATAAGAACATGGTATCACCGTCGGGTGATATTATCATCTCAAACTCAAAGAAACCGAGAGGGAGACCGCCGGGGTCCAAGAACAAGCCCAAACCCCCGATCGTCATCACCAAAGACTCGGGGTCAGCGATGAAGGCGGTGGTCCTCGAGATCTCCGCCGGGTCCGATGTGGTGGAGACGATTGTACAGTACGCCCGAAGGCGCCACGTTGGCATCAGTGTGTTGAGCGGTTCAGGGGCGGTGTTGAACGTAAAGCTGAGACACCCAGCCGGGCCCCACGAACCGTCACTGTCTCTTCAGGGTCCATTCAATCTCCTCTCTCTCTCCGGCTCTTACATAGACTCCTTCCCGGCCGTCATCACTTGCTCTTCTTCTCCTTCCGCCGCTGGTGGTGATGGTGGTTCGGCCGTAGTACCGACGTCCGGGACTTGTTCTCTTCTGGCTTGTTCGTCGTTCACGGTATGTCTTGCGGGGGCGCAAGGGCACGTGTTTGGAGGGATTGTTGGGGGCAAGGTTGTGGCGGCGAGTACCGTGATGGTTGTGGCCGCCACGTTTTTGGATCCGACCCTTCAGAGGTTGCCTTTGACTGTTGAGGGTGGCGGTGAATATGAAGGTGAGGAGGATACTAAGCCTTGCATTAATGAAAAAAGTTGTCACACTTACGGCGGCGGCGGCGGCCGTAGCAGTGGTGTTGCGAGTCCAACGTGCCAGATGAACACTAGCCCTCCTGATCATCATCATCAAGTCATGGCTTGGGGTCCTCCATCTCGCACTCCTTACTGAGAAAAACAATTGAAATATCAAATATTTTCAAGTTGGAATTAATTCATGATGCCATCTTTACTTAGTCGTAGCAGCTGCCTAGTAATTTCTTTTGTGATATTTTGGCAGCAACATATGATTTAGCATAATTGTCTTCTCTCTCTCTCTCTCTCTCTCTCTCTCTCTCTCTCTGTAGTTTTAGTTATTGATGAAACCTAAAAATGAAATACGTTGATGTAATTTGAGTTCCTCAGCTAAAATAGCGAACTAGGCTTTATTTTATTGTTAATTTCTATCGCGCTCCTTGGTAACAAGTGATACTGTATATTGAACAAGAAAATTGAGGGAATATTTGCAAGTTGGAACAATTTTAAAATTTGGGAGATTAAAATTTTAAACTAAATTTTATAAACCAAACGAAGTGGCTGATGATTGAGTTATCTTCGAAGTGTTGTGTAATTTACTTAATTTTTATTGATAATACATTATTTGATTTGTTAATATAGTGTAAAATTTTAGTTTCTCTAACATTATCTTAATTTCTTTGTTTCGTGTCATCTTTCTTCTGTTGAGGTAAATTGGTTAAAACAATTTTAGCATTATATAATTAAGGGTAATGCTAGAGAAATTAAATTTATAGACGAAATATATCATTTAATTTGTAAATTTAGTGTAAAATTTTAATTTCTCTAGCATTATCCTAATTTCTTTGTTTCTTGTCATCTTTCTTCTGTTGCTGTAAATTGGTTAAAACAATTTTAGCATTATATAATTAAGGATAATGTTAGAGAGATTAAATTTGTAGACCAAATTTTGTAATATGTTTATTGTTTTATTAATAACACCTCATTTAGTTTGTAAATTTAACATACAAATTTAGTTTACTTAGCATTATCCGGTAGTTAAATGTATAGTATGGCATACGTATCTCCTTCTTGTTGTTGCTGTATGTGCGGCAAATTTCTTTGTGACCCAGAAGTTTTGGATGTTAATTAAGATTAATATGATGTTTAACTCTTTTTCCCCGAATGTGGTTTCAATGCTATGTATATTTTAGTAGCTAGACTTGATTTATATTAGTGCCAAGGCCCAAGGGTGTTTAATTTAGCCACCATAGACTTAATTTTCACAAACAACTGTTTAAAACTTTTATTTTCAATATTAGAAATTTATTGCTTTTTTTTTGTTTTTTGATGCAAAGAAATTCATTAAAGCATGAAACCTCTAGTACAACCGTTTCCAATACAATCAAAATTAAAGGTAGGAGGAGCAACATCAGGTAAGCAGAAATCCCAATAATGAGGATTCGAGAGGGAGAGGATAAGGTGAGCTAAAGCATTCGCAACAAAGTTTGATTCCCTGAAAATGTGCTTCCAATCAACATGACTAAAAGATCGAGCCAGGATACGAATATCATTGATTATAGAGCTGACTCTCCAAGGAATCCCCCAGTGATCCTGCACAGCATCAATGATGAGTTTAGAGTCCCCCTCCACCTTCACTTTGGTGAAACCCTTGCGCCTAGCACACTGGAGCCCTTCTCGCAAACCCGTTGCTTCTGCTACCGAAATAATAGCACCATCAAGGTTAAAAGCCCCCACCCTAATCACCTGTGAATTACTGTTACAGAGCACAAAGGCAGTAGCAGCACGGTTGTTCGAAACTGAACCATCAAAATTGAGTTTAATCACATCATGCCGGTCAGGAGGATGCCATTTAATAAAGGAAGAGATAGGTAAAGCCTCCTTGGAGTCACACTTCCCATTAGCCTTGTAAAAAAGCCGAACCAACACTACTGGCGACAGAAACACAACGCGCCGAGATCGGGGGCACATTTCTGAACACCGAGTTATTTCTTTCCATCATTTGCTAGCAGTTTAGAATTACTTTACTAAGATTAGAAAGGCCGTCATTGTCATTAGAACTTAAGGATTCCATCCAATCAAAAAAAATTATCATTAGTACTTATGTTACCATTATTAAAACTACCAAAAGTTAAGCTCCAAACTTTAGTAGCAAAAACACAATTACAAAAGAGATGACATTGATCTTCTTCGGCTGTATTACATAATGGACATAACTTATCAAAGTTTTTTACAAATCAACTTAAGCGTTTTTTGGTTTGCAATCTTTCCTGAATCATAAGCCAAGCAAACATTTTAACCTTAGGAGGAATAGTTAGCTTCCACATTTTCTTTAACAAAGTAAGGCGATTACTAGAGTGATTGTTCCAATTTTGTAGCCAAGTAGCAGACTTAATGGAAAAGCTCCCATTATTGGTTAAGCCCCAAATTAACTTGTCCTTCAACTCTTGTAAAGGGAGGGGAATGCGAGAAATTTTTCTAATTATGTCATCATCAACTATAGTAGCTAATTTAATGCTATCCCATCTATTATATACTATAAAGTTGCTTACTTTAAGATTCCAATCAATATTATTCCTATCATTCACAGGAATTAAATGAAAAAGGGGGTAAGGAAAAACCCAGTGATGGGTCAAGAAGAGTATGTCTTCACCACTACCCACAATCCATCTCATTCCCTCATGAATGATGTTTCTATTAGAAAGAATTCCTTTCCAAGCAAGTGAGTAGTTTTGTTTAATCTTCGAATTTAAAAAATCGGACTTACGTAAGTATTTACTTTTGACTATTTCAGCCCACCAATTTTCTTTGTTGGTTAAAACTTTCCAACCTAATTTGGCTAAACAAGCATTGTTAAAAGGGTAAGGTACAAAAAACTACTTCAACTATTAGTATCACGACACTTTCATACCTCATCTTTTAAAATTAACAATGTCATACCTCATCTTTAGAATTTGGTCCAATGTTATACGTTCCATTACTTGGCCATTTACTTTTCAGTTAAATGCTGACGTAGCTTGATTCGGGACCCACTTTCTATTAAAAAAATTAATAAAATATTATTAAAAACTAAAAAAAATTATTTAATATTTTTTAAAATAATAAAGAAAAGTAAAAAAATAAATTAAAAAAAATCCCTCGTTCGTCCCTTCCCCCCCCCCTCTCTCTTTCTCTCTCTCTCTCTCTCCCCATCTTCATCTTCTTCCCTTCTTAATCTTCAACCAAAAATAAAAAATAAAAAAAAAAATTTGAAAACCCATCAACCCCCCCCCACCCCCTCGGCCTCCCCGAAGAAGGAGGAGGAAGAAGAAGAAGAGGAAAAAATAATAAAAAATCCAACCTAACCCAGTTCGCTCCCCCCCCCCCCCCCCCAAAAAAAAAAAACCCCCTGCAACCCAGAAAGAAGAAGAAAAAGGAGAAGAAAAGGAAAAAAAAAATACAAATCCAAAGCGAACCTAGTTCGTCCCAAACCCCCCCCCCCCCCCCCCCAAGAAAGAAGAAGAAAAAGGAGAAGAAAAGGAAAAAAAATACAAATCCAAAGCGAACCTAGTTCGTCCCAACCCCACCCCCCCCCCCCCCAAAAAAAAAAAAACTCAACCAACCCCAAATCCACCACTCTCATCCATTCTCCACATCGTCTTCCACCTTCTCCGCGCACCCATCTTCCTAGCGACGGGATTTGGGTTTTTTTTTTTTTCCTTCTAGGTTGGAGGAAGGAGAAGAGGGAGGGGGGTGGGAAGGGGGGAAGACAAACTGAGGGTGGGTGCAAGGGGAAGACAAATTGGAATTTTTTTTTTTTTTTTGGGGGGGTTGCAGGTGGGGGGAAGAAGATGAAGATGGGGAGAAGAGAGAGGAGGGGGGGAGGGGGAGGGAACTGAGGGTTGTTTTATTTTTTATTATTAAATATTTTTTTATTTTAATATTAAAAAAATATTAAAAAAAATTTAGTTTTTAATAATTTTTTTAATGATTTTTTAATAGAAAGTGGGCTCTGAATCAAGCCACATCAGTATTTAACTGAAAAGTAAACGGCCAAGTAACGGAAGGTATAACATTGGACCGAATTGTAAAGATGAGGTATGACATTGCCAATTTTAAAATATGAGGTATGAAAGTGTCGTGACACCAATAGTTGAGGTAGTTTTTTGTACTTTACCCTTGTTAAAATGATCAATCCGTTTGATTCCTAAACCACCCTGATTCTTTGGAGAACAAACCTTCTTCCAGGGCATTGGTCTGAGTTTAGTATTTCTCCCCCAAAAGAAATCTCAGCATTCTTTATCAATTTTAGTTGTTACCCTACTAGGGCACTTAAAACAAGACATTACATGATTCGGCATCCTAGTGAGATTAGAATTAATAAGAGTTAGTCTCCTGGCCTTGGAAAGGGTTTGCCATTTCCAACCGGCAAGTTTTGCTTCACCCGTTTTATTAATTCTATCTCATTAATCGGATCCTTTCAGAAAACTATATTATGGGTCCTTAAATACTTCCCAATAGGTTTTATGTTGAATGCTCCATATATAACAATATTTGTTCCTATCCTGGTTGATAGTATTATTCGAAAAATAAATAGAAGATTTATGAAAATTTACCGGTTGCCCTACAGCCACTGCAAACATCTTTAGGATTTGAAGGACATTTCTAGCCCCTTTAGAGGTAGCTCGGACAAAAAGTAGACAATCATCTGTGAGAACTATTCGAAATTCTAAATCCCCCAAGGGATGATAGGATTCCCACATGGGATTTAGGAGTAGAAGCCAAATGATTAAAATGTCTAATAAATGGTTCCATACATAAAATGAAAATGTAAGGTGATAAGGGGTCACCCTGTCGTATGCCATGCTTAGGATAGAAATAACCATGTGGAGAGCCATTAATTAAAATGGAGAAAAAAGTTGATGTAATGCATTCCATTATTAAGTTGATCCATTTCTCATTAAAACCACAAAGAATTAGAACACACCTTATGTAATCCCAATTTAAAAGGTCATAGGCTTTTTCCAAGTCCAATTTAACACCCATGGTCCCCGTCTTGCCTTTCTTTACCTTGAAACTGGAAAGTAACTCGTGGGCAATTAAGATATTATCATGAATGGAACGCCCCGGAGTAAAAGCACCTTGATTAGGAGAAATGCATAAGTCAGGCAAAGGCTTGAGCCTTTTAATAATAATTTTTGTTATAATCTTATAATTAACATTACAAAGACCAATGACTCTATAATTGGACACAGTTTCAAGATTATCCACTTTAGGGATTAAGGCAATATTTGTGTGATTAATAAACCTTAAGCTTGAATTATTTTGGAAGAAATCTTTAATCATAGGAATAATAGTATCTTTAACCTCTTCCCAACAACCTTGGTAAAAAGTAGCACAAAGGCCATCAAGTCCAGGTGCTTTTAACGCACCAATGCTATTCACTACTTCCCAAGTTTCCTTATCTTAAATACATTCAAGTAGTTGCATATTATGCGTACGATCAATGCAAGGAGTTATGATATCAACCATTGTAGCCAATGTTTCCTGAGAAGGGGAACTATCACAAGAAAAACGCAGTTTAAATTCTTGCACAAAAACTTGATCTAGACCTTCCCCATAATTCCACTAGAAACCATTACTATCTTTAACAGATTTTATTTCATTTCTTTTCTTACAGATAGAAGCCACTGTTTGAAAATATTTAGTATTTTTATCTCCCAATTGAAGCCACTTAACCTTAGCTTTTTGAGCCCAAATAATTTCTTCCTGTAAAACTCTATGAAGCTCATTTCTAATTTTAACCTCGTCCTCCATGCTTATAGAGTTATCTTGATCCCTCATAATTTTATTTTGAATAACACAGAGAGAGGTTAGAAGCTTATCTTTACTATCTTTGACATTACCAAAGGTCTCTTTGTTCCACTTCCTTACCAAATACTTGAATGTCCCTGTACAAGCAACAAACTTTTCTTGCGGCCTTAACGTATTTGTACAGGTCTAAGCACTTTTTGACAAAATTTCTAAAATTAGGATGACGTAACCACATAGCTTCAACTTGAAGGAATAAGAGCCTTTTCTAACAGAGTTTACATTATTTGTAAGTAATATGGGACTATGATTTGATCCAAAGATAGAAAAATTATGTAAAGAAAAGTCATGCAACTCCCTCAACCATTGAGAATTATAATTTAGCAACACCACGATCAAGTCTCTCGCAATTTGTTGCTTGTACCAAATAATGAGTTTACTCTTTTTCTATGTACTAACCATTTTTCTTCATTTTTTTATTGGATAAATTAAAAGAAAAAAAAAATTAAGAAATAGCAATAAAGGTATAATCAAATAATAGAAAACGAGATTGAAAATTAATCTTTCAAAGTCTCTCTTTTAGTTAAGCTTTAAGGTTGTAGACATACTAGTATAAAAATTTTCCTCGGGCAAGGGACATACATATATGCTTGGACGGATTTAAGGTGAATGAATTAAAAAAATGAAGTTTTAACGAAACATTTTCGGTACTGTTCAATTTTAGCGAAAAATCATACTTTTACTTTTCCTTAATACTATTAACTACATATTTATTTGTTATTTTTCATTAAAACTATTTTTATTTTTATTTTTCGTTAGTTTTTTTTTTAAAAAAAAAAACATGATTATAATAAATATCTCTTTTTTGAAAAAACGAATAGAATATCGTGTTTGTAGATAAAAACTAGCAGTACGCTATGACAGTGATATAACCTTGCCATAGAACTCCTAGTGGTAATGGGTGTGGCGTGGCAAGTAAGCTAACTAGTTTGGTGGTGTTACTGTGTTTAGCAGCAGCCAATGAATGTCAGGGCCTCGGGAAGGGCCTATTTACCATATTCAAAGTCCAAAGCTAGTGGAGTAGGATTTTCTCTCTTCTTATTCTTAATTTCTTTCCTATCATCTTGGCACATTTTGTTTTTTGACTTATTATTTCTATAAATAAAATCAAGGAGATTTTAAACTTTAATCCTTAAAGAAGATTAAAATTCAATAAAAACCCGGTGTTAGATTGAAATTGAATATTGATTTTCGTCCTCTAATGTGTACTTAATTTAAATTTATATTATATTTTTGTTTTAATATTTAATAGATATCTTATTTAATGTCATTACATTAAAATTAAAATTATTTATTATTATACACATTTTAATTCATTATATTTAATTTACTTTATCTAATTAGTGTGCATAAACGTCTTTATTATAATATATTTTACTCAATTAGTGTGCAGAAATGTTCGTACCTAAATATATTGTACTGAATTAGTGGCACATAAGAAAATATGCAAAAACATAAGTGTACCGAAAAATTTCGTACCTGGATATATGATACTAAACCAGTGTACCGAAATATTGGTTCCTAAATATATTATAATAAACTAATGTGCTGAAATGTCCGTACTTAAACATATTATACTAACCTAGTGTATCGAAATGTTCGTACCTAAATATATTGTAATGAATTAGTGGCACAAAAAAAAAAAATGCAAAAACATGTGTACCGAAAAACTTTACGAAAATATTTTCTTATATAAGATAATTACTATAATGAGAATTAAATTTTTTAATATTTTCATAAAATTTAATTTATGAACACTATAAAATTATAAATAAAAAAGAGAGACTAATATGCTCGCATTAAATAAAATCTAGGGACTAAAATGAATTTTTAATCTTGTATAAGACATTTTTCTAAACTTCATCTTATTTAAGGATTAAAATCTAGTTTTCTAAAAAAAGAATATAAGATATTAACGTGACTTAACCGTAACCATTCAAGTAGGAGAGGAGGGAAGGAAAGAAAGATTAGGAGGAGAGAGAATCTTTCCCCAACATTTACGACTATAAATACGACATACGCTATTCTCCAAACAAGGTAACAAGACTAGACTATTGCATCCATCTTGAACTGGTTTTATCTTCGGTTCTCCTTGTCCAAATGAAATTCAAGTTCTGTTTACATTATTATCGGTGATGGGTCAAACTAAACAATATAAATTGACGTAAATGAATTATGTCATCAAAGTCACACTCTTACGTAGTATTATCAATTTATTTATGTTTTAAGTAAACAAAATTAAAGTTTCACTGAAAAACGAAGGCCATTTTTCTTATGTTGTAAGTAAAGAAAATTGAAGTTTTACCGCTTTTACGTGTATGTGAAATGTCTTGTCTTTAAGATTCATTGCGATGATGCCGAAACTTTGTGAATGTAAATGTCCAGTTTACACATCTCCCTAGTCAGTGGGCATTGTCCACTTGTTCCAGGCCACCATACACTGAAGTCTGAAGCTGAAGAAGATAGCTAGCTAGCTAGCTAGGTTCTGATTTCTGAATGCTGAATGCCTAATCAAATCGAGAGAGAGAGAGAGAGAGAGAGAGAGAGAGAGAGAGAGAGAGAGAGAGGTTAGAAAGTTGCCTGGAAGAAGTTGCAGATGTTACATTGAGAGGAGACGCTTCCAGACAGTTCCCAGTCAAACTAACTGACCTTTCTGGACGTGACCTTCACATCTCTCATCTCCCATTTATTACCTTTTCGTCCTCTTCAAAATACACGTGAGAGAGAGTTAAAGAAGGGTAGCTGACAAGTTTGATATCAGTAAGGGAAATGAAATGATCAAAGTTAAAGTGGTAATGCTACTTAGATTTAACATTCGTATCGTGCTTTTTCTATTTATATCGTTTTTATATCATATTTAATATCTTAACGGATTATATCGTGTAATATTTATTAGAATTAATGAATAATATAACTCGATCCGAAATTTATCTGTTAATATTATCAAGTAATATGATCCGACTTGTTAATCATTAAAAAATATATATTTTAAATTAATAAATAATGAAAATGAAAAACATAATTTGATATAAAAAAAAGAATAGAAAATATAATACTAAATTAGTATATGCATATCACATTATCACATAATTCAAAACATTAAAAAAAAAATTTTTTTTTTCAACTATTACATACTCCAAAATAAGAACATAATAAAAAAAAAAACATTAGTACATTTGACACACCCCGACCGAGATCGGAGCGTGCTGGCCGTCACTCAAAGGTGACGTAGCCATGTGCACGTGCGGAAGCTAGTAAGTAGTAATATAAAGGTATGAAATAATTAAAAACTAGCATACAAGTACTAGAATAAGTGCTAGTTAGTGCTATACAAATTCAGAGCAGGTCTATAGCAGTCCAAATAAAACGACAACAGTAGTACGCCCGAAGGCGACCCTACAATGTGGAGTGTCTGTCAGAACGCCGGAAAGCTCTCAAGGGAACCACCGCAACGGCTAAGCAACTAGAACCTGGAGGGGCGCAAAACAAAAGCGTGAGTGGGCAAAAACAAAGCTCTTTGAAAACCATTTCATAAAATACATTCTAACCCCTCACCGTAAAACCTGTATACTTCCCAGAAAATAAACATATGTACGTATGTATAGATATGCCCAACATGCTCAAGGGTATGCCAATCATGCTCAAGATATGCCATGTCAAAACCTCGTAATGAAATGTATGTGCTCAGGTATGAATCATATCAATAACATAACATCTGGCAGCCGGAGTCACCTAACGTGACCTGTACGGCTGCATATAGAGCTCAATCTCAAACTCAACAACTGAACCTGCCCACGAGTCGGAACCACTCTATGTGGTCTGTACGACAGGCCTGGGTGTAATACATATATACGCTCTAGTGCTACGATCACGTGAAGGCTGTGCGAATAATCGCGGGTCACCTACGAGTCGGAACCACCTAAAGTGGTCTGTACGACAGGCCTATGCACCTAGCTTGGATCCAAGCTGAGCGTATGGTGCGGGAGGTGAACAACACGTGAAGGACTGTGCCCTACTCTGGGCGGGAGCACTAACACCGGGGGTGCAGGTTATGAGCTCTCTAAGCATCTCTAAACACTATGTAATGCAATCGTTAATTAACGCTTACCTGGCACTTACCTATGCCTCCACAGCACCCACACATAAATATATATGACATATGCATATGTATATGTATGCCACAAATAATGCATGCAAAGATGCATAAACGATAAATAATAAAGTGCATGGCATAAGGCAAATAACCCTTTTTAATTCAAATTCTGGGAATATAAATGTATATAGGTATATACGGAAAACAAAAGCCCACTCACTGGTATGTAGAAGGGTCGTAGCCCCCCTGTCTCGCGTGTGCACGCTCGTCCTCTGGGTACGTGTCACCTAGATGCGAAACAACTATAAAAACGTTAACTTTAAAGCACATAACCCGTTTCTCGTAATAACTTCTCATACATTGCTCAAAATGGACAAATGAATATACCCACGTGCTCTACACAACCTCAGGATCACAACCATAATTTTAGAAAAATTTTTGGACCCCGCACGCGCCCCCACGCGCCAGCACAGGCACGGACCTACGCGCCCCCCACGCGCGGCCACGTGCCAGGCACACTGACGGTGTCAACAGACGCCGTCAGGAATATTCCGTTAAACTGACGGAATATTCCGTCAAATCTAACTGATGCCGTTAACGGCGTCAGGAATATTCCGTCAACTCTGACGGAATATTCCGTCTCCTTCTCTACTCAGTCCCCGACGCCGGCGCCGTTGCCGTCGCCGGCACCATCGCCGGAAAACCTGCAACTCACAATTTCTCACTCGTTTTTCCACCTTTTTCCACGTTTCTTGCACCAATTTAAAGCCCTAAACTAGTAGAACATGCCCCTACAAGTTTTAAGGGCTAAAACCACGAGAGTATACCTGTCCAAAAACTCCAAGCTCGGCCAACTTCGAACCAGGCCTTCCCGACGTCCAAAATCGTCCAACGAGCTTCTCCGACGCTCCTGGGAACCTCACAAACACAACCACGAGCTCAGAAAACCCAAAAACTTAATGTACAAACTTTGCATGAACAGTACCCAAAACGGCCATTGATGAATCGACGTGAAAATCAAGGATTCCTCACCTGAAAATGGTATGGCTGAGCTCGCCTCGACCTCACGAGTCGAATGGTGTAGTTGGTTCCTTCGATCTGTGATGGTTTGAAGGTCCTTGGTGTGTGTCCGTACTCTCACAGAAGGAAGAAGAAGAAAGAAGGGAGAGAGAGAGACACGGGACAGGGATAGAGGGAGAGGGAGAGTGAGTCAGTGTGTGTGTGTGGCCCTCCACTTGCCACCACACACAAAATAACCCCACAACGTGACGAAAAACATACTAGGGGCAAAATCGTAATTTCATACGTACGTTTTCTATAATTCCGGGACGGGATGTCACAACATTACTATAAAATACCAAATGTTTAAGGATATTCAAATTAAAGGAAGTTTTGTTTTAAGGTTGAGGAACCTTGCATGTTTATATATATTTTCACATTTTTTAAACTTGTACATTAATTATTATGAATTTTATTTATTTTGAACTTTCTTAAAAATACTATTCATGAGGTTTTGTATGATTTTAAAAATTCAAACGACAATGTACCTATACTCAAAGAATAGAGGTTGCGATCACGAGCCTTTGTATATTTTTTCACATTTTTCGTAGTTGTAAATTAATTATTATGTGTTTAGTATTTTTAAATTACTTGATACTTTTATTGTTAATGTGTGTTTTATAATTTTTTAATCTCACTTGTTTGCTTATAGTATACTATAAAAATAAATAAATAAAACTTCTTAAATTTTGTAAATTTATATAGAATAATAATACAATAATACATATTTAATATACAGTATACATATACGCTATGGTTATTGGACTTTATAGTAAGTTTTTTGGTAGTTTAAAAAGTTAAAATCAACAAAATAACTTTTTTTCTTAACGTGTTGAAACATGTTATTCGCATGTTACCTTTGTGTAAATCTGTTAAGAATCCGTTATTTAACGGGTTCTTATTGTATGACCCAATAACGATCCGATTTGTTATCGTGTTGATCCGAAATCCGTTATTTTTGTAATATTTATATATCGTGTTAATGGATCGTGTAAGAAATTACCAGATTTCAGCTGGCTGGCCTCGGTGATGAACTCGTATCAGGTCACAAACTCATGCTTTTTATGGAGTTAGAGAGTTATATGGAAGAGGGTTTATCATGTGGTATTATGATCGTCATGGAAGAGAGTTTATCGTCATGTGTTGAGGTGATCGACTGCAAACACAGCCGAGTGCCAAGGGTTAGTCAAAGAGAACGTATGCGAGGTGGGGACTCGGAACGACGGTAGCAGTAATCAACAAGTTGGCTTCCAGTGCATACACGTGGTTCTCCTCCATTGGCTATGTCAATATCACGGGGTTGTTTAATAATAAAAGCTGCTTTAACTTCTTTTTCCCCATACTGTTATTGTATGTAGCTCCAAAAACATTTTCTAGGTTGGCTATTTCCATTTTCCAGTCTGCTTTTGCTTTGTAAAATGCTTCATTTGTCATCCACTACACAAGCCAGAAGTGTTGGTGGTAAAATAAGGACATACACGTAACGAGTTCTTTAATGTTGTGTCATTCTGTTCTGAATAAAAAACAAAAAGATGTGTAAGTCTTTCAATATATAATAATGTATTATTGAATTGAGATGTAATATGATCATGAACCCATTTTATATTGTTGAGATTGAATCCCGTATTAGTGGAAGAACAAACCTTGTATGAGCTTATAGAGAATTAGACTACTCCTTATATTGTTATGGTGAAACCTCAACTCTCCTAAAAAGATAAGGAGTTTAAACAGAGTTTAAACAGAGTTGTTAAACAGGGTTTTTAAGCTTGAGGTCATGTCTCTTTAACCCCAAGATTTTAAACAGAGTTGTTAGTAACTTTTGGTCAAATATGAGTGCAATTGTTCATAAATGTTTGCCTAAGCATTAAGTACAATAGAGAAAGAAAAACTCCTCGATTAGCTTGGATCATGAGTTAGTCGAACCTTATTATGGGTGGGTTATGCATTAATCATCTAAGAAAAGCATGTCGTCCCCCTAAACTTATAGATAACTAATCATTACGGGTTAATACCTGTTTAGGACTTTTAGGTCAAGGTGGACTTGGGCTTTGAGAATGTTCTCTTGTCTCTTGGTTTGGTTTTGTATAAAGTCCAGGAATATCTCAAAAGAATTAGCACGTCTTAAGAAATATTCCGATTATATCAATGACTCGAAGATAGCACGATTAAGCAAATAATAGCTTGCTCAAGTGAGACGTGGTGTGGAAGCTAGAAGTTTATTAGTTTAGCATGAGAGATAGAGAGTTCTTGCATGGTTACATGGTGTTCTAGGTTGGATAATCTGGGCTTCTTACGGTGGTAACAAGGTTTCTGAGGGCTGGAATACTCAAAGGAAGGTTATGGAAAATACTAAAGTTGCATAGTGATGCTTTGTGGGATTTAAGGCTGTTTGCACTAATGGAGATATTTCCCTAGCTTAGTGCAGTACAATCATCCTAACGTTCTCCCCCTTGAACCTTTGTGTTCTCATGATCCCCACTTAATAGCTTCAGACCTCTATTTTTTACGTGAATGACTTTTTCTAGGTTCCTAAGGAATCTCTAATTGTGGCTTGGTCTTCTCTCCCCTTCTCCCTACACTTCCGTTTTGGTGCAAGGTAACTAGCTGCTGCTACCTCATGAAGCATGCGATGGACTTTCTTATTGAGGCGTTGCTTTCCCAGGTCAACCTTCCACACGTGTTACTTCTAGTTTCTTTCGTGAGCTAGGAAAGGAAAGTCAGTTTCTTTCTTCATTAAATGCGTGTCTTGCTGGGCTTTCAAGTGACTCTAAGGCTCAGGGGGAAGAAACTAGGTTTGCTCTCTCAAACTTACCCACATGGACTTCAAAGAGTATGGGCTTGGATCTTTAAGCCCCCAAGCAGTCTAAAGTCTTTTTTGGCCTATAAATCCTTAATGGTTTGTTTTATTGTCACTCCATACATTGTTGAATACATATCACATGAAAATTTAATACTAAATGACCTTATGCCCTAATAAAATGTGTGTGTATATATATATATATATATATATATATATATATATATATATATATATATATATATATAACCTTAATGGTATTCAAATTTTGGTCAAAGTCCCTTGACTTTGTGCACCTTATTATATTACTATTAATATGTATATTTCTATATATTTGACATTAATTGTTTGAAACTTTATGAGATTTATAACCCCATATTGTGTGTGTGTGTGTGTGTGTGTCTATATAGCATAAATCTCAATTTTAAAATCCCTGATTATATTACTATTAGAAACGGCTATAATAAAAAAGGGAATTGTTATTAACACTTCAAAAATCTCATTCTACACTCCAAACTTTCTATATTAGGAAAGAAAAATACACTTGTGAGGAGTGTAGAATAAGATTTTTGGAGTGCCAATGACACTTCCCATAAGAAAAATACACTTGTGAGGACTGTATAATGAGATTTTTGGAGTGCCAATAACACTTCCCATAAAAAAAAATTCAAACATTTTGAGAAAGATAATTAGACAATGATTCATTATCTTTCATTGCATATATTCAAACTGATGGCGTAAGCTTTGAAGTTTGACAGACCTTACTTGTTCATCACCTCTGAATTCTTCCTGCAGCATATCCCAAACACCTTTGATGTTTCCTGTTCACGTTCCGAGGAAATATCTCCTTAAACACTGCACTTTGGATGATCCCCAAAGCTTTGACATCCTTCATAAGTTGCTTCTCCAGATAAGTATCAAGCTCACCATCATCTTTATCGTCAACGGTGTTGTGATTTGCAAAAGGCTGGTTATGAATAATAGTTGAAGAACAAAAAAAATAGGAAGTATAACGATGGAGGAATTTTCTTGAAGGTTTCTCTCTCTACAAAATCTAGCAGAGCATATTCTCATTCATCTGACTACAATTCACACACACTTTATGCTTTTCATAACCATTAGAATCCAAGGTGGATTTTCTCTCTTCACAAAAACAATCTCAACCTTACATTTAGTTAGTAGCTAGAATCATTACATCTGACATTGTTTGCCTTAATATATTAGAGTTGCGCACTTGGTATTTAAACTCAAGTGAATTCACAAATTTAATACACAGCTTATTTCCTAACCAGTTATAGACTTACAATTCAACACTCCCCTTTAAGTCTAAAGCTAACTTCACTCCAAGCATACTCCTGAGAAAACTAAATCGATCATTTGCAAGAGGCTTTGTGAAGATGTTTGCCAATTGCTCTTTTGTGGGACAATACACTAAATCAATAATGCCTTCCTGCAATGCATCTTTGATAAAATGATATCTCATGTCTATGTGTTTAGTCTTTTGATGCAACACAAAGTTCTTGGTAATGGCAATGGTAGATGTGTTATCACAGTGAAGAGAGGTTGCATTAGTTTGTAACTCATCAAAGTCTTCTAGAACAAACCTCAACCATATTGCATGAGCTGTATCTTCAGATGCACTCATGTATTTTGCCTCTGCAGTCAATAGTACAACACAACTTTTCTTAACTGAAGCCCAAGAGAAGACTCCATTACCAATAGAGAAGGCATATCCTGATGTACTCTTGTTGTCCTCCAAAGAACCACCCTAATCACTGCCACAATAGCCAATTAAGCAAGCTTTTTTTCCTTTCACATACTCCAACCCATAGTCTAGAGTCCCTTTGATGTATCTAAGCACCTTCTTTGAAGTTCCATAGTGTCTATTAGTAGGGCATGCACAAACCTAGCTAATAAACTTGATGCATACATAATGTTCAGGCTTTGTGGCAGTGAGGTATAAGAGAATTCATACAATGCTTCCTTCACTTGCAGGTCCACTTCCATCATCTTTGGTTAGCTTCTTAGTTGCTACAAGATGAGTGATCATAGAGTTTCCTTCACTCAGTCCAAACTTGCTCAGTAAGGAACTTGCATATTTTTTCCGATGGATGAAAATACTTGAGTTAGTTTGAATTACCCCCATCCTAAGAAAGTAATGAAGGATGCCTAAGTCTGTTATTTCGTATTTCTTCTTCATGTCCTCCTTGAACTCTTCTAGCATTGATTTACAACTGCCAGTGTAGACTATATCATCCATATATATATAAACAATCAGAATGTCTACTCCCCTTGTCTTTATGTACAGTGTTGGTTCACTCAAGTTCTTTTCAAACCCACACTGTGAGAAATAAGTGTTTGTTTCTCCATACTAGGCTCTTGGTGCCTGTTTTAAACCATAAAGAGCTTTGTGCAATTTGTAGACTTTGTCTTTCTTCCCTTTTATGACAAGACCATCAGGCTGCTAAACATAGACTTCTTCTTGTAACACTCCATTCAAGAAGACTGATTTTACATCTAACTGGTACAATTTCTAGCTCTTTTGTGCAACTAAGGCAATTAGAGTCCTGATAGTATCCAACCTAGCAACTAGAGCATAGGTTTCATTGTAATCCAATCCGAGCTTTTGTACATAACCCTTTGCAACCAACCTTGCCTTATTCTTCAAAACAGAACCATCAAGATTTAGCTTGGTTTTGAAGACCCATTTAACCCTCATGACAGGTTTTTCAGTTGGCCTATCAACTAGCTTATAGGTACCATTTTTCTCAATCATAAACAATTCATCCTTCATTGCCTTTAACCAAGACTCATCTTGCATAACATCTTCATATTTCTCTGGATCCTCATAACATCTCCATTGCATAACATCTTCATAACATCTTCATATTTGCTCTATTTCAATGGAGTATGATCAAATATTGGGTGAGACTCTCATTCTAACTTGTTTTACTAGAGGATTCACCTGAAGAGAGAACATTAGATTGAATACCAGAGTCATCAATACTGAGATTTCTTCTAAGTGTAGGTGATGCAGGTGATAACACCACACCTCCATTGCTTTCAATGCTTGAACTGTTATAAACAAATCTTCCAGCAGCGAGGGAAGATTGTTCTGCACTCTCTTTCCAATTCCAACCAATTTCTTCATAAAAAAACAATGTCTCTTGATAAGACAAGTTTCTTGGATATTGGATAAAATACTCTATACTCCTTTTCACAGGTTGCATATGCCACAAATACTCCTTTGAAGCTTTTAGGCTCAAGTTTATGTTTAAGTTTAGTTGGAACATGTACATCGCATAGTGCACCAAATATTCTTAAGTGAGCAATACCTGGTTTTCTTCGAGAGTAGGCTTCAAAAGGTGTAGTGTTATCCAAAGCCTTTGTAGGATATCTATTCAGTATACACAATGATGTATGAACAACTTCAGCCCAAAAATAATATAGCATTCCCTTATCATGTAACATGGATTTTGCCATCTTAATCACTGTTTTATTTTTCCTCTCCACTACTCCATTTTGCTATGGAGTGTATGCTAAAGTGAATTGTCTTTGTATCCCTTCTTTTTCACATAACAAATCAAATTCATATGACTTGAACTCTCCTCCTTTATCACTTCTCAAGCATTTAATCTTGAATCCACTTTGCAATTCTATCATAGCTTTGAACTTTCTAAAACAATCGAATGCTTCAGATTTGTATCTAAAAAAAAATATACCCAAGTCATTTTGGTAAGATCATCTATCAAAAGCATTAAGTACTTATTTCCAGCAATTAAGTCATTTTTCATAGGCCCACATAAATCAATATGAATAAGTTCAAGTGAAGCATTGGCTCTCTACACTTGATTCCTTGGGAATTCATCTTTGTGTTGCTTCCCATATTGGCAACCTTCACTGGCACTATTATGATCTTCAAGTTGAGGCAAGCCAAGAACCATATTTTTGTCTCTCAATTACCTGAGACCACCAAGGTGCAGGTGTCCAAGTTTCTTGTGCCAAATCTAAGCAGAATAAGTGACACAAGCTTTCATTGCAATTTGATTTTCAGGTAGAAGGGTTAATGGATAACATCTATTCACTTTCTTCTTCACTTTAATAACTAAACAATCCAATAATGGACCATCAAACACATTGCACATTCCTCCACCAAATAATAAGAAGTATCCATGTTCATCCATTTGATCAATACTGAGCAAATTTTCTTTTAAACCAAGGAGGTACATCATTTCTCTAACATACTTTCTCCACTTGCTTGTGTTAATGACCAACGAACCCATTTTAGCAACATTAGCAAGATCTCTAATTGGCATTTGAACTTTGCCTGCTACATTGATTCTCACATCAACAAGCAGCTCCACATTCCCTGTCATATGATTGTTGCAGCCACTATCAATGTACCATTGTCCATTTAGTTTTGTCTCAGTAATTGCATTGTTGGCATAAAACATATTTCCAATCACTTCCACCTGGTTTGCACTGTTTGCCTTTTGCACTGCCTTTCCTGCAATACACTGTCTAGCCCAATGCCCAAACTTATTAGAATTGAAGCATTTAGGTTTCCCCTTGTGCTTACACTCACCAAAGTGGTACTTAGAGCACACCTTGCACAGAGGTTTTGTAACTTCTTGACTCATTGGTTGAGTTGAATTCACATTTTGATAGGGATTCAGAAAAGGTTTCTGTTGAAACTTGGATTTTGATTCCTACTTCTTACCCTTGGGATTCCAATTTTTTCTGAAATATGGATGGACCAGAATGAGCACTGATTTTGTTTTGCTTTTTTGAATTCATAGAGAGTGAGGCAAAAGCTCTCTTAATTGTATCAACATTGTGCAAATCGTACCGTTGTTCTTGGCTCTTTAAGATTGCAACAATCGCCTGCAATTTTACAGTCTCCAAGCATTTTGTATTCTCAATAACCAGACATATATGATCATATGGTTTACTAAGACTAATCAAAACCTTCTGCACAAGTCTTTCATTAGGGAGAATTTCACCAAATGTTTTCATCTGATTAATGAACTCATTTAGTCTTGTAAGATACCCAGATAAAGGCCCATTATCACACATTCTAGCATATTCAAACTCACGCCTAAGGTTTTGAAGTTTTACTGATCTAACCTGATCGCCACCATGGCACCCTTCATACAACAGATCCCATGCCATATTTATTATTTCAGCGTTAGTGATTCGAGAGAAATTTTGATTAGAGACTGCATTTTGGATAATTCCTAGGGCCCTTGCGTTCTTCATCAACACAGTAGCCATTTCTTCATCGATTTCATCCTCTAATGATCTTCAACCTTCCTTTTCTTCTTCGAATAGGAAGTTATAACTCCCTTTTCAACCAGACTCCACAACCTATGTGATTTGAAAATTGTCACCATCTTAATTCTCCATAACTCATAGTTCTCATCGGAGAAAATTGAATTCTCACTTCTGAGCCTCCATATCCAGATATCGTTGATCTGAATTAGTTGAATATAGGTTTCAGATGGTAACGGAGCTCTGATGATCTTCATAGAGCTTCAAGGTAGCTACGATTTAGCTCACATATTCACAGTTTCATGCCCAAATTCAAAAAATCGAACCTGACTCTGAGGCCATGTTGTGATTTGCAAAAGACTAGTTATGAATAATAGCTGAAGAATAGAAAAATAGGAAGGATAACAATGGAGGAATTTTCTTGAAGGTTTCCCTCTCTGAAAAATCTAGCAGAGCATATTCTTATTCATTTTACTACACTTCACACACACTCTGTGCTTTTCATAACCATTCGAATCCAAGGTGGATTCTCTCTTCACAAAACAATCTCAGCCTTACATTTAGTTAGCTGCTAGGATCATTACTGTTAGACAAATAAGGAATATGGTTGGAGTCCTTGTGTAATTGTATATAATATTATTATTGGAAGAATAAGCCGTCCTACAGCCGTCAAGCCGTCCTACAGCCGTCCTACCTTGTCCTACCTACACACTAGCTGTCCTACAGCCGTCAAGCCATCCTACAGCCGTCCTACCTTGTCCTACCTACACACTAGGACGACTACCTTGTCCTCTACAGCCGTCCTACCTTGTCCTACCTACACACTAGGACGGCTACCTTGTCCTACCTACACATTTGTATCATGTATATATATCCTTGTAATCTTGTAGAGAAAAATTAATGAGAAAAAACATTCTCTTCCATATTTTCCACAAAGCATTCTTTTCCATATTTTCTACACATTCTCTTCCATATTTTCTACATGGTATTCTTGACAGTGGTGTTACGGATCATATTACTTCTTCCGCTTCATGTTTGGTTAATCGTTCTCCTTCACATTTGCCGCCTGTTTCTTTGCCTAGTGGTGCTTCCGCTCCCATTACTTTTACTGGCACTCTTCCTTTAAATTCATCAGTTACTTTGAAGGATGTTTTATGTGTCCTTAATTTCCGAGTGGACCTTTTATCGGTTGGTAAACTTACAGATGGATTATCGTGTTCCATAACCTTCTTTCCTTCTTGGTGTGTTTTGCAGGACTTGGTTTCGAAGGCGATGATTGGTGTGGGTAAGCGACGTGGCGATCTGTATTACCTTGTGGCCCTTACCTCTTCTCTCCCCACCCGTCAACCTCTCTGCAACATCATTACCATCCCCTCCTCCCTCTGGCATAGGCGTCTTGGTCACCCCTCCTCCACTCGTTTGCAAGCTTTAGCATCTAGCTCTCTTAACTGTACTTTTGATTCTAGTCATATTTGTGATGTTTGTCCGTTGGCAAAACAAACTCGTCAACCTTTTCTTTTGAGTTCAATTTCATCAACTTTCCCTTTTGCTTTAATTCATTGTGATATTTGGGGCCCGAATCGTCAATCTTCTCTTTCTGGTGCTCATTATTTCTTAACCATTGTGGATGATTTTTCTCGCCTTACGTGGGTCTTCCTCATGAAAAATAAATCCGACACTCAACAATTAATTAAGGATTTTTTTGCTTATGTCACTACCTAATTCCGCACTACCATCCAATGCATTCGTACTGACAATGGTGGTGAATTTTTATCTCTTCGTAGTTTTTTCTCTGATCATGGGGTGCTTTTACAAACTTCTTGTGTTTATACCCCCCAACAAAATGGCGTTGTTGAAAGAAAACATCGTCATCTTCTTGAAACCGCTCGCGCCCTTCGTTTTCAATCCCATCTTCCTATCAAGTTTTGGGGGGAATGTGTTCTTACCGCTACTTATCTCATCAATCGTCTCCCTACCCGTCTTCTCCATCATAAATCCCCATTTGAGGTTCTCTTTTCGAAAACCCCATCTTATGACCACTTTCGCGTCTTTGGTTGTCTGGCATATGCCACCTCTATCACTCCCACCACCAAATTTTCCCCTCGAGCTCATCGTTGCATTTTTCTCGGTTATCCTCATGGACAAAAGGCCTATACCTTTTACGATCTCGACAATCACCGCATTTTCACTAGTCGAGACGTTATCTTTCACGAAACTACTTTCCCTTATGCCGTTTCTCACCCTCCTATCCCATCCTCTTCGCCTACCCTACCCATCCCACCCCCTCTAGACTTTACATATAACCCACCACCTTCCTCCCCTTCCACGCCTCCCACAGATTCCCTTGCTGCCCCATTACCCGTTCCTCCCCATGCCCCTGCCCTCTCGGCATCCCCTCCTTCCCCCTCCCCGCTACTTCCTTACCTTTCACCCTTTTACCCACGGACATCCCTACCCCCCCACTACCTACTAATCCTCCCCTTCCCCGCACCTCTTCCCGTGCCCATAAACATCCATCCTATTTAAAAGACTACGTTTGCTCGCAGGTGATTCTGCCATCCCACCCATCTTCGACTTCGCAACCCGGTTCTACACAAGGTACGCGATATCCACTTTGTAATTTTCTCTCTTATCACCGTTACTCTCCCAGACATTTTTCTTACATTAACTCTGTCAGTCGGACTGTGGAGCCTTCCTCCTTTGCCGAGGCTGCCATTGACCCCAATTGGCAACGTGCTATGACTGAGGAGCTTCAAGCTTTACATGCTAATGGTACTTGGACTTTAACTTCCTTGCCCCCTGGCAAAATTCCCATTGGTTGTAAGTGGGTGTACAAACTCAAGCACAATTCTGACGGCTCTATTGATCGCTACAAAGCTCGTTTGGTTGATAAAGGCTTCACTCAGGCTGAAGGTATTGATTATCATGACACTTTTTCTCCTACTGCTAAGATGATTACGGTGCGTTGTCTTCTTGCTTTTGCTGCTAGTCAGTCTTGGTCTCTTCATCAGCTTGATGTTAATAATGCTTTCTTACATGGTGACTTACATGAAGAAATCTATATGTCTCATCCTCCTGGTCTTCGGCGACAGGGGGAGAATCTTGTGTGTCGCCTTCACAAGTCACTTTATGGTCTTAAGCAGGCTTCTCGCCAATGGTTTGCCAAATTCACTAGTGCCATCATTTCTGCCGGTTTTCAACAATCCAAAGCTGACTATTCATTGTTCACTAAAAAGTCTGGTATTTCTTTCACAGCTTTGCTCATTTATGTGGATGATATTGTGATTACAGGCAATGATGCTAGTGCCATTAATTCTCTGAAGTCTTTTCTCCGTGATCATTTTCGGATAAAAGACCTTGGTGATTTAAAATATTTTTTGGGTATTGAGGTTTCTCGTTCCAAACAAGGGATTTATATTTCTCAACGCAAGTATACATTAGAGATTCTCAAGGACTATGGTTTTTTGGGAGCACGACCCATTGCTTTTCCTATGGATGACACAAAATTATCTAATAAAGGAGAACTTCTCAAGGATCATGAAAAGTATCGACGATTAGTAGGTCGGTTAATATATCTCACTATCACTCGGCCGGATATCACCTATTCTGTGCATGTTCTAAGCCGTTTTATGCACGAGCCAAGGATATCTCATATGGATGCTGCGCTTCGTATTGTTCGTTATTTGAAGGCTACTCCAGGTCAAGGTTTATTATTTCGTTCTGACAACCAAACCAAGTTAACTGCGTTTTGTGATTTTGATTGGGCAGGTTGCCCTATCACTCGTCGTTCGACTACTGGGTATTGTGTATTCTTGGGCGGTTCTTTGATTTCTTGGCGGACGAAATGACAGAAAACCGTTTCGCTCTCTTCAGCAGAGGCGGAATATAGGGCCATGGCAGGTGCTTGTTGCGAGATAGTTTGGCTTCGTTTTTTGTTGAAGGATTTGAACATTCCTTTGGATGGTCCTTCCATTTTATTTTGTGATAATCAAGCAGCGTTACATATAGCTGCCAATCCTGTTTTTCATGAACGAACTCGTCACATTGAGATGGATTGTCACTTTATACGAGATAAGATTGTAGATGGCACAATAGAGACCAAGCATGTGGGTACGGCACAACAGTTGGCAGACTTGTTTACCAAACCTCTTGGGAAAGAAAAGTTTTCGGGTATGTTACGCAAGTTGGGAGTTCTTGACATCCACTCTCCAACTTGAGGGGGAGTGTTAGACAAATAAAGAATATGGTTGGAGTCCTTGTGTAATTGTATATAATATTATTATTGGAAGAATAAGCCGTCCTACAGCCGTCCTACCTTGTCCTACCTACACACTAGCCGTCCTACCTTGTCCTACCTACACACTAGGACGACTACCTTGTCCTCTACAGCCGTCCTACCTTGTCCTACCTACACACTAGGACGGCTACCTTGTCCTACCTACACATTTGTATCATGTATATATATCCTTGTAATCTTGTAGAGAAAAATTAATGAGAAAAAGCATTCTCTTCCATATTTTCCACAAAGCATTCTCTTCCATATTTTCTACACATTCTCTTCCATATTTTCTACAATTACATCTGGCATTATTTGCCTTACTATATTAGAGCTGCACACTTGGTATTTAGACTTAAGATACACAAATTTAATTCACATCTGATTTCCTAACCAACTATAGACTTACAATTCAACAAACGGATGAAGATCCATCCTCCTTCATCTTCAACTTAGCTTTCTCCTTCTTCTTCTTCTTTCATTATGAGATTACGTTCTCTTTGTCTGCTAGCTTCCAAATCTCATACGATTTGAAGATAGTAATCATCCTGACTTTCTAGAATTCAAATTCCGTTGCATAAAAAAAGGGAGCTCGTAGTTCATTGCTTCTAGATGCAGCCATCTAGCTCGAATCGGAATGAAGTCAAGAGATTTCTCATTGGATTTTCTCACAAAAATTTCATAGAACAAATACCCAGTTCAGAATCGAACTTGAGCTCTAGATACCATGTTACAATCTCTCTTTGTATTCAAATGAATTTCTGGGAAATAACCAGATGAAGGAAGAAGAACGTAAAACGAAGAAAAATGGTGAAACAAAAACTTGGATCCCAATCTCAAAGAGCATGAAACATGCTATCTATGTGTGTATTTCATTCCATCACAAGAGTACAAATCAGCCGTTAGGCTAGAGAGAATATAGGAAAGCCTATGAGTTCATCCTACCATGCATTTACAAAGCCTTATAAGACCTTGTCGCTTGCTCAACATCTGAGCCTAAGACTAAAGATACAATCTCGGCCCTTGATAGCTATTGCCACATCAACAAGTTGTTAATTAAAGCTGAACATAACAGTTTAGAATTTATTAACCAACGGTTGTTATGATAGAGTCACATCAACAAGTTGTTAATTAAATCAAAAGCAGATCAGCTATATAGCCTGCATGATGTATGATAAGTCCATATTATACCATATATTTTACCTTTATTTTTGTTATAGTTTATTTATTATTTTGGTAGAATTTTGATACTTTGTTATATATTTTCAATGTAGGACATTCGACTTCCTCTAAAGCAAAAAGTGATCGAACAGATGAATTTTGGAGTGATTCCAATTGGAGAATGTTCGTGAGTCTTTCAAGATGATTGTGTCAAAATTTCAGATTTTTCTACCAAGCCGTTTGACCGAGACGATGAAATAAAAGGCCAACGCACATCTTTCCTAGATTGACGTTTTTGGGTATTTTGGAGGTCAAGATGACATATTTTGAGGAATATTCCTTCTGAGGATTTGTTTGGGACGTCTCAAGTTTAAAAAGAAACTTTTGGGACCAAATCGGAGTTGATTTGGTCGGTCAAAAGAAGGATTTTCTGAGAAGTCCAAATTTTAGTTTAAATTGGAAATCTTTTATTTTCTGTTTTATTATTTTATTATGTTTCATAGTTTTATTCTAAGATCTTTTAGGGCTTTATTTTGTATTAGTATAAATAAGGCTATTAAGCCATTAGGAAAAGAGGAAGGGAGGAGAACGCATGCACCACTTAGAGATCTTTTCAAGTTTATTTTCAAGGGGTTTTCTATCCATGTTGATAATAATATTTTATTTTATGATTGTTCGTTATTAGTTTCGTTTGTTAGGGCGAGGCCACCAGCCTTAACAAGAATATATAGTTTATTTTTAATTTACTTATGATATTATGCATGCAAGTTTTGAATTATTAATCACCGGTCTAAACTATCTAATTGTCTTAATGATTAGCCACTATTACGATATTTAGAAAAGTAATTTGATGCAATTTTGACGAAAGGTTGTTCCTGAAATTGGCTCTGGCTTCTTGTGGTTAAAATGTGTAACTTACTAGGATGGATGACACGTCTTAAGAGTTATATTGTTTTTAAAAATGATTTCACAAAGCTTAATGAGTCTTGCATGTTCATATTTGATCTGGACGCCACGGATGGGTTGCATGTTAGATATACATTTTATTTTGAAGGTTCCAAGTAGGATATACTTTAAGAAAACTTAACATTCAAATATGTACGTGTAAGTCATAAGTAATTGGAAGAAATAAGTAAGATTGTTAAGATGAAGACCGAACCCTAGTGCTCAAATTTATTTTTAAAACTATTTTCTTCTGTTTTCTTTACTTTCCCAATTTATTTAATTATTTTTAATTAAATTTGCTTTTAATATTTTAGGTCATAAAATCAACCACTTTCCAACTTTATTTTCAAATAATTAATTAAGATTTTCTATTTATATAAATTATTTATTCAATTCATGTGAAGAACAACTTTACTTGAGCTGCTATACTACGATAATATTGTACTCTTGCAAATATTTTTAAGTGTTTTTATCTAAGTGGTAAAAATTCCTATCAAGAAATTTGCGAGTACTCTTGATAACTGTTGCCGCATCAACAAATTGTTAATTAAAGCTAAACATAACAGTTTAGTATTTATTAACCAACAAAATGCTCTGTGTGGTTGTTATGATAGAGTCCCGCAGAAAGGAGCTCCTGATCAAAAGCAGATCAGCTGTATAGCCTGCATGATGTACGTAGAATATATTTGAGGTATGCACGCTTGCATTCATGCCATGCTTAGGAGAGATGCAATTATTCAGACAAATATCTTCCAGAAGGCGCCACAATAGCTAGTACCCTACGAATAATCAAACCCAGGAAACCCATCCCCCGATCCACTCCATCTCCTCCAATCTCTTCACCTCCCCTCCCATCCATCCCACCCCACCCCCACCTACCCCGCAACCCCCCCACCCCATCCCCACCTCACCCGCAACCCCCGCCACCCTACCCCACTCACCTATTTTCGGGTGAGGAACATTGTCATACCATATCTAGAAACAGAGAACATCACCAATACATTATTGACTGCAAGTAAACAGAATATGCCAACAACCACTTCACATTTCCACAAACACTTTCCCAGAAAGGAAAATTATGATTTTTTTTCTCGGAAATTTAAATTCAAAGCCAACTGCTTCAAGTATCAAATCCAACAACGAACCGAATCACCCATCTTCTTCATTCAAATCAACAAACCCATTTGAGAAAATCCAAGAACAAACCAAATCACCCACCTTCTTAAATCAAATCAACAAAACCCATTTGAGAAAAACCAGAAACAAATCTTACCAAAGTACAAATCTCACCATGTCCCTGCTCTGAGGCCACGGAACCGGCACCTTGTACCCTTTGGGAACCGGCTCCAGGCACAGCGGGGTTGGAGGGTGCGGGAGGAGAGATGGGTTGGGAGGAGGAGGGGGAGGTCTGGAGATCGGAGTAGAAGAAGTGAGGGTAAGGGACGTTGGTGGTGGTGTTGGTGAAGAGGATGATGGTGATGCAGGTGAGTGGGAGTAAGAGTGTGAAAACGAAAGGGAACTTTCGCTCTTCGAAAAAGCTGGGGACTGAGATTCCCATTGGAACTTTCGCTCTTCGAAAAAGCTAGGGACTGAGATTCCCATTGGTGGGTGGGGTGGGGTGGCAGGGTTGCGGGGGAGGTGGGGTTGGGGTGCGGCTGGGTTGGGATGGGTTGGGGTTTTTAGATCGGAGGGGAGATGAAGAGAGTGGAGGAGAGGGAGTGGGTCCCGGGGGGAATGGGTTTTTGGGTTTGATGTTTTTATTTTTTTACTTTTTTTTTAATAAGATAAATATTATCTATGTATATAAAGTGGACATTCTATAAGAATTTCATAAATTACAATTGAACCAAAAGAAGTTAGAGTATTTAACGATATTTTTATTTTGAATGAATTTAATATTTAAAATTATAGTAAAAAACAAAAACAAAACCTCCAACGTTAGTGGGTGGTTTCATGTCTTTAGTTCCATTTTATTTTTTTTATAAAATAATTTTTTAAAAATATGTAAATTAATTATTTAAATAAAAAAATATAAAAAGGGCAATTGCCACACGCGTATGTGTGTGGCTAACTTTTTACTTTTTTATCATGTGACACAAATTTGACAACCACATCAGCACAAATGTGGATTCTTCTATATTTGTCACGTCATCACTTAACGGTTTACTTAATAGATTTTCTAACGGATGTATGAAATTGAAATAAAATGATAAGTCAATGTATGAAATTAAAATGTTTTAAAGATGTTGTAAGAAATTGAAATCAACCCCAAACCTGAGAGGGTAAAATGTAATTTACCCAAATGAATATGTAGACACTAGAGAGAGTTCCAAGAAAGATAACGCATCGGGATAGGTAGTTTTTTGGCCTTGAACCTTCTGTAGTGGAGTTCTATTGGATTTACTTGGCTAACCAGTGAACGTGATATCTTGAATTGTTCAGCCGTTATGTAAACCTAGACAATAGTACTCACACATTACCCTCCTAAACATACGTTGGTTCGATCGGTTGTGTTCCTTTCGGCCTAAACAATTCCTGGTTTCTCATGAGTGCTTTAGAGAATTAAGTCCTTTAGAAATTCTCATAGGACGACCCCATTCCTCACTCAAGGTAGATGACTTCCCATTAAGAGTATCCTGCATTACCTTACTTGGACGTTTAAGTCTTCCAAGCTATAGGAATCATTAAAAGCATAATGCTTAACCTAATTTCAATGGTAGGCAACACTGTTATCATCACGGGACATGTGTAGAAGAGTATATCTCCGCAGTACTATACTTCGAGTTGTCATAATTTAGTTGTCCCTTTTGAACCTAGATCTTGGGATCTCCAGTCAACTAGGTTGGGTTTCCACTATGACTACTCTAATTACGGCTTTTAACCCATTCTATTTGATGACAGAACTTAGACTCTAGTTAATCTTTTTAAAATTGGATCCATTAGGTTGACTATTCCTTTTTGTGCGTACTTCCATCTTATAAAAATTGTATTTCATTCGAGAGTAGTTGTTTTTCCATATTAAGTCCTTATTACATACTGCATATGCTCCTTGAAAACATATGTCCGGACTTACTAAGTAGTTTACTTGACTAACATTTGGGTATGGTCCCCCAAGGTATTTGTAGAAAAAAAACTCCAGTTTTTCCATATACCTTAAAAAATTACTAATCATAAGATTTAATTTACGAAGTCCAGTGAATTAATCACTATGAATTACAAAACAAATTACTTTTTGTTTCTTCTTACATAGATACTTAGTCTCAAGGATAAGACATACCCCCACTATTCCCTCACATTGTAGCTGCCTTTTAATGTTATCAATAATTTAATTTAGTTTCATACTTCAATAAATACATGTGAAAGATAGGTTCTCTGTCTATCTATACTTCCAGGCTTTGAGACCTCATTAGTCTTCTTGGGATAAGCATGTATTTTCATACCACAGTGATTGTGTCTCACAATAACACATCTCCTTTTATCGTTACGTTGGATTGATTATGTGAGAATCACAAGATTCATTTTACAATTGACAATTTTTCATGAAACTTAGTTGATCATCATGAAAACCACGCATATATCAAATTCACTTTGATAGACCCACCATGGGTATAGATTACCAGTTTGGTGGCGTCTCCAAGTAGTTGATACTGTGGGTACACATATCTAACGGAAGAGAGACACAACTCCTAAAACCCGCTCATTCTTTTGGAAAAGAACCAAATGATCCATACAAAGTTTGCTCTTTCGCAAGAAGTTGTCTGCTTTTAGAATGCAAACAACGAATCGCTTGTGAGAATATATATATATTCTTAATTTTACAAACTTACACACATCATGCATATCACTTACTGTCAGTGATTGGCCAAATATAAGTGCATAAGTTGGCTCCAGAGATGCATAAAAATTAAATATTTAAAACAGAACAAATGAGTTTAAACAAATCATCCAACAAAAATGATTTGCACCGCTTCACTAACGCAGATGTCTAACACGAGTTCCATACTGATGTGTCTCTAACTGGACATAAACAAACTTTGATCATTCATTCAAGTTTCTCAACACAATAAGATCAACACAACGAGTTAAATAAATATTGGTAGTACTAGAAACTTTATTTATTTAATATTAACCTTGATTACTGTAGAAAAAGGTATGTAGGCTAAAAAATATATTTGTTATTGATACGTGAATGTGGAAAAATGGAAGATAATGCAAATGGAAGAGAATGCTTATGGAAGAGAATACAAATGGAAGAGAATGCTTATTTTTTTATTATTTCTCTACAATATTACAAGGATATATATACATGATACAAATGTGTAGGTAGGACAAGGTAGCCGTCCTAGTGTGTAGGTAGGACAAGGTAGGACGGCTGTAGAGAACAAGGTAGCCGTCCTAGTGTGTAGGTAGGACAAGGTAGGACGGCTGTAGGACGGCTTATTCTTCCAATAATAATATTATATACAATTACACAAGGACTCTAACCATATTCCTTATTTGTCTAACACTCCCCCTCAAGTTGGAGAGTGGATGTCAAGAACTCCCAACTTGCGTAACATACCTGAAAACTTTTCTTTCCCAAGAGGTTTGGTAAACAAGTCTGCCAACTGTTGTGCCGTACCCACATGCTTGGTCTCTATTGTGCCATCTACAATCTTATCTCGTATAAAGTGACAATCCATCTCAATGTGACGAGTTCGTTCATGAAAAACAGGATTGGCAGCTATATGTAACGCTGCTTGATTATCACAAAATAAAATGGAAAGACCATCCAAAGGAATGTTCAAATCCTTCAACAAAAAACGAAGCCAAACTATCTCGCAACAAGCACCTGCCATGGCCTTATATTCCGCCTCTGCTGAAGAGAGCGAAACGGTTTTCTGTCGTTTCGTCCGCCAAGAAATCAAAAAACCGCCCAAGAATACACAATACCCAGTAGTCGAACGGCGAGTGATAGGGCAACCTGCCCAATCAGAATCACAAAACGCAGTTAACTTGGTCTGGTTGTCAGAACGAAATAATAAACTTTGACCTGGAGTAGCCTTCAAATAACGAACAATACGAAGCGCAGCATCCATATGAGATATCTTTGGCTCGTGCATAAAACGGCTTAGAACATGCACAGAATAGGTGATATCCGGCCGAGTGATAGTGAGATATATTAACCGACCTACTAATCGTCGATAATTTTCAGGATCCTTGAGAAGTTCTCCTTTATCAGATAATTTTGTGTCATCCATAGGAAAAGCAATGGGTCGTGCTCCAAAAAAACCATAGTCCTTGAAAATCTCTAATGCATACTTGCGTTGAGAAATATAAATCCCTTGTTTGGAACGAGAAACCTCAATACCCAAAAAATATTTTAAATCACCAAGGTCTTTTATCCGAAAATGATCACGGAAAAAAGACTTCAGAGAATTAATGGCACTAGCATCATTGCCTGTAATCACAATATCATCCACATAAATGAGCAAAGCTGTGAAAGAAATACCAGACTTTTTAGTGAACAATGAATAGTCAGCTTTGGATTGTTGAAAACCGGCAGAAATGATGACACTAGTGAATTTGGCAAACCATTGGCGAGAAGCCTGCTTAAGACCATAAAGTGACTTGTGAAGGCGACACACAAGATTCTCCCCCTGTCGCCGAAGACCAGGAGGAGGAGACATATAGATTTCTTCATGTAAGTCACCATGTAAGAAAGCATTATTAACATCAAGCTGATGAAGAGACCAAGACTGACTAGCAGCAAGAGCAAGAAGACAACGCACCGTAATCATCTTAGCAATAGGAAAAAAAGTGTCATGATAATCAATACCTTCAGCCTGAGTGAAGCTTTTAGCAACCAAACGAGCTTTGTAGCGGTCAATAGAGCCGTCGGAATTGTGCTTGAGTTTGTACACCCACTTACAACCAATGAGAATTTTGCCAGGGGGCAAGGAAGTTAAAGTCCAAGTACCATTAGCATGTAAAGCTTGAAGCTCCTCAGTCATAGCACGTTGCCAATTGGGGTCAGTGGCAGCCTCGGCAAAGGAGGAAGGCTCCACAGTCCGACTGACAAAGTTAATGTAAGAAAAATGCCTGGGAGAGTAACGGTGATAAGAGAGAAAATTACAAAGTGGATATCGCGTACCTTGTGTAGAACAGGGTTGCGAAGTCGAAGATGGGTGGGATGGCAGAATCACCTGCGAGCAAACGTAGTCTTTTAAATAGGATGGAGGTTTATGGGCACGGGAAGAGGTGCGGGGAAGAGGAGGATTGGTAGGTAGTGGGGGGGGGGGTAGGGATGTCCGTGGGTAAAAGGGTGAAAGGTAAGGAAGTAGCGGGGGGGGGGGGGGGAAGGAGGGGATGCCGAGAGGGCAGGGGCATGGGGAGGAACGGGTAATGGGGCAGCAAGGGAATCTGTGGGAGGCGTGGAAGGGGAGGAAGGTGGAGGAGGGTGAGGCGTCGGGGCAGGAAGGGGTGGGTTATATGTAAAGTCCAGAGGGGGTGGGATGGGTAGGGTAGGCGAAGAGGATGGGATAGGAGGGTGAGAAACGGCATAAGGGAAAGTACTTTCGTGAAAGATGATGTCTCGACTAGTGAAAATGCGGTGATTGTCGAGATCGTAAAGGGTATAGGCCTTTTGTCCATGAGGATAACCGAGAAAAATGCAACGATGAGCCCGAGGGGAAAATTTGGTGGTGGGAGTGACAGAGGTGGCATATGCCAGACAACCAAAGACGCGGAAGTGATCATAAGATGGGGTTTTCGAAAAGAGAACCTCAAATGGGGATTTATGATGGAGAAGACGGGTAGGGAGACGATTGATGAGATAAGTAACGGTAAGAACACATTCCCCCCAAAACTTGATAGGAAGATGGGATTGAAAACGAAGGGCGCGAGCGGTTTCAAGAAGATGACGATGTTTTCTTTCAACAACGCCATTTTGTTGGGGGGTATAAACACAAGAAGTTTGTAAAAGCACCCCATGATCAGAGAAAAAACTACGAAGAGATAAAAATTCACCACCATTGTCAGTACGAATGCATTGGATGGTAGTGCGGAATTGGGTAGTGACATAAGCAAAAAAATCCTTAATTAATTGTTGAGTGTCGGATTTATATTTCATGAGGAAGACCCACGTAAAGCGAGAAAAATCATCCACAATGGTTAAGAAATAATGAGCACCAGAAAGAGAAGATTGACGATTCGGGCCCCAAATATCACAATGAATTAAAGCAAAAAGGAAAGTTGATGAAATTGAACTCAAAAGAAAAGGTTGACGAGTTTGTTTTGCCAACGGACAAACATCACAAATATGACTAGAATCAAAAGTACAATTAAGAGAGCTAGATGCTAAAGCTTGCAAACGAGTGGATGAGGGGTGACCAAGACGCCTATGCCAGAGGGAGGAGGGGATGGTAATGATGTTGCAGAGAGGTTGACGGGTGGGGAGAAAAGAGGTAAGGGCCACAAGGTAATACAGATCGCCACGTCGCTTACCCACACCAATCATCGCCTTCGAAACCAAGTTCTGCAAAACACACCAAGAAGGAAAGAAGGTTATGGAACACGATAATCCATCTGTAATTTTACCAACCGATAAAAGGTCCACTCGGAAATTAGGGACACATAAAACATCCTTCAAAGTAACTGAGGAATTTAAAGGAAGAGTGCCGGTAAAAGTAATGGGAGCGGAAGCACCACTAGGCAAAGAAACAGGCGGCAAATGTGAAGGAGAACGATTAACCAAACATGAAGCGGAAGAAGTAATATGATCTGTAGCACCACTGTCAAGAATCCATTGACCATGACGAGAGGTGACAGGTAACAAACCTTGGGCAAAATCAGTAGTGAGCACGGCATTGGCCTGATGAGGGGTGGTGGTGTCACGTAGAGCAGCTATAACACGGGAGTGCTGCTCGGCAGAGAGGTCAGGCATGGCAAGCTGCAAGTCATGCAAAGTGGGCTGGGTCCCGTGCACTTGGTAGGTCGCTGGAGTAGAAGAGGAGGTGGGGGCCTGGGTGCCTTGCACGTGATGGGCCTGGATGAAATTATGGGGCCGGGAAGCAGAAAACCGTGGCTGCCGGGGAGGACTGGAAGGTGCATGGCTGCGGGAAGAACTGGAAGCAGTGGCAAGGTGCGGTGGTCGCCACGGTTGGCCATGGAGGGGATGGCCAACGGGATAGCCATGAAGTTTATGGCAGGTGTCTCGGGTATGATAATCAAAATTGCAGTAGGTGCAGTGGAGGGGAGGACGAGCAGAAGAGGGACGGGACGGGCCACGAACAGCCATGGGAACGGCAAAGAAAGCTGCCGAAAAAAAAAAAAATTAGGGTTAGGGTTATAAACCTGCTCTGTATACCATGTAGAAAAAGGTATGTAGGCTAAAAAATATATTTGTTATTGATACGTGAATGTGGAAAAATGGAAGATAATGCAAATGGAAGAGAATGCTTATGGAAGAGAATACAAATGGAAGAGAATGCTTATTTTTTTATTATTTCTCTACAATATTACAAGGATATATATACATGATACAAATGTGTAGGTAGGACAAGGTAGCCGTCCTAGTGTGTAGGTAGGACAAGGTAGGACGGCTGTAGAGAACAAGGTAGCCGTCCTAGTGTGTAGGTAGGACAAGGTAGGACGGCTGTAGGACGGCTTATTCTTCCAATAATAATATTATATACAATTACACAAGGACTCTAACCATATTCCTTATTTGTCTAACAATTACAACAACCATTACACATTAGCTTTGAGCACGACCACCATTACTTGTTCCTTAGGAAAAACAGTCGTCACGTTCATTTTGAACATACCACCGCTAAGGTACCGTTTTCCCACTTACATTCCATTCTTGGTGAGAACAAACTTAAGAGACTCAAAAGCCATTTTGAACCCATTCTTGCTAGGCAATGATCCAGTAACCAGGTTCGTCCGAATGTCAGGAACATGAAGCACTTTATTGAGAGTGATCTCCTTCCCAGATGCCATTTTCAGAACCATGTTCCCTTGGCCTTCAACATTGAAAGTGGAAGAATTTCCCATAAACAGATGCTTTTTATCATCATTATTTTCATAGGTAGAGAACATGTTTCTATCAGAACAAATGTGACGTGTAGCACCATTATCCACCCACCATTCTTTAATGTTGCTCACCAAATTAACTTCAGACACGAGTCGTTATATTCTGGGAGGCGAGCGCTAGTAACCATTAGCACCTGTGTGGGGCATAATTCGTCGTTATATTCTGGGAGGCAAGTGTTGGACGCTCTAACCTTAAGCAAATTATGCCCCACATGTGCTAATGGTTACTAGAGCTCACCTCCCAAGATACAACGACTTCACTTCCTTGTGAAAGCAACACTTCAATTCTCAAGGATTCTTGAACCAGATTATGCAGGAATGTAAGTGTGAATTTACTTAGGAATTGGCTAATTTCCTAGACTTGTAATTGTGTCCTCGTTTCATAGATTTAGGCCTAGTTTTTAGGCAAATTAATTTGGGGCACATGACTTATCCAGATTGAGCAGATCAAGGGTTGACTATGTCTACAAGGTAATTTGCATTTGCATATCATATTAGGAAAACTATATTTTTGTGATTTAGTTTTATTAGGAATGAAATTCATAATAAAATCAATCAGCAGAATTGTTTTCCTCCTTTTCACGTTAAAACCAATTCTAATTTTTCCTACTCTTTTTGGAACGTGTTTTCTCTTGTTTAAAAAAACAAAGCTTGAAGACCTTTGTTACTCACTTCTGCAAAAACTGATTTGAGGGATTTATATTTGAGAGAAGCAAATGTGAATTCATGGAAAATTAGAATGATAAAGCAACTTTGTGAAGCTTTTCATTTCTTGTTTGGATCTTCATATTTCATATTCCATATTGGTAGCTGTGTGCAATGGAAGTTGTGTGATGGCATGCTTGTTCATGAGGATCATCGATTCGAGAGAGTTCAAGCAAGGACCGAGTAAGGCAAGACAAAAGTATTGGGTAGATTCTTGTTTAGAGTTTATCATCTTGATCTTGTAATAGTCCATTATTAGTGGATTTCTAGAGGTTTTTCCCGGTTGGGTTTTTTCCTCGTACCATTGGGTACAAAAATCCTTGTGCTAATTTACTTATGCTGCAAGATTTTATTAGTTTGATTTGGAATTGAAATCCTTGTCCAATCATATTCTGGTTATCTATTTACGCTACCTAAGGCACGATTTCAAGGAACCCTCTCAAAAAATGGGATGATGAAATCCTAATGTCTTTCTATTGGTATCAATATGCAATGAATGGAATGAAAATTGAACTAATAAACCTGATGAGTGTTCCTATATTTATAGATGCAGATGAATCTCTTCCAAAAGAGTGTGTCCCAACTTGAAGAGTCAACCAATGTATCATTTTGGATAAAAGGATGCAATTGATAACTCATCTATTTGAACTTTGAAAGGAGACATTCCTTGGAAGGGAATGTACGTCCCTTTGAATCTGACCCCAAATCAAATTCCTAATAAATATTTGAATAAATAATATACTGAAAATATCATATTGGGCTCTGACCAAAAATAAAGAAATTTAATGTCAAATTTTATATCAAATTTCCAACATAGTTATCTTCCAGCCACTTGAGCTCATCTATCTGCCGCCCAAATCCTCCAATTAGAGTACAGGTGTAACCGCAACTCTTCCACTATAAATAGAAGTTTCAATTCGTGGTTTTACATCATGCAAAAGAATAGACAGCATGCAGTGCATGCAATATGGTTCTCCTAGGGTATGAGAGAGAGAGAGAGAGAGTAGAAAAGAAAAGAGAGTGGAAGAAACATATGGCGTTAGGATTGATGAGGAGCTTGTTCAAGTACGCGTGGAGTTTAGCTATTGCAGTAATAATGTAGGTCTTTGTTTTAGTTTTGGAATTGAGATAGGAGATTTATTGGAACTTATCACCATTAGTGTACTTGTCTTGTTTAAGCTTTTTGTGAAATGTGTAATACATGGTATGTTTATAACTGATATATAACTATTCATATTGGAACTTTGATATATTATTGTTATTTTTGATAATGTGGGTATGGTGATAATGCTGATTATATGCATATGTCATTGGATATTGTAGTGGATGATCTTTATTGGTATATTCAGAGATTGCGTAATGGAAATGGAAATATTCTTTGTGTGGTTGAGGACGACTCTCATAGGAACTAGCAAGGGTGGCAAAAGTGAAATTATAGGAATGGTACGAAGTAGTGGGCACTATGGCGACCGAGAAGAACAAGATGATTAACAAAACGGGTACTTGGGACGATTGAGTTACGGTTGTGGGTTTATATAATAGAGCTTTCGGTCCACTACTGTAGTGGTAAAATGCATGGTATAAAACATGCAAGTTCGCTTGTTTTATTATATAGATTAACGGGTTGGGTAATTGAAGCTATGCTACATTCATGATTTATCAGTTAAATGGTGATTAATGATAACATGTTATAATTGATTATGTGTGGAATGACACTCGGTTTAGCCTTGACAATTATCCTTGATAAGACTTATGTCCCTACTGAGCTGTGGTTTTGCTCACCCTATACATTTTAGACATTGTAGGTTTGGTACGAGAGCAATGAAGGGTAGATGAGTTGGGATTGTGTTAAATGAGGGATTTAACGATTTAATTTATTTTTGTACACCTTGTCATGTTTTGGAATTATCTTTATAAGAGAAGTTTGTTGTTCATTTTATTTTTTATTTTCATTTGCTAAGATTATTCACAATTGTCATCTGTTTCTTCTTTCAGATTGTCTTCAATATAGTGAATAATCGTAGATAAATCAATTTCTCTCTAACAAACGAAATCTGAAGGTATTGATCAAAAAACAAATATTGTAGAATGGTATGTCTATTGTGCCTCTACGTTATTGTTAATCAGTATATTTTTTTAGCTCGAAAACATTTTTCATGCGAGACTTTATTTTCTCGTTAGGTTAATTACGGCTTTTTCATGTGAGACATATAAATAGCTGCTTCATTTTGATGTTTCATAATATTATGGCTTGTTTGACAATCATTTGTTTTTTAGTTTTTAGTTATTTATGTTTGAGGTAAAGAGAAAGTATATGACACACCCCGACCGAGATCAGGACGTGCTGGCCGTCACGTGGAAGTGACGTAGCCATGTGCACAGTGCGGAAGCTAATAAAATAGTAATACAAATAGTGCGAATAAATAAAAACTGGCAACATAAGGTGATAAAAACAAGTGCTAGCGTATGTGAGACACAAGTTCAGAGCAATAAGCCTACAGCAGTCCAAAAGAAAAATGATGCGACAACAGTACACCCGAAGGTGACCCTACGCTGGTGATCGTCTGTCAGAAATGCCGGAAAAGCCCTCTGGGAGACCACCGAACCTGCTAGACAACTAGAACCTGGAGGGGCGCAAAACAAAAGCGTGAGTGGGCAAAAACAAAGCTTTTCGAAAACCATTTAATAAATAAGTTCCAACCCTTCGCCGTAAAACCTGTATACTTCCCAGAAAATAAACATATGTACGTATATATAAATATACCAATCATGCTCAATAATATGCCATGTTGGAACCTCATAATGAAATGCAAGTGCTCAGGTATAAATCATGTCAATAACACATAATCTGGCAGACGGAGTCACCTAACGTGACTTG
Organism: Pyrus communis; assembly: GCF_963583255.1. Classification (NCBI taxonomy): domain Eukaryota; kingdom Viridiplantae; phylum Streptophyta; class Magnoliopsida; order Rosales; family Rosaceae; genus Pyrus; species Pyrus communis. The sequence continues at coordinate 13,835,040 of NC_084816.1, read as the reverse complement.
TACAGCTGAATCTAGAGCTCAAATCTCAATCTCAATAACTAAACCTGCCCACGAGTCGGAACCTCATAATGAAATGCAAGTGCTCAGGTATAAATCATGTCAATAACACATAATCTGGTAGCCGGAGTCACCTAACGTGACCTGTACGGCTGAATCTAGAGCTCAAATCTCAATCTCAATAACTAAACCTGCCCACGAGTCGGAACCACCTAAAGTGGTCTGTACGACAGGCCTGGGTGTAACATATATATACGCTCAAGTGCTACGATCACGTGAAGGCTGTGCGAATAATCGCGGGTCACCTACGAGTCGGAACCACCTAATGTGGTTTGTACGACAGGATTGTGCACCTAACTTGGATCCAAGCTGAGCGTGTGGTGCGGGAGGTGAACATCACGTGAATGACTGTGCCTTACTCTGGGCGGGAGCACTAACACCGGGGGTGCAGGTTATGAGCTCTCTAAGCATCTTGAATCGCTACTGAATATAAACATGAATAACACTTACCTGGCACTTACCTGTGCGTCCACAGCACCCGATATGCGTATGTATGTATAAACAACTAATAATGCACGTAATGATGCATAAACAATGATAATATAGTGCATGGCATGAAACACATAACTCTTTCAATCAATTTCTGGGAAAAATAAATGTATATAGGTATATACGGAAAACCAAAAGCCCACTCACTGGTATGTGGAAGGGTCGTAGCCCCCCTGCCTCGAGTGACCACGCTCGTCCTCGGGATAGGTATCATCTATATGCAAAACAACTACAAAAACGTTAATTTTTAAAGCACATAACCAACCTTTCGTAATAACTTCTCATACAATGCTCAAATGGGGCAATTGAATATACCATCGTGCTCTACTCAACTTCAGGATCACACCCAAATTTTTAGAAAAATTTTCCACTGCCGCACGCGCCTGCCAAGGCACGGCCACACACGCAGGCACGTGCCTGGCACGCTGACGGCGTCAATTGACGCCGTAGGGAATATTCCGTCAGTTTTGACAGATTCCGTCAACGGCGTCAGGAATATTCCATCAGACTTGACGGAATAATCCGTCTCCTTCTCCGGCGAGCCTCCGGCGCTGGCGACGGTGCCGGAAAACTGGAAAATTTTCAAACTTCGATATCTTCTTCGTTTTTCACCCAAATTTGACAAAATTGGTACCAAAATAAAGCTTAGAACTAGGGGAACACAATTATACCACTTTTAAGGGTTAAAAACCACGAAATCTCACCTGTCAAAACAACCCAACTCCGGCCAACTTCGAAACCAGTGATCTCGACGTCCAAATCCTTCGAACGAACCACTCCGAGCCTCCTTGGGACCCCATCAAGCTTCCTACAAGCTTGAAATTTCCTAAAACGTGAGAAATCACGTGTGCATGAATAGTACCCAAATCGGGCTTCGTGGAATCGACGTGAAAACGATGGTGTTCTTACCTGAAAATGGTACGGTTGGACTCCTACAAGCCTCACGAGTTCGAATATGGTCTTGGTTTCCTTGATCTATGAAGGTTTAGTGTGCTTGTGTGTATGTCTATACGTTTTGAAGGGAAATGGGAGGAATGGGGCTCGGGACAATCACAGGGAAAGGGACAGAGGGGTAGGGAGTGTGGGAGTGTGAGTGTGTGGCCCAAAACATGCCAACATAACACAAAAACAACCAATAAACATAAAAGAAACGAACTAGGGGCAAAATTGTCCTTTCACACCTACGTTAAAATTTTTCTGGGACGGGCTGTCACAACCTACCCACCTTAATAGAATTTCGTCCCGAAATTCAAAACAACCAAATAACAACCCCTAGTGGTCAAAGAACAACCGAGGATACAAATCCCTCATCCGATCTTCTGTTTCCCACGTAGCTTCCTCGACTGAATGATTCCTCCACAAAACTTTCACTAGCATCACCGTCTTGTTCCTCAGAACTTTTTCCTTCCAATCGATGATCGTCACCGGTTCCTCGTCATAAGTCAAATCTGGATTAATTTCTAACGGTTGAGGAGGTATCACGTGAGACGGATCAGCAACATAATGTCGAAGCATAGACACGTGAAAAACGTTATGCACTCTAGCCAACTCCGGAGGCAACTCCAACCTGTAAGCTACCTCACCTGTGACCATGTATGGTCCGATGTAACAAAGAAACAAGCACTAAAGTTTGTGTTGATTAAGGGTTGTTCAAAGCAACTCTTATTTCTTCATACAACAATTTGTATTTGAAGAATTATGACATTAAAAGTGTTGTCCTTCTCATGTTAGACTTATCTAACATATTCTTCCAATGATACATTATCAATAGGAAGATTGTGAGGATGAGACTACTTAGTTACATCTACAAGCCATTAAAGACAATCTATGGGATTGTAGAACTAAGTCCGGAAATTAAAGCATTCGGCTTTTCTTTGTCAAGTTTTGGATAGCGTTTGCAAATATATTGGTAAACAAATACATAACGAATATAAATTGATTGATTTTAAGCCATTTGATTCGGGTCTTTAAATCAAATAGCACCACCCACAATTTTTGGCAAATTCCATATCCCTTATCGGAATTCGAGAGTTTTGTTGAACTCTTAGCAGGGTATGGGAGACTCACCATTACCAAGCCCACCTCACGATGATACGATATCGGTTAGCAAAAATAATGATGAGAGAATAACACTTTACTCATTTACAACTTTTGTAATTACCCATCTAGTTTGGCCTCTAGAGAATGTGGCCTCACGATGATACGATATCGGCACCATTGCACTTAGTTAAGTTATTCCCACCATGCTTAGTTCATGAAGGGGTTCAAGAATAGCCTCACAATGATATGATATCGGCCATCCTCGTTGCCTACACTTACCTCATCATATGTTTATGGACTCCTCCTGAGTGTAAGCATGCACTTTGTACTCCCCCATGATAGGGTGAAGCCGGTGTACAAGTCACAAACGATTGGAGCCCACCACGGTGGAAGGCCACGAAGAGATATTCAAAGCATCTCTTGCTTATCAACTTAATAATGGTTTGTTGAGGGTTTTAGGTCTCATCACATATATATATTCATTTTAATCATAATTAAAACAATTTTGGTCATATTACAACTATTGGTCCATATGATTGATTTAGTTGTATATAATACTCCCACTAAGCTTTTAAAACGGTTTTTAAAGCAAGAGTATATGATACTACTAACATAAGGTTTGCATTCATTGATGGACTATATAGTTGCCTTAGGGCCTTAGGATGACTATGAACCTTTGATTAGATCCAACACGAGCCTTGTGTTGAATCTCGGACTAGGGATGGAGATTGATTTTAGTTACGCGTTTAATCACATTAAGGCGTGTTGTCTTAGGGCGTTGGACCCAACTACTTCATTTCATGCATATCAAATAAAGCAAGAAAGAAGTACTTCAAAGTAAATATGAGCTTATGCTCTTTACAACAATTGAATATAACTAATTACTTTAAAGTAAAGAAGAGCTTATGCCCTTTTACAACATTTGATCAAATCAAATTACAACCAAAATCTAATCTACTCATTCCCATGGTTCAAACAAATTTGAAACGGCCATTCACATAGCTCAATTATCGTAGGCTAAGGTTCATAATCACCCTTTAATTAATTAACACTTTAACTAATTAAATTGAATGCAACTATTATCATTTGGTTTTTGGATCCATAGAATTGATTTAAATGGAACTAAATATAATGAAAATCAAATTCTCATTAAAGAGACAAAACAATTTTGTTCTCATTTTGTTTTGGGCCAAAAACAATGACCACAACAATTTGGGTCACTTTGTTAAAACAAAAAAGAAACTTTTGGGGTCAAAATGCAAATACACAAAAGTATCAAAACTTTATATAATTGCACAAAAGTCCCTCCAACACCTTTTCCAAAGGTGGCCGGCCATATTGTTGAAAATTTGAAAAAATCTAAAGTTTTGAAAGTGGTTTTTGGTAGGTGAGACAAAGGTGACTTTGATGGTTTGTAAGAAAATGTTTTTTATAAAACTTTAAAATTCTTTTAGTCACATCTCACCAATAACTATCACCCACCATTTGAAAAACAAAACTTTATGAAAAACATAAAACTTTTGAATCAAAACTTCAAAACCTTTTTGTTCTTGGCAAGAACTTCAAGAAATATGAAGAACATACATGAAAACTCATAATAGCTCCATGGATGTTTTCTTTCACCAAAAACTCAAATTTTCACAACTCAAAAGAGGGTTAATATCCTAGGGTACTTAGGGGTTCCAAAAAGCACTTTAAAACCATTTTAACAAGACTAACAAGAACCCAAAAAATCACCCTTTGGATTTGGCCGAAAATCCCAAAACACTTGGCACCAACTTTTAGTTCCAATATTCATGCTTTAATGAAATACATCTACAACATTTGAGATGCTAAATTTTCAAGAAAAATTTATATTCAAAGCAAGAACAAAGCTTGTAACATTTACAACACTTAAATCACAAAATATGAAAAATCACAAAACCCAAAAGGATCCACCATAAACTAGGCCTAGGCTGTGATACCACTTGAAGGATTATTTTGGAAGATGACATGTTCATTTAAGCAACATCATTAGCATGCAATTAACAAATTAAAGGCGGAATCATGCTAGTATGCACTTAAAAACAAAACATTACCCATGAATGTTCAAAGCCTAGTAAAATGGTGAACCAATAATCAACTCAAAACAAAGTGAGTTGAAATATATACCTTTGTAGATTCCTCTTTGTATTTAAACAAAGGCTAATCACCCAAAGAGAGGGCCTTCATTCCTTGCATCTTAGATTTATGGATTTGGATGGATGAAAAAAGGTTTCTCCAAAGTTCCCAAAATTGAGAACCTCTAATGATTCATCACCAAGGCATAATGAAGAAGAAAATGAGTGACCTTGGAGGAGTTTGATTGCTAGATGATCCCTCCAAGGTGGCCGAAATTTTAGAGAGAAAGGAGAGCTTGTGTTCTCATCCTTTCCCCAAAAACAACCCTTTATGAATTTTAGGCTATAAAGTCCTTTATATAGTCCCTTCAAATAAGTGACCTAATGGACCAAAAGCCCTATTCTTCTAAAATGGCCAGTCTATAGGGTTTATTGGGCTTTCAAGCCCTTTGTTTATTCAAGTTGTCATACAACTTGAGTTAATGGGCTTGACATTCAAATCCCATTGGGCCTTGCGGCCCAAAACTAACCCGAGGTCTTTAACGAACTTATTCGTTTGATTAATTAACATATTAATTAATCCTAGCCTTAGATAAATAATTAAACCATTTAATTATTCTTACTCATCTCCGTTGTTTCTTCAAACTCTACCTTACTCGGTGAACGATCCATTAGGTTCCTTTTAGCGAGGCAGTGGGCGATTAAAACTCTTTCTAATCGATTGTGAATTGAAACTTACTTTCAATTCTCCCGTTAGTGATAATACACTTTTAGGGCTTCCACAAACCATGGTTGACGCCTAGCAGCATGTCATGGTTACCCAAGCTAATCAGAAGAGGTGGAGAACCTATTCAGTTTTAGGATTACAAATGCAATACGGTCTTTCTCTAATACAATACTCTTGACCACATTGTTTGGTTTGATAGTTTATTCATGTCTACTATCCAATGTGAGTCTTGTGCTTATATGATTACCTTGAATGTGATTTGGAACACATTCCTAAATCTCATTCATACTTTGGCCAAAGATTCTTAATCATATCATAGAGTATTCTCCCTCAAACAGTTTGAAGGTTAGAGATCCCTTGTTGCGCATTCACTTGCCTCCATGGCTAAGTGGCTTAACCCCAACGATGCCGTGGACACCCTCCTGATGGAGTGACTTTGACATAATCAAAGATTAAGGACCTAACCACAAGACAACTGTGATGCCTCAGGTCAAAAGACTAATTTGCATTATCCCAACCATGAGTTCTCATGTGACATGAATATGAGAACTCTTCGTTGATCGTGTTCAGTGAACTCATTCTCTATTGAGCACCTACGTACTTGTCTTGATGTCACACACACCAATGACTCGAGACTAGTCACTCTCCCTGAGAGAAGACATAGCACGTACTGATCTTAACGGACTGTCAATGCCCAATTGACAATCCTATGATCAGGAACATTTAGGATGTGTCAACGAAAGAATGGTCTCATGAATTTAACTTCTTTAGATCGCATTCTTCCAATCACATATTCCTTGGACTTATAGTTTAAGCATATAACATTTATATGAGACGGCTCAAACAATAATCTTTGCCCTTTACATTTAAACTACATTAGTTTAACTTTGTGAAATGTCCGTAAAGTATCATTATATGATTGGTTTTAGGGCACATTTCCAACATTTTAGGGTTAGATCGAAGTTGTTTTAAGTGGTGTATACGTGTGAATCGCAGAAAATAGCTCGGAGAAGCTTTTCCAAATTTTCCAGTAAGCACCGCCCCTTTTGAGACAATTTCCGGCCAAACCACGATGAGTTGGCCTGCATGCAAGGTATCAATCTATTCGCCTCGCTGAGTACTACAATTTTCCTTTTTGTTTCATCCAATTTCATGGAGTATTGAAGAAGTTATATCCATTTGAATCTTACCCAGTTTCCAGTGACCACCACAGCTTTCGAGGTATTTTTCGGCCAAACTACGATGAGTGGGACGTTGTACGAGGTACCATTCTCTTTGACTCTTCGAGAGCTATGATTTTTGTTTTTGAATCACTCGATGTCATTGAGTATTGACAAAGTTATGGATGTTCAAAGTTTGGTAAAATTTCGGCTGAATTCTAGCCTTCCCTTCCGTTTAGCTCCAGTGAGCAGCAACCACACCAGGCCTTTGGGCCTTTCTTGCCAAGTCAACGGTCAGTGTTGACTTTGACTGGTCAACGGTCAATGTTGACTTTTTGGGTTGAATTTTCGGGTTTTCATCTTAGACCCTCCTAGGCTAATTTTGACGTCTTGTACCCGTTTCCGACATCCGTTTTTCCAAATTAATTCATTTGAGTAGAGTTTGACTATATGTACCATTTATGTGCTTAGGGGCAATTAACTGTGGCGTTTCCATCTTCGTTAGTTACGTGGCTTTTCGGCAGCTAAGTACTATGAGTGGACCCCTTCTAAAAAATGCATGTTTTGATAGTAGAAATGCATACATGAAAAGCATGATTTGATGACTATATTTTATGAAACGTTTTACGCGATAACATGCTTACTGAGGCTAGTTTGAATTATTACTATTTTTCCTATAACCCCTGTTCTTATAGAATATCCGATGGATGACGATATGATATTTAGAACATGTTTAGAACACCTCTTTATAGTATAGATGATGGATGACTTTATACTATAAAGTTGTTTTTCAATGTATATATGTTCACTGGTTTTGTAGTTACCTAGTGGTCATTTCCGCTACGGGATTTAGGGATAGATCTGGTCCGTTCGGGTGATGGTTTGGTGTTGGCATAGGGCCTGAAGTGTGTTTCCTCTGGCTATCTAGCACAGGGACGGGGAGCCGGCATGGGGCTTGAAGTGTATTTTCCTTTGATTGTCTGCTCGGAGACGGGGAGCCGGCATAGGGCCTGGGGGTTATCAGACATTCACTAGTGATTATTAAATATACAAGTTATGATTTTAGACATTGCACGGCATGCTAGGTTTCGGAAAACTTATGTTCATCATGATATATCTGTTTTCAAAAAACCTGGGGGTTAGTATGTTGATAACTGTTTTATTATACATACATACATATATATATATATATATATATATCAATTTGGTCCACTCATGTTTGTTTTGCGCCCCCTTCAGGACTTAGAATCGAGGCGTACAATCCCGGCGTCAAGGCACTTCCACATCGGCATCTTCGAGTTCTCTCGGCGTAGGACCCATTCTTTTATTCATTCAATTTTATATTATTTCTTTTAGTGTTCTAGTTAGTTGTATGCTATGAATACGTTCCTTAAATGCATATTAATTATTCTTTTATACTTATAAGCCTTATTTACCCCTTGTTTTCAGCATTTGCAGTCAATAAATGGCTTTCGTCACCCTTGGGTGTCGGCCAGCACATGCCTATCCTGGTATTCGGGGAATATCGGGATCGGGGCTTGTCACCTTAAGGTCTAGCGTGGTCTACTCATGACGTTAGGGGTAAATCTATCATATTGAACTAATAGTCCATGTATCACTCTCATATTTGATTTGGCTAATTTATATTTCCTGGGATGATATATCAATGTCATATTAACGTTATATTGACCTATTACCAAATATGAATTCCATATCAATGATATCTACCGAATATTGATAATATTAACAATATGATGATATTAACATCTATACTCGTCAATTCGTCGTTAGACGGAGGCGGTGAACAAGTAGAAGGTGGTAGAGGAGAATTTAGAATGTTGCAGAATCCATATCAGATCTCCATCTTCGTGATAGCATCCACCACTAAAACCATCACCACTATGTTCTCAAATCTTCATTGTCTCCACCTTCATTGGTGGGTTCAAAGAAATCTAATGGGTTAAATATAATTACCCTACTTTAACTAATACTAAGGCCTTTTGTGGAAAAACCCCACACCTGATGGATTGGGCAAGTGGTAAAGTTGGGGATAATATTGATGTCGTTAGAGTAGGGCGGGCCCGACAATCCAAAAATCCAACATGGTATCAAAGCCAAGGTTCGGGCCCATGGATGCTAAAGACTTGTCACCAGGAAGGGCTTGGAAACAAGCTTGGACTCTTAACATTGGATTTCTTTGAACCAGGAAGGGCTTGGAAACAAGCTTGGACTCTTAACATAGAGCTAGCCTCTGAGTTCTTAAAAATGCGTTTCCTGAAAAAGATTGAAAACAAGTTTGGACTCCATTGGAACCGACCTCTAAGTTTCAATTACTGATGTGTTGATCTCTATGTGTGAACCACTAAATGAGGTTACATGTGAGGGGAAGTGTTAAATGTACCACATTGGTGGGTTTGAATAGAATTACCTTACTCTAACTAATACCAAGGCCATTTGTGGTAAAACCTCACATCTGACGGATTGGGCAAGTGGTAAAGTTGGGGACATTTATGGATACAAATTTCTGCCTTCTTCTTATTGGATGAAAATGCACCTGCAAAACAATTAACACCCTAGGTCAAGGCCAAGAGCCTCACGCGCCCATGATGAATGGAGGGGACTTTGGCCGAAGAACCTCTGATGCCAAAGTTAGAATTTGAGAGAGAATGTGTTTAGCAAAATTTGGAGAGGTTTACAAGAGAATTAGACTTAGGTTTTTGGGAGAAATATGAGCTATTTATAGGGGTGTGGCTGGCCCTTATTTGGAGAAAATGGGTTCGGCCACTTATGCTGGTTTTTGGGTGTAATTGCAAGATATTATGTCAAATAATATCTTGGAATCAGTTAGGAAATTAATTAATTAATTAATCAATTAATTTAGGTAATTAATCATAATTTCAATGAATAATTGAGGGTTACCTTGTGGGGAGGATTTGATCAGATGGATGAAATAGGTTTTGAGTAAATATCTATTTTGATCACTTTTGACCTTGATTGAGTCGTGATTGTTCGCTGCTTATGAGTGGGAATTCTGGTGTGGCTCGAGGGTAATTTTGTCCTTTCCACCAAAAGTACATGTGTCGCCTCCATAATTTTCTTGATTATCTTTTACTCCACAAATGCCTTCACACCTGCTGGGCTGTTTGCAGGAAAGAGCAGCAGATGTAGAGATCTCCAGCTTTGATGCAGATTCTCACTTGGACTTGGAATTAGATTTTTCTAGGAAAGGGAAACAAATCGCATGCAAAGCCTATTTAAGCCTCCCTTAAGTAGGGGATTAAATCAACTTCGAAGGGCAATTATTTATCTCTACAAGAAAGAGAGAAAACTAGAGGATAGAGGATATTTGTTCCCCCTCCCCTAACACTTTTCTTTGTTTGCCTGTACAAAGAACCGTATTCCGCTGATTTTTTTGTCTTCTCTACACCGCACCATTGTAAGAAAAACTTAATTCTCCTTGTCTTCTTCTTGGGTGGTGCTGCCACGAGGTAGCCGTCGAGGTGGTGCTGCACGTTGGCTGGCAAAGGCCAGGAGTAGGCTTGGCATGGGCCAAAGATGTGGTGTGGGAGAGGCCATTGCTTATGCTGCTCCGCTTAACTGAAGCCAAGGAATGGATCAGTATAAGCCGACGCATGGGCCACAGTTTGGGCTGCTTCCCAAAAATGATGAAACTTCTTGAGTTTGATTTCTCAGCTGCCGTAGATAGAGCAACCAAGGATAGAGCTACCAAGATCGAAGCTGCTGAAGATGAAGTGTTGAATGAGTGAATTATTGAGTGCTAAGTGGTTGCTGCCCTTTGACCATTTACTACTTAACTGGTCTTCAAGTATTCTATCTTTTGAGTTGTGTGGCCTTCTCGCACTAAAGAGCTTTCCCAGATGGGTGTTAGGGAATTAGATTACCCTCTTGCACTGGAGAGCAATTAGTTTACCCTTTCGCACTGGAAAGCAATTAGTTTACCCTCTCACATTGGAGAGTTTACCTATATGGGTGTCGAGAAATTGGTTTACCTTCTTGCATTGGAAAGCAATTAGTTTAACCTCTCGTATTGGAGAGTAATTACTTTTATCCTTTTGCACTGAAGAGCAGACCCGGATGGGTGTCGGGGAATTGGTTTACCCTCTCACACTAAAGAATAATTAGGTTAACTTCTTGCATTGGAGAGCAAACCCATATGGGTGTTGGGAAATTAGTTAACCTTCTCGTGCTAGAAAGCAATTAGTTTATCTTCTTACACTGAAGAACAGACCCAGATGGGTGTCGGGGGATTGGTTTACCCTCTCACATTGGAGAGCAATTAGTTTACCTTCTTACACCTCAGAGAGCAGACCCAGATAGGTGTCGGGGGATTAGATTACCCTTTCACACTAGATAGCAATTAGTTTACCCTCTCGAACTGGAAACCTTACCCATATGGGTGTGGGGATTGGTTTACCCCCAGATGGGTGCAGGGATTGGTTTACCCTATCATACTAGAGAGCATGGAAGTCGTTGTCGCGAATGCAGCTGAGGAAAACAGGACTACTGGACAACTGAAATAATCCTCAGCCTGCGAGGTCTTATTTGGTGAATTACTTGAGACTTCGAACTACTTGTGGAACCCGCGTAAGGGTGTAAGTGGGAAGCATATCGAGCTACTCCCAGACTTTCTTCAAGTATTGCACCATTGTAGATGTTTCATCATGTACATCTTTGAGGCTTGGTTGGTGATCTACTGAGAATCTGAATTGATTGCAAGTTTCTTCATCTTTAATTTCTTCCCTTGCAAAGGCTGTTAATAAAGTATTGTCTTTTGCTCCGTCATTGGATGTTTTGAAGTTTGGAGTGCCATGGGTTTGGTTGATGCCATTAGGAGCCACAGGGCAAGATCGGCATGGCTGGGAGTCGTGGTGTAAAATCGGCACAATTAAGAGCCATGGTGACAGATCAAGGGCTACTGGGAACCGTGGAGTAGGTAAGCCCGATTGTGAGCGCAGAGCTGGGCTTAGCTTAGGCCAGGTTGTGCGCAGCAAATGGACCACTAGGTCCATGATGCTCGGCTACCAGTGACGTGCTACTTCATTATTGAATTGTCCGAAGTGTTAAGAACAAGGTCTGCCCCTGGTTCTTGGTAATTAAGTTGGTGTGTCCTTTTGGTGCCCCCAGCGTGCCATTAGGCTGAACTGCTACGTTTGTTGGAACAGAAGTAATCTTTGTATTCGCCAGTGTGTGTGAGATGGTTCCATCTGCCCGATCTTGTCAATGAAATGTGACCTGTTTATGTTGGTCATGTCTCATCGAAGTGTTTTGTCAGTAGCTTTGTTGCATTGGAAATCGCACAATCGCTCGGTCATGAGCCTCTCTACCTCTTCCTATATTTTCCTTTGCTAGGATAGCGAATTTATCGGTTGCCCCCGATCGTGACTTGCTGCTCTTTCATGTGTTCGGCTCATCTATGCCTCAGCTACGGTGTATATGGTACGTTCCAAGTAGGCGAGTGAATTTCTCTCAGGTTGTCGGTTAAGCGTGAGCCGGATTGTGTGACCGCTTCTTTCTGTCCTTTGTGTTGCCTACTCCGAATGAACATTTCACCTAAAAGGTTACTCATGTTAATTTTCAGAGTATGGCCCCAACCGTGAGTGTATGCCTGTCAGTGGGCCTAATTGAGAGTAAACGTTCCTCTGCACGCTAAGACGAGAGTATACGCTATCTTGGAAGCCTAATCAGGAGTGTACACTGCCAGAACGATCGGTTCGTGACTGCTTGCCAGGACGTTGTTGGAGAAGTTCCTCGTCTGCTCTTATCCTACTTCGGGACACCTCGTTAGGGGCACGTTGTATCTCAGTGCACTGCAAAAGCTTATTCACCAAGGTCATATGCAGTGAAAGGGCGCTTGTCAACTTTATGACTTGTCGAGACAAGTGTTGTTGTCTATTTGGGTTGGAAGAGCTTGGAATAAATTCTCCTCCTTGATTAGTGGAAGTGTGGTAGACTCCAGGCTTGGGATTTAAGTTAAGAAATGTCAAATTCGTGAAGAAATGGGGTGAAAATGCCCCCGGTTCAATCATCGGCCAAGAAATCTAGAGTCAAAACGATTGAACCGACCTTAGACTGGTTTGGCCAGCTTAGAAAGCCACGGGAGTGGGCTAGGTTATGGCTGTGGGCTGCTGGGCTCTCACCGGGTCGGCTCACCTTGGGCTTGGGACCTTCGGTCTTAGGCTCAGCCTTGGAGTGAACTGGGCTCGTGATGGCCTTGGGCCCACGCGGTCTGGGCCGCTGCTCTTGCTACGGCTGCATGATCCTGGGTTTGCTCACCGTAGGCCAAGCTGGGTTCCTTCATCGCACGGGCCTGCATGAATTAGGCCATGCGTTGAGCTTGGGCTCGTGGTGCTAGGTTAGCAGCTTGGGTTGCTTTTTGTGCCTAGGTTTGCTACCCACCGTGGGCTAAGGACTTGCCAAAGGTTGCCATGGTGGTGGCTGCCGCAGTGACTACTGTGGTGGCTGCAGTGGTGGTGCCACTCCACTTGTTGTCGAGTTGAGCCTCATGAATCGCCACGGTCCTAACTCTTGAGCGTTGGAATTTTCGTTCGTCGTGATTTCCGAATCTCTTGCCATCATACTTTTCTTTTACGTTTTATCAAAGAATTTTTACAAATAAAAATTCCAAGAATAAGAACATACAAAAAATCTACGAATGGACAAAAAATTAGAAATCTTGAATGCAAGAGTCTTCTATGAGCTTGTAAATCAAGACTCTCAATGAAAGCACCAAGTTGTGGACAACGAAAATGCACCTGCAAAACAATTAAACCTTAGGTTAAGGCCAAGAGCCTCACTCATTGGGGAAGGGGGCTTTGGTCGAAGAACCTCCGATGCCAAAATTAGAATTTGAGAGAGAATGTGTTTAGAGAAATTTGGAGAATTTTAGAAGAGAATTGGACTCAGGTTTTTGGGAGAAATGTGAGCTATTTATAGGGGTGTGGCCGACCCCTATTTGGAGAAAAGGGGTCCGGCCACTTATGGTGGTTTTTGAGTGTAATTGCAATATATTATGTCAAAATAATATATTGCAATCAATAAGGAAATTAATTAGAAAATTAATTAATTAATTAATCAATTAATCAATTAATTTAGGTAATTAATCCTAATTTGAATGAATAATTGAGGGTTACCTTGTGGGGAGAATTTAATGAGGATGGATGAAATAGGTTCTGAATGAATACCTATTTTGATCACTTTTGACTTGACTGAGTTATGATTGCCCGCTGCTTGCACGTGGGAGTTCCGGTGTGGCTCGAGGCTAATTTTGTCATTTTCACCCAAAAGTACACGTGTCACCTCTATAATTTTCTTGATTATTTTTTACTCCACAACAGTATTGGTGTCGTCAGAGTAAGGACGGGCCCAGCGATCTAAAATTCCAACACTTTAGCCACCGTCACCGCCACGATAGTGGCTTCTGAGTTTTTCTTCCATGTGGTTGTAAGTCAAACATCCCTTGCATCTGCTCCGTTGTTTTGTATCAAACAGCTAGAGTTAAAATCCCCCTCACAAGCCCCACTCGTTGCGGAATTTTGTAAGCCGGGGAGCTGTAATATGCCCTTCCCCTTACACGTTAGAAAGAGAAGCATTGGAATTGAATGGATATACGCTGCCGATTCGCCTTGCTTAATTCTACACTCCACATTCCCCCTCCATCCTTCCCAACTTGCCCTCTTAAACTCACTAAATTTTCGCACCTTCCACTCCTCCGCCGGAAAGCCATTATTTACACCAGACATAGACTCCTCTGTACACCTTCCCAATCATTCTTCTTCAGCGGCAATGGAAGCCCCTCCCCAAGGTTATAGAAGGAATGTTGGCATCTGCCTCGTCAATGATTCTAAGAAGGTCACTCCCCCCTGTCAATGATTCTAAGAAGGTCACTCCCCCGTCAATGATTCTAAGAAGGTCACTCCCCATCTCCCTTTATATTGTTCTACGTGTTTGTACATGCAACTTACTCAACTTGTTTGTATATGTTTGTTATCTCCATAGATTTTTGCTGCTTCGAGGTTAGATATTCCCTGTGCGTGGCAAATGCCTCAGGTAAACTTGATCACAGTTTTGGATTGAAAGTTTAGGGTTTTGGTGATTTAATTGCTTTTAAATTTTACTTTTATGTGTTACTATATGATTCTAGGTGAACAATGCAATAAATAAGGAAGATCAATTCGTATGCATACAACAAACATATACATTTTGTTTAATCCGTTATCTTTTCATGTTCGATTCCTTAAATGGTTTTACTTGTATACATTTGTATAAGTTTTGCCGAGTTTCCATCAAATGTGCGCACACAATTACACATGCTGCACATGCACATATAATTTGAGCTATTTTGAGAATGTACTTGGAATTTTGAATTTAATTAGATAGAATTAGTGCACCCTCTCTTGTATATATTTTCTACAGAGGAAGGACTTTTGAATGACAATAAGTGTTTGCCTGTTCCACATTGTTGTGCTGCTTACCTGATACAGAAAATTTTATACACATGCTGGAAAAGAAGGATCTTCAATTTGGAAGAAGATCCAGAATCAAATTGACAATTTTTTACACATGATATCTGCATCCCTCTAACGTATCTTTTATGCTATGTGGATAAGGGAATTTAGACTCAGTTGTTAAAAATTCACTACAAGAAGACTAGGAATGAGGTGCTCAATCACTAAAAGCTACTAATATAACACTACAAACGCACTTCAAAGACAATAAACGAAGGACACGATATCATTTGAAGGTTCTCTCAAATGTATTGCGTCGAGTCATTTTCAAGTACTTCTGTCGATTTTTTTAGTGCATTCCTAACAAATGCAAGGTTAGAGATGAAGAATCCAAAAGGGAGGAGTGGTGGGGACTGGTAACCATTATAGGTCCAAACAAACATTGTTGAGTTCGGAAATTGTATTCGATATACAAACTAATACAAATATGCAGTGCTATGAGACTGTTTGAGACATGAATGAATCTCATATGCAATTATTACAAACTAGAATGTAGGGTGATTAGTGTTTAAGTACAGTTACTAGCTGCAGTCTTTACATGATTCTAATATCTTAGACAACTTTATTTCCTTTAGTGTGAGATTTTTTTATTTACCATTTACTGAAATAGTTTTATAAAAAATTGTTTTGGGAATGGTAGTATTGATGAGGCTGAAGATCCAAGAAGTGCAGCCATCAGGGAAATAAGAGAAGAGACAGGAGTTAAATCAGCAGAAATTCTTGCAGAGGTACGACACTTGCTATGCTTGTATTTCCCTTCATTGTTTCATTGTTTCAGGACATTTTTAAACTGCTTGAAGTAAATTTGTGAGTCTGCATTTCGCTGAAGAAAGAGTTGGGGAATGCAGAAGGATAAGCTGATAAATCTGTTTGTCTTTGCTGAAATTTTATTGATTATTTTCATTGGTTATCACTTGTCAGACACCAGATATTCTTCAATTATCTAGCCAAAAACCACATTTGATTCTCATTATTTATGCTTGGCCTAAATCGTAATCAACTATATTATTATATAAATAACAAAGAGAATGGTTGTGTCATGTTGGCATTTAGTGGTTCCTTCCTTTCTCATCGCACGTTTTCTGCTTTGGTTACTTGATTAGCAGGGAATCAGTTTAAGTACCAGAAAAAATAGTAATGTCTTTTTATATTATCTGTTATGTTCGAACATTCTAGAGCCGACATTCTTTTCTCACTTGCAGAGTACCTTATTGTTTTCTAGATTTTTTTTCCAGGCACCTTATTGGTTAACTTATGATTTCCCACCAGAAGTTAGGGAAAAACTTCGGCATCAGTGGGGATCAGATTGGAAGGGCCAAGCACAGAAATGGTTAGTGTTGGTATACAGTGCCTTGCGTGTTGGGTAGGCTGCAACCTGTTTCGTCTATCATCCATGCCATCACCTTCGTTTAAAGATCATTACAAGTTTTATCATTTAAACATGCTATCAATATACATAAGTTTTGTATCGCTATGCTCATATTCACATTGACTTATTTACAGAATTGCATGCACGTTGAATTTCACAGGTTTCTTCTTAACTTCACTGGGAAGGATGACGAAATCAATCTTTTAGGCGATGGAAGTGAAAAAGCTTGGTTTGGGGAGTGGTCATGGATGTCAACAGAACAAGTAGTTGATCTTGTACGTTAACCTTGCCATACACATTTGTTTGAATTGCTTTTTACAGAGTCATAGTATTTAACATGTATTCTTTCTTCTAAATCGTGCAGACTCTGGATTTTAAGAAGCCTGTTTATAAGGAAGTTCTTGCAGCGTTCACACCTCATCTTCCGTAGCCTTCGGTTAGTGATGATGAATGCTTCATTGGGTGTTGATGGAATAGTGACAAGCGCTCGTAATAGAAATATTTGAGTACTGTTTTTCCTCAAGTATTCATTGTTGATCGTTTCATGTTACTGTATGGGCAGGAAAAGAAGGAAAATCGTATTAGTTTCTGCTCGGCATCCCATCTAATAAGAATTAAGCAACATTTTTTAATTTAATTTTACATAGTCCTGAAACCAGGAGTTATAGAATGCGTTCTTGAAACTTCATTTTTATCTCATGCTCACATGATTAGAAATGAGGATATCCGAGGTGAATTAGAAATAGCCGAAATTGAAGATAAGATGAGAGAGAATCAGTTAACGTGATTTGGACTTGTGAAATGAAGACTTGCAGATGCTTCGATTAGAAGATGCGATTACGAAACAGAAGCTCAAGGCCAAAGTGGGTAGTGAAAGACCTAGGAAGACTTGTAAAAAGACTCTAAGAAAACACTTGGACTACTTGAATCTAACAGAAGAAATGGCACAAAACTGAATGCAATAACGTTATATGATTCATATAGTCAGCCCCACTTTGTGGGATAAGGCTATTGTCGTCGTTGTTTGTTTATACTAGCAAAATGCATAGAGGAAGTACCACCACTTGTTTCCTCGATAAAAGTGAGCTTGTTTTTCTTATTCAAGCGATATTGTTATTAATTTAATCTAAATTAAGGGAATGGGGATTTGAATTTGCGTGTAAAAGTAGAGCACACCTCTTGGCATCCCATGTAACAAGCAAATTGTAAATTTGTAACTAGTAATCCATTCACCGTAGCACCATTCAAATACAGTAAAATCACTTGCAATAAAAATACTTCACAGACTCCTCATAGCATCCGACTACCTCCGAACGACGCCTTGAAAATGTAGACTCGTTGTTCATGCCAACAGATTCGACAAAGCCATTTGTAAGCCCCATTTCAAGCACAAGAAGCAATATAGACTCGTTGTTCATGCCATCCTACCGATTCACCTTCTGAAGTATATGTTGTACATGTTTTGTAACGATATCTGCAACAATCTCAGGAGAGAACCTTTTGATCATGTCTTCTCTTGCTTTTTTCCCTTTTACCTTGGCTTCCTCGACATTATTCACCACGTGCCTCATTAGAACACGAAGCTTGCTAACCGAAGGTTCTGCCCAGAGATGTCCTCTGAAAGGCCCTTCCATTACTTCACTCATCCTGTCCACCGGCAATGGATAGCTATTCTCCGCAGTCAGATACTCCGTAGGCCCAGACCAATTTGTGGCAATCACGGGCAACGACATTGCCATCGCTTCCACGAGGGGCCTTCCCCACCCTTCCCCCCTTGATGGAAGAACAAATGCATCAGCTGCCTTGTACACTCGCGGCAAATCAGTTTGAGCTATGTGAGTGTCCATCACATAAACTGGAGCCCAACCGGTCACTGGCATTTCAATTCCAGATTTCTCCACAAACTCCACTATCTTATTCCCAAAATCTCTATCAGAGTGATAAGGATTTGTCAAAAGATACAAAGCAACGCCATCTGCTTCACTGAACTCTTCCAAATATGATTTCAACAACACATCCCATCCTTTCCTGTACTCCCACTTAAACACACTCATAAACACAAATTTCTTCTTCGTTTCCAAATCCTGCGTTGCCTTACCCATAATCAACTTCCCTACATACGCAAGATTCAACGGCTCATACGCAAGCGGATCAAAGAACTTAACATCAATAGGCTGCACAATTTTCACAACCTTAGAAGGATCAACCCCGCTTTGTACAAAACTCGACACATGAAACTGCGTAGGAACCCAAACATAATCCATCCGATTACAGCGCTTCACATGCTCCGCGTTCACTCTATCGGTTTCAAACATGGTCCGTCCAATGACCGACTTGAACTTTTGGTAAGCAGCTGGTGGGCAAGGCAGTGTTTCGAACAATGGCGGGTTCCAAGCACCGGGCTCACTGTGACAAATAACCACAGTGTCCTTCATACTACATCGTGTGTTGTAAAGCCCAATTGCCAATTTCCTGACATATTCAGGCAACCCCTCCCAGAATTCCAAGGATTCCTGATCACCGTGTTGCTCGATAGCCATTCGAAAAATCGGGTTTTTCGAGTGTTGGTAAAGGGATAAAATGTAAGACCAAGCTTCTGAACTGTACCCACCACCTGAAAGGAAAGGAGCCATCCATAGAAGACAGTTGGGGGGCTTGGGAGTGGGATTTATCGGCTGGGTTTGTTGGGGTTTTTTAATTGGATGAAGAAAGCCGAACAGGCTTTGGACAATGGCAGTGGGGTGTGATGAGAATGTGTGCTTTAGGAGTTGGGTTTTGAGGAAGTTTGTTTTGGGGAAATTGAAGGAGATTGTAAGGACGAGAATTAGGATGGATGATAAGTAGAATGCATAGGGTTTCAATTTCAGTGTTCGATTGGCTTGTGGTCGGTTAATGGGTTGTTGGTTTTCGCGCGAATTCATTACTCGGCGGGGGAGAGAGGAGGAACTTGGTGGCCGACTCCGAGAGCCTGTTTATAATCGAAATGGTTTATATGAAAATCAAATGTAAAGATCTATCTCTACAACAAAAAAAAAAAAAAAAAAAAAATTTGTAGCAATAGTTCCTCAATTTTAATCTAATTGAAGCAATGATCTCTCAACTTTATTCCAATTAGAGCAATGGTCCCTTAACTAAAAATTCATGATCATTGGTCCATTAACTCATCAAAACGTGCAACTATGGTCTTTTTTGTCACATCTGTTAAAACTTCTGTCAAAATGAGTCACGTACATTGAGATTGAATTAAGGGGCAAATATGGGAAACTTAATGAGAAATTGTAGAAATAGTCCCTCAATTTTAACCAAATTAAAGATATGGTCTCTCAACTTTAACTCAATTGAAGCAATGATCCCAACTTTAGCCTGATTGTAGCAATGATTCTTCTAACATTAATCGTTTTGATGAAGTTAACAAAAATGACCATAACCACACATTTTGTGGAGTTAATAGACAAATGGTCTGGATTTTTAGTTGAGGGACTATTGCTCCAATAGGGTTAAAGGTGAGGGACCATTACTACAATTTCCTCATAAAAAATAAATTAAAATTAAGATCATTTAGCCAATTAATTGTAGTAAATAGATAACTGCATGTTTTGTGGAGTTAAAGGACAAATGGTCATGGATTTTTAGTTGAGGGACCATTGCTCCAATAAGGTTAAAGTTGAGGGACCATTGCTCCAATAGGGTTAAAGTTGAGGGACCATTACTACAATTTCCTCATAAAAAATAAATTAAAATTCAGATCATTTAGCCAATTAATTGTAGTAAATAGATAAATGATTCGAAATGGTTTTGCCGAATGATGTTGTCGATGATCTTTAGAGAGTGATATATAATATTAACAATACCGATCATAAGCTCGAAGTGACACACCCTGACCCCAATAACACACGTTACGAGATCATGATGTGCTGGCCAACACTAAATTGACTATATGACCCCATCTGGAGCTGACGTCACAAGCCAATTCAATGATGAAACCATCGCAAGATAATCATGATGTGTAAGACTTTGAACCAAAAGAATTTCATTAAATAATAAAATCTAAAGCTACTACAAAAATAGTTATCATCCTCCCTACTTGGGGACACAAATTATCTTGGGTTTAACCCTATTATTAATCACATCACACCAGAGCAGCTATAAGTTTCACACAACAGTAAATACAACAGAGTGCAGTGCTATGCATATTCAAAAGTACGATCACGCAACAAATATTACAATTAAGATAAAACTACAGTAAAGGAGCCATCACCTAAAATCCAAAGGATGAAAGCCTCACAACCAAGCCCACTCGTCCCCACCGGTATTCTGCTTAATCTCATTATGTCCTGAAGGGGTCGATAAAATAAAACATGAGTGAATCAGTTTTATCATAGTTATAAAATTATCATTAAGCATAAGACCCCTGTTTTGAAAACACACACACACACACACACACACACACACACACATATACATATTGAAAACTATATAATATAATACTACCATAACAATAAAATCTCATTCATTAATATCAATGAAAAATCATCAAGTTTAAGTTCAGATAGCATACCCTTCATCAATCAAACATGCTAGCGTCCACTAATGTAAGTATAGCAAGCAGAATACACACACACACACACACTAGCATCAACTAGTTAATCTCAATACCAGTAATACTCATCAACCCTAGCGTCCAATAGGACAATATAACCTACAAACAAATCTACGACCGAAGATAGCTATACAACTCATCACATGATGACTATGTGGTGAAAATAGATCACAAATGATCTAGAGGTATTATTGATATCATCGTAAGTCTCATTTGAGACTTAACACAACAATATGCATCCACATATTAAGCATTTATGAAAATACGTAAATAGATGTATATATACGTAAAAACATTTGGTTTTTCAAAGGGTTCCACTCTCAGGGAAGCAGAACGTCTCTCGCAGTTAAGCTCATTGCCTATATCCTTTTGATCCTCAATCAACATGTGAATATCAATATAAGCTAAAATAAGATTAAATCATCATTTTAATGGAACAAAGTCCAATTCAACCATTTAAGCTTTGAATTTGCACAAACGAAGGGCACCACGTGATTTAGTACACCGAAAATCTCAGGTTAGGTCTCGGGTCTATCACGCGCTGCCGTGTTCTGGCCACGGTCCACCACTTGGTGTCATGCATTAGGAAACATGCGCCGCCATAGGCTGCCATCGCCGGTGAACGCATTGTTACGGTTTGGCAAGTAGGTGTCGCACTAGCCATCAACGGTGCCATGCGATGGTGCTATGAGATTAAAACAGAGATAACATAATATACCTTTTTCGTTACTGGATTCCATTAAAGTTAACAAAATATGAGTTGTCACCATCAAAATTAATGGCGACTGCCTTTGACCGTCCCTGGTGCTGTCTCCGAAAACTGGAGAAAAACAAAGGAATTTGATTAAAGGCTCTCGAGCTCGATTTCATCGATTTCAAAGCCAAAATTTGTGTAATTCATCCTAAAAATCACTAGGAACTCATCTAGAATGTTTTTAGGACAAGGAGATGTTGAATCCACCTCAGATTCAACAATTTGAGCTCGGTATAACTCGATGAATTCTGTAAAATGAAGAATAGGGAGCATGCATGTCAAAATCTAACGTTTTCAAGCCTAAAACCCACATGCAAAAATATATTCAAATACCTGGAATAGATTGGAACTGAATCGGAGCTCTAGAACCCACAAACTCGTTAGAGTTTGCACAAAGAAGATGACCGAAATCTGGGAAACAGGTATAGAATGATTGCAGGGGTTAAATCCTTGGTTTCAAATGGAAAAACATCATGATATATGTCTCAAGTAACCTTAAACACAAACAAGCAAGAATGACTAAGAGAACCTCACCTGGGCTTGAGTTTCAGAGCTTTAACTCTTGGCTTTAATGGCAATTTACACTACGATGCTCTGATGCACATGCAAGAGCATCCCCATGTTCCTCTTATACCAGAGATGACAATTTCAAGGTTTTTGGGTTCGATTTGCTATGGGCTCGAAGAGGGAAGAGGAAAGAGGATGGGAGCTCTCGAAGCTTAGAGAGAGAAAGTAATGGTTTCGAGTGTTAAAGAGAGAGTGAAGGTGAGTTGTGTTTCAACTGAGGGAGAAAAGAGAGGGATCGAGAGAAATATAATCCCACTTAAAGTCACTAAGCAAAATTACGAAATTACCCCTCACTAATTGTAAAAATTACAAAAATTACGATTATGCCGTCAAGGTCTCAATTCAATTTTGATGTAAAACTTACGTACCAAAATCAAAATTATGAAACTTAAGAAAGTATGAGGATGTGATTCTTGAGTCGAGGGTCGATAAATTAATTAACACCTACTCAAGGGCAAAAAAGTCATTTCACACATCTTGAGAATAAAATACAATGTGGTACAGGTTGCAACAGTGTACCCCGTTTAAAAAAATTTGTCCATGAAATTTCTACCACTCTAGTAGAACAAATAGGGATATTGAGTTCTCATACTTTCTTCAGTTTCCCAAGTAGCCTTTTCCATCTTATGATTTTGCCAAAGAACCTTCACCAAAGGTATCGTCTTATTCCGAAGTGCTTTCTCTCCTTGATCTATTATCACAACTAGTTCCTCTTTATAGCTCAAATCTTTTTGTAGCTCAACCTGTGATGATTCCAGCATATGTGATTCGCCTGGTACATACCCTCGAAGCATCGAAACATGGAACTCATTGTGAACACGTGACAACGATAAGTTACGTTTCCTATTTTTTTTAGTGATATAGTAGGGAGTAATGTATCAAGAACTCAGCTTTCCTCGCTTCCCAAACCTCACCACGCCTTTGTAGGATGACAACTTCAGGAATACACAGTCCCCAACATTATACTCACGATGCCTCGTGTGATCATCAGTAATACTCTTTTTTCTGTCTTGAGCTGTCTTCAGATTTTTCTTGATTACTTGTATTTTTCGGGTAGCCTCATCTACCAATTCTGGCCCAAAATAGTTCTTTCAACAACTTCATTCCAACGCAATAGGGTCCGACAAGCCTTACCATACAAAGCCTCGAAAGGTAACATAGCGAGACTTGTATGAAAGCTATTGTTATAGGAAAATTCCATCAACAGTAGATGACGATCCTAGCTTTCGTTGAACTGCACGACATTTGCCTTCAACATGCCCTCAAGCGTCTGAATAGTCTTGTCGGACTACCCATCCGTCTGAGGATGGAAAACGATGTTATACAATAGCTGAGTACCTATGGCTTGCTGAAAATCCCTCCAAAACTTAGAAGCAGTGTTCTAAAAAACGGCCTAAGCGCTGGAAGGTGGTGACCTAAGGTGTTTTCTTGCATATTGGTTGGAAAAATCTGCTGGGCTTTAAGCGAGGGCCTAGGCGGCCTAGACGGTGCTAGGCGGCTAGGCAGTTTTTCTTTTTTTCCCAGTATTTCTTTGGCAGATCCTCATCCTCATGCATAAAAAAAATAAATATGTTAGTCTTCTTATTTTTTTTCTATCTCAAATCATCACATGGACACATATTCAACAATGGTAGAGGTGATGCTTACCTCCATGGGAAGATTGGAGCTTCAATATGCCACCATTTCCGTGGTAGGACTCACTGGTTTTGGTTTTTGTAGAGAAGATTGACTATTGTGAGAGCTAAAGGTGAGTGGGTGTGTTGAAATGAGAGAGGAGGGTCAAGCATTGGAGCTAAAATAGTAGATGAGGAACGGCTAAGGTTCTTCATTATAAGGAAATGAGAGCTATATGTTTTTTTTTTATCTTAAAGAGAGAGAGGGCCGAGTGAAACGAGAAAGGGTCCTATTATTATTGAGAGATATCTATCATATTCTAGAGAGAGAGGCCTAGGGTTTCTAAAAAGTAATCAGAAATGAGAGAAATGGGGGCTCAACTTAGCCTTCATTTTGGAATCCTGAGAAATTCACCACATGGATGCGTGACATATGTGCATGCCATGTATGTTGAAAGGGACATTCTGACACGGAGAGACACAGAGCTGTTTGGGGCTTTGGGCTCAAGGCAAAATAGAGAGTGTCGCAGATGCTAGGGTTTTTGTTGAAACGAACATAAAGTTGCTAAATTAGCATATATTGTAGTTGTTGCTAAAGATTGACACCAGTGCAGACTTGGACGTGTTGGTCAGCGCGTCCTCACAAACTCCCAAGTCTCCAGTTTGAACCTCGTGCCTATCATATTTTTCTTTCTTTTTGATGTGCCTCTCCTATGGCTCCCGGTCTTGATTTCAAATCCAGGTGAGCCTTTTCCTTTTTCTTCTTTTTGTTTTGTTTTATTATTTGTTTCTTTTATGTTTTTCCTTTCTTTTAGTTTCTTTTTCTTAGGTGTTCGCTTTTATTAAAGTAAGACATAAAATCAATTATCTCAGATTTCTGTTTTATAATAATTAATTGGAATTTGGTTTGCTTTGCATGATTTAATAATCCTTGTGGAGAACGACCTTGCAAGATGCATTTATACTACAATAACCTTGTCATTCTTGCCAGTATTATAGGAGTTTTTAACAGTTTTGCATGTGTGGTAAAATCCCTATCAGTAATTCCGTAGAACCTAGAGGGAGTTCTAAAAATGTTGAAGTAAGAGAAATTCATCAAGAAGATATTATATTGGATGAGGACACAGAAGAAGAAGAAGAAGAAGAAGAAGGAAATGATGAAGAAGTTGAGTTTGAGTCCGACACGGAGAGAGTCTTTGAGGGATATGGTGAAGAGGAGTTTGATGCCTAGCTTTGCAACTTTGCAAGTATCTTACATTACTATATTTCCTTATTTTCCTCCAATTTTGCATTTTATGTGGTTTTAAATTGTGAACTTATTGTACATGTGTCATCCTACAATACCCCTTACTATGGTTATATGGCATACATGCTTAATGTGTTTTTAAATTTTGGACTTGTTGGATACCTTTTTTTCATTTTATCATTCTTTTATTATCTTATCCATGGATTTCGTATAAGTATAATTTTTTGTAAGTGTCAATATGCACTTATTTACAAGATATATAAGAAATTTACCTAAATCCGCCTAGACCCCGCCTAGTCGCCTAAGCGCTAGGCACTAGGCACCAGCCCGCCGCTCGACTAGCGCCTAACATTTTTTAGAACCTTGCTTAGAAGTGAATTGAGCATCCTGATCCGAGGAAATAGTAACAGGTACTCCATGCAATCAAACAATCTGGTTGGTGAATAATTGAGCCAATTTGGAAATTGAGAACGTCTCACGCACTAGAATAAAGTGTACGGATTTCATGAGACGATCCACAATCACCCAAATACCTTCATGGTTAGCTGTAATTCTTGTCAACTTGTAGAGAAAATTCATAGTGATTTCTTCCCACTTCTAAATAGGAATAGGGAGAGGTTGAGATAAACCAATGGGCTTCTATCATTCTACTTTGACTTGCTGGCAAACAAAACATTTCTTTACATACTCAGCGATATCCCTTTTCATACTCGACCAGTAGTAGAAAGGCTTGATAGTATGATACATCTTGGTAGAACCAAGATGCATAACATAAGCTGAAATATGTGCTTCATCTAGAATTTCCTTCATTGGCTCTTCATTCTGAGGAAAAAATAGTAGTGTTCCTGAAACAAGCATGCCATCTTTCGCACCTTCAGATCTTGTCATGTACCATTCACCATATCATCTTTTAACTTTTGGCATAACAGATCATTTTGCTGAGCCGAGCGAACTCGATCAACAGGTATAGGCCGAACATGAAAATAAGCCACCAATGATTCATCAACACCCAATTCCATTTGAACGTTTGCTTTCCACAAGTCCAAATAGGAGTATAGGTTTCTACCAAAGAAGATATATGACCATAAGACTTCCGGCTAAGCGCATCAACAATTACATTTGCACAACCAGGATGGTAATTAAATCATACAATAATAATTACTAATGAGCTCCATCCATCTCCATTACTTGAGATTCAATTCCTTCTAGTCAAAAAGATACTTCAAACTTTTATGATCATAAAATATTCGGCAAGTTTCACCATAGTGGTAAGCCATAATCTAAAAAGTGAATAAACCCGGATACGAAACAAAGTTTGGGGAAGTGGGAAAGAGGGTTCCTCACCAACTCTTTTGGAAGGTTCTTTTACATCTAGTGAATTAGGTTATTTTCGGGAAGAAATGGGTTCTTTTCGAATTTGATTGTCTTCTTCAAAGAAAGACTGTGGTTCATCATTTATTCATTGGAAGGAGATATATTTACGCTTCAGTCAATAAGAAAGAACTCTCCTATTCTAGTTAAAAAAAAAGTAGCGCGCCACAACTTCAATGCGAACACCATAGCCGCCAATTCCAAATTATGGGTAGGATAATTATGCTCATGACGTTTTAGTTCTAGAGAAGAATAAGCTATCGGTTTCCATGTTGCATCAAAACACAACCCAAGCCTTGGTGTGATGCGTTAGTGTAGACTTCATATTCTCCACTGTTGTCAGGAAGTGCAAGAACTAAAGCATGAGTGAGGCAATGTTTCAGTTCTTGAAAACTACGCTCACAGTCCTCATTCCACTCAAAAGTTACACCATTTCGAGTCAACTTAGTAAGCAGAGCTGCAACAGACGAGAAATCCTTCACAAATCTTCGATAATACCCCTGCCAAACCCAAGAAACTTCGAATCCCGATAACATTCTTTGGTTGCTTACAATTGAGAATAGAGGAAAATTTCTAGGGATCCCCAAAGATTCCCTTAGCCGAAGTGATATGATATAAGAAACCAATGTTATCTAACTAGAATTGACATTTGCTGAACTTCGCATACAACTTCCTTCTTCGTAACCTTTCCAATGTCTAATATGCTCTTGCTCGCTCTTGGAATAAACCAAGATATCGTCGCTAAAGACGATCACAAACGTGTCTAAAAAAGGTTGGAAAACCCTATTCATCAAATTCATGAAAGCTGTAGGAGCATTCGTCAAACCGAAAGGCATGACAAGGAATTCATAATGGTCGTACTGGGTCCGAAATGCAGTTTTAGGAATATTCTCAGCTCAAATCTTCAGCTGATGACACCCCAATCTGAAATTAAACTTGGAAAAGACTTTTGCCCATTTGAGTTGATCAAATAAATTATCTACCATCGGTAAAGGGTAGTGATTCTTGATCGTCACCTTGTTCAATAGACATTGTCAATGCATAACCGCATGCTACCATCCTTCGTCTGAACAAACAGAACCAGAGCACCCCAAGGATAGATACTCAGCTGAATGAAACATTTATCAACAAGTTCTTGTAATTGAATCTTCAATTCTCTTAACTCGGTAAGTGCCATACGATACGGAGTAAGAGATATATGATTAGTACCTTGCAAAAGATAAATGGTAAATTCAATCTCTCGATCAAGGGGCAATCTAGGTAAATCCTCCGGAAAAACATCGACATACTTCATGACAGGCACATCTTCAACATTAGGGACTTCTTTCTCTTTCACCATGAGATGAGCAATGTATCTCGCACATCCCTTGGACATGATCTTCTTAGCTGAAAGACAAGAAATCAAACTATTTGGCAAAATCCTTCGTTCGCCCTAACACTCCACAAGTGGTCATTCAGGAGGACGAAAGACTACTAACTTTCTGACAACAATCGATGTGGGCATGATGCCTCGTTAACCAATTCATACTTATGATAAGGTCAAAATCAACCATATGCCGAGGTACAAGATCTGTTTCCATGAGTACTGCACCCACCAAGATCGAACAATTTCTGAATTCCCATTTAATTCCAATAGTTTATCTCGTAAGGATAGATAGCCCAAATTCATAATCTAGAAAGGTAGGTTGAACATTCTCCATATAAGCGAATTAAGGAGACAAACAAGAATGAGTAGCACTCAAATCAATTAAAACTCGAGCAAGATAACTAAAAGCATTCAACGTACCAGTAATCACATTAGGGTCATTATTTGCCTGCTATCGATTCATCGTGAACATCTGATTCTGCGCTACACCACCCAAACCACCAGTAGTACATCCGCCACGTGATCTCTGACTTTGATTCCCACGACCCTGTCGGTTACTCTGAATTCAGCTATTAGAGGCTCCCCCATTGGTCTTCCCCTGAGAAGTGTTATGATGAATGAACTGTGGATTAGATTGTGGAACTAGAGGCATATCAGGCTGAGGAAATTGATGAATATGAGGATATCAATACAAACTGGACTGAAACATTGATGCACATAAGTAGGATACGGTGCAAACTACTAGCAAGAATTATCCGGAACTTCAGGCTCACGCTACTGAGTCATCCCATAAGACATCCCTGCTTGTTGTTTCAAATTAAGGCAATTCCTCCAATAATGTCCGGGTTGAGCACAGTTAAAGCACACTCTCATACCCGCTCTACATCCACTCATAGACAATGCTTCCTTGATATTCTTCGCCTTGAACTTACTTTTGAATCCTCAAGATTGTTTTCCACCACCATTAATGCTCTCTTATTTACCCTTAGCTATCTGCTTATCCTTCTTAGGGGTGGGCACTTGGAACCGAAAACCAAAATCGAAACACAAATCGAATCGAACCGCACCAAACGGTTTGGTTTTGCAGTTTTGAAATGGTTTCGGTTTCGAAACTAAACAGCGGCAAAGAAAACGGTTTGGTTTCGGTTTTGGGTTTTCAAAACCGCACCATATATTAAATAATAAATATTATGTTTTAAACTTTTAATTAATTAATTCAACACTTCAACAGTTCAACTAGGGTAAGAACTTAGAACTTGTATTAGTTAGTTCAGTTAATAATTTGTAATTAAATTAATTTTACATTTAGGGTTCGTTTGAATCAAAGATTCAAAAAGGGAACTGGGTTAGGGTTTATAATTAATTTTATGGATACTGGATAGGGTATTAGGGTTTGTGAAACAAAAGGGGAACTAGATTAGGAGCACTGTTGTTGTGGTTGCTTGTATTTGTATTGAAAGAAATTTGTTATTAGAACAATTAAAAATTCGTAATTAGAACAATTAGAACAAGTTGAGGATTTCAGTATTTGTTTCCAATTAGAACAATTAGAACAATTCGAGAATCTATTTTTTTTGGAAATCTTGGAGGCCACTGGACCCTGCTCCAACGCAGTACCATATTGTGGGCATGACAGCGACAACACATACCTGAATGGAATTTAGAACCTTAGAACTGTCCACACCACCAATGAAGATTCTGATTAACAAGTAGCATTAATCAAGATGTAATTAACATGGACAAAACATAAGGACAACATATACTGACCTCGTAACCGAGCAGAGCTAAGAAATTCTCACTTTTGTGTTTCTTGAAATGTGCTCAGTTCTTGCGATTTTATTCTACCTGTTTTGGTCAGGAAACGCTCCGCCTACACAACGTGACTTTTTTGTGTGCTAAAAGCTTGTTTAAGATCAAAATAATGTTGTCTCTCTATTTTAAATTAGTTTATTGTATCATCTTAAGTGCTTGTGTTGGTGCTATTACAGTTAGGGTCCGTGCTTTAATTAATTTTTCCTCTCTTTCTTTCTTGTTTTGCAAATTGTCTGTTATTGATTTTCTATCAAAGACGCTTTCTTTAGTGCTTGTGTTTGCATTTGGTCAAAGAGGCTCATCTTTTAATTTGTTTTCTTCTGCAACATCTGAGCATTTGATTCATTTTAATTGATTTTCTTTAGCAATATTTGAGATTATGTGCATCCATTTATTTAAGATAATGAGCATTTCGTATTTTATTTCAGTCAAGATATGAAGAATCCAGCAAGCATAGTGGGATCGGTCACTCTTCTACGGGGGACTCCCCTGAGAAGCCAGAGGACGAGGCAATAGAAACTGCAGTTTTGGTGCAGTTTTTTGCTTCTCTTTTTCTGTCGCTACGTTTTATATGTAGTTTTGATGCGTTTTGATGCTGTTTTGCTGCTATTTTTTGCTGCATTGTTGTTGCTATTTTTGCTGCAGTTTTGCTGCATGTTTATTAATTGATATATGAGGAAAATAAGACCGTTTTATGCATAAATACATGTATATTTTAAATTATACATTTTTTTCTCAAGAACCAAACCATAACCGTTTGAAACCGCACCGCACCGAACCAAACAGTTTGGTTTCATTTCAGTTTTAGCTTTAAAACCGCACCGCACCATACCGCAAAAAGTTTCAGTTTCGGTTGCGGTTTCACTCGAAACCGCACCGCACCCACCCGTAATCCTTCTTCCTGTTAATAACTAGTTCAACTTCCTGAGTTGTACGGAAAACTGTCTCATACGTAACACCATCATTAACCACGACATAGATGTACAACTCAGGGTTCATGCCAGAAATGAACTGCTTCCTTTTGTTAGTCTTCCACCAATCCTTGGCATCGTCGACCATGAAGAAAGTTGTCGTGCTTACTTTCTGGTCTACCGGACATCTCATAACTTCAAGAACATCATCCATATACTCCAACCAAGATTCGACTTCTTCTTGAGCACGAAGACCATCAAAAGAGTAGGCACCATAGTCCACGACAATTTCTGCCAATGATTCACATTAGGAATGAGCTGGGCCAATGCCTCAGTCAATTGTTGTAACCCTGGAATAAGAGTATGTTCACGCCTAGGTGGCATAGTTATGTCAAGTAGACATTAAATAATACGCACAATTACTACATCATACGATGCAAATGTATGTTTCCCTTAACCATGCTTTGATACCAAATTGACACACCCCAACCCCAATAACACAAGTTATGAGGTCGTGATGTGCTAGCCGACACTAAATTGACTATATGACCCCATCCGGAAATGATGTTACAAGTCAACTTAATGATGAAGCCATAGTAAGATAATTATAATGTGTAAGAATTTAAACCAAAAGAAGTCCATTAAATAATAAAATCCGAAGCTGCTACAAAAATACTTATCCTCCTCCCCACTTGGGGACACAAATTATCTAAAGTTTAACCCCCATTATTAATCACATCACATCAGAGCAGCTAAAAGTTTCACACAACAGAAATACAACATAGTGCAATACTATGCATAATCAAAAGTACGATCAAGCAACAATTATTACAACTAAAATAAAATTGCAATAAAGGAGCCATCACCCAAAATCCAAAGGATGAAAGCTTCACTGCCAGTCCCGGTCTATCACACGCTGCCGTGCTCTGGCCATGCACCACGTGGTGGTGTCACATGCCGTCACGCACTAGGAAACACACACCGTCGTGGATGCCATCACCAGTGAACGCGCAGCTGTTAAACAAGCAGGTGACACACTCGCCGTCGCCAATGCCACGTGCTGATGCGGTGAGATTAAAACAGAGATAATGGAATATAAATTTCCGAAGCTGGATGCCGTTAAAGTTAACGAAGTAGAAGCTGTCCCCATCAAAACTAACGGCGCCTGTCGTTGACCGTCACCGGTGCTGGCGCTAGAAACTGGAGAAACCCCCAGAAATTCGATTAAGGGCTCTCAAGCTCGATTTCATCGGTTTCAAAGCCAAAATTTGCATAATTACATCCTAAAAATCACTAGGAACTCACCTAGAACCTTTTTAGGACGAGGAGATGTTAAATCCATCTCGGGTTCAATAGTTTAAGCTCGGTGCAACTCACCGGATTTTGGAAAATGAAGAATAGGGAGAATGCATGCCAAAATCTAACGTTTCCAAGCCTAAAACCCACATGCAAAAATATATTCGAATACTTGGAATAGATTGGAACGGAATCCAAGCTCCATAACCCACAAACTCGTCGGGGTTTGCACGGAGAAGATGTTCGAAATCTGGGAAAATGGTATAGAACAAATGCAGGGACTAAATCCCTAGTTTCGAATGGAAAAACATCACGATTTATGTCTCAAGTAACCTTAAAACACAAAGAAACAAGATTGACGAAGAGAACCTCACCTGGGTTCAAGTTTCAGAGCTTGAAGTTCTTGGCTTCCATGGCGCATGCAAAAAGCATCGCCACATTCATCTCATCCCAGAAATGACGATTTTAAGGTTTTTGGGTTCGATTTGCTATAGGTTTGAAGAGGAAAGAGGATGGGAGCTTTCGGAGCTTAGAGAGAGAGTGAGGGTTTCGAGTGTCAAAAAGAAAGACTGAAGGTGAGTTATGTTTCAATTAAGGGAGAAAAGAGGGACTGAGAAAAATATAATCCCACTTAAAGTAATTAAGTGAAATTACAAAATTGCTGCTCACTAATTGTGAAAATTACAATTAGGCCCTCAAGGTCTCGATTCCATTTTGAAGTAAAACTTACGTACTAAAATAAAGATTATGAAACTTAAAAAAGTACAAGGATGTAATTGTCAAGTCGAGGCTCGGTAAATTAATTAAGACACCCACTCAGGGGCAAAATAGTCATTTCACACATCTCGGGAATAAAATACAATATTTTAAGGTATGTGTTGTAACACAAAGTTCCATGAATGGACCACAAAGTGATTTGAGGAGGAACTCTTCATACATGGAGGAGCCATGTTAATTCCATGGAAATCACCTATATTGGATTTTAACAAGCTGACTTTCTACATTAATATACACTAATGGTAGGGTGAGGGCTTGGACCGGGGATGCAGTGAGTTGAAGAGGAAAACTCTAACTAGCAGGGCAATTCACCACTTGCATGCTTAATAAGGTGATTAGGAGTCCATAATTGGTTATGCATGATAATATGGTAAATGATTTTCATGCATTATTCTTCTTCTCTTGCACTATCACCATTTGTGCACAATCTCATTATTTTATTTTAAATTTTGGATAGTACTTGTCATTTAGTATTGCCGTCTAATAATATTATTCTTTATTTGTTAGTGAGAGGCCTTAAGTTCGAAATTCTTGCCATTGTGGCCTAAGTGGTACTAGAAAATCTACCCTTCTTCAAATAATATCGGGGAAGGTCAGATAAAGATTTTGATCCGAAATGTGTATCAATCAGTGATCGCCAAATAGTTCTGCGAAATTGCTAAAGAGATGTGGATTCGTTGCCCAAGAAGACAACTGTTGGAACACCCATTGTCCCACATCGGCCAAGAGGGAAGAGAGAAAACACCTTAAATAGAATTACCCCACTCTAACTAACATTGAGGCCTTTTGTGATAAAACCCCACACCTGAGTATTGTGCGTGTGGTTAAGTGGGAACAGTATCAATGTTGTTGGAGTAGGCCCTTGGCCCGTCGACCTGAAAAATTCTACAACAACTTGCTTCCTTTGCTCATAATGAAGGAAACCTTGATGTTTACTGCCAAGTTTAGGCTCAAAGCTATTGATGCAAAAGAGAGGGAGGAGAGGGCGGAGAAGTTAATGAAAGAGCTCGATCTTGTGCATGTCACTGATAGTTTCATTAGAGACGAAGAGAACAGAGGCATATCTAGTGGAAAAAGGAACAGGGTATCAATTGGTGTCGATGTGATTCATGATCCTCTAATTTTGCTCCTCGGGGAGCCGACTTCAAGCCTAGACAGCACCTCAGCACTTCAGGTGATTGAGATGTTGTTTACAATTGCAAAATCAAAGCAAAGAATAGTTGTTTTGTCAATACACCAACCCAGCTATTGAATTCTCTATCTTATCTCTAACTTTCTTATCCTCTCTCATGGTTCTGTTGTCCATAACGGTAGCATTGAATTACTTGAAGATCATTTACAAAATGATATTGATGTTCCTCGTTCCGACAATGCAAGCTATTGATGGAGGATTTGGCTTGGCAAGTGTATACATGAAATGAGGAAGGACGACGAAAGAGTAATAGAGCGGTTAGGCCTCTTCACCTTTGGTCTCAGTTTTCTCCTGTCTTCTACAGTTGAAAGCACCACCTATAACACTTCAAGAGTGGCAAGTTTTAATGAAGAAATCCTCGAGAGAAGCCTACAACATCTTGTCTTACATGATTGCATATACCATTGTCCTCCTACCCTTCTTGTTTGCAATGGCTCATCTCTTCCTTGTTCTTGTGTATTGGCTAGTTGGACTCAATCCCTCAGTTGCCGCCTGATAAAATTTTTACCACCTGCAAGAGTACAAGGTAATCGTAGTATAACAGCTACAACACAGTTGTTTTCCACAGGGATTGGATGAATAATTTATGTTAAAACCAAACCTTAATAATTATTTGAAAACAAAGTTTGGAAGAGGTTGATTTTGTGATTTCAAATAATAAAAACAAATTCAATAGAAATAATTAAATAAATCGGCAAAACAAAATAAACTAAAAGAAAATGGTTTTTGAAAATTAAATTGTGAAAGCACTAGGGTTCCGCCGTCACCTTAACAATCATATGCAGTTATTCCAATTACTTATGACTTACACATGCATATTTTGAAGGTTAGGTTTTCCTAAAGTATACTCTACTTGGACTCCCAATCTAGAACGTATATCAAACATACAACCCGTCTGTGGTATTCATATCAAATCTAAACATGCAAGACTGACTAAGTTTTGTGAAAACCCTTTGAAAAACCATACAACCCTTAAGACGTGGTATTCATCTTAAATGAACTTGCACTTATTAACCACATGAAGCCTTTATCAATTTAAAGGACCGACCTCGACCAAAATTGCATCAATTACTTTTCTAAATATCCTAATGGTGATCAAGCATTAAGACAAGTAGATAGTATAAACACGGTGATTAATAATTCAAAACCTGCATGCATAATATCATAAGTAAATTGAAAAGAAACTACATATTCTTGCTAAGGCTTGTGGCCTCGCCTTAGCAAAAAGAGTTTAGTTATGAACAATCATAAAACAAAATATTATTAAAAATAAGGATAGAAAACACCTTGTAAATAAACTTGAATCGTCAAAAACTCTTTAAACTGAATTCTCCAAAGTAATGCGTTCTAAACCCTAATGGCTAAATAGTCTTATTTAAACTACTACAAAATAAAATCCTTACTAGAAAAGGTCTTTTAAAAACTAGGAAACATAATAGAATAAGATAACTAGGAAATACATTCATATTCTAACTTAGGGAAATCTGCACAGCCACAAAGAATCCCATGTTTCTAGATCTTCAGGACTCCAAAACAGGCCCAAAACAAGTCGGATTAAAGCTTAAGATGTCCTGAACATAATTGCAAAAGGCCTCAAACCCAAAAGGTGCCATCTTGGACACCAAAAAGCCCAATTAAGCCTAAACGTCACTTTGACGATATTGCTCCTTTATTTCATCGCCATAAAATAACCGTTTGGTAGAAAAATCTAAAACTTTGATAGGAACTAGATGAGAGACTCACAAACATCCTCCAACTAAAATCACTCCAAAATTCATCCATTTTTTTCACTTTTTGCTCAAGAGGAAGTCGAATGTCTTACATTGGAAATATAATTCAAAGTATCAAAATTCTCAAAAAATTAACCAACAAATTATAACTTAGAATAGGGTAAAATGTATAGCATAATATTGACTCATTATTGCCTTTGCTTTTTTCAATTTTATTTGGCGCATTGTGTTGATGGCTAGTTCTCTGGTGCTCTTTCTGAGTGTAGTCTCCCCTGACTTCATATCAGGAAATTTTCTTATCTGCACGGTTCTTGGAGCCTCATTTCTCTTCTCTGGCTACTTTTTTCTGAAAGAGAACATACCTACATACTGGCTCTTTAAGTATCGTGTTTCCCTTTGTATGTATTCGTTGGACTTATTGCTGACGAACGAGTACTGGAGCATTATAAGTGAGTGCTTCTCTTGGCATCCTCAGGATCTCAGTCATTCAAAATGTTTGCTCACATGCAATGATTTGTTGAAGAGTAGGGGATTTGACAAGGACACCAGATGGATCAATGTGGGCATCATGTTCGGCTTCTTTCCATTTTACCGTGTTCTTTGTGGATAATTCTATCTCAAAGGGCTTTGAAAACAACAATCTAATCAGTTTTCCACGTCAGATTATTGTAATTGATGTTTTTTAACTTGCACATTGTGCTATAAAATAAGATTGTAGTTTGCTAAAACTAATACAGGCTCTTCAACTCTAATTGGATCCATTGCATTACTAAACTACAAGAAATTATTCATAACATTATCCCAAAAGAAATACTTTGAATACTATGTTATATTTTATTCATCATCTAGGGTTTACAAATATATAAGCCCACATACCTTATTCTACAAGGAAAATAATTACAAAGGATAAGGAAACTAAATCCTAATGATTACATATCCTAATCCTACCTAAAATAGGACTCCAATAACATTTACAAATAAGACTCAAATCAACACTCCCCCTTAAGTTGGTGCATAGATATCGTACATGCCCAAGAAAATATTCTTAAGTTGATAATTGAGTCTTGGAAAACCTTACTAGATACTGCATGAGTAAGAATATCAACCAACTGCTCTCTTGAACTCACAAATGGTATAGACACAATCTTCCATTCAAGATTTTCGTTAATAAAGTGTCAATCAACCTCCACATGCTTTGTTCGATCATGTTGTACCAGATTATCAATTATTTCCCTTGTAGATTTATTGTCACAATATAACTCCATAGCCTGATTGGGTTCAAAACCACGACATCTCAAAAGTTTACGTAACCAAAGAAGTTCCCTGGTTCGATGGGAGTCTGCCGAATTGAGCTACTGGGTTCGGTAAACTCCTGTAGAACAACTAGGTGGATTTCCACAACTTCTCTTTCTTCCCCTGAAGTATATTCCAACCAACTTAGATCACCAATATCACTAATCTCCCCTTGGTGATCTGAATTGGATACATATGAAGTATAAAAATATTCAGACTCCGAGAAAGTCACCTCTATGGTTACAAACATACATTGACTAGCAGGATGATAACACTTGAATCTCTTTTGATAAGGAGAAAATCCAAGAAAGGCATAGCGGTATCCACATGGTTCAAGCTTACTACGATGAGTTTTCTGAATATGAACATAGACTACACAACCAAAGATCTGAGGTGATAAAGTATTTGTAGAAACCAATAGAACAAGTTGAATAAGCTCCTAAAGTGGTGTTCAATAATTCAAGACTTGAGACAACATACGATTCATAACATAAACTGCATGTACAACTGCTTCAAGCCAGAAGCATTTGGGAACAGATGCACCAATAAGTAAAGCGCGAGCTATCTCTAAGATATGACGATTTTTCTTTTCAACCACCCCATTTTGTTGTGGGGTATGTAGACATGTAGTTTCATGAACAATTCCACGATCTTGTAGGAACTGGGATAACTCAGAATCTATCTATTCTTCACCATTGTCAGAACGCAAAACTTTAATATCAAAGGAATACTGAGTTTTAACCATAAGAAGAAATAGACGAAACACATTACATACCTCACTTTTATTTTTCAGCACATACAACCACGTCATACTGATGCAGTCATCCACGAAAGTAACAAACCACTTAATTTCCAAAGTAGTACTAACAGGGGAAGGCCCCCACACATCAGAGTGTACTAGCGTAAATGGAGAAGACCTTCTATTCATACTTGAAAGGAATGAAGAACGATGACTTTTGGCTAAAATACATACTTCACACTTCAATTCTAAGTCTTCAGTACCACTGAACAAATTAGGTACCATATGTTTCAAATAACCAAACAATGCATGCCCCAAACGACGATGCAATAACAATACCTTCTGTAGATTACTATTATGCTACATGAACCAAATCAGCTCTTCCAGGGACCACGTCATCCATATAATATAGCCCCTCTCTCTTAGTGTCATGCCCAATAATCTCCTTTGTCTGAATATCCTGAAGCAAGCAAAATAAAGGATACATTAATACAACACAATCTAATTGTTCATCGACTTATGGTACAGATAATAAGTGATGGGACAATGATAAAACCAATAAACAATTATGTAAGGGGAGAGATGGAGTAAGACACACTGTTCCTGCTCCAACAACAGGAATAGTAGTACCATTGGCAGTTGCCACACACTTTCTATGAGGATGTGTCATAAATTGAAACAAAGTTTTATCATATGTCATATGATCCGTTGCACCGAAATCCAAAATCCAACATGTCTTCGCCATTGTAATAACACCCGAAAAAACAATACACAACAATCACACCAATACATGATGAAGTAATGATTAGAATATATACATGCACAACACTGAGAGTGTTGTAGCAGGACACGATGGCAGGACGTGATGATGTAGCAAGCAGCCAATGCACGGCAAGTGCAGCAGCACAACCCACGGTAAAAGCGAGAAATTTTAGATAAATTCCACACGGAAATTACCCAAAAAATTCAATACACTGGTATAACCAATTACCACACACGGCATAGCAACAAACCTACATGCTATATTGTAATTCCTGGCGGCAGCAAGAAACCACTAGTTGCAATACACGGCACAAAAATAATTGCTGAAATACAGCAACTACTTAAAACACTTGTTGGAATTGCACATCAAGGCATTATACACGGCACAACCAATTTCTCTGACAATTTCAACGCAATTGTATACTGACTTCTACTCTGTAACACCCACAAGCACGGTCCAATAAACAGTAGTAAATATTGCTGTCCCTTTCGACACGGGCAACAAATACACCGCACGCTTTCCCACTCTGAATTCCGACAGCAGGGCAAACCAATTACGACGCTGAGCTTAATGACAACCACAGCAGTACACGGGTTCAGTTAGGGTTTGGATCAAAACAAGCTCTTGATGCCAAGAAGAAATACTTTGAATAATACGT
Source organism: Pyrus communis (assembly GCF_963583255.1). Taxonomy (NCBI): domain Eukaryota; kingdom Viridiplantae; phylum Streptophyta; class Magnoliopsida; order Rosales; family Rosaceae; genus Pyrus; species Pyrus communis. Next base: position 13,795,886 of record NC_084816.1, on the reverse strand, counting down.
TATATTATTCATCATCTAGGGTTTACAAATATATAAGCACACATACCTTATTCTACAAGGAAAGTAATTACAAAGGATAAGGAAACTGAATCCTAATGATTACATATCCTAATCCTACCTAAAATAGGACTCCAATAACATTTACAATTAAGATTCAAATCAACAATCCCATGTAGAAATGTACGTGCTCAATGTGTGTAACTACTCCAGAACCTGTGAAGTCGTACTTGTAAAAAGTTAATGTTATTTGTAGACACAGTTACATTGTGAAGGGTCTATTAAGAAATTGGATTATTCACAGTAAATCTGCTATGCATGGCTTCTCGTAAATCGGATAAATCACAGTAACTAGTTCAGAACCCGTGATGACATGGTTTGATTAAAGGAGGGATCATTTGATGTTTCAAACAAGAGCCTTGCTAAACCAAAATCCCCAACATGGGCTACCATATCTTCATCAAGAAGTACCTTGCTAGGCTTTAGATCACAATGAGCAACGGCCGTTTCACAATGGTGGAGGAGATAATCTAACGCAGAAGCAACATCAATGGCAATGTTCATCATAGCTAACAGCTTGTACAGCTGTCATTTTACAGTTGTAACATTTTTGTCTCTAATCTTTGTGTTAGAGATTGTGTTAGAAACCTAATTAAGTATAATTAGGCATTAAGCTTTATTAGAGAAATGTATATATATTGAGTTGTATTCCAAACCTTGCCTTCAAGACTTGGTATGAAAAAGATCAGAATATACTGATTTGGTTGAATTCAACTCTCTCGGAGGATATTGTTCCGTTCACCGTTGGTGTCACCTTGTCTCGCGATCTCTAGTTAAACCTTAAGAATCGATTTGGTGGTGTGTCTGTAACTCGCATTCATCAGCTCCATTCTCAACTTCATTTTGTTCACAAAGGCGATCTTTCTATCTCAGATTATCTGCAGCGAATTAAAGGTCTTGCTGATTCATTAATGGCTATTGGAGCTCCTATCTCTGATCATGATCTAATTTCTATTACTCTCAATGAGCTTCATGGCTTCTTGATTAACAAGGAAGTTTTCATGCATTGCAAGAAGAAATGTGTGGCCTCTTCCACTTCTGAGCCTTTTCAGGCATTTGCTGCGCAATTTCAACCCCTTCTCCTTCCTACACCACTACAGTTCTACAATTTTCCTCAAGCTTTTGTTGCTAAAAAGTCATCATACTTTGCTCCACCAAAGTTTAACAACAATAATTGTGGTCGAGGACCCTCTCAGCACAACAATCATGGTAATTTTCATAAGAACTTTAACAACTCTCGTGGTAACTTCAACAATTATGGTGGAATCGCAATAATTTTGGTGTCAATCGTCATAATTCTGGTGGCCGCACTCCCTGCCAAATCTGTAACTCCTTTGATCATGAAGCTATTGATTGTTATGAGAGGATGAATCATGCTTTTGCTGGAAAAATCCCTCCTTCCAAGCTAGCTGCTATATGTGCTCACACAAACTCTAAGCAATCATCTCCTACTTGGTTGATGGACTCGGGTGCCACATCCTATATTACTAATGACATTTCTGCCATTCAATCTCCACATCCATATTCTGGTGAAGACAAGGTGTATGTTGGTGATGGTCAAGGTATGGCTATTCATCACACTGGTAACTCTACAGTTTCAACACCACATGCTTCTTTCAGATTAAGTAATATTCTTCATGTTCCACTGATGAAATTCAATTTACTCTCTGCCTATCAATTCTTGAAAGATAACTATTGTTCTTTGACCCTTGATTTTGATGGTTCTAAAATCAAGGATCGTTCTTTGGGGAGGACGTTTTTTTTAGGCCAGTTAGAGAAGGATTTATCCATTTCAAGGTCTCTTACATGTCCCTTCTCCAAATTCTTCTCTTCTCAGCATTAAAGCCTTTTTGAAGACATGGAATTAAAGGCTTGGTTATCTTTCATCTGCTATGTTTAGGAAAGTTTTAAATAAGCATTGTCTTGATCATAGTGGTGATAAGCCTGTATCTTTCTTTTGCACAGATTGTGCCATAGGAAAAAATCATAAGCTGTCATTTTCCTCTAGTGCTAGTTATGCTTCAACTAGTTTAGAGCTGCTACATTGTGATCTTTAGGGTCCATCTCTAGTCACTTCTGTCACTGGTTACAGGTTATACTTGTTACTTATGAATGAGTTTACTAAATACACATGGTTGTTCCCTACGAAAGCTAAGTCTGAGGTATTTTCTATATTTGTACTCTTCAAAGCTTATGTAGAGAACATGATTGGCAATAAAATCAAAATCTTGCGATTAGATTCAGGGGGTGAGTTCACTAGTTCTGTGTTCAATTCTTTTCTATCTAGTAATGGCATCTTTCATCAATATAGTTATCCTCACACTCCAGAACAAAATGGATGTGTTGAAAGGAAGCATAGACATGTTACAGACAATGCAAGGACTCTTTTAATTTCTTCTTGGGTTCCACACAAGTTTTGGGTTGAAGCATTTTCAACTGCTGTTTATCTTATCAACAGACTGCACATTCTCGATTAGACAAATCTCCTTGGGAACTTCTGATAGGAGCATATTTATGCGACTTAAATGGCTTATTCTCGTACATTTACGTTATGTTTCTTTAGTTATTTTAGTACTTTAAGCTATTTTCGTGTGTTTGTAGGTCCAAAGGGCTAAAGGAGCAAAAAGATGCATTTTGGAGACTTTTGGAGCACTTTTGGGCTAAGGACGGATAGCTTATGCTTGAAGCCAAAGTGTTGGACGAAATTGAAGACCTAATTGGAGCCAAAGTGTTGGAACCTTGTTCTCTTTAGTTTTAGGACATTTAAACCTTTCCTAATCCCAATCATGCCATGCATAACACACATCCATTCTAACACATTGTCATTGCACATGCATTTCCTTCATTAGTTAACCCACATGCACTTATCACTTATCATCACCACATATCATATCACTTAATCACTTATCACTTATCATCACCACTTAACCACTTATCATATCATAACCACATATCATATCACTTATCACTTATCACTTAACATATCATCCACCTACTTCACCTACAACATCCACCTACTTCACCTACAACATCCACTTCACCTACAACATCCACCTACTTCACCTACAAATGACATAGCCATATGTTCCCTCCACTACTCCTATAAATACCCTTGCATTCATTCATTCATGGACATCTCATTTTCATACACAACACACCACAAACACTTCCATTCCCTCATTGCCGTGAGTCCCCCTTCCCTTATAATCCAAAAACCATCTTTCCATTTCCATCACTCCTCACTCCATTCCACACTTCCATTCCCCCAAACCAACTATCCTTAGACCTTATGCTACAATAAAGAGGAAGAGAAGAAGGCCTAAACGTTCATACAATTCAAGTTTGAGTTGTTGGAATGTTTAGGTGTTTCTTTGATTTCAATGTTTAATTTTAATTCTCTTTGTTTTGTATGAGGAACTAAACCCCCCCTTAGCTAGGGGGTGATTCGAAATATATGTTTATGCTTGCATTTTGATTTGATTACTTCTAATTGCATTTCATAAGTTGTTGATTCAATTTGTTTAACCGTTTGATTGATAACTTATTTATGTATGTTTATTAAGAATGCACGCTTAATTTTCATGCATGAATATGACGCTAGAATATAAGTGATTTTCACCTAATCGTTATGAACTTATATTCACAAGTAGTGGAGGTTGCTTATAAACAATCGCGTTAAATGAATTCTTGGCACGAGTTTCATGCTCATCATAGTAACGAATGCCTCGTCAACACTTATAGTTTTCATAATGCTTAATGATCTTTGATTGTATCTTTATTGTGCTGTTCACGTAAAGGACTTTTGGAGAATGGTGTGAATTGCGTTGCGCTAACCCATCCAATTCATTAACTTAAGGAAAACTTGACGGTTAATTTAAGCGGACCTAATTAACCCGGGGTGATGAGTTTCATAATTTATTGAAATGCAATTGGAAATCTTTTTATTATGCAAGTGTAACATATGTGGAGATGACCCCCTTAGCTATTCTATCATCCATTCATTCCATTTCATCAATTTCATATTTACATTCTGTCTAGTTTATTAACTTGTTTCGTTATTTCAAATTTCGTAAAACCTCAATCCCCCTTTTGCTTTAATGTTCATTTTAGTTAGAATTCAATTTAGTTTGTGTTTTTAAAGCATTTTGAGTTTTTGGTTTGTCTTAGTGTTTTAAACTTTAATTTTGTATTCTTTGAGTCTAGTTTAGTGTTTATTATTACGTTTTTACGTTTTTGAGTCAAATCCAAGTGATTAACAATCCCTCTTAATCCCCGGTCCAGAACGATCCCTACTTATATACTTACTACAATTTGACGAAAAGAGGGTTTAATTTGTGTGCGTATAAATCACGCATCAACTTCTCTTTAGAACACTTCCAGATTATTCAAAGTTATAGGTATTTGGATGCAGCTGCTACCCTTGGCTGAAACCATATGTTTCCTCGAAACTGGAAGGCAAAAGCAAACATTATGTCTTTCTTGGTTATAGTCTTCAGCACAAAGGATATCGATGTTTAGACCTACAATCTCAGAGACTTTATATTTCAAGGCATGTTCTGTTCAATGAAGTTCATTTTCCTTTTCATGATGCACATCAACTTCCCTCATCATCACTGCCGCAGTAGACCGTGTCTGCATCATCTCCAAATTTTACACTTCCATTTCCAATTGTTCAGCATACTCCAGTATCTTCACCAATATCTTCATCCTAACCAGTAGCATCTCCATTTCCTGCACCATCTCCGCAATTATCTTCACACCAAGTACCATCATCTTCTTCCCAATTCAGTGACTTATTACCTTTGCAGTCTCATACCTCCTCTCCAATTTAGCCCTCCATTCCTACTAATTCTCACCCTATGATTACAAGGTCTAAAGCAGGCATCTTTAAACCAAAAGCTCTCTCTGCCACCAAACATCCCATAAATATTGATACTTATGTGCCTACCACTTATCTGCAAGCATCCAAGAACGCTTATTGGAATCAAGCAATGCCTGAAGAATTTGAGGCTCTTAGAAACACATGTACTTAGACCTTAGCACCTTCCTCTCCACAACAAAACATCGTTGGCTACAAATGGGTGTTTCAGAATAAAAGAAAACCTAATGGCACAATTAATCGATACAAGGCTCGCCTTGTAGCAAAAAGGTTTCACCAGCAAATAGGTATTGATTTTACAAAAACCTTCAGCCCTGTTGCCAAACTAGTAACCATCTGCATCTTATTAACACTTGCTGTCCAACATGATTGGTTCCAAAATCAGTTGGATATTAGTAATGCGTTTCTTCATGGTTCACTGAAAGAAGAGGTGTTTATGCAACAACCTCTTAGTTTTGTTGATGCTTTTCAACTGTTTTTTGTTTGCAAGCTCAATCAGTCTCTTTATGGCTTAAAACAAGCCCCTCGGGCTTGGTATAATAAACTTGGACACACCTTGCTCTCTCATGGCTTTGCTAATTCTCAATCTGACCGCTCTCTGTTTGTGCACACCTATCCTTCTCTGGTGATAGTATTGGTGCATGTTGATGATATACTAGTCACCAGTCCCAATGCCTCTCATTGCCAAGCTTTTATTCAAAAACTCAGTACTCTATTTCATGTCAAAGACTTAGGGCATCTCCACTATTTCCTTGGTCTTGAAGTACATGAATCATCTGAAGGTATATGTTTGTCCCAAGGCAAATATGCTATGGATCTTCTTATTAAGACCAAAATGGAAGGATGCAAGCCTTGTGCCATTCCTCTTGGCACTGCTAAATTGGATCACATTGGAGCTTTGTTGTTTGATCCAAAGGAGTACAGGTTCATAGTTGGTGCTTTACAATACTTCACATGGACAAGGCCAAATATTTCATTTGCTGTGAACCAAGTTTGTCAATTCCTTCACTGCCCTCGAGACATTCATTTTCAGGCAGTTAAACGTATTCTCAAGTTTCTCAAAGGTTTAGTTGATCAAGGCTTCTGGTTTAAAAAAGGATCTCTGCAGCTAACAGCTTTCTCAGATGTTGATTGGGTTAGATATGTTTTTGACAGACGATCTACATCTGGTTGTTGTGTTTATTTAGGTCTCAATTTTATAAGTTGGAGTGCTAAAAATCATCCAACTGTTGCACGCTCTTCAACTGAGGCTGAGTATCGATCTATTGCTTTCAATGCCGCAGAACTCACATGGATCTGCAAGATTTTCAAAGACATGACTTGCCCTTTTTCTCATACTCCTACATCGTGGTGTGACAATGTTTTTACCATATCTTTGGCCTCTAACCCTGTGTTCCATGGGCACACAAAACATTATCACTATATCAGGGAACTTGTTCTTGCAAATTTAGTCAAAGTCTTGTATGTTAACACTGAAAACCAGATTGTAGATATACATACAAAGTCGTTGTCCAAGGCACGGTTCAAGTATCTTCAGTCCAAGCTTTCTCTGGGTTCCCCTCTGATTAGCTTGAGGGGGTGTAAAGGGATAACTCATAGTTAACAGTTTGTACAGCCTTCATTTTACAGTTGTAATAGTTTTGTAACTAATCTCTGTGTTAGAGATTGTGTTAGAAACCTAATTAAGTTTGATTAGGCACTAGGCTTTATTAGAGAAACGTATATATATTGAGTTGTATTCCTTACACATTAAGAAATGAAATACAAAGATTTATTTCTTTACACAGACTTCCATTTGCCATGAACTCAAAAACTAGACTTTTGAAGTCCTTGCCCTGATTATCAATGCCGGAGCATGCAATTATGATCTTGATAAGATTACAGTGCCTAACACATCTTAAAGCCTTGCATTTATCAATGAAACTCTTAGAAGATCCTTGTTATTGATGGTATAATACCTTAACAGTAACTAATGTTCCATCACTAACAATTACCCCTTTATAAAAAAAAAAACCGAAACTTCCCGAACCAATCAGATTATCCATAGAGTACCCATTAGTTAATTCAACGAGTTATGAGTAAGAAACACTTGGTTTCCAATCCTCATTAGGCTATCCAATTTATACAAATCTTATCCTTACAAGGGCACAAATCGTAAGTAATAGTATAGAGACAAGTAAGCATCGAACCCACAAAGACAGATAAACAACTTTGTAAAACATTTGACACTACTTACACTTTAAAATTAGTTAATCACACCTATGACTTAGAATGGGGGGGGGGGTTTGAGTAAGTTTTGGCAAAGAAACAACGATATAAATAAAAGGGGAAAATTGGAACAATTTGGACACAACTCTAAGACATAAAATAGGTTAGAAATGTTTTTATGAATTAAACTATGAACAAAACGAGCAAAGTCCTATAATCCACCCCTAAACAGTCATGAATCAATGATATGATGTTTTAACTTTTCAATCTTAATGCACAAAGTAGATGTCCACAAATTTAGCACGGCATATAACTGAACTGTATGAATCCTCACTTTCTTTGTATGTTAGATGCATGGCATGTACATCAAACTTATAATATCAGGTGAAACCTAGCACGGCTTATACTCAGATTTAGCACCTAGAAACTCATTAAGAACAAAGAGGATTATGAACATCACATGAACCATGGAACATGGCATTTATCCTAGATCTTCATGAAATAAGTTTACATGAATAGTTCTTAACATAATCACATGTTAATAATGAATGAAAGAAGATATGGCAATCATCTGTATCATTCTCAACAACAAGCAAAAATAGACAAGGTAGCTAAGCTTGAAAATACAGAAAACTGATTCTAGCTTGCAAATGAAATTGATCAACTACAATTGCATCATAACATTAATTCAATAATATCTAGGGCTTCAAAGTAGCCCTAAGCATCCATAATCTAGATTAAAAACATAACGAAATACATAAAAAATTAGGAAGGTTAGACCCTAGAAATTGCTCAAGGCTGAAGACTTATGCACTCTCAAGATTTTATATGCTTTTTCTGTTTTTCACCTCCTTACACATGTTGTGTATTTGACTCCTATTAATAGGTTTAGGAGTTATCTAACATCTGACTCATTTACATCCTTGAATTGAATCTCATTTATAGTTCATTACAACCAGCTTTTAATATTAGACCATCTCCAATGGTTGGGCTAAAAGTCAAATTGTTTAGCCCGAAAAATTTAGCTTTTAGCCCAAAAACAGCTTTTCTACTCCAACCATTCTACCCTAAAATTTTAGCCCGGGATTATTAAAGAATGAATTTAGGCCTTTTTTTTTTGTTAAATTAATTTTTTTTTAAAATAAATAAATATGTAGACTATCGTAAATTAATTTTATGAACATTTTAATCTAAAAAAATTTAAATTCCGATAAATATTGGGTAGAGTCCACCCCGATTTCTGGGTTAAATTTCGAGGGGAATTTGGCATTGGTTTAGCATTTAGCATTTAGCTCAAAATTTCCCCTTGGGTTGGAGTGCGTTTAGGGGGAAATTTTGGGGGGTAATTTGGCTTTTAGCCCACCATTGGAGTTGGTCTTAGAGTAACTAAAAACTAGTTATGAGAATCGGTAACTAAACAACTCATCTTCTTTGGCCAGGATGGCTCAAGCCTCTGACGAGTCACCAATGGAATACCTTACGAGGTTTAAGTCGGCTAGAAACTAGTGCCAAGTACCTCTCCTTGAAGTCGAGTTCGTTAGGCTTGCCTTAAATGGCTTGGATATGGAGTACAAAAAGAAATTCTTGGGGGAAAATTTCCAAGATATGTACGAACTAGCTCAACATGTTGAGCAATATGATTATTTACTTTGAGATGAGAAGATCTCAAAATCCCCATCCCGAGAAGCGATCTACAAGAACCCTATGGTTAGTTATGCATCAACCAAATGAGAAGAGTCATAATGTGCCAGTTTAGCCGAGATAGTAATCGACAAACTGTACATATGCAGAGCATTGGCTCATGCTAAGTCCAAGGATGCCCAAACCCATTCGGCCTCTGGGAAGTTGTCGTCAAAATGTCAAAAGTCTATACTTTTGATATCACCAAGGCCGATGCCATCTTCGACCAATTATTGCTCACGAAAATTGTCAAGCTTCGGCTAAGGCATGATATTCCTAAAGCCGAAGATATATAAGGTAAGACATATTGCAAATACCACAACTCGAACAAACATAAAATAAATAATTTTGTCGTATTTCGTGATGCCATTCAGAGTTGGATCGACAATGGTAAGCTCAAGTTTCCTGAGAAGCAGATGGTCATTGACGCTGATCATTTCCTTACGGTGACGATAAGCATAATGGACGCTCATTTACCTAGGGATAAAGGAAAAGTAAAGGTCGAGTTCGTTCCAGTGCAATTCGTCCCTAAGCAAAACTCTCGGGCACGATTGAAGATTGATTTATTCTCAAATGAGCCACCTAAAGACGTTTCAAGCCCAGCTATTGTCGAGTCAATGTCGAACTCCAACACAGAGGAAACTGACAGGCTGATGGTTTTATGTAGTCGATGCAAAGTAAACGTCATCTTAACTAAGCCGAAGGAAAAAGCCATTGCAGGCTCAAATACTGCAACAAGCACCCACAGCTGCAGCAACATCCCAAAAAGTGCTCGATGCAGGCCAACACCATAAAGTTTTCAATAGGCTTGGCCCCCAGGTACAAGATAACAAGTCATCTTTGGCTAGATGGCACCTTGACTTCGACGCACCATTTTACAATGAAGATTATTATGCACGCAACATCAGCAATTTAAGTTCACTTGCAAACCAGCACATCTTCAGACCATTTAAGCTACACGACCAGCGTTGGTATACTTACAACTCCCCTACCAGTGTATGCACTGCATTGTCCAAATCGCAGAAACATTAGCGCCAAAGAATGGACTATATGGCTTACCGACGAGTAGCCCAAGATACCCCAGCCATCAAATGGCAGCTGAAAGAAACGGTTGGCAACGAAGACGACCGACAACCTCCAACCATCATGGCCAAGTTTCTTTAACGAAAGAAAGTGATTGATCGTGACTTTGAAACAACAATTGAAGAATCCGAAAAGCAAATCAAAATCTTTCTACGAGAGGGGCAGATTAAAGCTCGCCTCGAGCAATTCCGAAAGGAAGCCGAAAGCAAACTTCCTCCACTACCCCTATAAGAGCCATTAATCAAAGTCATAAGGAATATTCACCCACCATTTCTCGGCTAAGTTTTAGAATACATGTGGGAGTTCCACAAAAAAGTATTCGACTAACAACTTATATAGCCTACCAAAAGCATAACAAGAGGCCTTTGATCTGGCATTAACTTGCCCCGATGCCGAACAAATCATCCAAAAGATCACTGATCCAGGGATGCTTGAGTTCTCAGCTTTGAAGTAGATCTGTATACCGATATTGACACCCCTGATCTACCTTTTTCTCTCCAGGATCTCGAATATTTACGATACCATTTTGAAGTTTTTTTCAGTCGTTTCCCTTTTTGGCCTCCTGACCGATGAGAATGAGCGTATAGCACGATTAGATGCTTACCTTGACACAAGAGACGCCCATATCGCATATCAAGAATGAACTCACAAGGCTTTACAAGACCAAGTTCCGATGCCACATGACCACATTGTCACTACAGTCGAAGATAGATAAGCAAGTGATGCTCATGAGCAAGATACATCTCCAGAGAATCCAAAGGTCGAGGATCATGACCCAATAGGCCCTTCGGTTCTAGACAACATGGAAATCAGTGTGGTCCATGTCTTACTTGCCGAGTTCTAGCCAACCACATCTCAATCTAACTTCCTGGACGACAACGTGGTGTCGAGGAAGCCACATAAGTTGATTTTGTGGCCACTTAAGAGATTAAGCAAGAAAACAAAGAAGATAAACTTAAAGTAGCCTTTGTTGAACTGTTCCCCTAATCTTCGTCCGTTAATCTTCATTATTTGAAGTTGTTGTATGTTACAACTTATATAGAAGGATGTCCGATTTCCAAAATTTTTGCCGACTATGGAGTAATGGTCAACATCATGCCCATTTCTATCATGAAGACATTACGTCGCCCCAACGATGAACTCGTTCCATTAAGGATAACCATGAGCAGTTTTGTCGGTGACAAATCCTAGACCAAGGGAGTGCTTCCTTTAGAGGTCAAAATCATATGACTGCATTCTTTATAGTGGATTCAAAGACCAAGTATAATGCATTGCTCGGTCGTGATTGGATCCACCAAACAAGCTGTATCCTTTCTTCATTATATCAAGTCCTCATCTTTTGGGATGGTAAATCGGTCGTGGTTCATCCGGCTGATAATAAACTGTTCGAAGCTAATATGATTCAGGCTCGTTACTACGATGATCACGTCAGCTACATCACCCTGTAAGGTTTTAACAAGGAAGAACAGTCGACTTGGATCTTAGTTCAAAAAGCCATCGAGGTTGGCGCCGAGATTGTTCACCAGGATTTGGCAAGACTCAGTTGGTTGACCTAATTACCGATTCTGATGTTTGATACCAAACAGAATAGACGCCGAGCCGCGGTTTCATTTACCATGGAACGAATGCTACCCATTAGTACGCATTTCCAAGCAATCAAATTCTGGTGTGAACTTAGTAAAGTTCCTCACCGAATGAGACAACGGTCTAATCCTGTCACTTGACAAAGTCCAAGCCGCCCCAGCCAAGCTCAATGACAATCAGCCCCAAGTCAAAGACCCATTAGAGGAAATAAATGTTGGAACGGTCGAAAACCCTCGACCTTTATTTATTAGTGCTTTATTACCCCAACCTATGAAAACCAAACTTTGTAAATTACTCAAAGAATTTAAATATTGTTTTGCTTGTAGTTACCATAAGATGCCTAGTTTAGATCGAACACTCATCAAGCACGAATTACGCATCAAGGCTGGTTGTAAACCGTTCTGCCAACCTTCTCAACGATTCTCGACCGAATTACAACTCAACATGAAAGATGAACTTGTTCAACTTTTAAAAGTCGGTTTTATTCAGACAGCTCAATACATCGAATGGTTGGCGAACAAGTCCTAGCTTTAAAGAAAAGTGATGCTCTACATATTTGCATCGATTTTTGAAATTTGAATTTGGCAACCCCTAAAGACGAATATACAATGCTAATTTTAGACTTGTAAATTGACCCAGCAGCAAACCACGAGATGTTATCCTTCATGGATGGCCATGCTAGTTACAACCAGATTTTCATTGCCAATGACGATGTCCACAAAACTGCTTTTCGTTGCCCGGGGACATTCAGGATTTATGAATGGGTTGTCTAATAGAATTAAAAGCACACCACAAAGTAGCACACAAATGTCCTATTAATTTTCCTTATTAACAATACGATTTTTCAATTGTAGCATATGAAAATAAGGGTCTTTCCCGCAGAAGATTGTTTTATCTAACTAATTAAAATGTCACAAAAACTGGGCTGTTGTCCGTACTGACCAGCCACAGAAAAATAATTATTAGACCAACATACACTTATCTAAAGTCTACGAAATTTTATAGGCAGATACTAGACACACAGAGCTACACTCACACAATTTTTAGGGATTTTTGGAGTTGATTTGCTATTTAAATTAAATCGAATAAAAACAGAACAAAAACAGATTTTAAGTAGTTCGCAGATTAAGAAAAACGAGTTAGGCGAATTGCTATCCACCATCAAATAATCATGCAAACATGTTATGTTTCATTCAAATTCCTTCTATTTCCGGATGAAGATGCTCAAGTTGGCTCAATGTTAGAACTCAACCTATTACTCTTTCTTATGTAGTATGTTAAGAGAATGGTGTTTTCAACTTAACTTAGTCCCTAAGATGCAATCTAGAATGGCATGTTCATAGATTTAACAAGTAGAAATCATTAAGAACGAAAAGAGTTTGAATCATCACAAGGCATCGTAAGTACTGGCGTTGTCTTACTTATCCTAGAAATTGGTTCACATGTTAATCGCAATTAACAAGTACTACTTTAGAACATATGTAGGTCCTCATTCTACAAGGGCAGGCACACACATATTCATAGCATTAGAATCCTAGATATGCTTACTAAGTATGCATCTGTAGAAAACACATAAAGCATTCATCAATGAGATAAGTAGTGAACCAATTTTCATCCATTATAAAAGTAATTCAAATGAAATGTCATAACAAACTCACAATCATATTCGGGGCTTCAAACAGCCCCTAACTACTAAAAATTTAGTTACATAATCCTTAAGTTAAAACAAAAGATAGGCATGAGTTTGAGAAAATAGAACCGAAAGAAATCGACTAAGGCTCTTTCCTTCCTTCTTACCCCAACACTACTTTTAAACCAATTCTTGCTGCATCATTTTCTTCTCCTTAACTCACCCACTAATAGCCATTTAGTGATGACAATGAGTGAGAGGAAATGGTGAAACAATTGTAACTCCTTGGGTAGCCTTTATGCCAATAACTCCCTCTTAATCCTCATCTTTAATTCCATTTCCTCTGATATTTGAATAGGTGTCAGCTGGCTTGTTCTTGGCTGCATCAGTTTTGGCTGCTAGTTTTGTTGGATTTATTGCTTTCAATGCTTTCTTGTCAGTTACAAACTGCTCAGCCTCTTGGAAACCTTTCAGTGTTAAAATGGTCATAACTTCTTCTAGAAAAATGATATTAAAATCCGTGAAATGGTCCAGAAAATAGACATCCGTAGTTTTCCAACTATATAAGGTTCATTCTCTAATTCATTCTGAGCTATCCGCAACTTGCTTCCAAAGTCAGCTGACCTGCACAGGTAATTTTGACAAATTTGTTACTTAAAATTCCACTTGTGCTATTTTTCTTTTCTTTACTTGACAAATCCTACAAAACACAAAAACAAAGTTAATAGCTCAAAAATATAAGGAACTAACTAAGAAAAGACAAGTGAATTTGATGTAAAATTTATATAAATATGAGCTTATCAAATACCCCCACACTTAGCTTTTGCTAGTCCTCGAGCAAAACAAAGAAAACATGAAAAACATTAGTTCCCCACCATGTGACCCTCATAGAATTTCATTCAAGAAAACAAATCATCAAGAACCTTAGCTAGCATCAAACAAGCTAATCCAAGCTCATCTTCCTTATTCAAATGTTAACAACTACCTTTTAATCATCCTTGAAGTGTAGTGTGTGTAATAGTCATGCTAATGCAATTTCAAGTGTTGTTTTAAAACACCAGATGCAAACTAGTGACCTTCTCACGGGACATACACTCAATCACACATATGCTTAGTTTAACATGTTTCGCTCAAAGAATCAAATGTGAAAGATCTACCATAAGCTTGCATAAAGATCTCATCTCCACAATCATAATTGCAAAACTTAAATCAAGAGGACTTTTATTGGATATAATGAGGCTTAGGGAGAGGGTTATAGAAATGAAAGGATAGGCAAACACAAGTTCCAAGCTACATTGCAAGCAATTCTCTTGTTGAGATTTATAAGAGTTCAACCTCTCCAACCACTCTACTAATACCTTCAACCACATCCCTAAACTGAAACTTAAAGACCTTTCTTTGTATACAATTTTTCTTTTTTTCTTCTTCTTCTTTTTGTTCGTTTGTTTGTTTTTTTTTTTTTTTTTTTTTTGAACCAATTTTGCACATAACTAAATACAAACATGAAATACCCCCACACTTATTCTTTTGCCAAACTCCTTCAAAGTACTTCACAAACATTTCTCATAAGACAATCTCACTTTGCTCACTAGCTAGCTTGGAAAGGGTAAGGAAAAATGTTTAAGGTATAAAGGCAGACATATCTGGTGATAAGAAATAAAAGGCTTAACATATACAGCTCAAATTGGCAATCTAATGATATCATTTTTCTTTAGGAAACATGCTTATTTGGGCCATGGTGATAAACCTAATGCCTCTATCATTTTCAAGTTCATGCAATCAATGACAAACATTTTGAAAGATTGTTACGCAAGTTCTAGAGATGTAAGTCACATAAGTTCATCACACATGAAAGAATAGGAGTGTATGAAAAATGCACACATTTTCAATAGGCTCAAAAACTCACATAGGTTGTATATGGTCATTATATTCACATACAAAGTTTTAAGTCATGCTTTAGTTTCACATCAACAAGGCTATATGCATTTGGTTTTTCAAAGATGATTAAACATGTACAAAACTAATAAGAGAATAAGGAATTTCACACAATACATGCTTACTAAGTTCTTGACCACCGTGGTTCAAATTCAATCCAGTTATATCATTGGGTCGGGAAACTAACAAAAATCTAATTCAAAACAATAAATAAAACAAGACAATATTTTTGGATTTTCAAATTTTCTAAATGTTTTTCTCTTTTTTTGGGTTTTTTTTTAGGGTAAACAAAACTAATTAAGAAAACAAAAAGCAACAACAAGGAAACAAATTAAACCAGTTCTTAGTCAAAGGGACGAAAATTTTCAATTTGGTCATTTTTTCAATCCTTACCCCCAAACTTAAACTGGACATTGTCCCCAATGTCAGAAAACACAATAATGCATAAAATAAAAATAAAATAAAATAGTAAGAAACAAAATAAAGCATTTGGACTAAAAACTTCCCCAATTTGTAGTAAAAGCAAACGATGACCACCAAACTTCAATTCTACAATCAACTCCAAGGGTGGACATAACCAAATGTTCCTCCACATCATGCTCCGCAAAAGATTCGTAATATGGGTTGAGTATATGCCCATTCACTTTTAACATGTTTCCGGTCTTCGTAGGAAGCTAGGTCAATGCTCTTGGACCTTTGAGTATGCATATACTACAAAGAGTACCTGAAATAAAAACAAAAACAAAAACACTAATTAGACAAGAAAAGAAAACAATAGAAAAATAAGTAATTAGAAATAACAATCACCGGCAACACGGCACCAAAAATTTGATACAATTAAAAGTACACCACAAAGTAGCACACAAATGTCCTATTAATTTTCCGTATTAACAATAAGATTTGTCAATTGTAGCATATGAAAATAAGGGTCTTTCCCGCAGAAGATTGTTTTATCTAACTATTTAAAATGTCATAAAAACTGGGACGTTGTCCCTACTGACCAGCCACCGAAAAATAATTATTAGACCAACTTACACTTATCTAAAGTCTACGAAATTTTATATGCAAATACTAGACACACAGAGCTACACTCACACAATTTTTGGGGATTTTTGGAGTTGATTTTCTATTTAAATTAAATCGAACAAAAACAGATTTTAAGTAGTTCGCAGATTAAGAAAAACGAGTTAGGGGAGTTGCTATCCACCACCAAATAATCATGCAAACATGTTATTTTTCATTCAAATTCCTTCTATTTCCGGATGAAGATGCTCAAGTTGGCTCAATGTTAGAACTCAACCTATTACTCTTTCTTATGTAGTATGTTAAGAGAATGGTGTTTTCAACTTAACTTAGTCCCTAACATGCAATCTAGAATGGCATGTTCATAGATTTAACAAGTAGAAATCATTAAGAACGAAAAGAGTTTGAGTCATCACAAGGCATCGTAAGTACTGGCATTGTCTTACTTATCCTAGAAATTGGTTCACATGTTAATCGCAATTAACAAGTACTACTCTAGAACATATGTAGGTCCTCATTCGACAAGGACAGGCACACACATATTCATAGCATTAGAATCCTAGATATGCTTACTAAGTATGCATCCATGGAAAACACATAAGTATGCATCCATGGAAAACACATAAAGCATTCATTAATGAGACAAGTAGTGAATTAGGCCCGGTCATACCAGTAGTGTGACATCTGCACCTGGCCTTGGTTAATCAACAAGCCCTCCAAAAGGACCATGTGATCCGTACACGAGTAATGTCCTTACCTTCATTGTTGGAACGAGAGAAACCTGTAAATATCTGCGCGATCGAGACATTACTAGACAATTGGAGAAGATTAATTATGCAGTATCTCGATAATCCAAGTGGTAAACATGACTACAAGACAAGGGTACATGCCACGAATTATGTAATGTATCAGAATGGGCTATACTGAAAAGGTGAGGACAATCTGTTGTTATTGTACTTCGGCCCAGAAAAGGCCATCCAAGCTATTACAGAGGTACATGAAAGAATATACAGGGTGATAGGAGCATATTTAGGTGACTTAGCTAGCTTATTCTTGTGCATTTGTGTTATTATTTCTTAGTTAATGTAGTATTTCAACTCATTTTCGTGTGTTTGTAGGTCCAAAGGTTTAGAGTACCAAGAAAGTGCATTTTTGTGCATTTTGGAGCAGTTTTGGGCACTAAGTGGATAGCTTGTATATGGGCCAACATGGATGGACGAATTTGGAGTTCAAAAGGCTAGAAATCTGATAAGAAAATGAAGAAACTAAAATCAAGACAAAGTGGATATGGAATTAGCTCAAAAGAGGAAACATTATCCAAAACCTTATCTTATCTTATCATATCCTAACTTAATCTTGTTCCACCTTAATCCTAGCTGCAACTGGACCTAAAAACATGATTTCTAGAAGCCTTATCTAACCCTAAAAGGGTGTTGCACCCTTCCCCCTTTTATCTCTTCTAGAAAACCCAAAATCAGCCACAAAACACCTAGTTTCTAAAAGGCCCAATTTTGGACGAATTTCCTAAACCTTTTTCCTTTTGGATTCTAATTTATAGGGCCTCATTCCTTGTGGATTTGGGGTTACACAAATCCTTTTATGAAACTAATTGGGCCAAACCCTCTCCTAAGTGGATTTAACTCACTTGTGCTGAACCCTAGGGCCCTAATCAAATAAATCTGCTAAGTGTAACCCTAATCTAATTAACCTTAGGACTATATAAACATATTTTCAGCCACAAATTCGGAGGAACCCCTTTATGCTATTCAGAAACTTGTGCCGCAACACCCTAGCCTCCATTCTTCATCCTTCATCCACTTCATACACCTCCATACAAAACCTGCCGCACCCTACCACCATAATCAGCCATTATTCATCCCCCCAAAACAAGAACACACCATTCACAACCCCCAAAACCACCACCCACATCTTATGCCCCAGCAAAGAAGAAAGAGGAGAGCCCTAGACGTGCATGCCATTCGACTTGGAGTTGCTGGAACGTTTTAGGTGTAATCTTTCTTGTGTTTTTCAATGTTTAATTTTAAGAATCTTTGCTTTGCGAGTATGAGGAACTAATCCCCTTTTTGCTAGGGGGAATTTCGAAACCATGGCTATATTTGCATTATGATTTGATTACTTCCAGTTGTGATTTCATGAATTGTGAATTCAATTTACTTATCTATTTGAATTAAAACTTGTTTATGTATATGGATTGAGAGTGCACACTTAATTTGCATGCATAAATCTGATGCTAGGATATAAGGAAACTTCACCTAATCGTTGGGAACTTATATTCATATGTAGTAAAGGTTGTTAGTCACAATCATGTTAAGTAAATTCTTGGCATAAGTATCATGCGCTTTCATAGTTACGAATGCCTCGTCAACACTAATGATTTTCATAGAATTTAATGATCTTTGATTGTTTCTCTATTATGCGCTTTCATGTAGAGAACTTTTGAGGAATAATTTGATTGCAATGTGCTAATTCCATTCAATTCAATGACTTAAGGAAAATCTGAAGGTTAATTTAAGCTTTCCTAATTAACTTGGGGTGTTGAGGTTAATGATTCATTGAAAAAGCGACTGGAGATTGTTTTGTATGCAAGTATGTCATGTGTGGAGAAAGACCTCCTAGCTAGCCCACCATCCACTTAATTCCACCAATTTCGTGCAAATCTGCCTAGTTTAATTTCTTGTTTTTGTTTACTTTATTTTCCTCCAAAACCAAATCCCACTTATTTTTAGAGTGTCTAACTAGTTAGAATCTGTTTTAGATTGTGTTTTCAAGTGTTTTGAGTCAAGTTAGAACCAAATTTCGTCCAAATTTGTGTTTAGAGTCAAATTTGCCCAGTTTGTGTTTTTTAGGCAGTTTTGAGTGTTTTTAGCTTATTTTGAGTCTTGTGAACTTGTTTTGAGTCTTTTAAGTCGAGTTAAGTGTTTTAAAGTTTAGTTTTATCTATTTGAGTCAGTTTAAAGTGTGTAGCAATTCCTCCTAATCCCCGGTTTAAGAACGATCCCTACTTACTTATATACTACAATTGTCAAAAGAGGGTTAATTTGTGTGTTAAGTTAATTTTCACATCAAATTTTGGCGCCGTTGCCGGGGATTAGCAACTTTGCTAATAGTTGCTAATCCCTTGTTATTTCTTTTTGTTTATTTTCGTGTGTTTTTGGTTTTAGTTGCTGACTTTGTTTTAGTTTTGTTTTTAGGAACTAGTTTATGACTCGGAGTTGTCAACCGGTTCATAAGAATATCTTAGACTTTAACGACGATTTCGAGCGAACTTTGAGAAGGAAGAAGAATCAACAAGAGCCTCAACCACCTCTACCTGCACTAGATCTTGAAGAAGACGAAGTACAAGTGGGAGAGGAGGCCACGGCTCAGATTTTTTAGGAAGAACAAGCTATAGCAGCCGACAATCGAACAATAAAGGAGCTTTCCGCTTTGGGATTAGACAATGCCATGCCTCTATGCATCCAATATCCAAGGGCAGCCCCAGACAAGACCGACGAGTTCGAACTAAAGTCTAGCTTATTGCACCATATTCCAAAGTTCCATGGGTTGTCCATGGAAGATCCTAATAAGCACTTGAAGGAGTTGAGGTTGTTTGCTCAAGTATGACCCCAGTGAATGTTGATGGGAGCATTTTGAAGATGAAGGCTTTTGCCTTTTCTCTCTTGGAAAAGGCTAAAGATTAGTTGTATGAACTAACCCCCGGAACTGTCACATCATGGGAGAGTATGAAACGGGCGTTTTTGGAGAAGTTTTTCCCAACTTCTCGAGTCATTCTTTTACGCAAAAGGATTAGTGGCATTCAGCAAAATCAAGGTGAATCATTTCCAACTTATTATGAACGTTTTAAAACTCTTGTTGCTTCATGTCCACAACACCAAATGAAGGAGGAGCTTCTTCTTCAATACTTCTATGAAGGGCTTCTACCAATTGAACGCCAAATGCTAGATGCCTCAGCGGGAGGAGCTTTAGTGGACAAAACACCCATGGCTGCCAAGACTCTCATTGCCAACCGCACTTTAAATGCTCAACAATATGAAGGCGTTGGTCAAAGAGACATACCACGGCAGCAACAAGTTAATGAGGTAAGTGTCATTTCTGAACTTCAAAATCAAATGGCTAATCTTACTTCTCTTCTTTCGCAGGTGGTTGAAATACCAAAGATACAAAGTGTGGCTGTTTGTGGCGTGTGCTCCATGAATGGACATCTCACGGATAAGTGCCCGCAATTGATCGAGAACGGAGGGTGGGAATCTGCCAATGCCGTGGGTTATGGGAGCCAAAACCAACCAAGGAGTGATCATTTCTCTCATACATACAATCCCGGTTGGAGAGATCATCAAAATTTCAAATGGAGGGAGCCCCAACAACCCCAACAACAAAGCACATTTAGGCAGCAACCTCCGGGATTCTACGAAAGGCGGTATGCATCCACACAACCCCAAGCACAACCTGCCCAATCCAAATTAGGTTCGTCCATAGATAATGATCAAAATTGTCAATTACTAACTTCTATGGCGCAGGGAATGCAAAATAGGGACAAAAGGGTTGATGAATTAGAGAAGCAAGTAGGGCAGATTGCGGAGTTCATGGGCCAATTCAGAGAACAAGGCAAGTTGCCTAGTTCAATCGTTGTCAACCCAAAAGCAGGATTCGAATTTGCCAAAGCAATCATGTTGCGAAGTGGAAAACAAGTTGGAACGGCCTCACAACCATCTAAATCAGCCCCAACTGAGGACGAAAAGTTGCAATTCGAGGAGGAGGAACAAGAGCAAGCCATGGCAAGGGTAGCTAAACCCATGCCGCAGCCACCCAAACACTCCCATTCGTCTTCCAAAGGTAAGGAGGTTCCAAATTCGACTATTTCTAATGTTATTCCTCCAAATGTACCCTTTCCTCGTAGATTCATGCAATCGAAGAAGGAGGAGGCTGAAAATGACATTTTGGAGACATTTAGAAAAGTACAAGTCAATATACCACTTTTGGATGCAATTAAGCAAGTTCCAAGGTATGCTAAGTTTTTAAAAGAACTTTGCACTACTAGGAAGAGAATTTCGAACAAAGAGGTTGTAAAGGTAAGTGAAAATGTCTTAGCCATCTTACAACGTAAAATGCCCCCTAAATGCAAATATCCGGGTAGTTTTACAATTCCTTGTGTTATTGGCAATCGTTTTGATCATGCCATGCTAGACTTAGGTGCATCTATTAATGTCATGCCTTACTCAATTTATGCATCTATGAACCTAGGTGAGTTAAAAAATGATGGTGTGATTATTCAATTGACCGATAGATCTAATGCCTATCCAAAGGGTGTTTTGGAAGATGTTTTAGTGCAGGTCAATCATTTAATCTTTCCGGCTGATTTTTATGTGCTTGAAATGGAAGACTCGGTTCATTCTCCACCCTTGCCACTCCTACTTGGAAGACCGTTCATGAAAACAGCTCAAACAAAGATTGATGTGGCCAAGGGAGTATTAACAATGGAGTTTGGTAGTGATATAATTAAATTCAATGTTTATGACTCTATTAAGAAGCCTAATGATGTTTGTTCTTGTTTTGCCATTGATGTGCATAAGGATATAGGGCAGGAACAATCCACACCTATCAAGAAGGATGCATCAAGAACCACCATTGAAGAGGGAATTGGAGTGGTTTCCCTAAATCCACCCAATCTGGTCGAGAGTAGCCATAGTGACATTGTTGATAGGGCTGCCACTTTTGAGCTTCCATCACAATATGTTTGTAAGTCTCCAATCCCAATTCCAATTCCCATTTCAACTAATAGGTTGTTACCTTCTTTGGTGCAGGTACCCAATCGATTTCAAGGTGGTGGGAGCATTTACAAGGACTTTAGGAACCAAAACACCACAATCAGGGAGGATCACTATCCCCTTCCATTCATAGAGCCATACTATGAGAATTTCAAAGAGCATGTTGTGGATGATGTACCACTCCATGCCGTGTGCTCCAATGAAGCCTAAAATGAGGTATCGTCCGACTGGAAGACGTTAAAGCAAGCGCTTCTTGGGAGGCAACCCATGCATTCAACAATGAGAAGATGGAACCTCCATTCCAAACCCAGATTTGCGTTTCTAAACCCTTCTCTTTGCTGCTTTATTTTATCCTGCTTAGTTGTTTGTTATTTGTTGCTTTTCTGTGAGTCTTTGTGTGAAACATTGAGGACAATGTTTGATTTAAGTGTGGGGGGGGTAAACAAGTGTTTTTATGCAAATTCGTGAGATTCTATCACCTATCACTTCTAATGTTGTTTGTCACTGTTTTTAAGTGTTTTTAGTGCATTTTGAGCTGTTTTAGTGTGTTTTGCAGTAAAAATCCGAAAATTTGAAAAAAAATCGAAAAATGTGTTTTGAAAAAGCCAAAAAGAGTTGTTTTTGTGTTTTTGTTTGTGTCTTAGGGTACCTTCCAACACATGAGGATTTGGTTTTTAATGCATGACTGTTAAAGAGAGTTACAAACATGGATGGAAGTTTGATTTGCTCTTTGGTTTATGCTTGGTTGTAGTTATAGTTTACGAATTCACATGTAATCACAAAGGATAAAATCAGTTTTTGTAACATGCTTGAAGGAAGGAACTCAAACAAACGCTACATCCCTAAGAGACTTGAGCCTAAACGTTTATTTGGAGAGTTATTAATCTGTGCATTCTTGTTTTCTAAACTCGTTGCATGATCTCATTATTCTTTGCTTGGTTGCTACTTAGAATGCGTTTCATCACTATAGTTCCAAATACTAGAACTCATACCTGTTTCATTCAAAGCATGAAATTGATTAGCATAACAAATAGCAAGATGAAGTTGTTTAGTAGGCACCACCATAGCCAAATAGCCGAATCCACCCTTGTCATTTGTATTGTAGGATTAGCCCTTTGAGCCTTATTTAGCCTATTTTCTTTGTTAACCACATCCCCCTTACCTAGCCTAGAATAGGACTTTCCATACCCTTGTTCTTGAAGTATAGTGGAGCATGACTTAGAAGGAATTCTTTTTGAGTGACATTCTTGCAGAAAACAAGTGTGGGGGAAGGGATTTTTGTGTGTATGTGTGTGCCAAAGTCTTAAAGGAGGCACGGGAAAAAGGAAAAAAACGAAAGAAAAAAAAAAGTGAAAAAGAAGAGAAAGAAGACGAAAAGAAAAAAAAAAAAAAAGGAGTTGAAATTAAGTGAGAATGAACTCACAAGTGTTGATTGTTGAAGAAAGGGTCCAAAAAGTTTGAATTTGACCCTAAGTATTGCATGAATCTCCCCTTGTGTTTAAAATGTAGTTTTCTGCATTCTAAAGGGAATTCTAAGTGCCTAATTCATTACTTTGATCACTATTGCTTTAAGAACGTTTGTTTCCTCTACCTTTCCTTATTAGCCAATACCTTAGCCCCGTTACAACCTTTAGACTTCTATCTTGATTGTTATGTGTTTCAATATGTGGAGTTTAAAATTGGTTTAAGCATATGGTATCCCTGGTTCTCGCGTCTAAGTAGTAGCATTCCATTCATGAGATCATATACATGTCATTGTCATAATTCCAGAAAATGCTTTCCTTGTTATAACATATGTGAGTGTTCGTCTACATGTTTACATCAATCTTCTCACATATACCTAGTGTAGGGAGTGTAGTCAGAAAATCTATGTGAAAATTGAGAGCACATCTAGTAAGGAATTGAGGGAATTCTCTAAGGCATGTTACTACATTCAAAATGTTGTTTTAATTGACTAAATGTGAGCTAGTGAATGGTGACTATGATTAAGTATGCTCGAGGGTAAGGATTGCTTAAATCTATGTGAGTGGTGATCTTTGACATGTTATGTTTCATTGGAAATCCTTGAGGCAAACGTTGGAAGGTTTAGATTATATGTTTTGTTTCTTTTGTTTGTTTGTTTTGCTCGAGGACTAGCAAAAGCTAAGTGTGGGGGAATTTGATAGGAGCATATTTAGGCGACTTAGCTAGCTTATTCTTGTGCATTTGTGTTATTATTTCTTAGTTAATGTAGTATTTCAACTCATTTTCGTGTGTTTGAAGGTCCAAAGGGTTAAAGTACCAAGAAAGTGCATTTTGGAGCAGTTATGGGCATAAGTGGATAGCTTGTATATGGGCCAACATGGATGGACGAATTTGGAGTTCAAAAGGCTAGAAATCTGATAAGAAGATGAAGAAATTAAACTCAAGACAAAGTGGATAAGGAATTAGCTCAAAAGAGGAAACATTATCCAAAACCTTATCTTATCTTATCCTATCCTAACTTAATCTTGTTCCACCTTAATCCTAGCTGCAAGTGGACCTAAAAACGTGATTTCTAGAAGCCTTATCTAACCCTAAAAGGGTGCTGCACCCTTCCCCCTTTTATCTCTTCTACAAAACCCAAAATCAACCACAAAACACCTAGTTTCTTGAACCAATTTTGGACGAATTTCCTAAACCTTTTTCCTTTTGGATTCTGATTTACAGGGCCTCATTCCTTGTGGATTTGGGGTTACACAAATCCTTTTATGAAACTAATTGGGCCAAACCCTCTCCTAAGTGGATTTAACTCACTTGTGCCGAACCCTAGGGCCCTAATCCAATAAATCTGCTAAGTGTAACCCTAATCTAATTAACCCTAGGACTATATAAACATATTTTCAGCCACAAATTCGGAGGAACCCTTTTATGCTATTCAGAAACTTGTGCCGCAACACCCTAGCCTCCATTCTTCATCCTTCATCCACTCCATACACCTCCATACACAACCTACCGCACCTTACCTCCATAATCAGCCATTATTCATCCCCCTAAACAAGAACACACCATTCACAACCCCCAAAACCACCACCCACATCTTGTGCCGCAACAAGGAAGAAGGAGGAGAGCCCTAGACGTGCATGCCATTCGACTTGGAGTTGCTGGAACGTTTTAGGTGTAATCTTTCTTGTGTTTTTCAATGTTTAATTTCAAGAATCTTTGCTTTGCGAGTATGAGGAACTAATCCCCTTTTGGCTAGGGGGAATTTCGAAACCATGGCTATATTTGCATTATGATTTGATTACTTCCAGTTGTGAATTCAATTTACTTATCAATTTGAATTAAAACTTGTTTATGTATATGGATTGAGAGTGCACACTTAATTTGCATGCATAAATCTGATGCTAGGATATAAGGAAACTTCACCTAATCGTTGGGAACTTATATTCATAAGTAGTAAAGGTTGTTAGTCACAATCATGTTAAGTAAATTCTTGGCATAAGTATCATGCGCTTTCGTAGTTACGAATGCCTCGTCAACACTTATGATTTTCATAGAATTTAATGATCTTTGATTGTTTCTCTATTATGCGCTTTCATGTAGAGAACATTTGAGGAATAATTTGATTGCAATGCGCTAATTCCATTCAATTCAATGACTTAAGGAAAATCTGAAGGTTAATTTAAGCGTACCTAATTAACTTGGGGTGTTGAGGTTAATGATTCATTGAAAAAGCAACTAGAGATTGTTTTGTATGCAAGTATGTCATGTGTGGAGAAAGACCTCCTAGCTAACCCACCATCCACTTAATTCCACCAATTTCGTGCAAATCTGCCTAGTTTAATTTCTTGTTTTTGTTTACTTTATTTTCGTCCAAAACCAAATCCCCCTTTATTTTAGAGTGTCTTACTAGTTAGAATCTGTTTTAGATTGTGTTTTCAAGTGTTTTGAGTCAAGTTAGAACCAAATTTCGTCCAAATTTGTGTTTAGAGTCAAATTTGCCCAGTTTGTGTTTTTTAGGCAGTTTTGAGTGTTTTTAGCTTATTTTGAGTCTTGTGAACTTGTTCTGAGTCTTTTAAGTCGAGTTAAGTGTTTTAAAGTTTAGTTTTATCTATTTGAGTCAGTTTAATGTGTTTAGCAATCCCTCCTAATCCCCGGTTTAAGAACGATCCCTACTTACTTATATACTACAATTGTCAAAAGAGGGTTAATTTGTGTGTTAAGTTAATTTTCGCATCACAGGGTTCATCAATTCGAACACAAAACATGGTGGTTGGTCCGTCGACACGGCTATTTCTGGCTGAGTATGTTGAAAGATTACATCGAATACGCGCGGTTGTGTACAATGTCAAATTCATGGGCATGTACAGAGAGTCCCAGCCGAACTACTTCACTCGGTCACTAAGCCAGATGGCCCATGGATATGATCGACAAAATTACACCATCTTCTGGATCGGTGAAACATGCATGGATACTTGTAGCAACCGTTTACTTCACCAAGTGGGTCGAAGCAAAGTTGTACACAGAATTAACATCTAAAATGGTCTACAATTTTGTGGAGGAAAATATTATGACAAGATTCAGCGTACCAGAAGCAATTATAATAGACAATAGCATGATTTTCACAGTCAACAGGTTTAGAAATACACGGCAAATTTAAACATTTGGCTTGATCAATCCACGTTGTATTACCCATAAGCAAACGGACAAACCAAAGCAAGTAATAAAGTTTTGGTTAGTATCCTTCAGAAAATGATAAAATAAAAGCCTAGTATGTGGCATTTGAAGTTAAACTAGGCATTATGGGCATACTGAACTTCACTCTGGTCGGCAATAGGGACAACCTCATATGCATTGACTTATGGACACGACGCGGTGCTACCGGTTAAGCTAAGCATAAACTCATTACGAGTTATTGAATAAAGCAGTTTGTTCAGTGCCGAGTATAGTTAGGCAATAAGGCAAGAGTTGGAGGACTTAGAGTAAGCTCGGCTCGATGCTTATAACTTACTGGTGGCGTAGAAAAAGATTGCCAAACGAGCTTATAATCGATGAGTTAGGCAAAATACATTTGGAGAAGGTGAATTAGTATGGCAAACCGTGTTGCCAATAAGGATTAAAGACCCTAGATTTGGGAAATGGTCACCAAATTGGGAAGGACCATTCGTTGTCCACAAAGTTCTCGGCAAATGGGTATACCACCTCAAAAATCGAACTAGTTTAATTCATAAATTGCCAATCAATGGGAAATTCGTAAAGAAATATTATCCGGTCACTTGGGAAATGCAAGAATAAAAATTTTATTTTGTTGATTTTAAAAGGGCATACAAGTTACAAATAGTCAACCATCCTACAATGAAAGACAAAATCCTAAGGAGTCGAAGGAAGAAAAGCTTCAAGAACGGCTTTTAGTTCTAGCCACCTTACTTCGCCCATCGTAACCTTGGCTTGCCGTGTTCTCTTATCAAGTTTCAATTGCTGAATCTGCTTCACACCGACTGCGTACTCCGCCAGTTGAGGTTTGTTCGACTCGAAATCCTTTTCAAGCTCAGAATCAGTGGCCAACCTCTGATATTGAAGTTTGGCAATTTGATGGTCAAGGTTTACCAGTCTTTCCTTCTTCGCCTTTATTACCTCGAGCTCTGGGCGGAGAGCTTCGTGAGTAACCATTGTAGCCTTAAGGTCATCCTCTACCCGGAGAGCCCTCTCAAAAATAGTAAAATATTGTCGAGTTATTTTCAAGACAAATGACAAATGAACAACAGACTCATTGCTCAGCAAGCTGCTGGATGCAAGGCCATTCAAGCACTCTCCCACAGAGTCTAAACCTTTGCATTATAGAATTTGAGAGGCCGAGAAAGACAGAAGCTCTTGCAGCTTGGTGAAGGCGTTGGATTTGGCCATGGTTGTAGAAGGCTCGGCCCAATTACCCCGGAAGTGTTAAAGAGAAGGGCGTCAAGCTCAACTTCCCATGAAGGTAGCACAAAAAGTGAGTTGTTAGAAAAGAGAAGGTAAAGGATGGCAGATAAAGAAGTTATGCTAGATTTGCTGAGAAGAGACTTCAGCCATGTCTGCTGGTTCGTTGCTCGAACCCAGAGAACTTAATGGTCGAGCCTAATGTTTAAGGCAATTTTTTAATTCATGTGGTCGATGAAGGTTATTTATGTTTAATGGCCATTAGGGTGACCAAGAAATATAAATAACGCCCTTCGGTGCTTAGAATGTTCGGTGAAATGAGCAATTGGGCACCTAGCATTTAATATTTTCTTGGTTTAGAATTCTAAGGCAGGAAATTATTAAAAGAAAATAATGAAGGGTCTTAAAAAGGTCAAAGTAACCTCCTGAGGAGGAATGCCGAGATTCTGGTCCTAGGGATGAACCGGTGTTTCTGTCGTCGCTCTTGGCTCGACAGGAGGTGCCGCTTCATGTTCTGCACCCTCTTCAGCTATAAGAGTGTCGACCTGGCCAACCGCCTCGACCATCGGTTGAGGATTGGTGGTTGGAAGTTCAGCTGGTCGATGGCGCCTCACCAGCAAGGGTCATTCGCTCTCATCCTCCTAGACATAAAGAATGATTGGTCGTTAGTTCGAATATATAGTTAAAATAAAAGAACAAAGGAAATTGTCATACCTCTTCTTCCAGGACAATCATTAGAGTCTTCTTTGGATATGAGGGAGGGTTTCTCTCTACCGATGTGGCTGCCTTCTCCAACACAGTAGCTGCCAGGCCAACACCAAGAACAACGGTCGACCCATGAGTTGCAAGACCCTCTACCAATGGGTCGACGACTGGTTCAATAACGGCCAACGAAGTGGGTTAAGTCTCAGTCACCTGATCCGTCAGAGGGTTTTACGGTACTCCTAATGAGGCCTGGACGACAGGAGAAGGAAGAAGAGCACTAAAAGTGGTTGTTCTTATGGTTTGACTCAAAATGACATGTATCTCCTACTCTCCCTTCTTTCCCTTTTTCTTGAGGCACTTTTAGGGCCTGGCGACATTGCCAGTCGTCTCGACCTCTAGGCGAAGTTGTTTGCTTGGTGCGGACGAGGCAGCAGAGGCCGTTGTTGGAGTTAGTTCGGCTGAATGAGCGGTGGTCGCAGCCTTCTTGGGATGAGGAGCAAGTTTCTTTTTTGCTGCAACCATCGTAACCACATCAACCCATTTTATGGCACAACCACCTGGAAAAAATGAATTTAAGTCAGAAAAAAGTTTGAATTGAGTGGATTAAACTAGGGAAGTAAAAGATATATACCTTGTGTTGGTTCTTTGGATTTTGGGGTGAGATTATTTTTCGGTTGGTCACCAAAAAGCTTTTTCGAAACTTCCTCAGCCGAAATACTGAAGAAATCCTTGACATAGGTATCCCACCAGTCAACGAATGCTAGTATAGTTAGTTTCTGGGGTATACGGCCGAAGGTAGAATTTAGTACACCGCTCTTGGAATTTCTTCTATACCTTATCGCATTCCCTCTCCTAGGAGCCAGAAAGGTGTTCTCAGCTTAAAATGGAGCGAGAAGTAATGATCATCATATGACAACCTTGGAGGTAGCCCAGTTGACGAGCCATGAAGTAAGGATGGTAAACCTCCTACTGGCTCATTAAGCATCGCATCCAAAGGGTAGGTCACGAGCCAAGACAAACAACCACCAAGACTATCGAAGATCGGCGTTTTCTACTTCTTCCCACGCTGTTGTAGAAAGCCTGATGGAAGACAAATATTTCTGGCAGCGACAAGCCAGAAACTCTCCATCGAATAGATCTTTAAGGCCAAAGAAATATTTAAATATGTCTTCGACCGAGTGAAAAGGAAGGGGTATGAAGCTAATTGAAGACCCATCGCTTTAGTAGACCTGCAGCCAGAGTTGAAAAGACCCAAAGCGAGCCATTTTGGTGCAGATCAATCTTCCCAGTAGAGGCCTCGGCCAAGCACTAAATGAGATTGGCAAGGATGGCCGGGCTGATGGCCAGGATATGGCCACTAGCCAAAGCTTCGGCCACTGACATGTTATTGGCCAAGCACTTATTCGAAGGCTTCGTGTTCTCCCTTGTTGAGGCTCTCCCCCTACAAGCTAGTGAAATGGTTGATCAAAGTGCTGTAATTAAAGAAATTTTTATGCAGTTTCCGCATGTCTTCTTTCGACGGCCCTTGGTTTTTCTTTGTCAAGACTTCAATAGCCCGCTCGTCAAAGATTGCCTTCAGATCTAGGTCAAATTTGTACCACGAAAGAGTGGCGTCAACTGGGAGACCAGATGGGGAAGTGTCAAGTATGAACATGATGTCTAGCACGGTTGGGTCGATCGAGCCAAGAGGAAAGACCATTATGGTTGTGGCCAAACACCAGAAACTCAGGGCGACCATTAGGAGCTCCTGCTCCATGTTGATTTCATAGGTTGAGAACTTGATGGCATTGAAGATGCCAAGGTTCTTCCATTCACCGCTGATAGGAGCATATTTATGCTACTTATTTATGTTGTTTCCTTGCATTTAGTTAGCTTATTACTACTTATTATAGTGTTTTAAGCTATTTTCGTGTGTTTATAGGTCCTAATGACAAAATTGGCAAGAAAAGGCAATTTTGAGCCTTTTAGAGCTGTTTTGGGCTTATTATGGATAGCTTGCATATGGAGCAAGGTGGATGGACGAATTCGGAGTCAAAAGAGGCTAGGAACATGCTACAAATCTGAAGAAACAAGTTCAAGACAAAGAAGATAAGGAAAGAGCAAGAAATATGGAAACTTATCCTAACAACCTTATCTTATCCAAACCTTATCCTATCTTATCCTAACCTAATCTTGTTCCACCTTAATTCTAGCTGCAATTGGATCTAAATACATGATTTCTAAAAGTCCTATCTATTCCTAAAAGGGTGCCGCACCCTTCCCCCTTTTATTTCTTCTAGAAAACCCAAAATTAGCCACAAAACACAGTTTCTAGAAGGCCTAATTTTTGGCGAATTTCCCTAACCTTTTTCCTCTTGGATTCTGATTTTAATTGGCCATTTTCCTCTTGGATTTGGATTGTATGAGTCCATATCAGAAATTAATTGGGCTATGAATTATTTCCCAAGCCTTGTGCCGCACCCTAGGAGCCCTAATCCTTTGTTTCTACTAAGTCTAACCCTAATTCTGATTTCCTAGGGTTTTGCCGTGCACTATATATATATATATATATATATATATATATATATATATATATATATATATATCTCAACTTTGCTGCACCTTTTTTTTGACACAACCTACGCAGCCATTCATTCTTCCATTCATTGATTTAACCACACCACACACCATACATTCAACCGCCAAAGTGTGGCTCCATACGGGTAACCCAAGCAGTCTAGGTTGTAGTGGTTGAGGTCCAAGCTCCTTGAGGTTTGGCTGACTCCCATTTTGACCAATCGTACCTTTTGAGTAAGGGTTCAAGGTAGCGAGTCTTCAACATTTGGGTTATGGACTCTGGGACATCATCCTTGAAAAGTGGTCCCAAAGTTTGGTGAAAGACGCTTGAATCACCCTCAGATCAGAGGGCTTTGATGGCATTCCGATCAATGAAGTCTTGGCACTTGTCACAATCCTCAGCAAGCTTAGTGATGAAGGTGTTGGCAGCTATTGATGAAAACTTGAAGGTTTTTTTTTCTGAGTTTCAAGAATTGGTTTCTTTTCTAGGTTTGAGCGCAAATGGTAAGAAATTATGGAGATTTGAAAGCATAAAAATACGATTAAAGATGAGCTGAGTATTTATAGGTGTTTGAGAAGAAGATCAACAGTTTACGTTTAAAGGAATAAGAGGCAAATCGACCAGATAATTTGGTAATCATAATGGATATTTGAAAATCCAGGTGAAGAGGCCTAAAAACTCGTGAATTGAGGGTGCACCAATGTGTGTGACGGCAAGTGTTTATGGAAAATGGACGTTTCAATGACCACACACCTCAAATGTCATTATTGAAAGACAGTTGTACAAAGGAGATGCCACATGGCAGAGAATCTGATAGTTTTAGAAATCGTGCAGTCGCTCAAAAAGTCACCCCAGTCGAACACGCTAGTCAAGTCTTTTTTAAAAAAAAAACAATGTCGTTAATGCGTCTTGTGAATCCCCAAATTTTGTATTGTCATATGAACTTGTACACATTTTTCAATTTGTCATTGTTTGGGCCCAAAATGTTATTTTGGGCCGAGCCTAGAATTATTCTCGGCCCAATGGTATTTATCTAGAATTTTCTTATGGGTCATCCAGTTAGGGCCAACCGAATCCTGTTGTGAAGAGGATTAATTTAGATAAGTGGTGAAGTAGTCAATTTTTAGTGGAACAAGGGGTTTTGAAGCCGAAGGTGTTTGGGATCAGGAGATGAATCTGGTTTGTGATGGAGTTTGGTTCAAAGTCCTATTGAAGCTAGGATTAGCTGAAACCTAATCAGATTAGGTTGTCAAGTTCTAATCCGAGTACATTTCTAGTTCGGTTATGAGGGGATTTTGCTACTATAAATAGGAAAGGGAATGCATCATTCAAAGCCCCTCCAATTCAACACACAAATTGCCCTGCTCAAAGCTTCTCAAAAACCTTTGAGATTTTATCTTTTCCCCCTTTCTTCTCGCCAACACATCTTCAGTTTGGATAAACAGCACTGTGAAGGCAACCAACGAAATCTTCAGTTTGGATAAACAGGATTGGAGTTGCAGAATCAACCAAACAAGGAGCCTCTTCAGTTTAGATAAACAGCACTGCATCGAGACCGACTGGCTATTTATCCAAGTCTCGTTTGACAAGGATTTTTGAGTCCTTGTTGGTAGAGGTAATCTCATCACCCTTCTCAGTGAAGTGAGGTGTTGCAAGTTACTAAGCTCGACACGTTGAACGCCGAGTTGTTTTATGATTGGATATTCACAAGTACACTTTAGAGTTTGGCATTCCAACGGCCAAACCACATTTACCATCAAGACATACATCCCTTTGAAATATTTGTGTCCATATAGTCTGGTGCCAGTTCGGCATGCTTATACACTCATGAATATAATCACCGTGACCGAACCCGGCACCGACGACTTGTGAACTTTGCAGAACTAGCAGCCTTGTCTTCAGGCTCTATAACCCGAAGGCTGAGACGGGCTCCTTCCTTGGCCGCAGTCGCAAGATCGAGAAGTCAGCAGCACGCTCGACGCCACATCAACATATTTTACTCGGCCTGCGCACCACGTAGGCTTGGTAGTTTTTAGGGTCAACAGTCATATAAGCTAAAATTTTAAGCAATTTTTCATACCAACTTTTCGAATCATCAATTTGTCATCTCACTTAAGATCTTTTTACAAATTCTATACTTTATTTTAGTAAAACCCTTAAATTTTATGTTTGTGGGTATTCATGCAGATCATTGTGTTCAAGCAGCGTATATGCATCTACAACTCCATTTATGGCACCAAACCTCAACTCATTTCTCATATTATATAGCCCATTTTTGGCACAAACTAAACACCCTAGAATTATTTTGATTGAATGCAACTTAATAGAAGGAAGTGGGGTGTTAAAATGACAAAAAGAACCCTGAACACAGGTCATGTGCGAGGCACATGACTTATTTTGGATGGAAAACTTAATGGAGTTAGGGTAAGATGACAAATTGATAATTTCGGTAAGTTAGTATGACAAATTGCTTAAAATTTTAGTTTATGTGACAAATTGAAAAATAGGTACAAGTTCATTTAATATTTTGAAAATTTTTCCTTTAAAAAAATAAAAAGATGCAAATAAATGAATAATTTATCTTCTCTCTCCTTCTTCTTCACCACTGTTGCTCATGACCCAAAAATCTAAAAATAATTTTAAGTTCTATGTCTAAAGGGAAATTGGGTTAGTAACCACGAAATTGGTCTTCAGCTCTTAATCGATATAAAAATTCGGTAAACCAAATAAGAATGAAAAATGAAGAGCATGATTTCTAGGTTTTTAATGGTGAGTAGTTTCCAATCCAAGAGGAAGGGACACATATAGGGTTCTCATGTGGCGGTGGCGATGGGGTTTCTGGTGGAGCCTTAAAGAATAAGAAGTAAATAATTTGGTGGTGGTGGTGGTGATGGTGGTGGAGCCGCTCTTCGGTGCAAGTTTTAGATTTTGGGTCACCTTCTCCGTTTAGACCAACTCCAATCATTGGATCCAAACCCAAAAATTTAGGCCCACTAAAAGACACAATTTAGGTTTGTGAACGGTGAATGTCACGCAACCCTTACGACCTAACTTTCAAGACCTAAAATGTATTATGGAATTGTTTAACCCTAATTTTTGTTTGTAAGGATTTATTTTGTAACTTTGAGTTAGGTTACCTAATTTAATTTTACGAATGTTTTAACCTAAGACATTTAAATTCCGACAACATTTTAAAAACCAAACAAATCACACCAACCAACCACTCAACTAACCAAACTTCAATGATAGTTCATAACATAAATGAAAGTTGATGGTTGATGCGAGATTTACTTGACACTCAAATTAAACCCTCGTTTGACAATTGTAGTAGAATCGATAAGTGAGGGATCGTTCTAGACCGGGGATTAGGAGGGCTTGCTAAAACCTTCTAAATTGACTTAAAAACATAAAAACTAAATTAAAATACTCTTAACAAGACTACTATGACTCAGAATGGCTTTGAAAAACTCAAATTGTCTAAAACAATCAAATTGACTCAAAATAGAAGCTAGAACTTGATTTAGACGAATTTGCAAGTGTTTATGACTCCAAAAGCTTAAAGATACAAAAATAAAACAAATACGAATGATTAAGACTCAACGAAATATGGGGGAAATGTGTTTGGACGATATTAAATTAAAAAGACAGAATATAATTAAAGGCAAAATGTAAATATGAATGTGATGAAAATATGGATGATGGAATAGCCAAGGGGTTCTTCTCCACACATGTTACACTTGCATACAAAATTGATTCTCAGTTGGTCTTTCGATAAGTTGTGAAACTCAATGCTCCAAGTTAATTAGATCCGCTTAGATTAACTTTCAGATTTCCCTAAATTCGTTGGATTGAATGGAATACGCATTACAACCAAATTATTCTTAATCAAAGTCCCTAACTATGGAATACGCATGATAGAGACATTCAACAAAGATCATTAAGTTCAATGAAAATTATAAGTGTTGACGAGGCATTCGTTACTATGGAATACGCATGAAACTTATGCCAAGAATTCGTTTAACGCGATTGTTTATAAGCAACCTCCACTACTTGTGAATATAAGTTCGTAACGTTTAGGTGAAGCTCACTTATATTCTAGCGTCATATTCATGCATGAAAATTAAGCTTGCAATCTCAATGAACATACATAAATAAGTTATCAATCAAACAGTTAAACGAATTGAATCCACAACTTATGAAATTCCAACCAAAAGTAATCAATTCATATTGCAAATATAAACATAGTTTCGAATCACCCCCTAGCTAAAGGGGGTTTAGTTCCTCATAACTTTGAAATCAAAGAAACACCTAAACATTCCAACAACTCAAACTTGAATTGTATGAACGTTTAGGCACTCTTATCTTCCATTCTCATACGTACAAAACAAAGAGAATTAAATTTAAACTTTGAAATCAAAGAAACACCTAAACATTCCAACAACTCAAACTTGAATTGTATGAACGTTTAAGCACTATTTTCTTCCTCGTTGTTGTAGCACAAGGTCTAAGGTGAGCTTTGGGGATTATGTGAAGTGTTTTGGAGGGATGGGAAGTGGTTGGATAGTGGCTGCAATGGAGGAGAAAAACTGCACAGAAATGGAAATGATTTGCGGCACAAGGGTTGTGTTTGTGTTGTATGAAGTGTTGTGAATGGAAATATGAGTGGGGGGTGAATGAATGAATGCAAGGGTATTTATAGGAGGAGTGGAGATGTATATGGCTGTTTGTTTAAGGTGTTTGTGTGGAGGAATGATGGAAAAATAGCTAGGACAACATGTGAAAGCTGGAAAATAAAAGGGAAAGCTGGAATGTGGAATGGTGCCCACGGAAAAGTGTTGTTTGTTTGATGATGATGCATGTGATGGGTGGGAACAAAGGGGGAAACATGGCACAAGGGTGCTTGAGTGAATGATTGAATGTGCATGTGGATTAAAGAATGAGTGGTGGTGTACTGATGAAGTGAATGCATGTGGAATTGCAAGGAGGAAAGCTGAAATTGTGAAGGGAAGGCACGGCACAAGGCAGATTTTGATGTTGGAAATGCATGTGTTTTACTCAATTATATTGTTGGGAAGGCATGTGGATTAGATGGAATGTAGGTGGGTTATAATGATGAATGCATGTGGAATTGCAAGGAGGAAAGGTGCAGAAAATGGGAAGAAATGCACGGCAATGTGTTTTGTAAAAGGGAAGATGGTGTGTGAATGCATGTGAAGATGCTAATAAATAATGCATGTAGGGTTAGGAAATAAAATCATAATTTAAAGGGGAATGATTAAAGGGTGTTGAAAGGTTTTGCATGGCTTTGAAGTGATTGTGGATTGGGCTAGAGTTTAAGTACATGAAATGGACCCAAATTGCTCCCCCTTGCATGGCAAGGAATGGTGTTTGTGTTAAGCCCAAGGCAAGGTGAATGTAATTGGGTTAGGGCCATTGTTTTGTGTCCTCAAGTGCTTACAAGGCCTTCAATTTCATCCAACACTTGGGCTCCAAGCATAAGCTATCCATCCTTAGTCCAATAGTGCTCCAAAACACTCCACAATGCATCCTTTCGTCAAACACGTCTTACTATCCTGAAAACACACAAAAGAAGCATAAAGGACTAAACTAACTAAAGAAACATAAC
Source organism: Pyrus communis (assembly GCF_963583255.1). Taxonomy (NCBI): domain Eukaryota; kingdom Viridiplantae; phylum Streptophyta; class Magnoliopsida; order Rosales; family Rosaceae; genus Pyrus; species Pyrus communis. The sequence goes on along the minus strand of NC_084816.1, from coordinate 13,759,256 downwards.
GTAAATGTACGAGAACAAGCCATTTAAGTCGCATGAATATGCTCCTATCAATGGTGTGTAGATGAATGAACAAATGAATGAGTACTAAAATTTGGGGATTTCATTTTCTCAGAAAGAATCATATTTTATTTAACTGAAAATATGACTTTAGCCCTTGAAACTTAAGCTTCTTTATATAAAACCCGACATAGTCTTTTTATCTGAATAAAATCCAATGACTAGGCTCCACATAAGCAAATTCACTAATTTTGTTTGCCTTTACACATTTTGCATTTTTCAAATGCCTAAAATACCCCTAATTACAGTTTTAATGTAGACATTTAATTCTATGCAGGTTTGAAGGGAGAGATTAATGGAAAAAAATGCATTAATGTTAAAATCATTGCATATTAATATATCATAACAAATTGTATGTTAAGGCAAAAAAGAACTAATAATTATACTTTCCTTAAGATTTTGTAATTGTTTTTGAAATTTGCATAAAATTAGACAATTTTAATTTAATCTTGTCATTTTCTTACCAAATGAAAATCTGAAAGAGCACTATAAAATAATCTACCTATATTTAAAAATATAGATAAATTATTTGGACATGTGTATTAGTAATAAATTTGCCCTATATATATGTAATGATACATGCAAAATAATTTACTTAAAATAAAAAATATTATTTGATTCAAAATAAATTTATCTATATTTTATATAATAATATAGGTAAATTATTGCACACATATATATTAGTAGTAAAATGTGCCCAATATATATAATAATGCATGAAAATAATTCACCTACAAATAAAGGAAAATTGATTAAAAAAATAATATATCTACTACTGTTTTTTTTTTGGTCGAATATCTACTACTTTTTTTTTTAATGGAGATAATTTGTGTTGGTTTAATTTTTACGAAATAATTTAGGCATTGTTTAACTTTACCAAAATAATGAAACTACTATTTTAATTTACCTACACAATAAATGCTATCAAAATTAATTTACTTATATTATATATATATAAATTATTTTTAACATGTATATATAATAACAAACAAAAATGGCTAATGTATGTAATAATCTAGGTAAAATAATTTACCTACAACATAAAAGAATATTAATCGGTTCTTTGTTGTTTTTATCAAACAATATTATTATTTGATGCAAAATAATTGATTGTACAAAGGATTTTTTTTTTCCATACGAAAAATGTGGCCATAATTGTTTATAAACATGGCTAAATTAATATATATATATATATATGTGCCATAATATTTATCATACAAGAAAGGTAAAATTTCCATATGGGGTTAATTGATAATCATAATTAGGGTGAGTAATAGTATTTATTGACATAATTAGGGTTTCGTGGCATAAATTATGTGATAATAATTGGTTACATATTTGTCTACATGGTACTCTATTTGAAATTTGGTTTTATTTAGATGTTTAATATTATGTAGGTTTTTGTTTGAAAAATAGGAGTTTCAAGGGCCTTTTTCTAAAGAACCCTTTATTTAATTACTTGCATAAAAAATTTCATAAGATTCATATTGAAACGTAACAGATTAAGCAGTGGTCACCTTTCTGTTTTCGTAACCTTTTGCCGCTACATTGACGTATGTGGGTGCCTACTCCATGACCAATTACTTTAGTCACCGTGCAGTTACAAATAACCTCCTTGTCACAATTAATGACATACAGAAAAACGATCGAGAAATTTTCAAGGAGAAGAAAAGGCTTTGAAAGGCAAAAGCTAGAAATGGAGGGCGTGTGTGGGCTGTGGACAATTAACTGACAATGGGAGCAAATGAATACGTAGAGAGAGAGAGAGAGGGAGAGAGGGAGAGAGGGAGAGAGAGAGAGAGAGAGAGAGAGAGAGAGAGAGAGAGAGATGGGGTTTAAAAGTTGGAGCTGAGTATGGAGAAGAAGCAAAAGCAAGAGTGGTAATCAATGGTAATTAGTGGAGAGAAAAAAATGTCATTATTGGGGTCAAATGCACTCATATTTTCGCTTATATTCAGGGGAGAAAAGCAATAATACTTACGTACAATGGTGCAGATTCGATCCCCACCGATCTCCTGCTCTTCCTAGTATTTAACAATTTAACCTACTAATCGTATCATTTGTCTGAAAAAAAAAAAAAAAAAAAAAAAAAAAAGAACTATACAACAATATATTTACACACTAAAGGGAGGAGAATAAATTGATTGCGAACTAGTTACTTCCGAGATTCAAACTAAAACCTTATAAAAGAGAAATATCATTAAACTGTATTACAAAGTGGCAAAAATCTTTTCCTTTATCGCCGTGTCTTATATTTAAGGAATAATGGAAGAGTAGACAAGCATAGTTCACAACCTATGGGGTCTAGAGTGATAATTAGTAGAGAAAAAAATGACATTGTTTGGTATTAATACACCAACTGCACCCATTTTTTCTCCGCTACTGCTTCTATTCCTTTTAAAATACAAAATTATTCCTTTCAATGTGACTTAAATTTATAATAACTAGATAATTTATTCAAATTCTAGATGCCAAACGAGTAAAATATATGTAATATGTAGAAAAATGGCACATAGTTAAAACCCACTAATTATTCCTTTCATGACACTATTTATCACTAACCTTACACCACCCTATCGTTGTCGTCATCATCGTCATAATCATCAGTACTGCCACCATCTCCACGACCACCACCACCATTATCACAACCACAACCGCCACCATTACAATCACGATCGCCACTTCTGCTGCCATCACCTCTACCACCGTTGTAATCTCTACACCCCAACCACCATACCCCACTATTTGCACCACCACTATACCTTTAGAATTGTTGCTGCCATCACCATCACCATTGTCGACCCCACCACCATTGCCATTGCTACTCCCACCGTCGTCGCCATCACCTACAATTGCAACCACCAACCTTAAATTTTATAATAAGTAGATGAGTCAATCAAATTATAAACACCAAACGAGCAATATATATGTAAGATGTAGAAAAATGGCACATAGTTAAAACCCACCAATTATCCATTAAACTTGTGGCATTTGAGATAAGTTAACACTTTGGAATTATGAGATTGGTTTATGAATTGACTTTGTTGACTAGAAGTCTTCCTTGCACATTGTAGAAGAAAGCAGATGACGACGGGTCACATTCACAGCATACTAGATTTTGGAATTTGAAAATAAGAAAAGGGATAAGAGTGTTGCCTCCAAAGAGAAGCACTTAGCTATATTTGAAATGTCACTATGTATAAAATTGTAAATTCAACCCTTTTTTTTAATGGATATGATTGATCATGTTAAATTTTCAAAGCTTGTAATTAGTTAAACTCTATGTTGATGAGCCTAATGTACCATTTTAGTAGTTTACCATAAGTTTTTCAAGCGAATATGGCACCTTTTTTTACTAGCTAAAATTTATGGATTCTTGCAAAAGAGAAGTGGAAAGCTTGTAAAAGTGAGGTCCAAAGTTCAAAACCAATTTACTCCCCTTATACATATATTTTTGTATAAAAATAATAAATAAATAAATTTGTGAAAAAATGAGTTCATTTGACAAATTGCTTAAAAATTTAGTTCATATGACAAATTATAAATTATGTATAAGTTCATATGACATTTTAAGAAATTTGCCCGCCACATGCTATCTTAACATTGTGAAGCTATTCCACTAACTAAAATATCTAACTTTTCTCTCTCCCTAAGAGCTGTTCTCAATGCTAGTGTGAGGGTTTCCAAATTAAGGTTTTCCGTTCAGCCGCCCACCCTAGCTATGGGCCGATGGCAACCTTTACTTTCTGCTTTTTGTTGTTCTCCTCCTTACCTTCTGCTACAAATTTCCCCTTGCTAGCCTTTACCTCTAGAATGATCTTGCCAACCCACAAACCGTAAATTCTAGTAGCCAATGTCCTCAGAACCATTCTTTTCTTGTCTCTAATTCCACTATCCCTCCATCTTCAGTCCTTCGTTCTTTCTGACTTGGCGACGTCCTTCATCAATATCATTCCAATTCCGGTTTGCAATCACTTTTAACCACGATTTGTTTCGATACACGAGAAGTTGTGTCACACCAGCTCGGGTGTTCACACCACCTCCTTCTCTTGGTCTGCCTTCATTGGCAATGTCGTTAGTGGGAATCCCATTGGCTTCTTTGTTTTCTTCTACTTGGTGGCTACAACCGGGGATGAGCTATTTGCTGGATGATAGAGTCTTCCTTCCTACCATCTCTGAGGCGTCGTTTGGTCAGATTTATGGCGTTGGATGGGTTCGGTGGTTTGAGCTGATCGAGAGGTGCTGCGGCAGCGACAGTTGCAGGAGGCTAGGGTTTACTGTTTCTTTCTGTTTGCTTTTGTTTCTGAGCCTAATGTATGGTTGGGCTCTTGGTGTTTTATTTTGGATGGCCCACGTTTCCTCTGTACATCTGTTTTCAGCATCTGTTATGTAACTTTCTGTTGGCAATAAAACTTTGCCTCTCTACCAAAAACGACTAAATAAATTAATAAAATGAACAATCACTAGCCACATTTAGCTACGAGGAGAGAGAATTTAGCATAATGTTAAACTTAAAATAATATTAATTTTGCGTTCTCTCTCCTTTCGACTAATGCACCGTTGCGCTTTGAGTCTCTACAACCCGGGCAATACCCCAACAAATCCAGCCAAACAATGTATCAGTCACAGATTTGGCCAATAAAGCGGGGATCAATGAAATCCGGCTTGAGTCACGAGACAAAAATTACATAATAATTGGTGCTTTGTTGTTGCTTATGGCGAGAGAGACCGAAAATAAGAGAATCAATGTGGCTGGTTATTGAGTAACAGTGGAAGCGCAGGTGGAGGTCAGTGCCGGAAGCAAAGCCTCAACCTCTGTTGCGACTTGCGAGAGAAAGGAAGAGAACGAAAGAGGGAGGCGGAGAGACAGCACCTGTGCGTTCTATGGAAACACAAAGAGGGAAGGGAGAGTGAAAAAACAAACGGTTTTTTACTTTAAGCCTTGAAAAAGAATAAAATTTAATGAAAATCTAGTGGTGAATTACATATTAATTATAGTCCCTTTGTGACAGCCCGTCTCAAAATTTTTTAAAACGTACGCGTGAAAAGACGATTTTGCCCCTAGTGTGATTTTTACGTTGTGTGGTTGTTTTGAGCTTGGTGTGGCTGGTTATGGACCACACACACTTCCACACACACACCCTCACCATTCTCTCTCCCATTTTCCCCTCCATTTGTACGGACATACCTAGAAACCACCCAAATCTTTACAGATCGAAGAAACAAAGTACATATTCATGCTCGTGAGGTCCATAGAAGTTCAACCATACCCATTTCAGGTAAGCGTACCTTTGTTTTCACGTCGAACTCGGGATACCCGATTTTTGGCACTGTTCATGCACACGTAAATTCTTATGTTTTTGGAAATTTCAAGCTTGTAGGAAGCTTGGTGAGGTCCTTAGGAGGCTTGGGGTGGTTCGTTTGAAGGTTTTGGACGTCAGGATCGCGAGTTTCGAGGTTGGCCAGAGTTGGTGGTGTTTTCCCGGCGAGATTTCGTGGATTTTAACACTTGAAAGTGGTATGAAGTTGTTCCTCTCATTGTAAGCTTCAATTTGGTATTAATTTTGTGAAATTTGGTTGAAAAACGAAGAAGATAGGACGATTTGAAGTTTTCCCGATTTTCCGGCGCCAGCGACAGCGCCGGAGAAGACGACGGAATATTCCGTCAATTTGGACGGAATATTCCTAACGCCATTGACGGAAACCGTTAAAGTTAACAGAATATTCCTGACGGCGTTAACTGACGCCGTCAGCGTGCAGGCACATGCCTGCGCATGTGGCCGTGCCTTGGCCGGCGCATGGGGGCGCGTGCGACGGTGAAAATTTTTTCTAAAAATATGGGGATGTTCCTGAGGTTGAGTAGATCACGTTGGTGTATTCATACACCCCATTTGAGCATTGTATGAGAAGTTATTTCTTAAGTTTATTATGTGCTTTAAAATTAACGTTCTTGTAGTTGTTTTGCATATAGGTGAGACCTATCCCGAGGACGAGCGCGATCACTTGAGGCAAGGGGGTTACGACCCTTCTACATACCAGTGAGTGGGCTTTTGGTTTTCCGTATATACCTATATACTTATACTTTTCCCAGAAATTGATTTGAAACGTTTATTCGTTTATATGCCATACATTATATTGCCGTTTGTTTATGCATTGTTAGTTGCATATATATATATATATATATATGTGTGTGTGTATTGGTGCTTGGGATGCACAGGTGAGTGCCAGGTAAGTATGATTTATGTTTATGTTCAGTAGTGATTTGAGATGCATAGAGAGCTCATAACCTGCACCCCCGGTGTTAGTGCTCCCACCCAGAGTAGGGCACAGTCCTTCATGTGATGTTCACCTCCCGCACCACACGCTCATCTTGGATCCAAGTTAGGTGCACAGTCCTGTCGTACAGACCACTTTAGGTGGTTCCGACTCGTAGGTGACCCGCGATTATTTGCCCAACCTTCACGTGATCGTAGCACTTGAGCGTACTTATATTACACCCAGGCTTGTCGTACATACCACTTTAGGTGGTTCCGACTCGTGTGCAGGTCTAGTTAGTGAGACGGAGATTTGAGCTCTAGATTCAGCCGTACAGGTCACGTTAGGTGACTCCGGCTGACAGATTTTATGGCATTGATGTGATTTTATCTGAGCACTTGCATTTACTTAGAGGTTTTGGCATAGCATATTTCTGAGCATGGCTTATATATATGTATATTATATTTTCTGGGAAGTATACAGGTTTTACGGCGAGGGGTTAGAACTTGTTTATGAAATGGTTTTTGAAAAGCTTTGTTTTTGCCCACTCACACTTTTTGTTTTGCGCCCCTCCAGGTTCTAGTTGGCTAGCACATTTGGTGGCTTCCCTGAGGATTTCCCCGGCATATCTGACAGACTACTACCAGTGTAGGACCACCTTCGGGTGTACTTTTGTCGTGTCGTTTTCTCCCTGACTGCATTAGGTTTTCTTGCTCTGAACCTTGTGTTCACACTTACAATTGCACTTGTTTATTATTACTTTGTGTAAAGCCAGTTTTTATTTATTCGTATTATTTTATTAGCTTCGGCACTGTGCACATGGTTACGTCACTTCCACGTGACGGCCAGCATGCCCTGATCTCGATCGGGGTGTGTCAGTTTGGTATCAGAGCCTACGTTTGGTAGTCCTATACTTTTGTGAGTATTCTAATGATTTTGGGTGTCGTCTGTCAGAATTATGCCGCCTCGTAGGGAACCACGTCGCTCTGCTGAGCCTGGTTTCCCCGATATTGCTCAGCTGGGGGAAGCTATTGCTACAGCTATTCATTTGACAATCCGCCCTCCCCAGAAGACTCCTCTGGAGACTATGTATAATTTGAAGTTGGATAAGTTCGAAGGCAACGAGGGTTATGAGGGTGCAGAGCGGTGGCTAGAGCATATTGAGAAGACTTTTCGTATTTTGCATAATTAGGGGAATCTTCCTGTCAAGAAGTGGGTAGAGACGACATCGTGGTTTTTGGGTAAGGATTCTGCATCCTGGTGGGAGCAGGAACTTCGTCGTTTGACTCCAGCTGAGAAAACTGATTGGGATGTATTCCGAGAGTTGTTCAGGAGAAGGTTTATGCCTCATGAGTATATTGACCGTAAGAAGCAGGAATTCACTGAGTTGAGACAGGGGAAGTTGACAGCAAATGAGTACTACCGGAGGTTCACCGATTTGTCTCACTATCATCCTGATATTGCTGGTAATCCGGCGGAGATGCTTCGTCGTTTCCGTTTAGGCACTAAGAAGAAGTGGCGTTCGGTGGCGACCACTACCCATTGTGACACCTACCAGGAGTTTTATGAGATTCTGCTGAGAATTGAGGATTCAGAAAATATGCCAAGCGAGAGTGAAGAGGAAGAGAAAGACGGTAATCAGAGGAAGGATGATAAGGGTAAAAGGTTTCGGCGCCACTGGTCAGGGACGTGGAGGTAGGTTTGCTGGTGGTGCTAGAGGCCAGAGACAGAGTGATGCTGGTAGAAGTAGGGCCCCAGTTTGCTGTAGGTGCAATAATCGACATTTTGGTGAGTGTAGGCGAGGCAGCAGTGGTTGCTTTACTTGTGGGCAGATGGGACATCGGGCTGCAAATTGTCCCCAGAGTCAGCAGCAGAAGCCTCAGCAGACTTTCTTGCGACCACCTGTACCAATCCAGCAGATTCCTGGTCCTGGTAGTTATGGGCAGACAGGTCGAGGGAGTGCCTACTACTATCAAGGCGATGATGTTCCTTATGCCCCGGGACAGTATCAATATCCCCAAGACCCATATTCTCAGGGTGGTTATCCCCAGCATTCTGGTGGTTATATGTCGTATCCTCCAGTTCCAGCAAGCGGGTCTCAGTGGTTTCAGGGAAGACAGATTCAGCAGGGGGAAATTGCTACGAGTAGTGCAGGGTCTTCGAGGCAGTCTGGTCAGCCCATTCAGGGGCGTGGCACTCAGAGTCGTGGTGGCCAGACGAGCAGAGGTCGAGGTGGACGACAGCAGACCAGGGACGTATTCATAATATTTCTCTGTAGGACGCTCAAAACAATCCAGATTTGATTATGGGTATGTTAAATATCCTTGGTTATTTTGCTAGAGTATTAATTGATTGTGGTGCTACACATTCTGTGATTTCTCATACATTTGCTCAAGTGACGCAACCTCGCCCCACACCTCTAGGGTATGATTTAGAGTTCGCTATGCCTAGAGGGGAGAGATGTATTGTAGATCGTGTGTACCCAGGTTGTCCAGTGATAGTGGAGGATGTTGTTATGCCAGCTGATCTTATCCCGTTGGATATTGTTGATTTTGATGTGATTCTGGGCACGGATTGGTTACATTTCAATCGTGCCAATATTGATTGTTACGGGAAAATAGTTACGTTCTATCGTCCTGGATTACCTGTGGTTACTTTCGTGGGCAAGCAGAGTGGGGTGAGACATGGCGTTATTTCATCCGTGCGAGCGAAAAAGTTGTTATCTAAAGGTTGCCAGGGGTATTTAGCTCATGTGGTGTTGGATGAGGCTGCTCCTAGTAGAGTAGAGGATGTGAGGGTAGTCAGACATTTTCCCGATGTTTTTCTTGAGGATTTACCTGGTTTGCCTCCAGATCGAGACATGGAGTTCACCATTGAGTTGCTTCCAGGTACTAATCCTATTTCCTTGACTCCTTATCGTATGGCTCCCGCTGAGTTGAGGGAATTGAAAGTTCAGTTGCAGGAATTAGTGGATAAAGGTTTTATTCAGCCTAGTACTTCACCTTGGGGAGCTCCAGTGTTGTTTGTGAGGAAGAAAGACAGAACTTTGAGGCTATGTATTGATTACAGGCAATTGAATCGGGTAACAATTAAAAACCGTTATCCATTGTCGCGTATTGATGATTTGTTTGATCAGCTTCGAGGTGCTTGTGTATTTTCCAAGTTTGACTTGAGGTCTGGATATTCTCAGCTGAAGATTAGTAGGGATGGTGTTTCTAAGACGGCGTTCAGGACTCGTTATGGTCATTACAAGTTTCTGGTTATGCCATTTGGATTGACGAATGCACCAGCTGCTTTTATGGATTTGATGAACCGGGTGTTCCAGCCATATTTGGATAGGTTTGTTATTGTTTTCATCGACGACATTCTGGTGTACTCTAAGTCTAAAGCGGAGCATGTTCGACATCTTACTTTGGTGTTGAAAAGGTTGAGGGAACACCAATTGTATGCTAAGTTTAGCAAGTGCCAGCTTTGGATAGACCAAGTTGCGTTTTTGGGGCACATCATTTCAGCTCAGGGTATCTTAGTGGATCCTCAAAATGTGGTAGTTGTGGAGAAATGGGAACAACTGCGAACCGTCACTGAGGTGAGGAGTTTCCTTGGTTTAGCAGGGTATTATCGATGGTTTGTTAAGGATTTTTCTGTGATTGCTTTACCACTAACGAGGTTAACGAGGAAAGACGTTAAATTTGAGTGGGATGAGAAATGTGAGCAGAGTTTCCAGCAGTTGAAGTATTGTCTCACTCATGCACCTGTTTTGGCGCTCCCGGATGATAGTGGTGATTTCGAGGTCTATAGTGATGCTTCTTTGAATGGTCTGGGATGTGTGTTGATGCAGCATGGTAGAGTGATTGCTTATGCTTCATGACAATTGAAACCTCATGAGTTGAATTACCCTACACATGACTTGGAGTTAGCTGCCATTATCTTTGCGTTGAAGTTGTGGAGACATTACCTTTATGGAGAGAAATGTAAGATCTTTACTGATCATAAGAGTCTTCAGTATCTTTTTACGCAGAAAGATCTTAATCTTCGTCAACGGAGGTGGATGGAGCTGCTCAGTGATTATGACTGCACGATTAATTATCACCCTGGTCGTGCAAATGTAGTGGCTGATGCACTTAGCAGGAAGTCTCAGGGCCGTATCAACGCATTGTACGCTAGTCGCATTCCTCTTCTGGCAGACTTACGATCTACAGGAGTGAGGTTAGAGGCAAAAGATGGAGAGGTATCTTTACTTGCTAATTTTCAAGTTAGGCCAATTTTAGTTGATCGGGTGCTTGAAGCTCAGGTAGCTGATAGAGAAACTCAAGAATTGATCTAAGCTCAAGATCGAGGGAGTAGGAGAGACCTCAGAGTGCGTGATTCGGATGGCATGCTGATGCAGGAGAGTAGGATGTTTGTGCCTAATAAGTTGGATTTAAAGAAAGCAATTCTTGATGAAGCACATATCTCGGCTTATGCTATGCATCCAGGAGCTACTAAAATGTATCATACCATTCGACCGTTTTATTATTGGCCGGGTATGAAGAGGGAGATAGCTGAGTATGTGAGTAGGTGTGCCGTTTGTCAGCAAGTTAAGGCGGAAAAGAAGAAGCCGTTTGGGTTGTTGTAGCCGCTTCCCGTTCCAGAGTGGAAATGGGAAAACATTATTATGGATTTGTGTACAAGCTTCCGCGTACACATAATGGTTTTGACGGCATTTGGGTGATTGTTGATTGGCTTACTAAGTCAGTACATTTCATTCCAGTGAGGGAAAAGTATTCTTTGGGCCGATTAGTTGAGTTGCTTATCTCGAAGATCGTGAAGTACCATGGTGTCCCTGTGAGTATTGTCTCGGATCGTGATCTAAAATTTACATCTAAGTTTTGGGTAGCTTTTCAGGAAGCTTTGGGTACGAGACTACTTTATAGTACGGCGTATCATCCTCAGACGGACGGACAGTCAGAGAGAACCATTCAGACTTTGGAGGATATGTTGCGAGCTTCGGTGTTACAGTTTGGTGATGTTTGGCACAAGCGGTTGGATTTAATGGAATTTGCCTACAACAACAACTTTCATTCGAGTATCGGCATGGCACCATTTAAGGCATTGTATGGCAGATCTTGTCGCACACCGTTGTGTTGGTCAGAGGTCGAAGAAAGAGTTTTGGTGGGCCCGAAGATTGTTGAGGAGACTACTCAAAATGTTCAAGTAATTAAGTCTAATCTGAAGGCAGCCCAGGATAGGCAGAAGAGTTTAGCAGATCGACATGCTACTGACATAGTGTATGAGGTTGGCGATTGGGTATTTCTGAAGCTTTCACCATGGAGAGACGTTGTACGGTTTGGAAAAAAAGGTAAGTTGAGTCCCAGGTATATCGGACCGTACATGGTCACTGAGCGAGTTGGCGAGGTAGCTTACAGGCTGGAGTTGCCTCCGGAGTTGGCTAGAGTACATAACGTTTTTCACGTGTCCATGCTTCGACATTATGTTGCTGATCCGTCTCATGTGATACCTCCTTAACCCTTGGAAATCAATCCGGATTTGACTTATGATGAGGAACCAGTGACGATTTTAGACTGGAAGGAAAAGGTTCTGAGGAACAAGACAGTGAACTTGGTGAAAGTTTTGTGGAGAAATCATTCCGTGGAGGAAGCTACGTGGGAAACTGAAGATCGAATGAGAGACTTGTACCCTTGGTTGTTCTTTGATCACTAGGGGTTGTTGTATGGTTGTTGTGAATTTCGGGATGAAATTCTTATAAGGTGGGTAGGTTGTGACAGCCCGTCCCGAAAATTTTTAAAACGTACACGTGAAAAGACGATTTTGCCCCTACTGTGAGTTTTACGTTGTGTGGTTGTTTTGAGCTTGGTGTGGCTGGTTGTGTACCACACACACTTCCACACACACACCCTCACCATTCTCTGCCCTGCACCCCCCTGTCCCGAGCCCTCTCTCTCCTATTTTCCCCTCCATTTGTACGGACATACCTAGAAACCACCCAAATCTTTACAGATCGAAGAAACAAAGTACATATTCATGCTCATGAGGTCCATAGAAGTTCAACCATACCCATTTCAGGTAAGGATACCTTCGTTTTCACGTCGAACTCGGGATACCCGATTTTTGGCACTGTTCATGCACACATAAATTCTTATGTTTTTGGAAATTTCAAGCTTGTAGGAAGCTTGGTGAGGTCCTTAGGAGGTTCGGGGTGGTTCGTTTGAAGGTTTTGGACGTCGGGATCACGAGTTTCGAGGTTGGCCGAAGTTGGTGGTGTTTTCCCGGCAAGATTTCGTGGATTTTAGCACTTGAAAGTGGTATGAACTTGTTCCTCTCGTTGTAAGCTTCAAATTGGTACCAATTTTGTGAAATTTGGTTGAAGAAGATAGGACGATTTGAAGTTTTCCCGATTTTCCGACGTCGGCGATGGCGCCGGAGCCTCCCCTGAGAAGACGACAGAATATTCCGTCAGTTTGGACGGAATATTCCTAACGCCGTTGACGGAAACCGTTAAAGTTAACGGAATATTCCTGACGGCGTTAACTGACGCCGTCAGCGTACCAGGCACGTGCTTGCGCGTGGCCGGCGCGTGGGGGCGCGTGCAATGGTGAAAATTTTTTCTAAAAATATGGGGATGTTCCCGAGGTTGAGTAGATCACGTTGGTGTATTCATACACCCCATTTGAGCATTGTATGAGAAGTTATTTCTTAAGTTTGGTTATGTGCTTTAAAATTAACGTTCTTGTAGTTGTTTCGCATATAGGTGAGACATATCCTGAGGACGAGCGCGGTCACTCGAGGCAACGGGGTTATGACCCTTCTACATACCAGTGAGTGGGCTTTTGGTTTTCCGTATATACCTATATACTTATACTTTTCCCAGAAATTGATTTGAAACGTTTATTCGTTTATATGCCATACATTATATTGCCGTTTGTTTATGCATTGTTAGTTGCGTATATATATATATATATATATATTGTGTGTGTGTATTGGTGCTGGGTATGCACAGGTGAGTGCCAGGTAAGTATGATTTATGTTTATGTTCAGTAGTGATTTGAGATGCATAGAGAGCTCATAACCTGCACCCCCGGTGTTAATGCTCCCGCCCAGAGTAGGGCACAGTCCTTCACGTGATGTTCACCTCCCGAACCACACGCTCATCTTGGATCCAAGTTAGGTGCACAGTCCTGTCGTACAGACCACTTTAGGTGGTTCCGACTCGTAGGTGACCCGCGATTATTCGCCCAGCCTTCACGTGATCGTAGCACTTGAGCGTACTTATATTACACCCAGGCTTGTCGTACAGACCACTTTAGTGAGACGGAGATTTGAGCTCTAGATTCAGCCGTACAGGTCACGTTAGGTGACTCCGGCTGACAGATTTTATGGCATTGATGTGATTTTATCTGAGCACTTGCATTTACTTAGAGGTTTTGGCATAGCATATTTCTGAGCATGACTTATATATATGTATATTATATTTTCTGGGAAGTATACAGGTTTTACGGCGAGGGGTTAGAACTTGTTTATGAAATGGTTTTTGAAAAGCTTTGTTTTTGCCCACTCACACTTTTTGTTTTGCGCCCCTCCAGGTTCTAGTTGACTAGCACATTTGGTGGCTTCCCTGAGGATTTCCCCGACATATCTGGCAGACTACGACTAGTGTAGGACCACCTTCGGGTGTACTTTTTTCGTGTCGTTTTCTCCCGGACTGTATTAGGTTTTCGTGCTCTGAACCTTGTGTTCACACTTACGATTGCACTTGTTTATTATTACTTTGTGTAAAGCCGGTTTTTATTTATTCGTATTATTTTATTATTATTTTATTAGCTTCCGCACTGTGCACATGGTTACGTCACTTCCACGTGACGGCCAGCATGCCCTGATCTTGATCGGGGTGTGTCGCCCTTATTGCATCTTTAATTCAAATTAATTAATGTAAATTTTATTCAATGTCTCCTATTAAATATTTGAATTTATTAATATAGACATTTCAAAATCTCTTTTTACCAAAAAAGTTTTTTTAATTTATTAATTTTATTTAACATTCTTCAAACTTGAAGAAACTTAATTAATGTATTTAAATATTAGTACAGAAATGTATGTACCTAAATGTTTGTATCGATGTGTATTATATTGAATAGATGTACCTAAATGTTAGTACCAAAATGTATATACGTTTGTACTGAAATGTGTGTACCAAAATAGATATACTAAAATATATTAAATGAATTAATGTACCTAATTGAAAGATATCAAAATATAGGGAATTGTTATTAGCACTCCAAAAATCTCATTTTACACTCCTCACAAGTGTATTTTTCTTTCTAATTATAGAAAGTTTGGAGTGCCAAATGAGATTTTTGGAGTGCTAATAACAATTCCCAAAATATATTGTATAACAAAAATTAGTTTATCTAAAATGTTTACAAGAAAATATATTATGATGAAAGAAATAAATTTTTTAATTATAATACAATACAATTAGTGTAAGATCCCACATCGCCCAAGGGAGTGATCCTTATATGTATATTCTCATCCCTACCTAGCATGAGGCCTTTTGGGAGCTCACTAGCTTCGAGTTCCATGGGAACTCCGAAGTTAAGCGAGTAGCGCACGAGAGCACTCCCATGATGGGTGACCCACTAGGAAGTTCTCGTGTGAGTTCCCAGAAACAAAACCGTGAGGGCGTGGTCGGGGCCCAAAGCGGACAATATCGTGCTACGGTGGTGGAGTCGGGCCCGGGATGTGACAATTAGTACTTTAAAATTAGAAAGAAAAAGAGAAATGATTATAACATCAAATATTATTACTAAATGAGGTAATTAATGAATCAAGAGACTAAAATTAAATTTTAATCTTACTCATGGTTTTAGTCTAAAAGTCATCAAGAGACTAAAATTAAATTTTAATCTTACTCATGGTTTTAATCTAAAAGTTATAGGGCTCGTTTAGATGTGCTACTCTATAAAGCGCCTTTTGTTTGTAGCACTTTTCTATAGCGCTTTTATGAAGCAATTTGTTGTTTGGCATGCAACCAACTAAGTGCTTCTATATTGTATAGAAGCGCTAGAAAAAATTGGTGATGGTAGTTTTGATGATATTTAAAGTTTAATGGCATTTTAGACTTTGCAAATTAAAAAATAGGGATAATTTTGGAATTGAAAAAAAATCATTAAGGGGAGCAAAGTGCTTCCCTTGTTTCTCTGTGCAACACTTTTAGAAGGAAGCACCTCCTAGGTACTTCTTAGAAAATGTTTCTAAGTGCTTCTACTTCTAACAAAAATCACTTTAAAATATTTGCCAAACGACTATTTTTTAAAACTAAAATGCTATTACTCATTAAGAAGCGCTTTTGGCTCTTTCAAAAGCACAATCAAATGAGTCCATATTTGCCAAGAATTAGAATAAAGTTTCCCAAAAAAAACAAAGAGAAAGGGGGACAGTTAGGTTGGGATTTAATTTTTTCTTGAATGATGAATTAATAATATTTGAAAGGAATAGGCTGTTAAATATTAAAATATTGTTAAAATAGCTAGTAGTGTTAGAGATAGTCATGCTAAATTAGCTAGCTATAATAGTATTTGGGCATTTGACTAAACTAAAATAGCAAAAATTTAACTAATAGTGTTGGAGATGGACTATGAACATAATCACTTAAGAAAATGACTATCATGCACAGAAGAAGGCCACAGCCTAATTAATAATTAGGTGTACATCATATTAGGAAAGACTAATGGAGAAAATTGTGAAGAAATTATTAACCAGAGAAGTAAAGCTTTTGGTATGTAAGTTCCACATGCATTGGCTTCAAATTTACCAGAAGTAAAGAGCTACTTAATTTATTTCCCTCACCGTTTAGTTTAAATACTAGCAAATTATACCTGCGGGGTTTGAAACATTGTTGAAGATCTAGAAAATCTCGAAAACGTGTCAAATTGTAGTGTGTTCAGGTGTTCCTTACAATCATGCGTAAGGAATAAAAGTTAGCAAAATTGAGAATTATGGTACGCCATAGCCACAGAGTGCTAGTTACATCCATATATTACATGACAAAAATGGTCCAAAATCTATCATTTGATGATCACCTAGGTCTTCATGATCCCATTGAAAACCATAAACCATTGACACTCCATCAAAAGCTCAGACAATGTTCTTTTAGTGTTTGGCTGCTTGACAACAATAACATCATGCATGCAACATCAAACATGCTCATGAACAGAGTCCAAAAAAGAAAATAAATTCAGGACTATTCATCACTTCATTTTTTGACAGATCAACAGCTTGTATTGTAGCATGAACATTAATTCTCATAGTCACAGCCATGGCCATAACTTCCTCCCACAAACTCCTTTTCTTTCTTTCGAGATCAAGGAAACACAGAGTTATTTCAAGAGTTCTAAGAATTCAAAATTTTACTAGTTAGTACTACAGTCTAGTGGTATTTCTCTTCACTGGTAACTGACAGGTCTTAAGTTCGATTCTCGCCAAAGGTGAATTTGAACCACATTATTGCTAGCCCATTTTGAGGCTATGCCCACCCCCTCCTAAGATAATATCGTCTATTAAAGAAAAATATAATTCAAATTTCTTTTATTATAAAGAAGAGCGGAGTTGCGAGAGAACGGGGAGAGGGATAATGAAGAATAAAAATTAATATATTATGGATTCGGGGACAAGAATTATCTTAAAAGTTAAGACTGTGAAGGCAAATTTGGAAACACATTGTGTTCTAGGTTTTTTTTATTTTTATTTTTTAGAACAAACGATACTATCTACACTAAGGAAAAGAGAGTAGGCTTAGCCTTACAATGGGCTAACAATAATGTGGTTCAAATTCGCCTTTGTCGAGGATTAAACCTAAGACCTCTCATTTACAAGTGAAGAGAAATATCACTAAACCGTAATATGAAGTAGCGTTTAGGTTATTTTGAGTTTTAGTATATACTAGGAAAAGATAGTATAGAGCCGTTGAGGCGTTAAAACTTCCTTTAAAAGAAGTGGATAGTAAATGCAAAGTCATGGATAATGACAAATACATTTAAAGATGGATGTGGGCCCATTGATTACAAATCCATATACAATTAGGCGTAGCAATTCTTGACACGGCCTGATAACCTAACACGACATGACACGAAATTAACAGGTGTTTGGGTCCACACGATAACGAATCGGGTCGTTATCGGATAACCTGATAAACACCTGTTAAGATAATGGGTTGGTTCGGGTATACACGTGGGTAACACGATACACAATAAGCAAAATATTAATTTTATAATTTTATAACCCTAAAAAAATATTATAATAATTATTTATATTTATTTAACAATTTTATACCCCTAAAAACTACAATAATTATATATATATATATATATATATATATATATATATTAAATTAAATATTAAAAATTGGTGACCACTGGATCGGCTTAAATATACATACCATTCAATCTCTTAAGTGTTATACGTACAAAATAAATAAATTTAAATCTACTTAATAAATAAATATATATATACACACACACACCATTGAATATGATGGGATACAAATTCTACGAAACTAATTTGAACGATCCAACCACCAAACTTGTTTGTATATGCATCGAGATCGTATCAGCAAAAAATCGCAAAAAAACAAACATTCAGAGATCAAGTAATAGGACAAAACTTTTCGACGATTATCAACGAAAAATCATGACTTAACGATCCGACCGTCAAACATGTTTGTATATACTTCGAGATCGCATACAACAAAAATTGCAAAAAACAAACATTCAGATATCAAGTAAAGGGAGAAAACTTTTCGACAATTATCAACGAAAAATCACGATTTAACGGTTATTTTAACTCCAATTTTGATGATTTTTAATAGCTATACTCCTTGACCCTATATGAATACAATGAATGAACTCGATCTTCAATTTAAAATATTTACACTAGTGGATACCACAAAATCTTATGTTATACTTAATGAAAGCATGAATAAACTCTTTAGTGTTGGTGAATCTATTGTTTTGATGAGATATGCATTCTACGAAACTAGTTTCAACGATCCAACCGTCAAATATGTTTGTATATGCTTCGAGATTGCATACGACAAAAATTGCAAAAACCAAACATTCAGAGATCAAGGAATGGGACAAAACTTTTCGACGATTATCAGCGAAAAATCGAGATTTAACGGTTACTTTAACTCCGATTTAGATGATTTTTTACAGCTACACTCCTTGATTCTATATGAATATAATGAATGAACTCGATCTTTAATTTAAAATATTTACACTAGTGGATACCACAAAATCTTATATTATACTTGATGAAAGTATGAATAAACTCTTAAGTGTTGGTGAATTTATTGTTTTGATGGGATACGCATTCTACGAAACTAATTTCAACGATCCAACCGACAAACTTCTTTGTATATGCTTCGAGATCGCATACGCTAAAAATCACAAAAAACAAACATTCAAAGATCAAGTAACGGGACAACTTTTCAACGATTATCAACAAAAAATCACGATTTAACAGTTATTTTAACTCCGATTTTGATGATTTTTTACAGCTACACTCCTTGACCCTATATGAATACAATGAATGAACTCGATCTTCAATTTAAAATATTTACACTAGTGGATACCACCAAATCTTATGTTATTCTTAATGAAAATATAAACAAACTCTTAAGTGTTAGTGAATCTATTGTTTTGATGGGATACGCATTCTATGAAACTACATTCAGCGATCCAACCGTCAAACATGTTTGTATGTACTTCGAGATCGCATATGCCAAAAATTGCAAAAAACAAACATTCAAAGATCAAGTAATAGGAGAAAACTTTTCGACGGTTATCAATGAAAAATCACGATTTCACATTTATTTTAACTCCGATTTTGATTATTTTTTATAGCTACACTCCTTGACCCAATACGAATACATTGAATTAACTCGATCTTCAATTTAAAATATTTACACTAGTGGATACCACAAAATCTTATATTATACTTAATGAAAGTGTGAATAAACTCTTACGTATTAGTGAATCTATTGTTTTGATGGGATACGCATTCTATGAAACTAGTTTTAACGATCCAACCGTCAAACATATTTGTATATACTTCAAGATCGCATATGCCAAAAATTGCAAAAAACAAATATTCAAAGATCAAGTAATGAGACAAAACTTTTCGACAATTATCAACGAAAAATCACGATTTAACGGTTATTTTAACTCCGATTTTGATTATTTTTTACAGCTACACTCTTTGATCCTATGTGAATACAATGAATGAACTCGATCTTCAATTTAAAATATTTACACTAGTGGATACTACAAAATCTTATGTTATACTTAATGAAAGTATGAATAAACTCTTAAGTGTTAGTCAACCTATCGTTTTGATTGGATACGCATTGTACAAAATTAATTTCAACGATCCAATCGTCAAACATGTTTGTATATACTTCGAGATTGCATACGCCAAAAATTACAAAAAACAAACTGATAGGAGCATATTTATGCGACTTAATTGGCTTGTTCTCGTGCATTTACGTTGTGTTTCTTTAGTTATTTTAGTCCTTTATGCCATTTTCGTGTGTTTCTAGGTTCATATGGCTAAGGAAGCAAAGAGGTGCATTTTGGAGCATTTTGGAGAAAAATTGGGCTTGGAATGGATAGCTTATGTTTGGAGCCAAGGTGTTGGACGAAATTGAGGCACTTTAGGACACAAAACAATGGCCCTAGCCCAATTACATAACCTTGCCATGGCTTATCCCTTCTCCCCTTCCCTTGCCATGCAAACCACCCTATTTTAGGCCCATTTTATGCACTTAAACCCTAGCCCTTTAACCTTGCAGCCACATGTTTCCCATTCTATCATTTTCTGCACATTCACTTCCATATTCCCTCTTTAATCCACATTCTTAATCATTCACCCTAGCTTGCAGCCACATGCATTTCCCACTTCATCATTGCACCACATTTCAACCACATGCACACAAACACAACCTTGCCGTGCTTCCCCTTAACAATTCCAGCATTCCACCAACTTTTCCTAGCTGTTTTTCACATGCATCCTCTCACTCTTTATTCATTTCCAACCTAGCAGCCCCTTAAATCATTCATCCTAGCTGCCATTAACATGCTCTCCCATCCATTCTCTCCCTATAAAACCATGCAATGCATTCATACAAACAATTCCATTCACCACAAAACAATCACACAACACACCAACACAAAATCCCCCATTCTTGCCGTGCATATCCCTTCCATTTTATGCATATTTTCTCTTCATTGCAGCCACTCCAACCACTCCTCATCCCCCCAAAACCTATCTTTAGACCTTGTGCCGCAACGAAGAGGAAGAGAAGAGGGCCTAAACATTCATACAATTCAAGTTTGAGTTGTTGGAATGTTTATGTGTTTCTTTGATTTCAATGTTTAATTTCAATTCTCTTTGTCTTGTACGTATGAGGAACTAAACCCCCTTTAGCTAGGGGGTGATTCGAAACCATGTTTATGCTTGCAATATGAATTGATTACCTTTGGTTGGAATTTCATAAGTTGTGGATTCAATTTGTTTAACCGTTTGATTGATAACTTATTTATGTATGTTTATTGAGAGTGCACGCTTAATTTTCATGCATGAATATGACGCTAGAATATAAGTGAGTTTCACCTAATAGTTATGAACTTATATTCACAAGTAGTGGAGGTTGCTTATAAACAATCGCGTTAAATGAATTCTTGGCACTAGTTTCATGCTCATCATAGTAACGAAGGCCTCGTCAACACTTATAGTTTTCATGATGCTTAATGATCTTTGATTGTATCTTTATTGTGCTTTTCACGTAAAGGACTTTTGGAGAATGTTGTGAATTGCGTTGCGCAAACCCATCCAATTCATTAACTTAAGCAAAACTTGACGGTTAATTTAAGCGGACCTAATTAACCCGGGGTGTTGAGTTTCATAATTTATCGAAAGACCAACTGAAAATCATCTTGTATGCAAGTGTAACATGTGTGGAGAAGAAACCCTTGGCTATTCCATCATCCATTAATTCATCACAATTTGTTTTACAATCTGTTTTAATTATAATCTGTCCATTTAATTTAATCTCGTCCAAACACATTCCCCCCATATTCTGTTGAGTCTTAGTCATTACAATCTATCTTATTTTGTGTTTTTAAGCATTTGGAGTCATAAACACTTTTAAATTCGTCCAAATCAAGTTCTAGTTTCTCTTTGAGTCAATTTGATTGTTTTAGGCAGTTTGAGTGTTTCAAAGTTGTTCTGAGTCATAGTAGTCTTGTTAAGAGTCTTTACGTTTAGTTTTTATGTTTTTGAGTCAATTCAAAGTAGATTAGCACCCCTAGTTAATCCCCGGTTAGAACGATCCCTACTTACATCATTACTACAATTGTCACAAATAGGGTTTAATTTGTGTGTCGTATAAATATCGCATCAAATTTTGGCGCCGTTGCCGGGGATTGGCAAAGTTGCTAATCCCTTGTCTTGAGTCTTGTTTAAATTGTTTAGTTTCTATTTTGTTTTAATTTTTTTTTTTGCACCGTGTGTATGTGTTTTGTTTTTGTGACGTGTGTGGCAACTTGTTTTCTTACTTGTGCCAAGTCTATTAAGTTGGTTACTTATCTTGTTTACTCTTGTGTGTAGGTACTAGTTTATGACCCGTAGCTCACAACCTGTTCGTAAGCATATCTCCGACTTGGACGGCGATTTCGAGAGGACGTTGAGAAGGAAAGAGTCTAATCCTCCTAGTCCCGAACCTGAAGTTGAAGAGGAAGCCACGGATTGTGTTAAAGAGGAAGTACCAACCATGGCAATGGACAATCGAACCATCAAAGAGCTTTCTGCCTCGGGTTTGGCCAATGCAGCCCCTCTTTGCATCCAACACCCCAATGCAGCCCCTGAGAAGACCGATGAGTTTGAGTTGAAGTCCAGTTTGCTACATCATATACCCAAGTTCCATGGGTTATCGATGGAGGACCCCAATAAGCATTTAAAGGAGTTCGAAGTCGTATGCTCAAGTATGACACCGGTGAACGTGGACAGCAACATATTGAAGATGAAGGCTTTTCCTTTTTCTTTGTTGGAGAAGGCCAAGGATTGGTTGTATGAGTTGGCTCCCGGAACTGTCACATCATGGGAGAGTATGAAGCAAGCCTTCTTGGAGAAGTTCTTTCCGACATCACGAGTCATTCTTTTTCGCAAGAAGATTAGTGGAATTCAGCAAAGCCAAGGTGAATCTTTTCCAACTTATTATGAACGTTTTAAAACTCTTGTTGCTTCATGTCCACAACACCAAATGAAGGAGGAGCTACTTCTTCAATATTTTTACGAAGGTCTTCTACCACTTGAACGGCAAATGTTGGATGCATCCGCGGGAGGAGCTCTAGTGGACAAGACACCTAGGGATGCCAAAACTCTCATTGCTAATCGAGCACTCAATGCACAACAATATGAAGGTGTTGGGCAGAGAGACACCCCACGGCCACATCATGTAAATGAGGTAAGTTCTATTTCTGAGTTACAATCCCAAATGGCTAACCTTAGATCTATGTTGTCGCAGTTTGTGGAGGGCCCCAAAGCGCAAGGAGCTACAATTTGTGGTGTATGCTCCATTCAAGGACACCAATCTGATCAATGCCCTAAATTAATTGAGAACGGAGGGTGGGAATCTGCCAATGCCATGGGCTATGGGAATCAAAACCAACCGAGGAACGATCCATATTCTAACACATATAATCCAGGTTGGAGAGACCACCCAAATTTCAGATGGAGAGATGCACAACAACCTGCCCAACAAAGTGGATTCCGACAACCTCCAGGTTTCTTTCCAAGGTCAATGGCACCACAACCACCTCCTCAAGCACAATCATCCCAAACCAACTCAGGTACGTCTATGAATGACGATAAAACATATCAGTTACTAACCATAATGGCGCAGGGAATGCAGAACCAAGCAAAGGAGGTTAATGAGCTAAAGAAACAAATGGGACAAATGGCCGAATTTTTGGGACAATTTCGTGAAAATGGTAAGTTACCAAGCACTACGGTGGTCAATCCAAAGGGTGGTTTCGAATCTGCAAAAGCTATCACCCTAAGAAGTGGAAAAGAAGTGGGAAGCAAAGCATATGAATCTGCCCAAAACAAGGAAGATGAGCAATCCTACCCCACGGCAAGTGTAGCACCACCCAAGCCGCAACCATCTAAGCCTTCCCATCCGTCCATCTCAGGTAATGTTGTCCCAAATGTTGTGATTTCGAACACTAATCTGCCCAATGTTCCTTTCCCTCGCAGATTTGCACAATCGAAGAAGGAAGAAAGCGAAAAGGACATTTTGGATACCTTTCGAAAAGTCCAAGTAAACATTCCTTTACTTGATGCCATTAAGCAAGTGCCCAGGTATGCAAAGTTTTTAAAAGAGTTATGCACAACTAGGAAAAGAATTTCAAACAAAGAAGTTGTGAAAGTAAGTGAAAATGTATCCGCAGTTTTGCAACGAAAGTTACCTCCAAAGTGTAAGGATCCAGGGAGCTTTACTATTCCATGCACAATTGGAAACACTAGATTTGAACAATGCATGTTAGATTTAGGTGCTTCTATTAATGTCATGCCATATTCCATTTATGCATCTATGAACCTTGGTGAGTTAAAACAAGATGGCGTTATAATTCAATTGGCCGATCGTTCTAACGCTTATCCCAAGGGAGTCCTTGAGGATGTTTTAGTACAGGTCAATCATCTTATCTTTCCAGCAGATTTTTATGTTTTAGAAATGGAGGATTCGAGCCATGCTCCATCATTGCCAATCTTGCTAGGCCGTCCATTCATGAAAACAGCGAGAACAAAGATAGATGTGTATACGGGAACATTAAACATGGAATTTGATGGGGACATTATTCGTTTTAATCTTTCTGAAACCATTAAATATCCAATTGAGGACCATTCTTGTTTTGCTATTGACATTGTTGATTCTTTGGCACAGATGCATTTGGATCGAATGAACGAAGATGCACTTGAGGTAACCTTAGTGCACAGCATAGGAGCAACAAATGAAGGTGGGGGAATCCTTGCAAGCCACGGCATGGAATCTGACCATATTGCCGTGCCCCCTTGTAGTGAAGTGCTTGAAATGATCGCGGCCCTTGAGTCATTGCCCTCACACTCTGGTAAGTCTCCACTCTCAATTTTAGATTCGGTTTTAACTAACAAGTTACTTCCATCAATTGTGCAGCCACCTACACTTGAGTTAAAGCCATTACCTAGTCACTTGAAGTATGTTTTCTTGGGAGAAGATCAGACACTACCTGTCATCATTACTAGCTCACTCACGGCCCAAGAAGAAGACAAGTTGATAAGGGTGTTAAAGGAGCACAAATCTGCCATTGGATGGACCTTGGCGGATATCAAAGGCATTAGTCCCACCACATGCATTCATCGCATCCTTTTGGAAGAGGGAGCCAAGCCATCTCGTGAAGCTCAACGTCGCCTTAATCCACCCATGTTGGAAGTAGTAAAAAAGGAAATTATAAAATTGCTTGATTGTGGTGTTATATATCCTATTTCTGATAGTCGTTGGGTGTCACCCGTGCAGGTTGTCCCAAAGAAGTTCGGAGTCACGGTGGTGAAGAATGAAGAACAAGAGCTTGTACCCACTCGTGTTGTGACAGGTTGGCGTGTTTGTATTGATTACAGGAAGTTAAATGCCATGACAAGGAAGGATCACTTTCCATTGCCATTCCTGGACCAAATGCTAGAAAGGTTAGCCGGTTATAAATTTTATTGCTTTCTTGATGGATATTCCGGATATAACCAAATTGTGATAGCTCCAGAGGACCAGGAAAAGACAACTTTCACGTGCCCCTTTGGCACCTTTGCATACAGGCGTATGCCATTTGGGTTGTGCAATGCCCCTGCGACATTTCAACGATGCATGGTGAGTATATTTTCTGATTATGTGGAGAAGATTATTGAGATATTCATGGAAGATTTTAGCGTGTTTGGTAATTCATTCGATCATTGCTTGAATAATCTAACCTTAATTTTGAAACGTTGTGTTGAAACGAATCTTGTGCTTAATTGGGAAAAATGTCACTTCATGGTTAAGAAAGGTATTGTTCTAGGACATATTATTTCTGAAAAAGGCATTGAAGTGGATAAATCTAAGGTGGACCTTGTTCGTCACTTACCCTCTCCAACTTCGGTTAGAGAGGTTCGTTCGTTTCTTGGTCACGCAGGTTTTTATAGGCGTTTCATAAAGGATTTCTCCAAGATTGCGCAACCACTATGCCGATTGCTTCAAAAAGAGGTGGTTTTCGAGTTTGATGATGCATGCTCCATGGCATTCAAGCACTTAAAAGAGGCTCTCACTTCGGCTCCCATTATCACACCTCCAGATTGGAGCCTTCCATTCGAGTTAATGTGCGATGCTTCGGACTATGCGATTGGTGCTGTTTTGGGGCAGCGAAAGAACAAACAACCTCATGTTATTTATTATGCATCTAGGACACTAAATGATGCTCAATTAAATTACTCAACCACTGAAAAAGAATTACTTGCTGTGGTATTTGCATTAGATAAGTTCCAATCCTACTTACTTGGTACTAAAGTTATTATTTTTACTGATCATGCAGCTCTCAAGTATTTGCTCACGAAAAAGGAGGCCAAGCCTAGACTAATTCGTTGGATATTGCTTCTACAAGAGTTTGACATTGAGATTCGGGATAAGAAGGGCGTGGAAAACGTGGTGGCTGACCACCTAAGTCGAATGGTGCATGAGGAAGCATTGCCAATTTCTGAAACCTTCCCTGATGAGCAATTAATGTCTATCCAGGTAAGTGAGCCTTGGTATGCAGATTTGGTGAACTTTTTGGTGTCTAAAGATATCCCTAGCACACTTAATAGGAATCAACGTGATAAGCTTAAAAAGGATGCTAGGTTTTATGTTTGGGATGACCCATACCTCTGGAAATTTTGTCCCGATCAGATTGTACGACGTTGTGTGAATGAATCTGAGTTTCAATCTATTTTAACATTCTGTCATTCATATGCATGTGGGGGACATTTTGGCACCCAACGCACTGCCCTGAAAGTCTTAGAATGTGGGTTTTATTGGCCAACCATTTTTAGGGATGCTAGGACATTTTGCCTTACATGTGATCGTTGTCAACGAATGGGTAATATAAGTGTTAAGGATCAAATGCCACAAAACCCTATACTTTCTGTTGAAATATTTGATGTGTGGGGCATTGATTTTATGGCTCATTTTCCTTCCTCACATGGTTTTCTCTATATCTTGTTGGCGGTGGATTATGTTTCCAAATGGGTGGAAGCAAAAGCCACCCGTACTAACGATTCCAAAGTGGTTGCAGATTTTGTGAAGTCTAACATCTTTGCTAGGTTTGGAATGCCTCGAGTCCTTACAAGTGATGGAGGTTCACATTTTTGTAATCGCACAATCGAGGCACTGCTCAAGAAGTACAAAGTTACGCATAGGGTTTCGACACCCTATCATCCTCAAACAAGCAGGCAAGCTGAGGTGTCGAATTGCGAGATAAAACAGATTCTTGAGAAGACGGTTGGCCCATCAAGAAAAGATTGGAGCTTGAGGTTAGAGGATGCATTGTGGGCTTATAGGACTGCCTACAAAACACCCATAGGAATGTCCCCCTTTCGGCTTGTTTATGGCAAATCATGTCACTTACTTGTGGAGTTGGAGCACAAGGCTCATTGGGCCGTGAGGAAGTTCAACATGGATGTAGATGAGGCGGGAATTCATCGTAAGCTTCAATTGAATGAACTTGAGGAGATGCGGAATGAAGCTTACGAGAATGCCCGAATTTACAAGGAAAAGACAAAGGCCTTTCATGACAAGATGATTCGCACCAAGTCCTTCTCTGTTGGACAGAAAGTGTTGTTATTTAATTCTCGTCTTCGTCTATTTCCGAGTAAGTTACGTTCACGTTGGATTGGACCCTTTGTTATTACTAATGTTTTTCCTCATGGTGCAGTCCAAGTTCGTAGTTTCAAAACAGGTCAAGAGTTCAAGGTGAATGGGCATCGATTGAAGCCTTACTATGAGAGCTTTGTAGAACATGATGTGGAGGAGACTACCCACTATGCCGTGGGTTCCCATGAAGGTTGATCAATGTGGCATCGTCCGGCTGCAAGACGTAAAAGAAAGCGCTACTTGGGAGGCAACCCATGCAATCAACAAAGGAAGAACTTGGGAATCGCTCCACACTCAGATTTGCGTCCCTAAACCCTTTCCTTTGTTGCTTACTTTATGTTATGTGTAATGTGTTCAATTGTGTCTAAAACATTGAGGACAATGTTTAGTTTAAGTGTGGGGGGGGGTAACATTCTGTTTTGAGATATTTTTGCATGAAATTCGTAGGGTATTACCACCTAACATGTCTAAACTTGTTTCCCACTGTTTTTAAGTATTTTTAAGCTATTTTAGAGTGTTTTAGAGTGTGTTGTTTTATAACTCCGAAAAGCAAAAAAAAAAAAAATTGAAAAACATGATTTGAAAAACCTAAAAAGAGTGTTTTGAGTCGTTTTTGTGTGTTTGTACCTTCCAACACAATGATGAGGATTTGGTTTGTAATTGCATGGCTGTTAAAGAGAGTTATAAACATGGATGAAAGTTTGATTTACTCTTGGTATATGCTTGGTTATGGTTATAATGTATGACTTCACATGCAATCATAAAAGAAAAATTTGTTTTTGTAAACATGCTTGAAGGAAGGAACTCAAATAAACGCTACAACCTTGTGAGACTTGAGCCTAAACGTTCTTTGGAGAGTTATAATCTGTGATTCTTTGTTTTCTAAAGTTGTTGCATGATCTCATTATTCCTTGCTTGGTTGCTACTTAGAATGCAATTGTATCATGATAGAACTAAATGCTAGAACTTATATCCGTTTCATTCAAAGCATGACATTGAATTGCATAACATATATCAAGATGAAGTTGTGTAGTTGCCACCATAGCCAAATAGCCTTACTTCCCATATTTCGTATATGTTGTAAGTTTTACCCCCGTTGAGCCTTGTTTAGCCTTTATTCTTTGTTTACCCACATTATCCTCACCTAGCCTAGTGTAGGACAGTCCACACCCTTGTTCTTAGAAGATAGTGAGCATGACTTAAATGAATTCCTTTTGAGTACATTATGAAAGAAAATGAGTGTGGGGGAGAGAATGTTTTGTTCTTAAGTGTTTATATATGTTTTGAGAGTCAAAAGAAAAGAAAAAAAAATTGTGAAAAACATATGAAAAAGAAAAACAGAAAAGAAAAGAAAGAAAGAAAGAAAAAAGAGCTTGTTCTCCCTTTTTGTTCAAAAGTTGAGTTTTCATTCAAAAGTGAATTCTAAGATGATTCAAGTGCTTTGCTCACTATTTCTTTAAGAACCTTTGTTTTCCATATCCCTTCTTTGTTAGCCACACACCCCAAGCCCCATTACAACCCGTGACTTCACTCTTGAGTGTTATGTGTTTCAATTTGTGGAGTTTGAACTTGGTTTGAGCATATGGTGTCACTGGTTCTTGCATCTAAGTAGTAGCATTCCATTCATGAGATCATACCTAAACATGCTTATTAACTCCAGAAATTGCTCTCTTTATGATACATATATGTGAGTGTTCGTTTTCATGTTTACATCAATCTTCTCACATGTAACTAAATTAGGGTGTGTAGTTAGAAAATCTGAGTGAAAATTGAGTGCATATCTTGTAAGGAATTGAGCAAATTCTCTAAGGCATGTTACTACATTCAAAACATGGTTTTAAATGCTTAATTGTGAACTAGTATGTGGTGACTATGATTAAGTATGTACTTAAGTGTAAAGGTAACCAAAATCTGTGGGAATGATGATTTTTAACATGTCATGTGCATTGGAAATCCCTGAGGTAACGTTGGAAGGTTTAGATTGTCTTTTGTTTGTTTTGTTTTGTTTCGTTTTGTTTAGTTTGTTTGTTTTGCTCGAGGACTAGCAAAAGCTAAGTGTGGGGGAATTTGATAGGAGCATATTTATGCGACTTAATTGGCTTGTTCTCGTGCATTTACGTTGTGTTTCTTTAGTTATTTTAGTCCTTTATGCCATTTTCGTGTGTTTCTAGGTTCATATGGCTAAGGAAGCAAAGAGGTGCATTTTGGAGCATTTTGGAGCAAAATTGGGCTTGGAATGGATAGCTTATGTTTGGAGCCAAGGTGTTGGACGAAATTGAGGCACTTTAGGACACAAAACAATGGCCCTAGCCCAATTACATAACCTTGCCATGGCTTATCCCTTCTCCCCTTCCCTTGCCATGCAAACCACCCTATTTTAGGCCCATTTTATGCACTTAAACCCTAGCCCTTTAACCTTGCAGCCACATGTTTCCCATTCTATCATTTTCTGCACATTCACTTCCATATTCCCTCTTTAATCCACATTCTTAATCATTCACCCTAGCTTGCAGCCACATGCATTTCCCACTTCATCATTGCACCACATTTCAACCACATGCACACAAACACAACCTTGCCGTGCTTCCCCTTAACAATTCCAGCATTCCACCAACTTTTCCTAGCTGTTTTTCACATGCATCCTCTCACTCTTTATTCATTTCTAACCTAGCAGCCCCTTTAATCATTCATCCTAGCTGCCATTAACATGCTCTCCCATCCATTCTCTCCCTATAAAACCATGCAATGCATTCATACAAACAATTCCATTCACCACAAAACAATCACACAACACACCAACACAAAATCCCCCATTCTTGCCGTGCATATCCCTTCCATTTTCTGCATATTTTCTCTTCATTGCAGCCACTCCAACCACTCCTCATCCCCCCAAAACCTATCTTTAGACCTTGTGCCGCAACGAAGAGGAAGAGAAGAGGGCCTAAACGTTCATACAATTCAAGTTTGAGTTGTTGGAATGTTTATGTGTTTCTTTGATTTCAATGTTTAATTTCAATTCTCTTTGTCTTGTACGTATGAGGAACTAAACCCCCTTTAGCTAGGGGGTCATTCGAAACCATGTTTATGCTTGCAATATGAATTGATTACCTTTGTTTGGAATTTCATAAGTTGTGGATTCAATTTGTTTAACCGTTTGATTGATAACTTATTTATGTATGTTTATTGAGAGTGCACGCTTAATTTTCATGCATGAATATGACGCTAGAATATAAGTGAGTTTCACCTAATAGTTATGAACTTATATTCACAAGTAGTGGAGGTTGCTTATAAACAATCGCGTTAAATGAATTCTTGGCACTAGTTTCATGCTCATCATAGTAACGAAGGCCTCGTCAACACTTATAGTTTTCATGATGCTTAATGATCTTTGATTGTATCTTTATTGTGCTTTTCACGTAAAGGACTTTTGGAGAATGTTGTGAATTGCGTTGCGCAAACCCATCCAATTCATTAACTTAAGCAAAACTTGACGGTTAATTTAAGCGGACCTAATTAACCCGGGGTGTTGAGTTTCATAATTTATCGAAAGACCAACTGAAAATCATCTTGTATGCAAGTGTAACATGTGTGGAGAAGAACCCCTTGGCTATTCCATCATCCATTAATTCATCACAATTTGTTTTACAATCTGTTTTAATTATAATCTGTCCATTTAATTTAATCTCGTCCAAACACATTCCCCCCCCCCCCCCATATTCTGTTGAGTCTTAGTCATTACAATCTATCTTATTTTGTGTTTTTAAGCATTTGGAGTCATAAACACTTTTAAATTCGTCCAAATCAAGTTCTAGTTTCTCTTTGAGTCAATTTGATTGTTTTAGGCAGTTTGAGTGTTTCAAAGCTGTTCTGAGTCATAGTAGTCTTGTTAAGAGTCTTTACGTTTAGTTTTTATGTTTTTGAGTCAATTCAAAGTAGATTAGCACCCCTAGTTAATCCCCGGTTAGAACGATCCCTACTTACATCATTACTACAATTGTCACAAATAGGGTTTAATTTGTGTGTCGTATAAATATCGCATCACAAACATTCAGAGATCAAATAACGGAAGAAAAGTTTTCAACGATTCTCATTGAAAAATCATGATTTAATGTTTATTTTAACTCCGATTTTGATGATTTTTTACAGCCACACTCCTTGATCCTATGTGAATACAATGAATGAACTCGATCTTCAATTTAAAATATTTACACTAGCGGATACAACAAAATCTTATGATATACTTAATGAAAGTATGAATAAACTCTTAAGTGTTAGTGAATCTGTCATTTTGATGGGATACGCATTTTACCAAATTAATTTCAACAATTCAACCGTCAAACTTGTTTGTGTATGCTTCGATATCGCATACGCTAAAAATCACAAAATCTTATGATATACTTAATGAAAGTATGAATAAACTCTTAAGTGTTAGTGAATCTGTCATTTTGATGGGATACGCATTTTACCAAATTAATTTCAACGATTCAACCGTCAAACTTGTTTGTGTATGCTTCGAGATCGCATACGCTAAAAATCACAAAAAACAAACATTCAGAGATCAAGTAAAGGGACAAAACTTTTCGACAGTTATCAATGAAAAATCACGATTTATCGGTTATTTTAACTCCGATTTTGATGATTTTTTTACAGCTACACTCCTTGACCCTATATGAATACAATGAATGAACTCGATCTTCAATTTAAAATATTTACACTAGTGGATACCACAAAATCTTATGAATGAAAGTATGAATAAACTCTTAAGTGTTAGTAAATCTATTATTTTGATGGGATACACATTCTACGAAACTAGTTTCAACAATCTAACCGTCAAAAATGTTTGTATATACTTCGAGATCGTGTACACCAAAAATTGCCAAAAACAAACATTCAGAGATCAAATAATGGGACAAAACTTTTCGACGGTTATCAAGGAAAAATCATGATTTAATGGTTATTTTAACTCCGATTTTGATGATTTTTTACAGCTACTCTTCTTGACCCTATATGAATATAATGAATGAATTTGATCTTCAATTTAAAATATTTACCCTAGTGGATACCACAAAATCTTATGTTATACTTAATGAAAGTATAAATAAACTCTTAAGTGTTAGTGAATCTATCGTTTTGATGGGATACGCATTCTACGAAAATAATTTCAATGATTCAACCGTCAAACTTGTTTGTATATGCTTCAAGATCGCATATGCCAAAAATTGCAAAAAACAAACATTCAGAGATCAAGTAATGGGACAAAACTTTTCAACGGTTATCAACGAAAAATCATGATTTAACGATTATTTTAACTCCGCTTTTGATGATTTTTTTACAGCTACACTCCTTGACCCTATATGAATACAATGAATGAATTCGATCTTCAATATAAAATATTTATACTAGCGGATACCACAAAATCTTATGGCATGATGATCGATGAAAATTGAGGATTTTGTAAAAGGAATAACATGTAAGCTTTGAGTTCCATTGGCAAGGTTTAAACTTTTGAGAAAGGCTTCACAACCTTGAAAATAAAAACTCTTTCATTTTCAATATCCTTGCACATTTAATATTTTGTAATAGACTAGTAGTGTATGGATGTTTGTTTATTAGGCTCTTATTTTCAAGTGTAGAGTAGTACTTAACCGACAAATGTGATTTAATGTTTTGAAGTAATATTTATGTGGCAATGTGTGGTATGTGAAAATTTAAGGAAAAAAATACATTTTTCTTAATGGGTCATAGCGAGTCATAACGGGTCGGGTCACTTTACTCGTTGGGTAAAGTGACCCAATCTGTTAAGGACCGTTAAGATAACAGGTGTGACACGACACGATCCATTAAGATAACAGTTGTTACATGAAAGCGACACAAACATGACAGACACGACCCGTTTGCTAGGCCTATATACAATACATGAACTATAAGCCCATAAGGTCACTAATTCTAGAATAATGGCCAATTGTTAGTTATACGCTATTGATTACAAGTCTATGTACAAATACATGAATTATAAGGTCACTAATTCTAGAATAATGGTCAATTATTAGTTATATGCTATTGATTACAAATTTAAGTACAAATATATCAACAATTGGCCATTATTCTAGAATAATGCCCATAAGGTCACTAATTCTAGAATAATGGCCAATTGTTGGTTACATGCTATTGATTACAAATTCATATACAAATACATTAATTATAAGGTCACTAATTCTAGAATAATGGCCAATTGTTGGTTACATGCTATTGATTACAAATTCATATACAAATACATTAATTATAAGGTCACTAATTCTAGAATAATGGCCAATTGTTGGTTACATGCTATTGATTACAAATTCATATACAAATACATTAATTATAAGGTCACTAATTCTAGAATAATGGCCAATTGTTTGTTATATATACAAATCTATGTACAAATACATGATACGTACACTATATGCACATGAATAGCATACTGTATGCACATGATATGCACAATATATGCACATGATATGTAAAACTCCTTGGGCAGGGAGCTGCTTATGGCATTTCTAAGACACATTAGCATGGAAAATTTTAATCAAACAAGAGAATGGAGTTTTAAAGTATATATGAAAATTTTGGTATTGAATCGATTATATCATAAGAACAAAACTTGTTTACGAGTTTTAATAAAAGAAAATTACCGCATTAAATTCAAATAAAAAATTAAAGTCATGACTCAAACTATATTGCGATGAGATTTTCTTTAAACATAATTAGATCATCCTCTAAATTATATAGAACAAAAAAAGAAATTGAATTTTATATGGTAAAACATAATGCTGGGTTAAAAAAAAAGACAAAAAGATGTAAAAACTAGCAAGTTTTGAACCCATGTTTTGTTGAACTATACTCACCAATTGACCTAACACTCAATATTGTTTAAACTTGCACACAATTGAGATATATTACAACAATTCTAGGATGATCACATATATAAGGTTGGAGTGACAATTGGATATATGAAAAGAATTACCATAACATCGGAAGAATCATTTGGATATATATAAAATTAGAACATAATCCACAACAATGACATAAATAATCCACAATGATCACATATACAATTAGAACATAATCCACAACAATCACATGTCTTGTTGAAACTATCAGACTATGCTCACCAATTGACCTAACACTCAATATTTTTTAAACTTGCACACAATTGAGATATATTACAGCAATTCTAGGATGATCACATATATAAGGTTAGAGTGACAATTGGATATATGAGAAGAATTACGATAACATCGGAAGAATCATTTGGATATGAATAAAATTAGAACATAATCTACAACAATGACATACATAATCCACAACGATCACATATACAATTAGAACATAATCCACAACGATCATATATACAATTAGAACATAATCCACAACAATCACATATCAAAATTCGCTTTAATAGAAAATTAGCATGACAACAGAAGAATCATGAGGCCTCGGAAATTGCAACATGTTCCCTGCACCTCGTTTCTCTTCACCGCCTATGTACTCCTTTTCATTTTCGGATGTAACCCACCTCCCACTGTGACAAATCATTATAGGTACTTTTGATAGAGATTTTTACCACCTGCAAAAGTAGGGATAAAAACACTTTAAATACTTGCAAGAGTACAAGGTAAGTATAGCAGCTCTAGCAAGGTCATTCTCCACATGGATTAAATGAATAATTTGTATCAAACCAAATCTTAATTAATTACTTAAAATAAAGTTTTGGAAAAAGGTGAGTTTGTGATTTCAAATAATAAAAAAGAGTTTAATAGAAAATAATTAAATAAAGTGACAAAATAAAATAAACTAAAAGAAAACAGTTTTTGAAAATTAAATAAAGCCTAGGATTCCACCGTCTCCTTAACAATTCTATGTAGTTCATCCAATTACTTATGAAATTGCACATGCATATTTTGAAGTTTAGGTTTTCCTAAAATATGCCTACTTGGACCCCCAACATAGAGCGTATATCAAACATGCAACCTGTCTGTGGTATTCATATCAAATGTAAACATGCACTACTCATTAAGCTTTGTGAAACCTTTTGAGCAACCATACAACCATTAAGACGTGGTATTTTCAAGGATCGACCTCCAACCAAAATTGCATCAAATTAATTTTCTAAACATACTAATGGTAACTAAGCATTAAGACAATTAGATAGTTTAAACCGGTGATTAATAATTCAAAACATGCATGCATAATATCATAAGCAAATTGAAAAGAAACTACATATTCTTGCTAAGGCTTGTGGCCTAGCAAACGGAAATCAATTACTAACAATCATAAAACAAAATATTATTAAAAATAAGGATAGAAAACACCTTGAAATACAAATCATCAAAGTCTAGCAAAGTTCTCCAAAACTAATGCGTTCTTCTCCTCTCTTTCTGTCTTAAAAACCTTAATGGCTAAAAAACCTTATTTATACTACTAGAAAATAAAACCCTACCTAGAAAATGTCTTCGAATAATACTAGGAAACCAAATAAATTAAAATAAATTGAGAAGCATAATCCTAAATTGACTAGTAAAATTCGTTCAAAATCTGCACAGCCTAAAAACAGCCACGTTTCTGGTTCTTAAGGGCTCCAAAACGGGTCCAAAATGACTAGAATAAAGCTTGAGATGTCTCGAACATAATTGCAGAAGGCCTCAAACCCAAACGACATCATCTTGGACGTCAAAAAGCCCACATAAGCCCAAAACGTCACTTTGACCGCACTGCATGCTGCTCCTTTATTTCATTGCCATAAATAAACCGCTTGGTAGAAAAATCTAGAACTTTGATACGAACAAATCAACAGAATCACTAACATCTTTCAATTAGAATCACTCCAAAATTCATCCGTTTGGCTACTTTTTGCTCCAGAGAAAGTCGAATATCCTACATTAGAAATATAATTCAGAGTATTCAAATCTCACCAAAATAACTAATAAATTAATACGAAGATAAAGGTAAAATATATAGTATAATATCGACTCATCAACTTTCTCCATGTTATGTTTCACAAACCTGAAATTACATATGACATATGTGCATCAAAACTAGTGAACACAATATGCACACCATATGGTAGGGGGTTTGAGATTTGGCAACACACTAGAAATAAGGTAACAGGATTTGATAAGCTAAAGGAGGGGAAGACTTTTCTCTTCACACAATTTGGAAGCAACATTCAAGTTGGGACAAAAAATGAGTGGTGGTGTCACACCTCGGACCCAGGGTCGATGAAAAATCTCAAACCCAAATCATGTGCGCAAGCTAAAAATTAAATAAATAAAGGGAATTGAAACAGGTGAAAAATTATTCTTCTTATAAAAAGAAATTCAAGAATTCTTTACAAAGCTACAAAGAAAATGAATAAATTAAACTTCTAGCCTCACATCTAATTCATTCTCATTCCGCCTACCCTTTCAATTGTTTAGTTCGTAAACTTGCATAACAATAGAGGGGTGATCTTCAACTGTTCAGTAGGGACATAACCTTACCACAGTAGGTTGACAATATTAAACTAAGTGTCATATAATCAAGTATGAAATTATTTATCAATAACAATGCAAGAGCGCAATGCAATACTCTTCTTCTACCCGTTAATCCGTATAACTAAACACCCAGACCTTGTACGTCTCATTTCGTACTTATACCACTTGATCCCGAGTGACTAATTATACAAACTAGCCCCCGTAACTCATCATCCCAATTTTCTATTTTGTTAGTCGTCTTGCCAAACCCCTCATCGCCAATCCCGAATTAAAAGAAACTATTCACTATGGGCTCACCTAAGACTTGGTAACTACTAAGAGTTTTGCTCAACTACATAAAAGATCATTTCCCACTACTCTCATTTCTAGTTCCTTTCTCAACACCGAAGTTTCAACCACTTCTCACACATGAGTGATGTACAAATAATCTCAACTCGTGTTTCACATATATCACATCATATTATCAATGCACTACTACAAAATTACCTATAACTGGCAGTCCAAAAACAGACAAGAAAACATAATTTCTGTTGGATATTTGGGCAAAAACCGACATAAACTCATGTAATGTCGGATAATAGAACTGACACGATTACTAGCGTCACGAAAAGGCTTTTGATGTCAGTTAGTCCCCTTAATCCGCCACTAGGAAGGAAAGCAATATAAAATAAAAAAGGATAGTAGTGTCAGTTAAAAGTGACATCGAGTTTGACGTCAAATATAGGTGACATTAAGTATTGTCGGATGGAACAGTCTGGTGTTGGTCCTAGCCGACACCACCTAAGAATTCGATTAATAAAATAACCAAAATAGTGTAGCCCATAAGCGACACCACTAACTATTAATAAAAAATAAATAAAAAGCTTGTCTCAGTTTCTAACTGATAATAAATTTTTTTTTTTTAAGTTCATTAATTATACAATTTGTAAGAAACATATATTCATATATATAAAAGTTCATTAATTATGTTTATAATCTTTTACTAATTACACAATTTGTAAGAAAAAGAAAAAATATACCTACATTCGACTTCCTTTTCATCCTCCTTAATCAAGCTCCAATCCTTTTGTCAAAGGAAAAATATACAATTTGGGATTCCACAGCTCTGAGTCCTCTGTTGAAGCATTGTTCCTTGTTAATAACAAAAAAACATTTGTGATGCATATTTACAAAAACAAAACCTACATAAAAGCTCTAAACAAAGACCAATTTTTAATTTATGCATAATATTTGATAAGGTATCTCAAGTGAAGCTTACAAACTCAATTTAATAACATATTCAAAATTTAAAACACAAAATGAACGTAATACAAATAATTTAAAACGTATTGGTTTTGAATGTTGCTCCTCGAATTGTTCATCCATGGTGATTGAAGAGAGAAGGAGAAGGGGAGAAGGGGATAAGAGAAGGAGAAGGAAAGAAGGAGGAGAGGAAAAGGAAAGGGGGAAGGGAGAGAAAGGTTTTATTATGAAAAATTTGTATTACTGTCGGTTAAAATCGACAGCAAGGTTTTTTTTTTAAATATTAAACTATTACCGTTGGATATGACTAACGGCACTAAGAATGGCGACAAAAGTCCTCCCAAAATTTTAAATTCACCCCCCCCCCCCCGGCCCCCAAAATTTTTTTGTCACGATTTAAAAATTCCCTCAAAATTTTAAATTTCCCCCCAAAATTATAAATATTATTTATTTGCATTTTCTCATAACAATTCAAGTGACAAAATCAATTAATTTGACTAAATATTTATTAATTTAACATAAATACTACAAATTTATCTAATTACTTAAATTAAAATTTTTAAATAAATAAACTTGTGTATTATACAATTTAAAATTTAAGGAATTTAGTGATAGAAACTTGAATTATGGAGGAATTCCATCGTCGATCAATTCTTCATGTACTCAACCAGCTCATATAAAATCCCTACAAAATTAAATTGTAAACAAAAATTAAACATAAGAGGAGAAAATAAAAATACTAGAAGCAAGAAAACTTACTATGAAGAAGAAAGAATAAAAGAAGTTGTAGAATGATGTGAGATTTACTTGACACTCAAATTAAACCCTCGTTTGACAATTGTAGTAGAATGGATAAGTGAGGGATCGTTCTAGACCGGGGATTAGGAGGGCTTGCTAAAACCTTCTAAATTGACTTAAAAACATAAAAACTAAATTAAAATACTCTTAACAAGACTACTATGACTCAGAATGGCTTTGAAAAACTCAAATTGTCTAAAACAATCAAATTGACTCAAATAGAAGCTAGAACTTGATTTAGACGAATTTGCAATTGTTTATCACTCCAAAAGCTTTAAAGATACACAAATAAAACAAATACGAATGATTAAGACTTTAACAAAATAGGGGGGGGGAATTGTGGTTGGACGATATTAAATTAAAAAGACAGAATATAATTGAAGGCAAAATGTAAATATGAATGTGATAAAAATATGGATGATGGAATAGCTAAGGGGTTCTTCTCCACACATGTTACACTTGCAATACAAGATTGATTTTCGGTTGGTCTTTCGATAAATTATGAAACTCAATGCTCCAAGTTAATTAGGTCCGCTTAAATTAACTTTCAAATTTCCCTAAATTCATTGGATTGAATGGAATACGCATTACAACCAAATTATTCTTAATCAAAGTCCCTAACTATGGAATACGCATGATAGAGACATTCAACAAAGATCATTAAGTTCAATGAAAATTATAAGTGTTGACGAGGCACTCGTTACTATGGAATACGCATGAAACTTATGCCAAGAATTCGTTTAACGCGATTGTTTATAAGCAACCTCCACTACTTGTGAATATAAGTTCATAACGATTAGGTGAAACTCACTTATATTCTAGCGTCATATTCATGCATGAAAATTAAGCTTGCAATCTTAATGAACATACATAAATAATTTATCAATCAAACAGTTAAACGAATTGAATCCACAACTTATGAAATACCAACCAAAAGTAATCAATTCATATTGCAAATATAAACATAGTTTCGAATCACCCCCTAGCTAAAGGGGGTTTAGTTCCTCATAACTTTGAAATCAAAGAAACCCCTAAACATTCCAACAACTCAAACTTGAATTGTATGAACGTTTAGGCACTCTTCTCTTCCATTCTCATACGTACAAAACAAAGAGAATTAAATTTAAACTTTGAAATCAAAGAAACACCTAAAAATTCCAACAACTCAAACTTGAATTGTATGAACGTTTAGGCACTCTTTTCTTCCTCGTTGTTGTAGCACAAGGTCTAAGTGAGCTTTGGGGATTATGTGAAGTGTTTTGGAGGGATGGGAAGTGGTTGGATAGTGGCTGCAATGAAGGAGAAAAACTGCACAGAAAATGGAAGGGGAATTGCGGCAATGGATGTGTATTTGTGTTGTGTGAAGTGTTGTGAATGGAAATATGAGATATGAATTGAATGAATGAATGCAAGGGTATTTATAGGAGTAGTGGAGGGAACATATGGTTGTTTGTTTAAGATGCAAGTGGCTAATTAATGATGGAAAAGTATGTGATTTAAAGGATGCAAAGTGAATGAATCATGAATCATTGTGGATGAAAGGTGGAAGTGCATGTGTTGATGACTAGGTTAGTGGGTGGAAATCTGAAAATGGCATATAGGAATGGGAGCTCACGGTTTGAATGTGTAAAGTGTGTGTGAATGCATGTGAAGATGCAATAAATAATGCATGTAGGGTTAGGAAATAATGAAGAAATGCATGTGAGATGTTTGGAAAGGAAATGGGAACCCATGGCAATGAAGTTGTTTTGTGTTGTGAATTATGATGAATGCATGTGAGTTAAAGAGGGAGAATGTGGTGAAATGATGAAGTAGGAAGGTGGAAATGCATGTGAGATGTTTGGAAAGGAATAAAGAATGAATGGTGGAAATGTGAGTGAATGATGTGCATGTGTGAGAATGCATGTGGAATTAAGAGGAGTATGGAAGTGAAATAAATGAATGATATGTTAAGTGATAAGTGAATGATATGTGGTGAGTGATAAGTGAATGGTTTGATAAGTGATAAATGAATTAGTTTAAAGGGCTAGGGTTTAAGTACATAGAATGGGCCTAAAATAGGTTGGTTTGTATGGCATAATGTGTTTGATTGGGCTAGAGCCATTGTTTTGTGTCTTCAAGTGCATACAAGGCCTTCAAATTCGTCCATCCTCTTGGCTCCATGGATAAGCTATCCAATCCATGCCCAAAAATGCTCCAAATGGCCTCAAAATGCACTTTCTTGCTCCCTAGGCCCTTAAAACCTGAAAACACACAAAAGAAGCATAAAGGACTAAAATAACGAGAGAAACATAACGTAAATGCACGAGAACAAGCCATTTAAGTCGCATGAATATGCTCCTATCAAATACCCCCACACTTAGCTTTTGCTAGTCCTCGAGCAAAACAGAATAAAAACAAATAAACAAAACGACACTAAACACGTAAAACACAACCTAAACCTTCCAACAACCGTCTTAGGGATTTCCAATGCACATGACAAGTTAAAAATCATCATTCTCACAGATTTTAGTCATCTTCACATTTAAGTACATTCTTAATCATAGTCACCATATACTAGTTCACAATTAAGCATTTAAAACCATGTTTTGAATGTAGTAACATGCCTTAGAGAATTTGCTCAATTCCTTTCAAGATATGCACTCAATTTTCACACAGATTTTCTGACTACACTCCCTACACTAGGTATATGTGAGAAGATTGATGTAAACATGAAAGACTAGTATCTCACATATGTTATAACAAAGAAAGCATTTTCTGGATTTACGATAATGACATGAATATGATCTCATGAATGGAATGCTACTACTTAGAATGAGAACCAGTGATTCCATAAGCTCATATCAACTTCAAACTCCGCAAATTGAAACACATAACACTCAAGATAGAAGTTGAGGGATGTAACGGGGCTAAGGGTAATGGTTTAACAAAGAAAGGTAGAGTACACAAACGTTCTTAAAGCAATAGTGAGCAAAGTATTGAATTAGGCACTTAGAATTCCCTTTAGAACGCAGAAGTTAACTTTGAACACCCAAGGGGAAGTCACAAAACTTAGGGCCATATTCAAACTTTTTGGGCCCTTTCATCAACAATCACACTTGTGAGTCCATTCTCACTTATTTTCATTTTTTTTTTTTTTTTTTTTTTTTTTTTTTTTTCGTGCCTCCTTTAAGACTTAGGCACATACATACACACAAAAATCCCTTCCCCCACACTTATTTTCTGCAACATATTAATAAAAAGGAATTCAATTAAGTCATGCTCACTATCTTTCAAGAACAAAGGGTACGGATGGTCCTACTCTAGGCTAGGTAAGGGGTGATGTGGTTAGCAAAGAAAATAGGCTAAACGAGGCTCAACGGGGTTAAAACTTACAACAAATACGAAATATGGGAAGTAAGGCTATTTGGTTATGGTGGCAACTACACAACTTCATCTTGATATATGTTATGCAATTCAATGTCATGCTTTGAATGAAACGGATATAAGTTCTGGCATTTAGTTCTATCATGATACAATTGCATCCTAAGTAGCAACCAAGCAAGGAATAATGAGATCATGCAACAACTTTAGAAAACACAGAATCACAGAAAATAACTCTCCAAAGAAGGTAATGGCTCGAGTCTCACAGGGTTGTAGCGTTTGTTTGAATTCCTTCCTTCAAGCATGTTACAAAAACGAATTTTTCTTTTATGATTGCATGTGAAGTCATACATTATAACCATAACCAAGCATATACCAAGAGTAAATCAAACTTTTCTCTATGTTAATAACTCTTTTTAACCGTCATGCAATTACAAACCAAATCCTTATCATTGTGTTGGAAGGTACCCTAAGACACAAACTCACAAAAACGACTCAAAACACTCTTTTTAGGCTTTTCAAAACAATTTTTCAAATTTTTATGTGCTTTTCGGCGTTATAAAAACAAAACATACTAAAACACTCTAAAACAACTTAAAAACACCTTAAAACAGCAAGGAACAATATTTGAAGTTATGGGTGATAAAATCCCACGAATTTGCATTAACAACATTAGTTACCCCCCCACACTTAAATCAAACATTGTCCTCAATGTTTTAAGCATAGATTCACACAAAACATAAGTAAATACACAAAAAACACTTAAACATACTAAACATGGCAGAATGTAATTAACAAAGAGAAGAGTTTAGAGACGCAAATCTGGTTATAGAGTGTAAATTCCATCTTCTCCTTGGTAATTGCATTGAGGCTTTTGATCTTTGTGATTCCACATGCTTACTCTTGAACTGGTTTCTGCCCATCGCTGATTTTCCTTTGTGCTACTTCTTGAACTGGGCAGCATGATGGTTCTTTTGGTCTTCCCCGAAGGTCTGAGCTTTCCCCCTTTATCTGTTTCTTTGTTCAATCTTTGCAGGAGTGGTCCCTTCTCTGGAAGTGTATCAACCGTTGAAGATGACTACTCGAGAGCAACGCTAGGTAAGCAATCAGGAATAGGTTCCAGGCAGTTGGCTCCAGATCGGAAGACTGACTCCAAGTGCCGGCTGATTGCTTCTTTCACTTTGCCATGCAAGTAAGAACAAGGACAAAGAAAAAGACAGGGAAAGAGCATGATATGAGATACTTTTGCTTTTGACCTTTATGATATGAGATACCTTTGCTTTTGAAGAAGCGGTGCATGAATCAGCACATGCATTTCCTCCTGGGTCATCTTTACTCCAGGCGTCTGGTATCATCTTTGGGGAAGAAGAAAATTTTGAGTAATTCAAAAGGCTTTGCTGGGAGTGCGCCCTCAGAGGTGAGAGAGAGTTGGTGGGCATTTTCTTCAAGTCTGCCTTGCCATAAGAGATGAAGGTCGACAAATATAGGGATTTTCTGAATAGAAAGTGGTGGTACTGCTCTTTTACCCTTTGTCGACAGACGTCTCTTCGATTTCTGAATGAACGGCTCT
Organism: Pyrus communis; assembly: GCF_963583255.1. NCBI lineage: Eukaryota > Viridiplantae > Streptophyta > Magnoliopsida > Rosales > Rosaceae > Pyrus > Pyrus communis. Next base: position 13,715,497 of record NC_084816.1, on the reverse strand, counting down.
TCGATTTCTGCATGACAAAAGTAGTCACGGGTGCGGCTCTTTTGACAAAGCTGCACGCGTTTTCTGAAAAGCAGAGAAAGCGTCGCCGAACTTTGCGCTTGTCGGCTAAAGACGTGTAATTGAGATGATGGCCTCCACGTGTTATCAGCTTTGTCAGATATCTTTTGACAAAGCTGAGCGCGTTTTCTGAAAAGCCGCGAATGCGTCGTCGAAATTTGCGGAGGAAAATCCGGATCTCTGAATCGGTGGACGCGTCGCCATGGCTTTTTATGGAGCTATCGATCACCCCAACAAATACACTCTGAAGAAATCCCATTCTTGAAAAATCGACTCCGGCCCTTTGAGAATTAATTACATCCACCCCTTGAACACTTTTGAAAAATGGCAAACTCATCGAACCTTAGCTTGGAATTGAGCCTTAGCAGTGATGCGGGCGCGCCGCGTCAAGGTAACGTATGGCGCCCTTCTTTCTTTTCTTCTAACGGTCCTCTCACAGGTGAAGACTCCGTGATGCAGGACGCCACAACAGCTACAATAGTAGCTAGGAACCTCCTCACTCCGAAAGATAGTAGGCTGCTGTCAGGACGGTCCGATGAGTTGGCCGTTCAAGAGTCCCTCGCACTTAGTGTTCAGTGTGCGAGTTCTGTGTCCAACATGGGCCAACGCCTGCTTGCCCGCTCCCGTCAGGTGGAATCATTGATGGCAGAGGTGGAAAGTCTCAAGCAGGAGATCCAGCAGCTGAAGTATGAGAATAGAAGTTTGCACGTGCTTGCAAACAACTATTCGACGGGCATGAAGAGGAAGCTTGATGAGCTGCAAGAGTCTGAAGGTCGGATTCACAGTGACCGTCAAAGGTTTTCGTCTTTCCTCCAGAGGCACCTTTTTCCTGGCTCATCCAGCGCTTGGCCAAGTATTGAGGCCTGGAATGCTCTATCTTCGATGCCTCCCGCTCCGATGCCTTCTGTTCCTACGCCTTCCGCTCCGATGCCTTCCGCTCCGATGCCTTCTGTTCCTACGCCTTCCGCTTCAAGAGTAAAGCCACGTAGTGGGGCCTCAAGCAAACAACCTTTGTGAAGCACCATCTTTCTTTGTTTAGCAGTGCCTATCAATAAATCAAACATTTTCTCAATGTTACAATCATAAACTCACACAATTAATAAACAAACAAACAATAACAACTAAACAACCTAACAAGGCAGAAACGAAATAGCAACAAAATGACTCAAATGACTCTAAAAACACATATTTTTGGGTTTTTTCAAAAGAAATTTTTTTTTTTTTTTTTTTTTCAAATTTTCGGAGTTTTATACCAAGACACTATAAAACACACTAAAACACTCTAAAAATGCTTAAAACAGCAAGAAACAACATTCTAAGTGAAAGGTGAATAAATCCCACGAAATTCATGCAAATACAAATTGTTTACCCCCCCACACTTAAATCAAACTTTGTCCTCAATGTTTTAAACAGAAAGTCACAACAGAGCAAGCAAATAAACAAATACGAGAAAGAAAGCAAAGTAAAGGCAGTAAAGAAAAAGAAAGGAATAAAAATAAGTCTCTTAAAGGGGTTTCCAAGTTCTTCTCTATTCGGATGCATGGGTTGCCTCCCACGAAGCGCTTTCTTTTACGTCTTGCAGCCGGACGGTACCTCCGTTTAAGCTTGACTAGGTTCCACGGCATGGAAGGGTACCTCCTCCACGACATGCTCCTCAAACATCTCGTAATAGGGCTTCAATCGATGCCCATTCACTTTGAATTCTTGCTGCGTCCTTGAACTTTTGATTTGCACTGCACCATGAGGGAAAACATTAGTAACAACAAACGGGCCAATCCATTTAGAACGCAACTTACCAGGAAACAAACGTAGGCGAGAGTTGAAAAGTAACACTTTCTGCCCAACTGTGAAGGTCTTGGTTCGAATCATTTTATCATGGAATGCTTTGGTCTTGGCCTTGTACATCCGGGCATTCTCATAGGCTTCATTCCGAATCTCCTCAAGTTCATTCAATTGGAGCTTCCTATGAACTCCCGCTGCATCTATGTCCATGTTGAAAGTCTTCACGGCCCAATGTGCCTTGTGCTCTAACTCTACGGGCAAATGACATGGCTTACCATAGACGAGCCGAAAAGGTGACATCCCAATGGGTGTTTTGTATGCCGTACGATATGCCCACAGTGCATCATCTAAACGTAAGCTCCAATCCCTCCTTGTTGGTCCAACGGTCTTCTCCAAAATTTGTTTGATTTCTCGGTTAGACACCTCGGCTTGGCCATTTGTTTGAGGATGGTAAGGTGTGGAGACCTTATGGTTGACATGGTACTTTCTTAGCAAAGCCTCAATGGTCCGATTGCAAAAGTGAGACCCTCCATCACTTATGATTACTCTCGGCATTCCAAACCTAGCAAAAATGTTAGTTTTCACGAAATCTGCAACCACCTTAGAATCGTTAGTACGGGTGGCTTTTGCTTCCACCCATTTAGAAACATAATCAACGGCTAGCAAGATATAAGTGAAACCATAAGATGGAGGGAAAGGGCCCATGAAATCAATGCCCCAAACATCAAAAATTTCAACATTAAAGACAGGGGTTTGCAGCATTTGGTCCTTGGTACCTATGTTACCCATTCGTTGGCAACGATCACAAGACATACAAAAGGTTCTAGCATCCCTAAATATAGTCGGCCAATAAAAACCACACTCTAAAACCTTGAGGGCAGTGCGTTGTGTGCCAAAATGACCACCACATGCATATGTGTGACAAAAGCTTAGAATTGAGTGAAATTCAGAATCATGCACACATCTACGTACAATTTGATCTGAGCAATACTTCCACAAATAAGGGTCATCCCAAACATAGAAACGTGCATCATTTTTAAGCTTATCACGTTGGTGCTTGTTTAGTTCATTTGGAATTTGTTTAGCCACCAAGTAATTCACTAAATCTGCATACCATGGTTCACTTACCTCAATGGAAAGCAGCTGCTCATCGGGAAAAGTTTCAGGGATAGGTACGGCATGTTCATGCTCCTCGTGGATCATTCGGCTTAAATGGTCAGCCACTACATTCTCGCTTCCTTTCTTATCCCGGATTTCAATATCAAATTCTTGAAGAAGAAGAATCCAACGGATAAGCCTCGGCTTTGCTTCCTTTTTCGTGAGCAAGTACCTCAAAGCTGCATGATCAGAATAAACGATTACTTTAGTACCAATTAAATATGAACGAAATTTATCTAAAGCAAAAACCACAGCTAGAAGTTCTTTTTCCGTCGTGGAGTAGTTCAATTGGGCATCATTGAGAGTCCGAGAGGCATAGTATATGACATGCGGCCGCTTGTCTCTTCTTTGTCCTAGAACAGCTCCTAATGCATAGTCGGATGCATCGCACATGAGCTCGAACGGAAGGCTCCAATCTGGAGGTACAATAATGGGGGCTGAGACTAGCTTCTCCTTGAGTTGGTTAAATGCCGAATTACACTCTCCATCAAACTTGAATGGCACATCTTTTTGAAGCAATCGGCAAAGAGGGTTGGACATCTTGGAGAAGTCCTTGATAAAACGCCTATAGAACCCTGCATGGCCAAGAAACGAACGTACCTCTCTAACCGAAGTAGGAGAGGGTAAGTGACGTACAAGGTCTATTTTTGATTTATCTACTTCAATTCCTTTTTCTGAAACAATATGTCCTAAAACTATACCCTGTTTCACCATAAAGTGACATTTCTCCCAATTCAAGACAAGGTTAGTTTCAACACATCGTTTCAAAATTAAGGTCAGATTATCCAAGCAATTATCAAATGAACTCCCAAATACACTGAAATCATCCATGAAAACCTCAATGATCTTTTCAACAAAATCGGAAAATATACTTACCATACACCTTTGGAAAGTGGCCGGTGCGTTGCATAAGCCAAATGGCATGCGACGATAAGCAAATGTTCCAAAGGGACATGTGAATGTGGTCTTCTCTTGATCATCCGGGGCTATCACAATTTGGTTATATCCAGAGTATCCATCAAGAAAACAGTAAAAAGCATGACCGGCTAACCTTTCGAGCATCTGGTCGATGAATGGCAAAGGAAAGTGATCTTTCCTAGTCATGGCATTTAGCTTCCGGTAATCGATACACACTCGCCATCCAGTCTGAATGCGTGTAGGCACGAGCTCATTCTCATCATTCTTGATAACAGTTACTCCGGACTTCTTGGGAACGACTTGAACTGGAGAGACCCAATGGCTATCGGAGATAGGGTAGATCACTCCGCAATCCAAAAGTTTGATTATTTCCTTCTTCACCACTTCCATCATCGGAGGGTTGAGACGGCGTTGAGCCTCTCGAGTTGGTTTAGCCCCCTCCTCAAGAAGTATACGGTGCATGCATGTGGTAGGGCTTATTCCTTTAATGTCGGCCAAAGTCCACCCTATGGCCGTTTTGTGCTCTCGCAGCACCCTCTCAAGCTTCTCCTCCTCCATTGCCGTGAGACTTGATGAAATGATGACGGGCAATGTTTCGCCTTTTCCCAAAAACACATACTTCAAATGGTCCGGCAACGGCTTAAGTTCAAGCGATGGTGCCTGAACAACAGAAGGTAGCATCTTAGTGGAAACTGAATTTGAAAGTGAGAGTGGAACCTTACCATATTGTTGTGGTAATGACTCAAGGGCTGCCACAACCTCAATTATTTCTTCACTAGAACCCATTGCAAAGAATTCCTCCTCTTTGCCGTGGCCTTGCATTGGCCCAAATCCTTCATTTTTGCGCTCTATGGCCTTAGTGATGGTTGTTTCCAGGGCGTCCTCATTCAATTCTTCAAGGTATACCTGCGCCAAAGAATCGATAACATCAATGGAAAAACAAGAATGGTCATCAACGGGATATCTCATAGTTTCAGAAATATTAAAATCAATCACTTCCCCATCGAATTCCATTGTCAAGGTGCCTTTGTATACATCAATCTTCGTTCGGGCCGTCTTCATGAATGGCCTACCAAGGAGAATCGGCAAAGATGTAGAATGGGCTGAATCCTCCATGTCTAGGACGTAGAAATCAGCCGGAAAAATTAAATGGTTCACCTGCACAAGCACATCTTCCAAAACTCCTTTTGGATACGCGTTAGAACGATCGGCCAATTGTATAATTACACCATCTTGTTTTAATTCACCCAAATTCATAGATGCATAAATAGAATAAGGCATGACATTTATGGATGCACCTAAATCAAGCATGGCATGTTCAAAACGATTATGTCCAATCACACAAGGAATCGTGAAACTACTGGGGTCTTTGCACTTGGTAGGCAGTTTATGTTGCAAAACAGCGGACACATTCTCGCTTACCTTCACTACCTCTTTGTTTGCCCTTCTTCTCCTTGTATTGCATAGGTCCTTGAGGAATTTAGCATACTTTGGAACCTGTTTGATTGCATCGAGAAGCGGTATGTTCACTTGCACCTTCCGGAACGTTTCAAGAATGTCCTTCTCGCTTTCTTCCTTTTTTTCTTGCATGAACCTGCGAGGAAAAGGTACATTGGGCAGATTAGGACGTGAAGTACATGAATTTGAACTTAAATTACCTGATTTGGCCGAGTTAGGGTGATCTGCCTCAGGTTGTGTCGTCTCTTCATCTACTTTCTGGGCAGATTTGGGATTGTTTGGCTCGGTCCCAACTTCTTTTCCACCCCTTAGGGTGATGGCCTTGGCGGATTCGAATCCTCCCTTTGGATTGACTGTGGTTGAGCTAGGAAGCTTTCCTTGCTCTCTAATCTGTCCAAGGAACTCAGAAATCTGCCCTATTTGTTTCTTCATATCCATCATCTCCTTCTCGTTATTTTCTATCCGGTTGTTTTGATTTTGCAACCCCTGCGAAATAGAGGTTAGTAATTGCATAGCTTGATTACTTTCCAAAGACGTACCTGAATGAGATGATGCCGAAGGTTGTTGGGATTGTTGGGGTGCATACGGCTTGGAATAAAAACCAGGGGGGTTTGGCCTAAATCCTCCTTGTTGGGCAGCTTGTTGTGGCTCCCTCCATTTGAAGTTTGGATGGTCCCTCCATCCGGCATTGTAAGTGTTCGAGTATGGGTTGTTTTGATTTTGTCCTTGGAAACCAATTGCATTGGCAGATTCCCACCCACCATTCTCGATTAGTTGAGGGCACTTGTCGGATGGATGCCCTTGAATTGAGCACACGCCACAGACTTGGTGTTCTTGTGCTTTTGGACCAATCACAACCTGAGAAACAAGAGAAGTAAGATTAGCAAGTTGTGATTGAATTTCAGAAATAGCACTCACCTCATTTACACTTTGTTGCCGTGGGGCTTCCCTTTGGCCCACTCCTTCATATTGTTGAGCGTTGAGCGCTCGGTTGGCTATGAGAACCTTGGCATCCCTTGGTGTTTTGTCCACCAATGCTCCTCCCGCTGATGCATCAAGCATTTGACGTTCGATAGGAAGGAGGCCCTCATAGAAATATTGAAGGAGAAGTTCCTCCTTCATTTGATGTTGAGGACATGAAGCTACAAGGCCCTTGAAGCGCTCATAATAAGCCGGGAATGTCTCACCATGATTCTGTTGAATACCACTAATTTTCTTCCGTAGGAGAATCACTCTCGAAGTAGGGAAGAATTTCTCCAAGAAAGCACGCTTCATACTCTCCCACGAAGTCACAGTTCCCGGGGCTAGTTCGTAGAGCCAATCTTTGGCCTTGTCCATAAGTGAAAATGGAAAGGCCTTCATCTTCAATATACTCCCATCCACATTGACGGGGGTCATGCTCGAACAAACCACCTCGAACTCCTTCAAGTGTTTGTTGGGGTCTTCCATAGACAAGCCATGGAACTTCGGAATATGGTGTAACAAACTGGATTTGAGTTCAAATTCATCGGTCTTGCCTTGGGCAGCCGTGGGGTATTGGATACAAAGAGGCAATGCATTATCCAGACCCGAGGCCGAAAGCTCCTTGATGGTTCTATTATCTGCTGCCATGGCTTGTTCTTCTTCAAAAATCTGATCCGTGGGCTTTTCTTCTACACCTACTTCGTCTTCTTCAAGCCCAGGTTGTGGTGGAGGTTGTGGTGGCTCTTGTTGACTCCTCGTTCTCCTCAAAGTGCGTTCAAAATCACCGTCAAAGTCGGAGATGTTCTCTATAATAGGCCGAGAGCTACGAGTCATACACAGTACCTAAAAAAAAACAAGGAAACAAACAAACTAAGAATTTGAAATAAGAATGCACGAAAAACAAAATATAAAAATAAAGACAAAGGATTAGCAAAGTTGCTAATCCCCGGCAACGGCGCCAAAATTTGATGTGAGATTTACTTGACACTCAAATTAAACCCTCGTTTGACAATTGTAGTAGAATGGATAAGTGAGGGATCGTTCTAGACCGGGGATTAGGAGGGCTTGCTAAAACCTTCTAAATTGACTTAAAAACATAAAAACTAAATTAAAATACTCTTAACAAGACTACTATGACTCAGAATGGCTTTGAAAAACTCAAATTGTCTAAAACAATCAAATTGACTCAAATAGAAGCTAGAACTTGATTTAGACGAATTTGCAATTGTTTATCACTCCAAAAGCTTTAAAGATACACAAATAAAACAAATACGAATGATTAAGACTTTAACAAAATAGGGGGGGGGGAATTGTGGTTGGACGATATTAAATTAAAAAGACAGAATATAATTGAAGGCAAAATGTAAATATGAATGTGATAAAAATATGGATGATGGAATAGCTAAGGGGTTCTTCTCCACACATGTTACACTTGCAATACAAGATTGATTTTCGGTTGGTCTTTCGATAAATTATGAAACTCAATGCTCCAAGTTAATTAGGTCCGCTTAAATTAACTTTCAAATTTCCCTAAATTCATTGGATTGAATGGAATACGCATTACAACCAAATTATTCTTAATCAAAGTCCCTAACTATGGAATACGCATGATAGAGACATTCAACAAAGATCATTAAGTTCAATGAAAATTATAAGTGTTGACGAGGCACTCGTTACTATGGAATACGCATGAAACTTATGCCAAGAATTCGTTTAACGCGATTGTTTATAAGCAACCTCCACTACTTGTGAATATAAGTTCATAACGATTAGGTGAAACTCACTTATATTCTAGCGTCATATTCATGCATGAAAATTAAGCTTGCAATCTTAATGAACATACATAAATAATTTATCAATCAAACAGTTAAACGAATTGAATCCACAACTTATGAAATACCAACCAAAAGTAATCAATTCATATTGCAAATATAAACATAGTTTCGAATCACCCCCTAGCTAAAGGGGGTTTAGTTCCTCATAACTTTGAAATCAAAGAAACCCCTAAACATTCCAACAACTCAAACTTGAATTGTATGAACGTTTAGGCACTCTTCTCTTCCATTCTCATACGTACAAAACAAAGAGAATTAAATTTAAACTTTGAAATCAAAGAAACACCTAAAAATTCCAACAACTCAAACTTGAATTGTATGAACGTTTAGGCACTCTTTTCTTCCTCGTTGTTGTAGCACAAGGTCTAAGTGAGCTTTGGGGATTATGTGAAGTGTTTTGGAGGGATGGGAAGTGGTTGGATAGTGGCTGCAATGAAGGAGAAAAACTGCACAGAAAATGGAAGGGGAATTGCGGCAATGGATGTGTATTTGTGTTGTGTGAAGTGTTGTGAATGGAAATATGAGATATGAATTGAATGAATGAATGCAAGGGTATTTATAGGAGTAGTGGAGGGAACATATGGTTGTTTGTTTAAGATGCAAGTGGCTAATTAATGATGGAAAAGTATGTGATTTAAAGGATGCAAAGTGAATGAATCATGAATCATTGTGGATGAAAGGTGGAAGTGCATGTGTTGATGACTAGGTTAGTGGGTGGAAATCTGAAAATGGCATATAGGAATGGGAGCTCACGGTTTGAATGTGTAAAGTGTGTGTGAATGCATGTGAAGATGCAATAAATAATGCATGTAGGGTTAGGAAATAATGAAGAAATGCATGTGAGATGTTTGGAAAGGAAATGGGAACCCATGGCAATGAAGTTGTTTTGTGTTGTGAATTATGATGAATGCATGTGAGTTAAAGAGGGAGAATGTGGTGAAATGATGAAGTAGGAAGGTGGAAATGCATGTGAGATGTTTGGAAAGGAATAAAGAATGAATGGTGGAAATGTGAGTGAATGATGTGCATGTGTGAGAATGCATGTGGAATTAAGAGGAGTATGGAAGTGAAATAAATGAATGATATGTTAAGTGATAAGTGAATGATATGTGGTGAGTGATAAGTGAATGGTTTGATAAGTGATAAATGAATTAGTTTAAAGGGCTAGGGTTTAAGTACATAGAATGGGCCTAAAATAGGTTGGTTTGTATGGCATAATGTGTTTGATTGGGCTAGAGCCATTGTTTTGTGTCTTCAAGTGCATACAAGGCCTTCAAATTCGTCCATCCTCTTGGCTCCATGGATAAGCTATCCAATCCATGCCCAAAAATGCTCCAAATGGCCTCAAAATGCACTTTCTTGCTCCCTAGGCCCTTAAAACCTGAAAACACACAAAAGAAGCATAAAGGACTAAAATAACGAGAGAAACATAACGTAAATGCACGAGAACAAGCCATTTAAGTCGCATGAATATGCTCCTATCATAGAAGAACGAATAAGAAAGACGTGAGAGAGAAAGAAGAAGACACGAGGTAGCGCATATAAAGAATACCAATGTGTCAGCTACAACCGACATTGGGTTTTAAAATATTTAAAAATAATTATTAGTGTCGGCTACAACCGACACCGGGTTTTAAAATATTTAAAAATAATTATTAGTGTCAGGTAGAAGCGACACAATTATTTTTTTAACTGACACTAACTTTATGTTGGTTGAAAGCGACATAGTTTTCTTTTCATACGACACCACCATTTAAAAAGATTAAAAGTTATGTTGGTTATAAGCAACATTAACAATCTATGTCAGTTACAAGTGAATAGACAGTTTATGTCGTTTATAACCAACAATAATTCCGACACCATGTAAAGAGGGTGTCGGAAATGTATTATCTGTCAGTATATTATATAAAACCAACACCAACCACTGACACAATAAGCCACTTTTGTAGTAGTGACGGATCACATTCCAGTATAATCAATAACAAATAAACACTCAGTCGAAGCAATTACCCAATTAATATCCAACCACATTAATCAACCAAAAAGATCAAGAATATTATAACACTTCATGAAATTTAATAAAATCAATCTATGTAAAGGTTTACCATATTATACCTACCTAGATTCCAAAGCATTGCTCCAGGATATTAACACAAGAAACCACAATTGTGATAAGCTCCTATTCACAAGTATAAGAAAATTACCAAATGCATGGTATGAATTTTAATACTAAGCAACACACTTAAGCTCATTAGTTCCACGCTACTCAATTCAAAAGTCATTTGGTTGAACTATAATGCTATACAAAATAGTTTTGTATATAGCAAACACATGGTGCTTATTCAAAAATCATTTGCCTTCAAAACCATTCAAGTAATATGTATAAATTAAACTGTACATAAAACCATTTACCAACATGCTTATTCATTTAATATAACTAAAACGATATATATAGTGCATAAAAAACTGAAGACCAAGTATGGTTTTGTTACAGTATATTCAAATGCAGAAAAGGATAACTATATATACATGTGTGTGTGTGTGTGTGTGTGTGTGTGTGTGTGTGTGTATAGTTTGATAGTTTGAAACCAGCGGCAGATACATATGAACATAATAAACTTTATCTATTCTCAATTAAATTAACATAATATACATAAGTAATAAGTAGTTTGGAAAAGGAAATTGAATTGGAATTGTTAAACTAGGGTATTATCCATAGCCCTTTCATATTTTATAATTAAAACAACCAACTCAAAGAAATATACATACTTAGAACCGAATACATAGATTTGATCGAAGTAAGCATATGTATAAACTAGCTTTGAATAACCAGTCCATGGAAGATAAAAAGAAAGTATAAAACAGCTATGAAAAGGATAAACAAAGTATGAAAATCGTTACCCATAAATAGAGAAACTATTTTTCCTTCACACCATGCTACACTTGTATAAATAGGCTTCTTACACTTAGTTGCCATAACCGTTAACCCATAGCAAAAAAGGTATTCCACTTCTCAGGTAGCCAAAACAATTTCCAACACATACATGTCCAAGTTCAGACATGAAACTGAGGGCTTTAATGTCGAGTTCTACGTGTGATACAACATGGAACCTCCTTCACTTTCAGAGTCACCCAAGACAAATCCTACGTCATCGTTTAGCTCTATCAACTCGGAGACGCTGCTGAAAAATATAGATTAGGTTCATGAAAGACTCGTTTATAAGATGGACGTCACCGAGTATTGGAACCACAAGCTAATGAAGGCAGAAATCGTTCAGTTTCTATTTGTTAGTAGTGAAGATAAATTGGAAAATGCGTTGGTAAATGTTGTAGGCGTTCAACAACTCACTTGGCAACTTGGACATCAAAGACATCTATGCACCATCCGAGAGGACGTGACATTGTGAGTTTCCCATTTTGTAATTAATTGTGATTAGTGAGATTTGTTTCCTATCAGGATTTAGTTCCTACTGTAGAAAGTTATGCTTTATCACCTCTATTTCTTTTTAAGTGTTTGAACACTATATATTGTCCTTCGGACGGAGAAGAATATATATGAGAAAGTTTCCACAAACTTAATTAGAATAGTCTCTAACTGGTTGCATAGTTGTACACTTTTCTTTTCCTATTAAAAAAAAAAAAAAAAAAAAAAAAAAAAAAAAAAAACTAATGAAAAAAGCTTGAAAACTTTCAGTTTTAACGATAAGGACAAAATAAAAGGTAAAGTGAATAATATCAAGATTGAATTTTTAGTGTAAAAATGTGGTTTTTTTTTGTTAAAATAAACAGTACAGAAAGCTTGTCGTTAAAGTTCCCACAAAAAAATGCTTAATCACATCTATGTCCCTCAATTTTAACTCCAATCTCACTTAATCCTCCAAAACTAAAATTTTACGACTTAATCTCATCAAACTAAACTTGTGCCTCACTTCGTCCTTGCCGTCAAAAATCGGTAATAATTTTATCAAAAGTATTTATATAAAAAATGGGACTCACTACTGTTGAGATGTTTGTCGCACGACTGTGGTTGAAAAATTAATTAAAAAACAGACTTTTTAATAAAAACCCCTCTTTTCAAAATATGAATAGACAAATTCATAAAAAAATAAGAATAAACAAAAAGTCAAACAAAAATTTTACACTGGAACGTGTCGGAGTAACAATAGGTCATATTTATGTAAAGTAAATAATTTTAGCGGATTTATAATGGAGTTTAACGATTATGGGCAAAATGTGACACGAATTGGATTTGGCTAATTTTATTTAAATTCATTTAATTTTTTTTCACATCTATTTTATTTTTAATTGAATTATCAATATCTTTTTAAATTCAAATTTATTATCTAAATTATCCTCACAGACCCAATTCAATATGTAAATTTATCTTTACACTAATCTGAAAAAAAAAAACAAAAAAAAAAAAAATTCAAAGCATTCTATCCTCTACCATTCTCTCATTCCAATAGTTGCTTTTGATAGAGTCATGATCACCATCTATAGCGTTGCTCTCTCAACATAGTTTCGTATTTGTCGAGACTTGATAGTATTGGTCAATTTTCTCATTATATTTATTGAGATGGAGTCCATTGAATTGCTACTTAATCATTCGTACATTGTAAGAGCCAGTTTTTAAGCACAATGCAAGTTCTTATTTGACTTATCCTGGGTAGAATTCAAAAACTTAAGTTTTTTAAGATGTTTTTGAAATTAGGTTCATGTGCATCATATGTGCTGCATACAAGTTTATGTTCCCATGTTTACAATTTGAGCTTGCATTAACTTTATTGCGATTTTTATTTGTTTCTTCCCTCAAATCTGTCCAATTTTTAAGGGGTTGAGTATGATGGGTTTGCATGCATGCTACACCCCTCCATTCTTGCTCTGTACAGAAAAGGAAGAGAAAGCTCCTTCCCTCTTCCGTCCACTCCATGCATTTCTATCTTAGCCGGGTATAGGAGAAGGGGCAGTTGCCTCAGTATAGATTGTCGATAGTTCAAAATTACTATCCATCCGTCCAAAAGAGCTTGTTTTTCTCCATGAGAGCGTCTTATGATTTTTGTCATAATAGAACGTAGGAGAATGATACATGATGGTGATGGTTAGGTTTAATTATTGGGTGTGGGTTTATAATCTTATTTTTATTATTAATTTCATCTTGTACTTTATGGTAGTTATACAATAAGGTAATAAGGACATTTCACATTTACAATTTAAGTTAAGTGTAGAGAGAGGTTACATGAGTTCAAATAAAATTTTCCATTGTATTTTATTACGTTTGGGCTGTTTTGGAATTGTGGTACTTTTAATTATTGAGTGATACTATTCAAGCCACTTAGACCATCTCCAACCCTTGGAGTAAAACCTACAATTTTTAGCCCAGAAAATTTAGGTTTTAACCTAAAAACAGTTTTTCTGCTCCAACCCTTCTGGCCTAAATTTTTTAGCCCGAGGTGTGACATCCCACATCGCCCAGGGGAGTGATCCTTATATGTATATTCCCATCCCTACCTAGCACGAGGCCTTTTGGGAGCTCACTGGCTTCGGGTTTCGTAGGAACTCCGAAGTTAAGCGAGAAGGGAGCTAGAGCAATCCCATGATGGGTGACCCACTGGGAAGTTGCTCGTGAGTTCCCAAAAACAAAACCGTGAGGGAATGGTAAGCCCAAAGCGAACAATATCGTGCTACGGTGGTGGAGCGGGCCCGGGAAGTGATCCGCCCCAGGCCGGGATGTGACAATTTGGTATCAGAGCCTAACCCTGGCTGTGTTGTGCCGACGAGGACGTCGGGCCCCTAAGGGGGGTGGATTGTGACATCCCACATCGCCCAGGGGAGTGATCCTTATATGTATATTCCCATCCCTACCTAGCACGAGGCCTTTTGGGAGCTCACTGGCTTCGGGTTTCGTAGGAACTCCGAAGTTAAGCGAGAAGGGGGCTAGAGCAATCCCATGATGGGTGACCCACTGGTACCCAAAAATATTTAGATTCCGATAAATATTGAAAAATCACTAAATTTGGGTGAATTTTGAGTTAAATAATTTTTTTGATTATTTGAGCTGTTAGATTAAAATTTGGGTTGTTAGATCCTTTTTTTTTTTATACCGTTGGATTTGATCATATTAGATATCAACTGTTGGATTCAATAAAATTATAAATATAAAACAAAAATATTAACTAAATTAAATGCGAACCGTTGGATAACCAATGAGCCGTTTGAATTTCAGGCATTGATCATCCAAAAGAGTCGTTGGCTCACTTTTCTTGGCTGACATTTGCTAGACATACCCATGTGGGTGGGGGCTACCCTTTACAACAATGATAAATGTTGGAGCAATGCTAGAGCGCGTCCTTCATGTGCTGCGAGCGGTTTTAGGCGCTAGTCATCCGACTCCCTTTCTTCCACTCTCACATATGGGCTCCATCACTAATCTTGGCCTAAATCTGGCTTTATTTTTTAGTTTTAAGACTTAACCCCATTTTAGAACAAGGGTTGGAATGAAATGGGAGAGGGGGGAATAGAAGGAAAAATTTATAACTTGGGAATATAAGGGAAAATTTAGAATTTACTCTAAGGGTTGGAGTTGGTCTTAGGGCTACTTTGAAATTGTGGTGCTTTTAAAAAATCCATCTTAATTATTAAAAAAATATGGAACGTCAAATGTGTTTGGTAAAACAAAAAAAGTAGTCTTTTAAAAAAATTGCTGACATTGACAGTAGAAAAGCATAGAAAAGCAGAAGCAGTTCTATCATGCTTAATTTTTTTTCTTTATTTTTTCAAAGTATAGTAATCAGTGCCATGGAATGAGATTTTCAAATAGCAAATATACCCCCACATATTTTACAAAATTACAATCATTACCCTTACATTATTCTCTTTGACAATTACTATATCACATTATATACCATATTCTTTTTAATCATTTAACATATTCACAAAAATTTATATAAAAATTTACTAAACACTCAGACACTATTTTGTTTTTGTTAAAAGCACTTTTACAAAAATAAATAAATAAATAAATAAATAATTTACTAACCACTCATACACTATTGTTTGTTTCGTAAAAAGCTCTTTTGCTAAAAAAATTATTTACCAAACACTCAATAACATTGCAGCTATTTATTATCACAGTACAGCGGAAACAATTATTTTTTTTTAAAGCACAACAATACCAAGATAGTCCTTAGTAAGTTAGTACTATGGTCTAGTAGTATTTATCTTCATTTGAAGTGAGAGGTCTTAGATTCGATTCTTGACAAAGGCGAAATCAAACCACATTATTATAGTTGGCCTAGTGTGAAGTTTAGCTCATTCCCCTATCACCTTAGTGCAGATACTATCATTTATTTAAAAGAAAAAGTGATACTATTTGAATTTTAGAGGATTGAGTGAGACTCAAATTGAGTTTAGAGAAGCATTATCGTAAATAAAACTACAAACACAAATAATTCTATGATATTAAGAAGTATTCCATATTTTTAACTTTTAACCGTTAAATTTTAATTTTTGTCAAACATCTAGCAGTTACAAAATCAGGAGTTTCGATACAAGGGGCCATCGTAGAAAGAAAATCCCCAAAAAAACAACAAAGGATGGTTCAGTATCCTGCTTTTGAAATGGGTCTTTATACAGACAGATTCGGTATCCGACTTTTCAGACTTCCCAAGCGCTGAGGTATGTCAGAAATACCAATCCAAAAAAACCTCCGCGTCGTAAAGCGCGTTTTATAGGTGGCGTTGAAAAAAAAACCACCGAGTCGCTACTCTTTCATTTTCCAAGTCCCTCAGAAGAGGAGAGAAGAGAAGGGAAACTTTTCATCTGTTAGAAACTCCCAACCTGCAATTTTAACAGGTCAGTTGCTCTTGCCTTTCACAATCATTGCTCTTTTAAGGTGTTTCTTCGGTTATAAACTGTTTCCAGTTATCCTGCTTTATTTGCTTTCTCTCTCTGTAGATCTGCGTGTCCAGTTCACATTCCTCTGAATTGTAGCTCAAGTATGAATTTTCCCCTTTTGTTTTTGCTGCTCTGATTGTTTGATTTATTGGAAACTTTCCAACTTCTTGTTTGTTTTGTTTTTCTAGTTTTGGACTTAATATTTATGCTCATTGGATTGCTTGGTGGCTGTGCTGCTCTTCGAACATCAAACCCGATGCATTGACTTGTTATTGTCTCTCTTGTAAATTGTAATCGTAATGCAGAAATGCCAGTTGCTTGTTTTCGGGTTTGTGCTTGATTCAGTAGAACTTTGGGAAAGGATACTGTTTATTGTTTAATGGGTTTATTGTAATAAGGGTGGCTTTCCTATATCGTTGTAATTGAACTCAGAAGTGGAGGAATCGATGGGATTAATGGGTTTGTTTTGAAAAGATTTTGTAGGTAACTAATGAGTTGTGTTCTACATTGGGGATTTAAAGTCTGCATTTTGGATTGAGGCGGAAGAATGATTGGGAGAAAAAGCATGGGACGTGCATCGCCGGTACTTTTGGTGCTTTTAGCACTTGGTTTTTTCTTTGCAACGTATAATTTGTTAACCATTATAGTACACAACAAAGCCTCCTACTCGGGCATTTTGGGGGAAGACCGGTTAGAAGATCCCGTGATTCAGAGGCCCTCGAAGGCGGAGAATCCAAAATTTCATGTTGTTGTTACAGCCACTGATGCTCCGTATAGCCAGTGGCAGTGTCGGATCATGTATTACTGGTATAACAAGGTAAAAGATATGCCTGGATCAGATATGGGAAAGTTCACTCGAGTTTTGCATTCTGGAAATGCTGACAATTTGACGGAGGAGATTCCAACAGTTGTGGTTGATCCTCTTCCGGAGGGCTTGGATCGGGTGAGAATTTTTTTTGCCACTTTGTCTCAGTTCTCTCTCTCTACTTGCTATTTAGTTTCCATTCTTTCTAAGTTGTAATCTTCTTCTTTGCTTATGCTGTTTGTATAACGTTTCAACTTATTTCATGAGCTAGTTCATTAAGGCATTATTGGTATAGGTTGTTTCATCGCAAGTATTTAACATAATGAACAAAACTAATTGGGCAGAAATTTGATATTGAAGAAAATCACATGTTAGAAATGTCCCTACATATTGTTAGTTATAGAAGAGCCATTTATCATTCCATTTTATGAGAGAGGGCTCCTATGTATGGAGAATGCAATGTATGTTGCTGGAGATTACTTGAACCATCAAATCCCAGCATATTTGTCAGAAGGGTCTCTTCCTATATTGTTTCGGTAAATGGTAAATGCAACTATTTTGTTTTTAATTGGAAGATTTATGCTTTCCTAACCACAATGTTTAATCTCTGTAGGGACTTAGTAACTAACATATTTAAAGAATTTATTCCTTATTTTTAGTGTCCCCGAGAAGATTAAAGAATTTAACATCTATAGTGACTTAGCAACTAATGTTTAATCTCTGCTACCAATTATTAAGACTTAAATTCAATGTTGTATCCAGGGCTATATTGTCCTAAACAGACCATGGGCTTTTGTGCAATGGCTGGAGAAAGCAACAATCGAGGAAGAGTAAGGGCTTTTTTATCTATCCTTCCCGTTTGAAGTTCTTGTAAAATTTTCTTCACTATGAATCAGAAAACTGGTGTCTATCATGATCAATGCAGATACATTCTAATGGCTGAACCTGACCACATATTTGTAAATCCTTTGCCAAACTTAGCACGTGGAAACAATCCAGCAGGGTATCCATTTTTCTACATTAAACCAACCGAAAATGAGAAAATAATTAGGAAGTTTTATCCTGTGGAAAAAGGCCCTGTGACTGATGTTGATCCAATTGGCAATTCTCCTGTAATCATAAAGAAGGTAAAATAACGTAGTGTTAATCTAACTTTCAGTTTACATGGTTATGGATTGTAAAACATTTCTTGTCATAAAGTGTGGTAGTGTGCTGGTGCATGCCAGTTTGTAAATGATTTATCATTTCCTCACCGTAGCTCTGGCTGTCCTGTAATCAGGCAGACCATTTTACTTTTGCTACAAAGCATAATTCTGAAAATAATTTGGAAAATCAATGATATTCATCAGATTGGCAATTTATCTTTGAATCATAAAGAAAATATTTTATCGCTAATGTGGTTTATGAATTGTTGTGATTTTAAATGATGGAACATTATTTATTATGTATACATTGCTCTGCTGCATGTCTATACTTGTATTTATATCATCTCGGCGTTGTATTTATAGTTGTGCCATCAGGCTGACAGTTTCACAATCACTACAAATCGTACTTTTGAAATGCATGCTCACTTAGTTATCTATTTCAGTCCGTGCTGGAGGAAATCGCTCCCACATGGGTGAATGTGTCTTTGAGAATGAAAGATGACCTAGAGACTGATAAGGCTTTTGGATGGGTGCTTGAGATGTGAGTACTAAGCTTGAATTATAAGTTAATTTCGGTCTGATGTGTTGTAAAATGATCGTGAGTTGTTTTTTATCTGATGTTGGTGTCGTTTCTTTACTGAACTAAGGTATGCATATGCTGTGGCATCTGCATTGCATGGCGTGCGGCATATTCTTCGTGAAGACTTTATGTTGCAGGTTTGAATGATTATTTTTTATTTTATATGTATTAGTTATCCTTTTCTTCTAAGTAATTGGATTTTGTCCAATCTTGCAGCCTCCATGGGATTTGAAAGTTGGGAAGAGGTTCATCATCCATTATACTTACGGATGCGACTATAATTTAAAAGTATCCCTCTTTCTCTCCTTCTTTCTTTTATTTTTTATTTTTTATTTTTATTTTTAATTTGTAATGGATGGAACTGCAATTATTTCACGGTCTACCCTTTTGCATGTATTTTTATGATTGCTTCCTTAGTATTTATTTGTTTCTGAAAGAGTTTTTCTGTCAACATTTAGGGAGACCTGACTTATGGTAAGACTGGAGAATGGCGTTTTGACAAGAGAGCATATCTCAGTGGTCCTCCACCAAGAAACCTCTCTTTGCCCCCTCCAGGAGTTCCTGAAAGCGTGGTAAGTCTATTACTAATATGTAGACTAATATGTTCAAATGGCCTGTTTGAGAATATGTTTGCGGGATCTGGTGTGGTTGGTTAATGCTGTTATTAATTGGCAAGAAAGAAAAATTTCAACGAATATTTTGTCGGTTTAGTGCGTGCGTTATTTGGCTGAATTAAATCTATGGCATAAAATTGTCTGCTTTCGTGCACTTTAACTTTTCTGCATTCTTTAGAAAGAAAATATACTGTTAGGGAAAAATCAGGCCAATGGAATTACTAATTAGCGAAAATAAAGGGAGAAGTCGTGCACCATTTATGGGATTTTCCATATGAAGTAATGTTTGTTTGTCATTCCGATAACTGGAGTCCACGTGCTTGTTATGTCATGAGATGATACGATATGAGTCATTCATCATTCAATCATCCAGTTAATAAATGTTTCGTATGCAGGTAAGGCTCGTGAAAATGGTTAACGAGGCTACTGCAAACATTCCTGGGTGGGACAGCTAAACCTGTGGTTGAGATGAAAAGTAAGATATAAGCCCATCAGTTCTTCTCTTGCTTACTGATATTTTAAACGCTGTCAGCTTGTCACCGTTGGGGAGGTTCTGTCGATACAAATTTATGTTACAAAAGAATATTTATAGTTAGATAAGGAATGTCTTTGGTGAGTAAAGAATGATCTTTTGTTGTTGATGCACATTGACAGAAAGCCATCAAGGCTAATTAATTCTTTTGTATACCATACATTCTCATGTTACAAATTTTTGCACTTTGACCTCACAATAAGATTTTGGGTTGCGGTTTGTTTTCCCGGGATGTTTATGAGTTAACAGTTTTAAGATGTTTTCTGTTGAATCTTTATGCCGTTGAGTGCTTAAGAAGGGGCTTAAAGTATACAAAAGAGAGGGAAATTTTATCTTCCTGATACAAATATACGGTTTAAGAACTTGGAGATCGAGATGGGAGAAAAAATTCGATATATTGAACATCATGAAATGCTTCATTGGATTATTTCATTTCTTTCCTTGGATTTGTATAACTACATAAATATATGACTGCTCTATACATGTGCACCTGAGGAACCACTGCTAGATTTCTATGGGTGTTCTGGTGAAGTTTTGGATGATCTCGAAGTAAGGGAGGGCCTCATCTGGACAATCTGTTCCTCGTTAACTCCCATTCTTTTAGCGTAAAGCCCCGCTTCAAAGAATCGTTTAACTGCATCATCGGCATATTTCTTCCCATCCTTGACAGTCATCTCCTTCCCCGTCTTTTCCGGGTAACTTGTAAATATGTTGTCTCCTTTCAGAACTGCTGCGAGTTGCATCATCTCCTGTTGAAATTCAGTAAGCTTGGCATCTTCATTAGGCTCCCCCTTTCTGATGGCAACTGGTGTCGGTAGTTGCTCTGGTAAAAATTCCAGGCAATTGAGACATACATGTTAGTCAATGCTTTTGCTATGCAGGATTAATACATCAACATTACAGGTAACCTTCTCCTGTTCTGATAGCTAGTAAAATGTAACTAACCTGGGCAGTCAGTTCTGGGTTCTGTCCGCTTTCGGACAATGCCTTCGAAGGTGCCCGCCCATTCATCCCTCTTCGTGAGGAAGGGTGCGGTTAGGTTGAAGATCTTCTTAACTGTTGCTGGAATAGATGAATGTTCAAATTCCGAAGTTGGAGATGGTGATCCATTAGGACCATGGATGACTGCATTCATCATCGTCAATGCAAACAATAAGCTGTTAGTCATTAGTTTTTATTATTCTAAACATATTATACTTTGCTAGAAATCAAAGCTTATGAGCATTAGTTCCAACTAAACAAAGCTTACAAGCAGATGATATTAAGTAACAAACGTTCTCATCAATTAGTAAACTATGTTTAACGCCACTCCACTTATGTTAAACTAGCCTGTAATTGCCCCCCAGTTCAACTCATTTTGTACGTACAAAATTCGGATAAACGAGCAAAATAAGAAAATTTATTTAGATTACTGTATCGAGAGTGCGTGTAAAGGTGAAAAATGGTGTGCAAAAGTCACCATCCTTGGCATACTTTTGCCATTCCTTCTTTCTTTCCAAGATATTTAAATTTATGTTACTTTCGTGCCGTGTGCTTGCTTATGTGCTTCTCGCAAGTTAACTAACAATCTCAACAAGGGAGATGATTTTCACCTCTTTGTTTATTGTCAATTGGATTGAATTAAATCAACCAAAATCACCGACACGATTAAACATGGGTGTTTGAGAGACTAAACAGGGTGTGTGTGTGTATCATTTCTCTCTCAACAAACCTGTTAACTGCCTCGCATATATTAGCTGATTAAGGGCTCGTTTGAAAATACTTTTAAAATAACTGAAAGCAATTTTGATGAATATGTTTTTTAAATCAATTCTTAGTAAAAATCCAAATGATTATAGAAAAACACTAAGTGCTCCCTGCATGAAGCACATATCTAATGGTTCTTTCAAAAAACACTTAAAGTGCTTTTGGAACTCAAAATTAATTTCACAAAAAACGTTTTCAGATATTTTAAAAGTATTTCCAAACGAACTCCAAGTTATCAACAAAACTACATCGTTGTTGATTGACGATGTAGACAACCCATACAACACATACAATTGTAGGTGCTCTCCTAACCATGCCATGATCCATCGCTCCACACCTCTGCTTAAAAAAGGCAGTGTGAAATAGACACCAAATTCTTTGTCAATTGCGTACAATTGGCAGCAATCCAAATGAGATTATGAAACAGATGTACCGACAAAGAGTGGTGGTACCATATGATCGATACCTTTTTTTTAACTTCTACGACTTTTTTTTGTGTTACGTGACGACTAATTAATAGACTGAAATGAGTAGCTTAAATATGGATACGCTTGATATAAACAGGATTGGATTGGCTTATTAGACTAATTGTGGGGATTAGCGTGGAATCATGGATTGATATAGCTAAGGGTTGGTTTGATATTACTGTGATTTGAAAAAAAAAATTGATTCTACTGTAAGAATAAACAGTTGTGAAATAAAACAGCAGAGTGTTTGGTAAACTTTCTTGTAAAAGTGCATTTGGGAAAAAAAAAAAATAGTAATATTATTATATTTGGTAAACTTTTATGTAAAATAGATGTGGCTATGTGAAATGAAAAAAAAAATTTATAATACTAGATATAGATGTTTTATTAATTTAATTTTTTAACAAATAAAGATAAATTACTAAATACACTTTATTTATAAAAAAAAATATTTATAAACTTTACGATGGAGTGATGGTAAGGAAATGTTAGAGTTGGAAGCATCGGAATCAAACCCTCTTTCGCCGCCGTCCCATTGGCGATGAGGCGGCGGATATTCGGCGTCGGAGCCTTGAATTGATACCCGAATCGAAACCCATCTGAGGAAACTAACAGAACAACCGGGTGATCGAGTTTTTTCAAAGTCGAGCCTTGGATTCCCCTGATGAGGAGTTGTAAACGGGGGTGGATTTTGGTGAGTTGGAGAAGAAGAGGAAGGCAAATGCGGCAGCAGCGGAGAGAGCAACGCAGGTGGTGAGGAGGAGAGAGATGAAGATGACGGTGGTGTTGGGTTTATGAGAAGGGGAAGACGATGGGATCGGAGAGGCGGATGAGTCGGTGTTGAAAGAGAGCAGCGCTGCCGATTGGTTCGGCGAGTCTTTGTCGTGGGTGAGGATTAGGGTGGCTTTCATGGGCGGCAAATCCAAACCTATCCGAAGAAACCAGGTGATTGATTCTGGTTTTTTCTTCGATGGGTCGGAGGACTGAAGAATTTGGGATGTGGGTATTGACGGTGAAGCGTTTAGAGAGAGAAAGTGGGGGGTTGGAGTGAGAAGCAAGGATTAAAGGTTGAGTCTTTGGGTGGAGCTGTAGACGCTAGTTTGGTGGAGGTTAGCTTTCACAGCTTTTGGAGAAGACGACTTGTTAATGGATTCTGGAGGAGATTGGGTCAGGAGGGAAGTCGGGGTTCGCAAATGGGTTGGAATCAAATAGTATAGGAGTTTTATATGGCAGGAGGTAGAGGCTTGAGCTGGGATTGAAGTTTCAGGTCTGGTTCTGCAAGGGTTTTGCGAGAAGGCGTGCGAGAGTGAGAGTGTGAGGAAGTCAGGAGGAAGGAGGGCAATGTTGGCAAATTGAAAAATTCATTAATGAATTTACTGTTTATCTGTGTTTTTCAAATAAGTTGGTTTCTTGAAGCTGCATCAAGTTTTTGGGTTTTTTTTTTTCATCATAAACTTTGAAATAAAGTTGGTTTGGGGTGTTTACCAAACACCAAAAACTCTTTCAACTTTTTTACCAAATCAGGCTAAATAGTTTAAAATAAGCCCGCATAGGATAATCAACCGGAGTCCCACGTTTGGTCCATGTTGGAATTTCTAATAAATAGCTAAATCCAGTCCTTATCTAGTCAAACAAACACCCCCTCTATGTATAGTGTTAATACTATTTTCTAACTAAGGTTATCAACCAAGCAATCATTTTATATATTCTCTCCCAATCAAGACGAACCTATGCTAACATCATGACATACAACTTAAAAGTATATAGATCAACCTTATTCTAGGTAGTGATGACTGAACTACTTAGTATTATGATTTAGAGGTATTATTCTTTGCTTTGTGATTGAGATCTTAGATTCAGTTCTCGCCAAAAAACGAATTCGAATCAAATTATTATAACTAGCATTGTAAAACTTATCACATTCATACAGTCTTTAGTGTAGATAATATCGTATGTACTAAAAAAAAGGTAATGGTGACGTATGGTGGGCTAATTTTTTAGGGTAAGGATTATGATAGGTATAGGTTTCAATTCCGTCCAAGTGTAATCCAAGAAGAAAAACACTTCAGACACTAAAAAGGCTCACATTTTTTGAGCAATTTCATGTGTTGATATTTGATTATCTTTCTTATTAATAGGAACTCTATATGCGTACTCGCCAACCTCCAAACTTTAGAATAATATGAACATAGAAAAAGGGAGAGAATCATACGTCAATAATTTAATTAGCTGAAAATTTTGAAATTAATTAAGGAGCATTAGTACTCACCTGTACCCTTCTCTATCCATGGTGAGACCATGATCGTTGGAACCCTAACTCCCAAACGGTTGAACTGAAACAAGAAAGGCTCCGGCCCCACGATCCCGTCCGGGCTGGGGACCCCACGAACCGGCGTAGGGACGTGGTCATAGAAACCGCCATGTTCATCATACGTGATGATCATCAGGGTGTTGTTCCACCGAGGACTTGCTCTCAGTGTCTCATACACCTCCTTCACAAACATCTGGCCGTGGTACACGTCATGGGAGGGATGATCATCATTTGCTGGTGCACTCTTGACATCGAAGTACCTCTGTTCTATGACGGTGTACCCCGGCAGTTTCCCTTCCTTTGCATGGCTTTTGAAGGTGTCGTACAAATGGAACTTACCTATGTACTTGAGCTTCCTCAGGTTCCTATAGAACAATGTCGATGGGATGTTTTGGTAGTATATTCCAAAGGATATTCCAGCGTCGTCGAGGTTCTCGAAGATGGTTCTTTGAGGGTACCCTTTGGCGAGAAGGGCTGGGATGTTGCTTGTTGCACCAGCTGATGTCCCTGAATGTACGTAGAGCCGATTTGGCTGTGTTGAGGATGGCACTGAGGCGAACCACCTTTACAAAATTCTTAGGTTAATTAATTGGTTGGGACAGCCAACTATAGCATGCTACTTACATTTTTGTACTACGTTAGTGGTTACATTAGTGTACTGCGTAATATTATAAATAATACATAAGGTTGATGAGATAAACTCGTTACATCATTTGGCACATCAAAATACAAATGGTGCACCAATAGAGTGGAGTAGGATTTTTTCACCTCCAAATCTCTCTTCCGTTCAGTTCTCCCCTAGTTGAATGATTACGATTAAACCACGTAACATCTGATGTTGACTTTTATTTATAGAGAGAAAAAAAAAAAGGAAAGTAAGAGAAGAGGGGACTGAAAGAGAGGATTAGAGGGGATAAAATCCTACTACCAATTGAGAACCTAAAATCTTCTCTAGCATGACATGTTCGATCAATAAAATGTATGTGGTTAATTGCCTTGCTAATTAGGGAATACCTTTAAAACCCACTGCCTCTCAGTTCAAAGTTAAATTAAAGTAGTAGTCTCTTGTGTATTTTTTTTGAACAAACGATATTATCGAACTAAGGAAACTAAGGATGAGGGATTAAGCTAAACCTCATAATAGGTTAGCAACAATATGTTTCAAATTCATTTTTTATCAGAACCAAATTTAGGATTTTTTACTTGTTAGTAAAAGAAATACTACTATAATACTAAGTGACAAATAATAATCTCTTGTATTATAAAAAAGATTAAAAAGATAAAATAGTGAAAACAGCGTGCTCGATCGGATCGATCGGAAGTCATAATCTAAGAAATTACTAGCGTCAACCGCAATTATTGCATGGTAAACTACAAAAGTGGAACAAAATGAATTTGATTGACATTTTCAGGACATGTTAGTTGTCTTGTTTTTATCGAAAATGTCATCACTTCACTACCACATAAATTCATATTCTGGTAACAAAAATAGAATCCTGAATTTCACTGTTCTAAAAATATGAAAAAGTAAAGAAAATGAAAGCATTATCGTGAGGAGATTTTAATCTTAATACTCATGTGCATAAACAATAATGAAACTAGTTTGATATTGTTGTACTTTTTAAAAAAAAAAAAATTATTATTATGTTATGAGAATAAAAAGCAATAAAATAAAGTTGATATATATTTGTAATTTTTTTTTTTGTTAAAAGCAATTTTTTTTTTGTTAAAAGTGCATTTAACAAAAAATAAAAATAAATAAATAAAATCAGAGATTTTAATCAAATGAAATTTCGTCTCATCTCTGTTTATTTTTACTTTTAGTTCTCTTTTTATTTATTCAATTTAAATATAAAAAATAATCATGCGAATGCAAAGAAAACGAAAATGTGAGAAAATCGCTTCCGCGATAAGAAAAGAATTGGTACGTAGTTACCTACCTGTCAAAGACAGCAAATTCAGAAACAAGAGTTTTGTAGACAGCAACCATGTCAGGGTTGAATCCATTCATAACATCCTGAGACAGGTCGGTGGTGTTGTCCATGGAGTATGCCTGCTGAGCAAAGCCATTCATGGGTGGAGGGTCGGCCGACGTGTTATCCGACCCGAATATCTGCTCTCGGATGGCTTGGAAGGAGTGGCCAGGATCAGGGTCCACATAGTGAGACTCCTTGTTGAAGAAGAAGCGCTTGGAGTTGGGGTCGGTGGTGGAGAGAGGGTTGGCCTCGGAGCCATCCACGCCGTTGATTTCAGGGTTGATTTTCTTCATCCACCCCAGCATGTGGTCGAATGACCTGTTCTCCATCACTATAACAACTATGGTTTTGATGGGATTGGCATGGACTGGACTGTTGAGTCCTATGAGCAGCAGAAGGAGGATTGAAATGGTGGTTGTGGAGGCGGCGGCGGCCATTTCAGAATTATGGATTGGACTGGACCGGATTGGATTTGGTTTGAAGGACTTTATCTCTGTGTTTTGGTGAGTAATGTGATTAAATTAATCACTGTTGCATGGAGAGAGAGAGAGAGAGAGAGAGAGAGAGAGAGTTAGAAATGCGAGCCCGTGAGTAGCTGGTATTATAGGGCAAGTGGTGATGGCAGGGGATGGTGCATTAAGTAATTGACTATATATGAAGATATGATTTGAGACCACAAGCTTTTTCCGTTTTCTTGTTTTTGTTTTTTTGGGGTCGGGCCCCCAGGACAAGATGTCACAGCCTCACAGAGGCTTTTAAAGATATTTACTCTTGAGAGTTTATCTTTTCCTTTTTCTAATCTAAGGCGTGGTTAGGAGTACTGAATTAAAATGAATATGATATTATTTTAATGTATGCTAATGAATGAAAAGTTAATCAATTTAGAAGTAGTAGAGTGATTAGCGATTACTCAAGAAGAAAATTTATTTATTCAAATCGTCTCAAAATGGGAGAATTAGAAGAGAGCAATATTCTTCATGAATCGATCCAGTCTTTTCTACTAGACAATCCTTGATAAATTACAACAAAAAAAGAAATGATGATGTAACGGTAAATGGAAGATTTTCCATTTATAAATTTAATTAATATTTATGGCCAAATTTCTTCGCTAAATTTTCCTAGGAAAACATGAACCATGAATTTCACATAATTCTTTTTAGTTTTCTGCACCGTTCTAAAAATTTCCACTTATCGCCGCCTAGGCGTTAAACGGCTGGCCGTCACTTCGATTAATTCTTAGGAGTTTGAACATTAAGAAAAGACACCTAGGCACCCGCCTATGCCCTTAAAGCCACTCATTTGATTTAATAGCTTTTAAAATACTTATTAGGTTAAACTCTTATTTGTTTAATGGAAGGGCAAAGCTTGTTTTTAATCCCTATTTATTGTATCATATGTTTAAGTAGTTACATAATCTGAGGAATGTAATCAACTTGAGAGAGAGCATCCAAGGAGTTTGGAGAGAACTTGAAGGCCCTCCACTTGGAGAAAAACTTGTGTGGGGCTTGGCTTGCTACTGGACTTTGCTAAGTAACACTACAATACACTCAAAACTTGACATATGACAAGTATTAAATATAATCTTTTATCATTCTTTTATACTTAATATTCTCATAGTTATTTTTCTTACTAATTAATATACACCATGAGATCAATCTAATGGTTCATTTCTTTCTTCTTTTACTCTCTCTCTCTCTCACCTTTTTTTTTTCAAAAATTTATTTGCCATCTTCTCCCCCTCTACTTTGTCTCTCCTCTCTCTGAATACAACTTTCTATTTTCAAGAAAGTGCATCTCCGCCAAATATAATTGAGAACTATAGATAATACTATTTGAAAATTAAACTTTGATCAAAACATAAGTTGTGAAACGAACTTAATATTCAAAGTGAATGTAAAAGTTATTTTGACGAATCGTCAACAAGCCAGATTATATAAATAAGACAAAAAAATATAAAGAAACCAAATAACCAAACTCGAAACCAAAAACCCTCAATATAAGAAATAAAGAATTAACCCTCTTACGCCTATATATGTGTGGGTTATTCATATCAAGTTCACATGATCAAATCAACTATTGTATAAGAACGAAAAATTGGTTGCTTATTATGATAAAAGTTGGAGAAGATGGCCTTTTTTTTAATTTTTTAATTTTTTTAATTTTTTTTAATTTTGTTTTTCAGTGCATAATGTTTTCTGAAGAAAGCAAGATAAGTGGGAGAGAGAAGAAAGTGGGAGTCCTACTGCTGGAGGGGAATTTTGCTAAGAAAAAAAAACGGGGAAATGAAGAAACAAATGAACCATTAAATGGTGTATATTAGTTAGTAAGAAAAATAATTATGAGAAATTTTAATATAAAAAATGTTAAAAAATTATATTTAATACTTGTCATGTGGCAAGTTTTGAGTGGATTGTAGTGTCACTCAGCAAAGTCTAATGGCAAGCCAAGCCCTACACAAGTTTTTCTCGTCCACCTGGGTGATAACCTTGTGAATACAAGGATGAGCTTCAAGGGTAACGAAAGCTCTACATTTCCTCTCTTTAACTTGTAAAGAGTCATGATTCACCCTTCACTAGGCCTTGTAGTGTTAACACTACAACCCTTCATAGGAGGACCTCAACCTTTCTTCCTTCCAGTCCAAGGACCAATGTATCTACAATAACATGAACCAAGGTTCGAACCTTCATCTACGTAACAACAGACTGCTTCATTGCCACATCAAAGTGATGTTTAAGTTCCTGAATCCTCTTTTCTCTAAATGTCAATACTTTAAGCAGCAAAAAGTCTACTTGAACCTGCTCAGGTGTCTTCCAAAGTTCACACTCCTTTGTTGACAGCTCTAACTTGAGTTGAAGGGATGTCGCAACCTTTGCTAGTGATTAGGCCCTCTCTAAACCATGTTACCCTTCTAGCAAATACTAGCAGACTTTGAAATATGGACTTTGTCAAGCTCTATTTGGCGCTGTAATTGCCCTGGCAGATTACATGAAAGTTCGTACATTCTTTTAGGATGCTTTGATGCGATGTCACGAAAGCCTATACATGGTAATCATTCTTTCTCTTTTATAAGATAACTTTAGTAAATTTGCTATTCTTATTCCCTTACTTGTGTTGATCGGGCTCACGTCTCAACGAAGACGGCTCTCTTTTGTCAAACAAAGCTAATTCGTCAACTTGAAAGGTCTTCTCTCCATGAATCAGAGGTCAAATCACAGCTTGAGCAATAGTTGCAAGCTCATTCTACTGAACTCAAGAGGGTTTAAGTGGAACTACATGCCATGAAAGAGGCTCATGAGGTAGAGGTGGAAAAGCTAATAAACCAAGCCATATTTGAGGAGATTAAGGCGAATGATCGTCAAGCGGCTTTTACCAGGGTGTGGGGAGAACTAGAGCTAAAGCGCATAGCCAAAGTTGAGGTGGAATAGGCTTTGGCACATCTTGAAGCTGAATTGAAACAGGTGCTTTCCTTTGAACGGAATGCTTGGGAAAATGAGTGGACCAATCTTCAGTCGGAGTTAGATAGACTTCACCACAAGGCTGAACAAAATGATAGCGTGCCCTTTGCAGCTCTTCAAAAAATTAAGAATAAGCACGAGTCGGAACTAGCGGGACTGCACTCATCCTTTAAGAAGACATCCAGAATAGAATACGTGGGAGGGATATAACTTCGGGTATATCTCTAGTTACACGTGACGAGATCACCTGGAATGTTAGGATGTCTATTGGATTCTAAAAGAAATCTGAGAAGCAAAACTCCCTGATCCAGAAGACTTAAGGAATGAGATTTCGGATCTGGAAGCGTCCAAAGAAGAATGATCTATCTTTAATGGTGATCCGCCGACTAGGGCTTCGATGAATCCTTCAACTGCTGCTAAGGCGAAAGCTATTGCCAAATAGGGTTATTGATAACGCCTTCATTAGTTATTTGATTGCCAGAATGGGGGCCATGTCTCATCCATAACTCGAACATCTTTGCCCTGATAATAGGATTCATGCTTTTCTTCTCTCGTTGTGCTTTGTTAATGAATGGGTGACCTTTTTGAATGATATTTATGCTTGCATTTGAGCAACTTTGTCCAAACAACTAAATTCTTAGAACTTTCGATCATTTGCTTCTACATTGCAGAATATAGTTTAATGTGTCAATCTTCCCAAAGTAAGCTAACGTGAAAGTAATGAGTAACATAATGGAACACGAGTAACCTTGTGGGCTCGATAGAGCTCGAAGCCCCCTTGGTAATCTTGATTGGAAAAAATACTACCTCCTAAACTTAGTGCTCATACAGTTTCCCATCGCGATAGCCGGAGTACCATCTTACTCTGATATCAAGTATTAAACCCATGAAAAATCTTTTCCTTTGCACTTGCCTTTAACTTTTGCTCTGCACTGGCCTTGGTGCATTGATTGAACTAAGAATGGGAAAGTGTCATCTTGTGTCTGGAATGGCCTCCAGCGCTTGTCTCATTTTTGTCTGTTCTTCTTGCCGTATTTTAGGATCGAGGGTCTTGATGTTTGCAATGTGATGCTAAGGTAGGATTTCCTCCTTAGTTCGAATTGCTTGTCCCTCTCCACTAAATCTTAAACGAAAGTTATTTGGAGACTTGGTTGCCCGGATGTGGGTCAAAAATACCTTTGCAATCCTTTTATCAGACCCTATGCATCAGACTTGAGCATTTATGTAATGACCCAAAATTTATTCGGAACCAAATCCAGTGGTAAGCCAAAACAATAACATGGTTAACATTTACGCTATTAACCATAATAAATCTCCTTACTTGACAATTATTCAAAATTATATTGGTTACTTTACGGCTGCATCTAACTTCTTTGTTAGACTGCCTCCGTACCCTTAAACGGGATCAAGCCATTCGTAGTTCACCGTCATATTTAAACCCTTTACTTTAATATTCAAGTGGCAGACATTTACGATTCTAAATTCAAACAATTGAATCACATAGAATGAATATCAAATATGAAATCAAGATATCAAATTTAACTAAAAAACATGCAACGTCAGCCCGCTGGCCACACTACGACGCAAATGGCGATTTTCAGCGAGCGAAAACCGAATTTTCTGACTAACTCCAAAAATTACCAAATTTTATAGGCATGTAGATCTCAATGAGAGAAACACTTTTCATACCAGGACCAAAGTCCAATTCGACCGGGAAGTGGTCTGAAAACACCACAATCTGCCTAAATACCCTAAAAAGGGTGAGCTTTGATTCGTTTAACCCGTCGCTCCGCCGTTCCCAAATTGGTTTGAGGTTTGTTCCTAGGATCAAGGGGAGGCCAAAGGTGGTGGTGGACAAAGTAACACATTCAGAAACGACGGATCGCCCTTAACGCCATTCATCGCTAAACGGGAGCCAACTTTTATCGGGTCTGGGTAGAAATGAAAGAGGGATGGTTGTGGAATTTTTTTTAGGTGGTTACTCAACGTGGTTCACTGAAAAACCAATGAAAAATCATCGGAGAAGTCGAAGGGAACTAGGTCAGGTTAGTAAGTCAAAGGGAAGATACTGAGTCGGTTGGTTTCCCCTTCCTCCTCTTTCCCTGCTTCTCTTTCCCTCTGATTAGGCAGCCACTCTCTCTTTTCCCTCATTTCTCCTTTCTATCTTCATCCTAGCCACACACATGGCACCTAGATCACCGCTCCAGCAAAACTGGAGCCTTCCAGATTAATGGTCAAATGATCATTTTGCCCTTACCCTTGCTCGTTTATATCTCATTCGTTATAATTCCATTTCACTAACGGTTTTTGCATATATGCTCATAGGATCGACCTCTATCTAAATATGCCAAGAAGTACGGTAAATCATATAAGGATAAAATACGTCCTCATATAATTCTGTTTAGCCAACTAGGGCATTTTTGTGATTTTCACTTATCGAACAAATATACACCGTAACCATAAATACGTCGTAACTCCAAATACGACTACAAAATACTTAATTAGCAATAAAATCTAGAAGTAGGATTTCACATTTCCGCTCATTTAAATTTCATAACTAAATCTTATTTATTAAAAATAATCAGGGTATTACAATTTATGATCAACCTACCTTAGCTGACTTCGCTAAAGAATTTTTTGAGTATCAGAGCTCTTTTAGAATAAAATTCCTCTTGAGGATTGCCTAGTCTGGATGCCCCTTTTGGACCTGCTTAACACATAGTGTCGCATGACATACTTGACTTAGTATGTTGCTCCGAGTAGAAGTAATCGTACTTAAGGTTAGACTTCAGAACCACCTTTGGATGATTTTGAATGGCGTAGAACCTGTATATGAATATTATAACCCATAACCCTTCTAGTTTGTATCAAGGGGCTGTATCTCCGTGTCCATAGGCCGCCAGTCATAACTGCGCTTATTACGGCTCGAGCCTCTTAAGTTGCTAACCGAACAATACGAAATGGGCTAAAAAAGACTCCTCTAACATTATTACTTTGAAATTTTATACTTGCGATTATACTAAGTTTCCAAGTTATGTGCTGCTCAAGTGATTATTCCCAGCATCACAGAAAAAGAAAGAAAGAAGAGATAGATATTGATCATGGGACAAACAAACTCAAAAATTTCTTTATTATTAAAGGAAATAGGGTTGTTATGAAGGGGTTATGATTAAATCCAAGAAGGATTGCCTACACATCTTTGGAAATGAGAATTAAATCACTAGTGTAATTTTAAGAAAAGATGATACAACATAAATGGATCATCTTTGATGAACAACCTATGGTAGGGCGTTAATGAGATGAGTTATTCATGGATTTGTCTTTGCCTGGTGGCATTGTGATTGAGTTCAGAATGGACGACCTATATATCTCTGGAATCGCGTGTAGTTCGCATTGCTGCTTCTCTAATTGATTTGGAGGTGCCTGCGAGGGGTACACCTCAGGGTGATGAAGACTTCTTTTCTGGATGTCGGGCTGCCAGCTTCATTGCCTTCTCAGATTCTCTGCCCTGCGAAAATACAATTGATGTTGAGAATAGGCATTTTCGTTGGGCGCCGATCCTCATCAACAGTATGCATGTTGGACTGGTCCTTGTGCTTTGGTTTAGTTGAATCCTCTTTTCTTGCAATGCCCTTGATGAACTCCCAACAATGTCCCTAATTTAACAGTTCTTCAATGTGGCTTCTCAATCTTCGACAATTATGAGTAAAATGACCAGTACTTAAGTGGAAGGAGCAACACTCATTCTGATTTTTCTTAGCTAAGTGTTGTTGAAGTGGTTTTAGATGTCGGAGGTATGGTTTGTCCTTGATGTTGTTGATGGTAGTGCTCAGATTCGTATATTGCTTTGGTTTGGGCAGAGGTTGCCTACCCCAGTGTTCCCTTTTGTCTACCTAACGTGGAGAAAAAGGTAAGGTGTCTCAGTCGTGTTTCATTCGATCAATTTTTTTGGTATAGTCCTAATCAATAGCTATCTTCTAGGTTTTATCATTCCATTCGGTGAGGTCAATTACTATATCGAAACATTACACTAGAGTGGCGTTGTTATATTTTCTTTTGTTAAGTTTCTGGGATAGAAACAGGTGAACATAAAGACCTTGCTTGAACGCCATGGTGTCCAACTTGTCGTCTGGTTTTTCCACCTCAGACAGGTGCGCGTGAAAACACTTCAATTAGGTCTTAAAGCTTTCATCATTTAGATTGGGAGTCATTTGGAACATTGCCTCATGACGCTTGCGAACACCATGGTACATTGATAAGTATTAGTGGAAATGTCAGCCAGGCTCTTGAAGCAATCAATGAATCTTGCAGGTAGCTCTGAAAACCATCCTATTGCAGGTTCTTCCAGCGTGGACGGGAATATCTTGCACATCCAGGCATTATTGTTATTACATAACACCATGGTTTTTCAATAGTGCATGACGTAGTAATCCAAATTGGATTCTTTGCGAAACAAGTTAAACCGAGGCTGAGTGAACTTCTCAGGTGGTGGCATGGGTTCAATTATTAGGGAAATGAGGCTTCTGATTTAGAATGTTAGCTTAATAGGGATACAAGGATGATCCTCTTTTGTTATGCCACCAGAGTTTTCTCTATCTAAGGGACATCGTCATTCTTATTCCTCAGATGACTGAGGTTCGTTGAACCTCAACCTCAGACGACAGGGTTCTGCTCTTGGTGCCGTTACAGCGTCCTAGGGCTAGGGGTCTTATGGGACTTAGAGCTTGGTTGCATAGGTGATGTTAATGATTTGCTCATCATGCGAAGTGTCTCTACTCAGATCAGCAACGTCTACTAGGGTTGGAGTAGTTGTTGATACGATGGGCTGCCCTTTAGGGGTTACAATACTTATGTTCCCATAGTTGAAAACAAGAATCTAGGTTCATAGGTGGAGGCAGAGGTAGTCTCATCGTAGTTCTCTAAATTCTTCATTTGCCTTTTGATGTGCACGAAGTTGGCGTGACTCTCAGCCCAAGACGCCACTGAGTTTTTTTGCAACTTATTAATAAAAGGGTTGATTTTCATCAAAGTCTCCCAAATCTGGTCCATGGTAAGAGATGGCATGTCGATTGGGACCTTATTGTTTTTTGGGGAGGCTATCGTCTCAAGAGGGTTGTTATTTGCTCCAAGAGAAGTGGGTTTAACCCTGTTGGGACAATAGATGCGTCAAAAAGCGATTATTTCCCATGGTGGGATTAACATTGGCGTTAACATAACCTTTCTCAACAACTATGCTTGTCGTAGAGTGATTTGATCGAGAGAAATATGAGTTCACTCTCTCAATGAAAGCACCAAGTGTTGGAACCAAATTTGCGTATCACCGCAAGTGGTGGAGATGCACAAATCTGAGTAGCTTGTAAAAGAGTAACAAGCTTGAGCAAGCCAAAGACCTGGGGGTTTATCGATCAAATGCTCTCCAACAATCAAGTTAGTAAGCAATAATAAAACTTAAGCAGCAAGTAAGAGAGTTAGAGTGCAATGATTGCGTTACCAGATATGAACTTTAGAATGGTGTATTTATACCGGTCAGGAGAAAGGCCTTTTAAGGATAGAATTTGTATTAAATCGGGAGAATCCCAAAAGATATCTAGGAGTACATATTATATCCCCTTTGGAGTGTGATTACTTGCGGAAAACGCTAATTCCTAGACTATAGGAACTCTAAAAATATAGGAACCAGTATGTTTCCCTGTTGGATCAGGTTTCATATCTTGCAAAACAAGCATGGTCAACTTCAGTAAAGTCGTTCGGACTTCGCCCACTCCTTCGAAACAAGATGATGGTGGCAATACTGCTTAATCTAGCTTTGCTCGGAGCTGCTGAGTCAATGTCTGGACTTCTAAGCACTATTCTAAAAATTCTCTCCTAGTGCCGCCTAGGAGCTAGGCGGTTGACCATCGCCCCAATTAATGCCTAGGTGTTTGAAAAGTAAGAAAGGGTGCCTAGACCTAATTAGGCGCCCGCCTTGGTTGCGACTCACTTAGACAGAAAATAGATAACCTTCATTTTGCATTTTATTTTTTTTAATAAATTGTAAGAAACTTGTTGAATAAATAAATGAACATACATTATATGCTTGTTCCCCTATGTTTTCATTATGTTCCAATACTTCATAATATATATGTCATTCTATTTTGTAGTTTATGATGAAATTATATATATTTTAAGTATAAACAGACACTTATTTACACAAAACATAATAGATTTACTTAAATTCACCTAGTCCGCCTCGGTCTCGCCTAGCTGCCTAGGCACTAGGTCCCAGCCCGCCGCCCGACTAGCGCCTAGCGTCTTTTAGAATCTTGTTTCTGAGGTAATTGTATTCCGATCCACCTTACTTTGGACCTAGAAAATCTTGGTCTCACAATCCACACAAATGTATATGGACCTATGTACACTACAACATGAAGAGGTTTCTCCTACCATATCACATTCATCGATGATCACTATCGGTTTGGCTATGTGTATCTTATAAAGTGCAAGACAATCCTTTGAAAGGTTTAAAGATTTTAAGAATGAAGCAGAGAGCAAATTAGGAAACAGATAAATATCCTAAGATCAGATCAAGTGGGTGAGGAATAGTATTGCAGTGGACTCCACCAGGAACTCATCAGTATAACGAAGTTTCTGAGAGGAGAAATCGAACCTTAATGAACATAGTTTGTTCTATGATGAGTTTCGCTAATCGATCAGTTTCATTATGGGGATTCACTACATACATCAGCTTGTGTGCTAAATAGAGTGCCTTCCAAGTCAATTCCATAGGCACATGAGATCTAGCATGGCAAAAACAAATCTAAGATTTAGGGTTGTCCACCTTATGTTAAGAAGCTTAAGGCTAACTAGCTTGAAGCAAGGTCAGCTAAGTGCTACTTTGTGGGGGTATCCCAAATAGATTTTGGGATAATAATTGATCACCCTAATGACTATAAATTCTTTGTCTCAAGAAATGCTATGTTCCTTGAGGATGAATTTTTTTTTCTCAATAGAACTGGCAAAAGAATGGTAGAGTTAAAGGAAATTCCTGAGTAACTACAAACAAGAAATCAATATACAGAAAATCATGTTTTGAACCCTTAGCTCCACGTAGATCTAAAAGGGTCAGCTAGCCACCTTAAAAGTATGGCATGGATAACTACTTTGGAGAATATCACCTTCTAGGTGACAATGACACAAAAGAGGACCCCAGAGACTACAACAAAGCAATGTTTGGCATTGATTCAAAGAAATGGCAAAAGGCCATGAAATCTGAGATGGATTTCATGTATCATAATCAAGTCTAGACTCTTGTAGATCCTCTAGAAGATATAGTACTTGTTGGAAACAAATGGGCCATCAAGAGGAAGATAGGCGCTGATGGGAACATGGAGACTTATAAAGCTAGATTAGTAGCCAAGGGCTATAGACAACGGGAAAGGATTGATTATAAGGAAACCTTTTATTCTGTAACCAAGATTAATTACATTTGGATTTTACTTGCTATAGCTGCATACTATAATTATGAGATATGGCAGATAGACGTGAAGACAACCTTTCTTAATGGCTACCTAGAGGAAGAGCTCTATATAACTCAACTCGAAGGCTTTGTGTCCAAGTCTAAAAAGAGTAAGGTATGGACTTAAGCAAGCTTCTGAATGGCAAGCTTAAGAGGTCCATTTATGGACTTAAGCAAGCTTCAAGAAGCTAGAACATTCATTTTAACATTGAAATCAAATCGTTTGGTTTCACAAAAAATGAATATGACAATTGTGTTTATCAAAAGTTCATTGGAGATGCAGTTGTATTCTTTATGTTATATGTAGATGACATATTACTATTTGGGAATGATATTGCAGTGCCTTCTTCTGTTAAAGTGTGGTTGTCTAAAACCTTCCACATGAAAGATTTAGGAGATGTATCTTATGTACTTGGGATCAAGCTCTATCGTGATAGATCTAGAAAATTAATTGGATTATCTCAATCTATGTACATAGATAAGGTGTTAAACAAGTTTCAGATTGAGCAGTTTAAGAAAGGCCTTTTTCCTATGAGACACGAAACTCACATTTCTAAGTCTATGGGACCTAAGATTCCTAAAGAGATATAACATATGAGTAGAATTCTTTAAACTTCTGCAATAAGAAGTCTTATGTATGCCATGATATGCATAAGGCCTGATATTACTTATGATGTGAGCATTACTAGCCGATATAAATCCAATCCAGGATCAGAACACTGGCAGATGGCTATCGCCTCGATTAATTCCTAGGCATTTGAAAATTAAGGAAAGGTGTCTAGACCTGCCTAGGCGCCCGCCTACCCCTACTTAGGTGTTCGCCTAGCCCGCGTAGACCCGGTTAGGTCGTAACTCTCACTTAGACGAAAAATAGATAACTTTGCATTTTATTTTTCAATAAATTGTAAGAAACTTGTTAAATACTTAGATAAACACTTTTTCTTTAATAAATGCTATTATCTACACTAAGGGAGAGAGGGATGAACACTTACTATATGTTTGTTCCCAATATTTCACAGTTTATATATCCCAATACAATTTTTTTTTTTTAACAAACGATATTATCTACACTATTTTAAGTATAAGTAAATATTTATTTTTATATTATATAACAAATTTAATTTATAAAAATAAAAAATAAAAATAAAAAATAAAAATAAACTTAAGCCCCCGCTTAAATGCCGAGGCGCTAAGCTGTTACCCACCGTCCGACTAGCGTCTGGCTTCAAGTGCCTTTTAAAGCCTTAGTTTATTGTGAATGAAATTCAAATGATACAGTGTATTATATGGTTCATTGTGTTCTGCTCATTTCTGCAAAAGGGTTTTTTAACCTAATAATGATAAACGTAAAAATAAATTCTCGTGGGACCTTAAAACCAGAAATATCTAGATTTAACCTAATGAAAAGTTTACAGCCGAACAATTAGTAATTTCCCCTAACTTTGCAAATTCTTAGGTTGTGGTATTACTTTCTCTATAATGTGATGGATATAAAAGGGAAGAAGATGAAGATAAATAACTTAAAAGCATATTTTAAAATGGGATAGATATGGATGTACATGTTTTTGACACATATTTTGAAGGGTCTACTTTGTAATGTATTGCAACGATCCAAACCATTTATATTTTAGTACAGCATTCATAGATCATCATTACAAAAATTTAGAGAAATCCAAAATCATTAAGACATTCATTTGTAATAAAAAAAAAAAAAAAGGACATATACGATTTTACAAAGAAGCACTAAGTTTAATACAACGGTCATATGATTTTGAATTTGGAAGATATTTGGTAGACATAATCTTCGATGGAGTCAAAAAGAAGATCTGGATCGTTGAAATGTATTACAAAATGAACTCTAGAAAAACGTGTGTCAAAATAACAAAATGTATGTCAAAAGCGTGTGTTTTTGAATCATAACCTTTAAACTAGTCTGCCCACTTACGTGTGCCATTGAACTTTCATATAGTTTATGTGTTTGATTATGATTAATGTACCTTATTGACATTGAACCATTGTAGTTGGAAGAAGATCTTGCAGGTATGAGATAATCCAAAAAAGAAAAATTCTCACTATAGTTGGGTTACTTGGGCATACAAACAACATTGGATTCAAATAATATTTTATAAAGATAATCTTTTTAATATATTGAACAGTTTTAATTATACAAATTGTAATAAAAATATATTATTTCATAATCATTGTGTGAAGATGCCAAAGAATATTTCATTTCTTGAGGATGCTGTTAATAAGTAGTTTCGAATCACCTTCCAACACAATATTGAGTATCTTGCACGAGTGGCATAACCCCCTTTGATATTTTTGCTTTGGTCAAACAAATACAAATGTGCTTCTAGGCCTCCAAAAAAATGGATTACCGTAATGAAACCACCAGCTATATAGTCTTGGTTAAAAAAAATAAAAAATAAAAAATAAAAAAAAATAAAAAAGCCCAAACACAAATGTGGAAATGAAGTATTTTTTGTGCTTAAGATTTACCCCTCTTTCTTTCTAGAACACACTATATACATATATTGGATTTACCATCGTTTTTCAAATAGGGTGTGTTATCTACACATTTATTTTTACTTCTCACACACCCTTTTAATTTTTTAACCGTTGGATTGAATAAATTGAAAAAGATCAAATGATAGAAATTAATTAAGGGTATATAAGAAATAAAAAAAGATGTGTGGATGGTTTGCAGTTCAATAATTCAAAATTATTAAGGTAGAAAATTAGTTTCTGTCTTCTTTGTCATTTTTTTAATATGAAATAATTATTACAGGAATATTCTCTACCGATACTATAACCAAAAGGTTGGGATCGGATGATGCTTATTTTTTAGCATATATTTTATAGGATCCACTACATCATATATTTCAACAATTCAATTGTCTATCATTTTGGTCTTTTTTCATCGATCATGTATATCAAAAATCATCCAAACCAAAATTATATGATCATTGAATTAAATGGTAGTCACTTTAATTTTCTTTGTATAAGCGTATTCATTCATTTTCTTAACTACAAATGAATATTTTAATAGTTTTGAAGTTGCCTAACTTTTTGTAAAGATAATTTATGAATGATAAATTGAAATATATACAGTTTGGATTGTTGAAAAAAGTTATAGAATAGGCTCTACAAAGTATGCGCCACAATATGCGTAAAACAAATAGGTGTCCCCCCGATTATAACACACCAAATAAGTTTTACTTGGGTGTCTTTTGATAATCATTTCATTTCAATTTTCATTTTTCGTTTTTCTTTAAAATTAAAATTTTGTTTGGTAACTATTTTTAATTTTAAAGAAAATAAAAACTAAAAACTATTTTCTTAAGTTTTTAAAATTTGACTTTAAATTGATGTGGGTTTCGATGGGTGTGCTACTTGCGTAAACTAATGACTCACTCGAGTAATCTCCTGACGAAAAAAAGGGACAAAAAAACTGAAAATCATGGTGTTTGTATAGCAGTATTTTATCGATGCACTTCAAGAGAACATTTTACAATTTATGTTAAAAGTTAGGACATCAACAAAGTGTAAGGCGTGATGAGATTGACCATTGTTAATCCAACCAGTTAGCACTCAGCCAAGAAAATGGTTTCGGACTATATAAATCACAACATACGGTTAATTATTATATATTTATTTTTTTTTTTAACCAAGCAATATTATCTATACTAAGACGAAGGGAGAATGAGTTAAGTTTTACAATGAATTAGCAATAATGTGGTTAAAATTCGTCATTGGCCAGAATCGAATCTAATACATCTTATTTACAAATGAAGAGGAATATCAAACACTATTAATATGTTTTTCCCCATCCCGTCCACAAAGTTTGGGTCTCACAGTCATAAATTCGCATAAGAAGTGATTTTTACCCACCATTTTTAACTTCGGACAAATCTCTCTTTATTTATGATCATTAAATTGAATAAATCAAATGGAATCACACAACTAAAATAAACAAGAGTCTATAAGAGGTTAAAAATAGTGTGCTTATCATTTTCCTTAGCATATTCCATGTTCTTTTTTTCTTTACGTGTGTCACAACTGCTTATCCAACTCATCAACTTAATAATTTGCTTGCTGAATAGATTGCATAAGATTGAATTAGATTGAATAATCATACTCTTCCAGGTAGACTGAAACAAGAAGCAAACACTATCCTACCATTTAAGGATAAGTTTCATTAATAAATAATTCATCTCATACATTCAAGCTTGACATATTTAAAAAAAATAAAAAATTTCAACATACCTCGAATAAGATATCCAATTCAATCAAATCTTAGACACCAAACAAGGTGATGCAGGGAACAAATGTGGTAGGAAATAAGAGTGAAAATAAAATGAATAGGATATGGTAGATAAGTAGGGTTCACTATCCTCATGTGCCAAGAGAGACCTAAAAAATTCAAGTATTTCACATCAAGTATCAGTCTACGACGCATACAACTACAAAAAAAAAAAACAAAAACTCTTAAATAAGAGCAAGACACTTAAAAAACGAGTTAACAATTCAAATTTCAATATTATATTTCAAACAACTCCTACTAATTTTTTCTGCCTTACAACAACATGTATTTATAAACTTACAATTTAAAGTGAAAAATATGAAAAAAAAAAAAATATGAAAAGACAAATCAAATCATGACTTACAACTCCCAAAAAGCTAAAAGATTTAAATAATCGTAAGTCACAAACTTAAAGCAATATAAATGCATTATAGCTTCAAAAAGAATGTATTTTATTATAATACTTAAATTCCATGATCTGCATCATTCTCTCCTCGTATAAGAAAACTCGTCCTCGAATTTTGTTTGATCTTCTTCGATCTTTTGGATGTTCAAGAATATTTTCCAATTCATCCAATTTAATATCAATAAATTTAAAGTACTTGAAAAATTCCAAGAAGCAAAATAGTCAAAATAACTTTTGATTTTCGATTTTCCACATCCTCGTAGACCATGCACGTACGCATTAATCTTTTCTTCTTAAAAACCATCACCTTGGGATTATGCTTCCTAAACACTTCAGTGGGAACGAGTAGAAATACTTCATATCATTTTGAAAAGTTAAATCCAAGTATTTCCTTCTCATATCCCGAGCCATGAAATCTTCCCAAAAAGGATCATGAATTTTGCGGATGTCAACAACTTTTGCCTCAATATTTAGTTATCCCTGATACTCTTCAAACCATTTTAATTATATCTTCATCACTACTGTAATAAATACAAATTGGCAGAGAATTCGAATCAAAGAAACTATTACCACCAAACAGCAGAAAAACTTCTTGACCAACCACAACAATTGTACGCTCGTCATCACCCTCATCATAGACAAAACTATAATGATATATACCACAATAAATTTCACAAGAACCATCTGGATAACAATCAAACAATGGAAGAAGTTCAAGATTTAGGAATTTGTCAGATGAAAAAGCTGAAACAACTATTTCTTCAACTTCCATTCTTATAACATACCCAGCCTCAATTACTGACAGTAGCGACATACTTTAGTGTCATGCCCGAACCTAAGGCCGGCAAAAAAATAATCCCACGCTTGGTGTGCGAGTAAAAGTAAAAATATAAACAAAAAATGAAAGACAAACTTCTCTTTACAAATAAACTTCAAAATCCTTTCAAGGTGTACAAAAATAAATTAACCTTTAAATCCATCGTCTAACACGCCCTTAGCTCATCTACCCTTCATTAATCTTGTACCAAACTTGCAAGGTCTAAAATGTATAGGGTGAGCGAAACCACAGCTCAGTAAAGGCATAAGTCTTATGAAGGATAATTGTTAAGGTTACTGTGCAACGCGTAATCAATTATAACTTGTTATCAACATATATTATATTTTATGAATGCATCTTAACTTCAATTACCCAACCCATTAATCTACAAAATATAACATGCGGACTTGCATGTTCCATACCATGCATTTTATCATTGTGGTGTTGTCCGAGTGCTCTATTATACAAACTAACCCCCATAACTCAATCATCCCAAATACCCCTTTTGTTAGAACTTGTTCTTCTCTCGCTTGCTAGAGTCCCCACTACTTTGTACCATCCCTATAATTTCACTTTGCCGTCCTTGCTGGTCCCTACTAGAATCGAACTCAACCACACAAACGATAGTGCCATTCCATATCCCATTCTCAAATAAATTAATAGAATCCATCCGCTCCAATATGAAATGATATGCATATAACCAACATTATTTCGATATCCACATTATCGACAATAACAGCAATATGAATATCATATTCCAAAACACACACTTATATCAATTATAAAGATATATCAAGTATAACACATATTTAACAAAGCTTAAACAAGACAAATACCCCAATAGTGATAAGTTCCCCAAAAAGCCCTACCTCAATTCCAAAACTAAAACGAAAGCCCACATCACTACCGCAATAACTAAGCTCTATGTACTTCAACAAACTCCTTAGTATTCCACTCTCCTTTATTTCTAACCTCTATGTGCACCCCCACACACACATATTTATGTATGTATACACACTACGTGAGCTCCAGAGAATGCATTGCATGCTAGCTCGTAGAGGAAAACAAATGGAGTTGATCTCCTATTTATAGGACTAGGAGGCGGCTACAAATGTAGTGGCCAAGTAAGTAAATACTAATAAAATACTATGTGAGATATACTTGGATTGTGAGGCTACACCTCCTGCTAATTGCATGCAAACGTGTTTAAGTCAAGGTGGAGGTGTCTAGATCATAAAGCATGAATTGATAAATGCAACTTTACAATTAGCAGGATGTGGCAAAGTAGATAGGATTTATCAAAGGCAAACATATAAAAATAATAAATTACCTTATTGAGCAAGAAAACCAAACAACATTTCATGAAATTAAAAACTACATGGCATTTTAAAACATAAATGTAACATATTAATAAACAAATTATAGAAATTAAAACACAGACACACACACACGCACATACATATATATATTCTAAAATACAGGTTCCGAGATTTAGTAAATTGCAAATACCGTATTTGTAGAAGTAACAGATTGGAGAACCGCTTGAAGATTTGGAATCCAGACTAAAGGGGCTTTCAATTAATATATAGCGTAAAGTTTGAGTATTGCTTAATTAAGTCTTAATTTGTCCCGCCACAGACACGATGCGTTGGTTTTGCGCATCACCGACGCTCTATGGTGTTTTGCCGATATATGTTCATAAAAAATTTATCTTGCCACGGTTTGTTGCTTTCAAAATTAGACTCTCAGAGCTTTTTAATGACATATAGGTTGTGTCGATTCTCTGTCTCGAGAATTACAGTTTGCTAACGAACTGGAATTTTGTTATAGGAACTCGAGCTGATGTCTTTACCCTTG
Organism: Pyrus communis; assembly: GCF_963583255.1. Classification (NCBI taxonomy): domain Eukaryota; kingdom Viridiplantae; phylum Streptophyta; class Magnoliopsida; order Rosales; family Rosaceae; genus Pyrus; species Pyrus communis. Next base: position 13,670,924 of record NC_084816.1, on the reverse strand, counting down.
ATATGTCAGTGCGTCACCCTTGGATCCAATTGATAGCTCCAATACCAACTGATGTAGAGTGATTGTGAAAAGAATCTAAAAAGGGTCCACTATATCCGGTTAGAATTTTGATAAGTATTTGAAAATATAAATTTGTTGTACCCGTTTCCTTTCCTCCCATTTACAATATTATTGTTTTTTTATTTGATATTATTGCAAGGCCGTTTCATCACTTATAGCCTCATTTGTTACCAGCCAACTCATTTAATTCATTTTATCACTAAGAGTTAAATGGGGGAGTTATACAGTGTGAAGTGTCATTTAACGCATTAATTGGGCATTGACATAGTCTAACGGCTTTTGCAGCCTTTTGTTTTCATATAAATCTTCTCTATTCTTTTTTTTCAAGAGCTCTTAAGTTGCCCTTTTATCCATTATAATTCTTCATTCTTAAAAGGGATATTCTTTAGCCACTCAGTACTACGGTCTGGTGATATTTCTCTTCATTTGGAAGTAAGAAGTCTTATGTTCAAATCTCATAGATGACGATTTCGATACCAAATTAAGTTGCCCATTATCTGGCTTAACCGAACTCCCCCTCCCCTTAGTGTAAAAATATTGTTGAATTTAAAAATAATAATAACAATAAAAAAAAAAAAGTGATATCCTTCACGTTTTATATGCCAAAGGAAAATCGAGTTGTCCACCCAATTCAAGTATTGCAAGTGTACGCTGATGATGATCAAAGATTGTTGTATCCTTAAGCGTGTGCTGATCAAAGGCTGTTTGATGATCAGGTTACTGTATGAGACTCAAGTAGTATGCAAGAGAATAAGTGTGAGATAATTACATTACTAAAGATGAACCTTAGAATGGAGTATTTATACCAGTTGAGATAGAGACCTTTTTCGGATATGGAATCCATATTAAACCGGGAGAATACAGAGGATATCTAGAAATAGATATTGCATGCCAATCCTTAGATTGTAAGGACTCCAAGTATATAGGAAACTAGCAATTCCCTCCTCGATTAGGTTTCCATGTCTTACTGGACAAGCATGGTCAATCTCAACGGAGTCATCAGAGTTCTCCAATTGCTCCGGAATAGAATGATGGTGGCATCGCTGATCCGTTTGTGCAACTCCGCTTGGAAAATTGTTAAGTCCATGACCAAACTTATGAGGTGTTTGTATTCCGATTCACCTTACTTCGACCTTGAAAAATCATGGTCCCACAAATTTAGATATGGTTTTATTCTAAGACCTACCTTTTTGTCTTCTGCAACCTCCTTGAAATCAAAGGTGTCCTATACCGCAGTCAAGCAATCTAAGAGCTCCTTCGGTTGCATCCCATCATGAAACTCAGGGATTTCAGTTTTGAATCCAGGATCTCAACGATTATTGTTGTTTTGAATCACCCGAGCAACTAGTCTGTGGGGAATATGTGGCATCGTTCATGCCTCAACCAGCAAATGGATTAACACCTTGTAACCCCTAGGTAGTGGTGGAGGATTTGTCTTTCCCGACAGTTTGGTGGTGGATTTTCAGAAACCGAAATCTTATTTCCTCCATCATCCCCTTCATCTCCGCAAACTGGTTGTCATGTCGAGCCAACGATTGATTGATGCCTGTCATCTCATCTCCTTGGGAGTGAACATTTCTTTTGGGACTGCATCACAATACTTACATCCCGTTGCGACTAATTTAATTATTGGACTGCATCACAATACTAACATCTTTATTTGGGTTGACCCTTGGACTTCGGCCTCCAATAACTTAAAGGCTCGCTTAGACTCGATCCAAATAGTAATTCAAAAATCTATTTCACATCTCACGTAACACATTTCTAATCCCCTCATATTTACATTTTGCGGCCCATTCCTTGGACTCGCTCCCTTGAGATTTGAAAGTCCCTCTTCCTACATATAGCCTACAAAGCTTGATTCTACCCACAACAAGCGTCACCAACAGTAGATCGTCCGAAATGAACACCAAAATAAAAGGTAAGCCTGGAAACAGCTGTTTTCGTTCTTCAAGTCAGCTACATCAGCAACGTAATAAGCGTAGGCATCCCGATCCCATGCATGATCGATCAATAACGCTATCTTCAACCGAAAGAGCTAAACATAGCTCCGTCCAGAATTATAGTTATGCAAAAAGTTATTTTTAAATGAACAGTGTTATGCCATATTCATATATCATCTCCAACTGAATAAGCTAAACATAACCTCCTAAATAATTTATTAGATTTAAATTTCTACTTTAAATTTATTGGATCGGTTAATTTAATTAAACTACCGTTAAATATTTTCAAATATAGTCGTGAAATTTAAATCACTTATTGGAATTGAGAAGCTTAGCCCAAAAAAGGACCAAGAGAGGAGGGCTACATTAGGCAAGCTGATGTCCCTTTGCCAAATAATAACCTATGGACTCTAGAATTATATCCTAACAATTGGTTGGAGATGAGTTTTTAAGCAAATCAGGCAATTTTTCGACTTTCAAACCTTTAGCTGTCTATGTTGGAGATGACCTAACAGCCAATATCTGCGACCCGCAAACAAAATATAGCAAATGACCCAAAGAAAAATTAAAACCACCGGACATTCAACACTTACAAATTGTTCACATAATTTATTTCATTTCAAATATATGAAGTTCAAGTAAGCCCTGACTTCATAGAGGGCAGAATACTCCACTCACCATATTTAGTTATACTATAAAAGCTCAATAAAAAACATCCGAGTACCAAATTGGGAAACCATGACACCATTCACCACATTACGACTGACCCGCGACACGACTCCGACACGACTCCGATACGACTCCTCACACTTGACAGCGCAAATATTTTATATGTATGTATCTACTACATATCCCAATTCACATCCATGCCCATTATTAGTATCATCCATTCCCATTAACCTGTGCACAACTCAGAGCTCTCCCACCTGATGATTACCGATATCCAACTACAATATACGCTTCAACACTTCAGTAGAGAGCAAGCAAGCGAGTAAACCGTTTTTATTCCACCAGCTGCCGGATGCATACATATCCCCCAAAACCAACATATGATCTTATTAACACCTTCTATCCATCCCCAAGTTACCAGACAAGGCAGTTACTTCTTATGAACTCCACAACACGAAACATGAATCCATATCTCTCATCCTCCGAGCTGGAAAGCTTTGGCAAACTCTGCCTTGCACAAAACACAAAACACAAAATCAATACCCGAATAAGTAAATAGAAAAAACCAGCTCAACCTTCAGAGTAAATGATTGGAAGGTTCATTTAAGAATTAAAAAAAATCAGATTCATTACTTCTGGAGGAGTTAAAGATTTATATACTTCCAAAAGGCTATAAACCACCATTTCAAGGTTAGTATGGTGAAGCCAGCGGCATCTCTGTGAACAGAATCTTATGATATATGTTCCCCGCGGAATGCAAGCAAAGTGCAGGGTACCACAATATGAACATTCATCATTTTCTTTGAGAAGATGAGGTAATCAACAACAACCAAGTTAACAACAATTTTAGGCCATATACGGTCTATGGAATGGAGAAGGTTGCAACTATAAGAGGAGACAAGGTGTATTAACGACAATTCATAGACAGAATCTCCTTGCATATTATAAGCAAGAGATGGGAAATATCTGCAGGTATGGGTTTCTTAATTAATACAGACTTTAGAATGTTAGAGACCGAACTACCTATTTGTATTACACTTTGACCAGCACAAACCATAAGATAAAACAGATCCGTTCGGAAAGAAAAGTGATATATGAACAATAACATTTCACAAACATACCTGTGTAGTTGTAACTGCCAGCAAGAAGCCAAGGCCACCAATGCTCCAACAAGAATTTAACATTGACAAAGCTTCAAAGTTGGAGTTTGTGTTCAGTAGCAAAGGGCAATGCAGACATTCACCAGGATCATCCTCATGAACCTTAACAACAAGGTAACTCCACGTGAAGAACAGATAGGCAACAGGTGTAATGCCATCATGAAGAGAAGAACATTCTTACCATTATAACCATACTGACTTCACACAAAATGGTGGCCCGTCCAGAGAGACTGTCCTTGATATTGCTCAGGCTGTGGATTCAAGTTCTGATTTCCATTTACAAGTTGTTGCTGTTGCTGCAGCTGCATTTCATGGTGTAGCTTGAGGTCATCAAGCCTCTGGATATCTTGCCAGCTTTTCTGGGTTTCCCCTGGTAGTTGCATGGGTGGACCCTGTTTACCAGGAAAGGGGAAGTTCACTGTTCCACTTAAGCTGTTGCTGTTTGTGAAGCGATGGGGATTGTATTGAGATGAATAACTAACATAATCATTGAGCCCATTTGCTTTTGTTGAAGATGGCATCTGATATCCATCCAACCAGCTGTAATCATCCATCACTAGACTCTCACTCATTGAATCTGAACTATAAATTGATTCATTCGCATTTTTGGGAGGAATGCGGCTAAAACCAGGTGGTGGACCAAGGTGCCTAACAGGTCGACTTACTGGACTTTTTCGGATACCTGTAGGCAGAGCTGATGATGTCTTTACAGTCAACCCGTCAGCAATTGCTCCATAAGTTGCATCAACTTTATAAGGCAAAAGATTTTCTGGAGCTTTTGTGTGGCTGTGAAACATACCACCAGTACTACCATTCACTGGGTGGTGGTATGGACCAGAAACTGCTACAGGCTCAGATTTTAGTGCATGCCCATTCCCCATAAATCCCATACTCTTCAAGCTATTAGCAAGAGACATTTCTTCCTCCATTGCGAGATTCAAAGAATTTGATTGAACTGGTTGCAAATTCAGGGGGACAGTATTGGTAATTGATGCAGGTAGTTGTGAACCAACACCAAAACCAGTATCCACTGAAAACTTGGAACCATGTAACTGGATTGGTTGCAAATGTTGGGGTATACCATTTGCAAAAGATACAGGTATTTGTAAATCAGCCCTAAAGGCATTTTGATGGTGTAGATTATCCAAAGCGGCAGAACCATAAGTTACATTAACTGTTTGATCACCTGGAGAAGCATTTTTACCAGGCTCTAGGCCATCATAGGCTGTCCATGCGGTGCTTACTGCATCAGGTCGCTTCTCAGCCACTATTGGCTTAAAGACTATTACTTCATCTTCCTCATCCCCTTCCATGGATAACTCTGGCTTTGGATATGCAGCTCCCAAACTGATTGTGCCCTCTACTTGATTTTCTTGCAGATTATCATTTCCATTAGCCATATGTAGATAGGAGGTAGGAACAGTATCATTTTGCACTTGAGGCTCAAAACCGACAACAAATTTCTTTAACTTCGAATCAAAATATACTGCTTCCTGGTCAACCTTTACCACATTTGCAAGAGCTTTGCCTGCTGCCAGAATCCTCTTAACACGGGCCCCTTTTTCCTTATGGCCATCACTTCCAAAAGAATGCTTCCTTGAGAAGTCCAATATTGTTTGTGCTGGAATTAGTGGAATAAATCCTCTCAACTCAAAATCCTCCCACAGAGCAAGACGGTTTTCAGTTTCACCTTCTTCGTATCTGCTCATGTTATTAAAGCAAGTCTCATCTTCATCATCATCTATCAACATTGGCCCAGTAGACGAGAGACTATTGAAGAAGGATATGCAAACATTCCAGAATTTGGATCTAACAGACGACTGTTTTTCGTCTGCATCACTTCCAGCTGCAACATCAGGACAGCATGCCAACCATTCTACAAAAACCAAAATACCTGGTAACAGGAAACTTGAAGAAGGATCACACAACTGCACACATCTCTCTAAGATGTGTCCCATCAACTCAAAAACAGCAGTAAATGCATTCTGCAGCAGGACAGCACGTTGTACAATTTCTGCATATGTCTGACCTTCGCTCTCCTTTTTCACATTATGAACTGTGAATATCAATATGGAGATAAGTCTAACAATAACAAGTCCATTTTCAACAGCATCTGCACCAAAATTCAGCATCTCTTCTCCTCCAGAAGACAGAAGCTCACATAAGCCACTGCTTACCACAGTTAGAACTTCTGCAAATGTCTCCAGGCTACAGAAAAAGAATCATAATAAGGAGGCTAATCTTCCAAACATTTTGTAATGAGAGAGATGCAGGCAGGATATACATACATATATATATATATAAAGAGAGAGATAGAGAGAGAGAATGCCATTCAGATTGATATACTTCAACAAAACTCCAAACTAATAAACTTCAACAAAAACATACCTAGTACGAGTGAAAAGAATGCCATTTAGACGGACAAAACGGATGCAAAAAGCCTTATAAGTCTCCTGGGTACTGGATGCTCTTTCGTTAAGCAGGCTCACTTCGGTATTGTTACCTTTAGATGTGGGTATTGTTTCCCCTTTCCCTCTACCTTTGCCTGCCAACCGTGCAGGCAACTCTTTGACTGCAGAAGCATTAGTATTCCCAGACAGTTGAGAGTAACTCTGACGATTCTACAAAAAAATAAACAAATAACAGGTTTTAAATTTATAGCATGTCAGACAATAGAACAGAAAATCGCGTGTAAAATTTATACTGGGAAAGAATTAGAACTAATACATAATAACCATTAGTAACCTCCGTCATTCTTGGTGCACAAAAATTTAAACGAATGCTTGATACTTCTATGTATGGCTTAAACATTTGAAAGAATTATATTGGAGGATCCAGATAAATAAAAATTTATCAGAAATTTCAAGACAATATCAATGCAAATAGTTACAAAATTTAATGAGGTCATGTTAAATACAGAATACCTTCTCAAATGCAACAATCAAGTTATCTCTTGCAGTTGAAAAGGGACTATCCACCGCCAGGCTACGAAAATATCGATAAACAGCCACCAACTCATCCCCCGAATAGGAAGCCAATATAGCAAGCTAAAGCATTTCAGAGCGAACCATCACAATAATGATAAAGAGACATCCAGATAAGAATATATGAAGAAAAATAAATACAGAAAATACCTGATGATGGGGGTTCCCACTGGATGGCCAGAGAGATGCAGCTTGCATATAGTAACTTGAGGCTGCAGCATACTCTCGAGTTTTTGAGTCCCCTTCCCCGTACAGTCCTTTGTAGCGTGCAAGGTCACCCAAATATATCAAGCATCTGTGGCATGAAATTAGACCTTTCTTTCCATCCTTGTCTATAACAGTCCGGTTTTCAGAATCTTCAGAGAAATAACCTAGAGGAAGCCCATACTTTGCTCTGATCTTCACTATTAAATCATGATAAAATCCAGTTGCTTCTGAAAGGAATGTTTTAAATTGCAGTCTTATTTTTGTAACCCGATCAGGCCTAATTGGCCCCTTCACACCCTGAGATGTGTTTGAACCTGTAGAAGCCATAGCAGCACTGAAGTGTGCTCGCAATTCCTCAATACGCTTGTAATGTAACTGCCATAAAGCATACTCAATATTGTTCTGCTCAGAAAAAGCATGATCCTCAAGAATTATTGCTTCATAATTCTCACGCATCTGTTGCCAGGCATTGGGATCTGATGGAATTCGTGCTTGGGCAGACCTCCGACGCCTATTCTCCAACTCAAGAATCTGAAAGGTAAAAATATGAATGCAAAATAGCATCAAATCTGGAGCAAAATCGACAGAAAAATTCAGATACAACACATACACGCACAGGTTCCTGCTGTAAGTCTAACAGAACTCCCATTTAACATTTTATATCATGCATGTTGTAGTTGCAGTTTAAACATATAGGAAGAAACAGCATGATTTTTCCAAAAAGGGCAGGGGCAAAAGGATATACCTTGTCATACAGGCGTTGGGCACGCTCCCTTGATGAAGGAGCAGACATGTTATCCATCTGTGGAATCATTGTCCATCAAATGTGTTTGATTAACTGGGTGCGGCATTAAATCTGCATAAAATTTAAGCTGCATCAGTTGTTGAGAAACAAATCAACCAAATTTTGTTCCTCAACCGAATGAAATCAAGACCATTGAAAGAGAGGATGAATAGCATAACATAAATTCCTATTGTTAGAGCAACATATTTAGCTGAAAAGGTTTCATACTAAGCATCCACAAGACCAATCATTGTGGACACCATCCCTTATCGCCAGCAAATATATCATGATCTACATTTTATTGACAATGTCTCAATTGATATTTCAACTAGATATCCACTCAGTTTAACCAAACACGCCGTCATGGAATAGACATGCCCTAAAATATCAAAACTAAGTAGCAAGCTTGATTTACCGTCTACACCCCATGAATAACGCCACCAAAAACACTTACGTAAGAATAATAGAAAGCATCTTTCGTGAAGCAAAACAAATTTTTGAAAGAAAAAAAAAAAAAAAAAAGTGATCACATTCACGACAGAATATATATTTATTGTCGAAACCAACTACCTTACAAACCCAATAATACCACTAACAGTTCCTAAAGCTCCTCTGAAAGACTACCAACCCATTCAACGCATAGTATAACTCATTAAAGACCGCAACCGCATTATAACTAGGTTCCTTGTAACCATGAGAAAGGATTCCCTGCTCCAATAGAAACTCTTGTTTCTTATCGGACCGCTAACCCACATCACAAAATCATTCACGCATTTATTATTCGTATAACCGGGTGTACAGATTTAAGCATCCCAACAACATTCTCAAACAACAGTTAGAAATTTAGGACAGGAAACACTAAATTCATACAACCCCCTAATATTCATCAACAACTCAGAAATAAAAAACACAACAGTATAAAACTCATGTCTGGTTTCTGGAAAATTTTGGGAGAAAAAGAACACAAACCAAATCCTAGAAGAAAAAAATAAAAAAAAAAGGTTTCAAAACCAATACCTGCGTATCATACCCTTTCGATTTCTATTTCTATTTCCTTATTCCTTTCCTGAATACAGCAAAAAATAAATTTAGAAAGAAAAAAATTATGAGAGATTTTCCCATATAGACAAAGAAAGAAGAGACTTTTTATAATATAGTATATATGAAAAAAATGAAAATTAACGAAGACATCAGATCCGATAAGCAAAACCCCATACCAGCCTTACATCAAACAGCCCTAAACTTTTCCACGAAAAAATCTGGGAAATAAATTGAAAAATTCAGAAAAAATAAAAACGATGGAAGAGAAACGCACCACTCCACAGCGGATCCACGCAGCGATTCGACGGACTAGAGCATCGGATTGCGATTTGAAAGTCTTCGCGTTTAGGGTTTGGCGAATGAGAGAAATGAGGGAAGAAAGAGCGAGAGAGAGAACGGTGTGGTTTGGTTTCTTTTGGTTTGTGGTTTTTGTGTCCAATGGGATGAGGTTAGAGAAACGAAATTTCTATTTCTTTTTTCTTTTCTTTTTTCCTTTTTTTTACCAGCTTCGATTTCAGGCGGCGAGCGAAGATACGCCGACGTTTTGGGTCCTGATTATTGATACCCATTGGCCGTCCATTTATTTATTTATATTCTTTTTTTCTTTTTCATTTTGTCCTTTGTATGGCTGAGTCGGGAAATTAATCTTGACCTGTTTCGTGTGCCCTTTTTGGTAATGCCGAGACATCACATACTTACATATCATATTAGTATATCGACATATCATTTAATTTGTAAATTTTATCTTTAAATTTAGTTTTCCTAACACCCTATGTAATATATACAATGAACATTATAAACTTGTCTCTTAAAAAGAAAACAAGGATATAAACAAATAATATTACTCTCTTCTAGAAGTCAACCAAAAAAACAAAGGGGTCTTCCAATCTTTAGCCTGATGGACAAGTTATTGAAATGAAGGAGCTTATTGAAGTAAAGCATTTCTCCAACCTGAACCCCTGGGGTTATGCTAGATGATAATGGAAACAACTTCAAATGGGACGTTTTTGCAAGGAACGCATGTAAGTGGGGTTATGCTATATGATGATTGTGAATGCTTTTTGAAATCCCATTAAGGGAAGCTTTGGGTTTTATTGAAGATATTTTAAAACCTGACAAGCTTGGGCTTCCTGGTGAATTCTTCGACATATTAAGAAAAAAGTTTTACATCACATAATTTTTCCATATACCTAATATAAATTAAAGAAAACATCTTGAACCTTAAATTGCAAAAAAAAATAAAAAAATAAAAAAGGTCTTAGACCAATCAAAAAAGGAGAAAATTTAGAGTTTTGGACAAGCACTGCACCAACGTCAATTTTCGTCAAGCTCCACGATCTCTCTAATTATGACAATAGACCTTGGAATGGATTTGAATTGTTGTATATGAGCAATGTAGGGAGTAGCCCATTCTAAACACCATGGTTCACAATATCCTTCCCAATTTGTTGCTATAGGAGGAATTGGATGACCTGGTTTCAAGAACACCTGCATAAAAGTACAACTTAATTAAACTAGACTATAAGAAATTTATAACTTAAACTTAAAGTAAATGCATTCAATCCTTATAAGATCACCTACAAAAATTTCCAACAATAAATCCTTATATCCATACCTGCACAAAATGATAATTGGTGAATCCGACGACTCTCCTTATGCACTACTAGTGGTATAGGTGTTGTTCTAAGAGATAAAAATGTAAGACATTGTACATCCGATAGGTGGATAAGTACCACACCATAACATGATGCAATAATATGGCCCATGTCAGCCATACTCATCTACTGATCCATGTTTGCATGAGTTTCAAAATATCTCAATGCATGCTCCAACTCATGGGCCTTATTTTCAGACCAATATAGCTCGGAGTAGCAACTTGAGTAAGTCTCTAACTCTTTTAATAAATCTTTTCGCATTTGTACCCATCCATCCTTATTATAACCCAACAATGATGCAATTACTCTAAAACCGCAAGTACATCAGCTGCCACATGTTTTACAAGAAAAATGTATGACCTCAATGCTACTGAAAATGCATTAGTTAACTCAATTAGCTTAATTGAACAAGCGTGATGCACCTTCTTCTTTGGTCGCCTCTTTTGTTTTGAACTCATTTCAGGATAAAGACCACCAAGGGTACAACTATCCATCCCAAGTTAATGACTTCCTTACTCCAATTCCACAATCTTCAACAATGACAGATCACAACGAGTAGATTTATCCATCCTTTTACTTGGCTTACCCCTAGTCTTGGTTGTCACAGATGGTTCAACAAGTAAAGAAGTTTGTGGTAATACTAACTCCACAAGTTTCATTTGAATGACCATTCTTGCAGTTGCATCAGATTCTATCCAACGACTATGAAACAACTTTATCTTTGCATCATAAGCATACTTTGCTGCATTTCTTGTAAGTGTATACTTCATGTTAAGTTTCCTCCAATGAGGATCAATGCTCTCAAGTGGAATAGGTCAACCATTTCTCATATATCTAACAATCCCATGAGCACATAGCAAACCATGAGTCTCGTAAAACACAACCACATGCCTTGACGTCAATACAGTTCATTTTGGACAACTCGTACTACTTTAGGACCATATATAGTGCACTAATTGAGATAAAGCCACGAAGTTCCATGAAATCTGAATGTCTAAAATCATAATGCACCACTATCAAACTTTTCTCAAAATGAGCCTTGATTTTAGTGTGCTACAACCCAAGCAGAACACGTATACTTTCCCACAATGTCTCATATGTTCCTTTGGCTACTTCCAAGATGTCTTTTTAATTTGGCATGTAAGGACTCGGCCTTGTTAAAGTAACAAGGGTTTAGCAATCTCACTAGAAAATGAAAATGAAAATAAAGTAACAAGTGATAAATGCTTACCTATTTGAGGTTGTATTCCCAAAGGGCATAAATTTATCGATCCATGTTGCACCAAACCTTTCTTTATATAGATTCAACCAAGTATCATCACATATTGAAGCATCTCTTGATACATACTAAACTCATTGCATAGTTGTCTTGTCTGCCTTATGAAATCAGCTTCAGTAGGAGATGCAAAATTGTATTCTATTTCTCCAAAAATCTATCGCAATCTTCCTTGGACTTATATAATTTTTTGAACTTGGCTAGCACATTCTTATTGATGTGCCATCTACATAATAAATGCTTACTCGTACCCAATATAAGTTTAATGGCCCTCATCAAAGCCATTTCTCTATCTATCATAATAACATCAGGCATAACAATACCATCCATGAGTCATCGCAATATACTCAGGGCCCAAATGTAATTATTTTCTCATTCCACAATAAGATAAATAAAACTAACAAAAAATGTCATATCAGTTGACGTAACTCCAACAATTTCTAACAATGGCATATAATACCCATTGGTCTTGTAGGTACGGTCCATAATCAAAATATATGGAAATGCGTGTAACAATTCCAAACAAGTCGGGTGTGTCCAAAACAAGTCCAATATAGCATTAGTCGTCGGGCAACTCCTATGCCACTCAGTGTACCTATGCTCAAATAACTTACACATCAATTGCATTAGGACCTCCCACCTTTCTCCAAAAGCCTCAAACATTGACGTGCATTATAAATTATCCTCAGTGTAAATACATTTCGTTTGTCTCTTCGTTTTAGTGTAGTCAAAATCTCCTTTGGTTGCACCAAACTTTTAGACAGATCAGCCAATAATGAAGTCTCTTTTGATGATAATCTACCAGAAAATGAATGACCCTCCAAATGGTATGCTGTTGTGTGATTATGCACTCCAATAACAACCATCAATATCCAATCATTATCAGTTGCTAACTTTTTACCCTTTAATTGAAATGGGTATCCATATTTTTCCATTCCAGAATTCCTTCTATCCTCATCTTTTATGTCTTTTTTGAGAATTCGACTTACATATTGTCCATTCCTTTCACAACCCAATGTAAGTCTAGGGCTCCTATTATCTTTTTCACCTCGATTAGACCATAAGGTCACAATAACAAAACCATTGACCTTCCCAACTTCTTGAGCCCATTATATTAATTCTTCAAGATAATCTACCAGTAAATGAATGACCCTCCAAATGATCTACTGCTGTGTGATTATGCACTCTAATAACTACCATCGATATCTAATTATTATCATTTGCTAGCTTTTTACCCTTTAATTGAAAAATGCATCCACATGTTTTGTTCCAGAATTCCTTATATCCTCATCCTTTGTCTTTTTTGAGAATTTGACTTACATATTGTCCATTCCTTTCACAACCCAATGTAAGTCTAGGGCTCTTATTATCTTTCCACCTTGATCGGATCGTAACATCACAATAACAAAACCACTAAGCTTCCCAACTTCTTGGGCCCATTATATTAATTCTTCACGATAATCTACTAGCAAATGACTGACCCTCCAAATGGTTTGCTGATGTGTGATTATGCACTCTACTAACTACCTTTAATATCCAGTCATTATCAGTTGCTAGCTTTTTACCCTTTAATTGAAATGGGCGTCCACATTTTTCCGTTCCAGAATTCCTTCTATCCTCATCCTTTATGTCTTTTTCTGAGAATTCGACTTACATATTGTCCATCCTTTCACAACCCAATGTAAGTCTAGGGCTCCTATTATCTTTTCTACCTTGATCAGATTGTAACATCACAATAACAAAACCATTGACCTTCCTAACTTCTCGAGCCCATTATATTAATTCTTCTCTACTTTTAAATAACTTCATACCAAAATTACACATTATGAATAAACATACAAGTATATAAGTAAATCAATTACTTAGTCAATCCATATATTACCTTATTTGTGGTAAATTCACTAGTACAGTCCACCATATGTGTAGATGCTAAATTACTACCAGATTCATCCACCTGCTACAAAGAAAGAAATGTGCAAATATGATTGTACTAGCTTTTGTTTATTTTTTTCAAAACAAATTCTAGGAATATGAAAATGTGAAAGTTAGACATAAAATCATATGAAAACATGGAACAAGTATGAAAACATGAAGGTTAAATATAAAATCATATGAAAGTTAAGTACGAATTCTAGGAATTCGCATATGAAACATGAAACAAATTGCACCCTAACCTAATGCAAACGAATTCCAAGAATTCCCATATGAAAACGTGAAACAAATTGCATCCTAACCTAATGCAAATTCAAATAAAAATCCATAGAGCTATGCTTCAATTGTACAATGGTGACAAATCAAGATGACCCACACATAAAATTATTCTTCTACCTCTTCGATAGAAAAATAATCCTCTACTTCTTCCATGTAAATGTCATCTTCTAAGTTCATTCTCTTTGCTTTCTCTGAATGAAAGAAGATGGGAAGGATGAGTTAGGGTGTAAGAGAGACAAATCGTCTAAATAAAGCATGAGAGTTATCACACACAATTTTTTTTTTTTATATAAAAAAAAAAAGTTAAGGCAAAAGAGGGTAACTAAGGTCTTTATTAGTTATTTTACAAATGGACAAATTTGTAATTAAAAAAATCATTAAAAGGTGGGTGGGAAGATAAGACCATGGTGTGGGAATAGCAACTCTCTTGTAAAATTGGGATATGAATTGCACTATTCATCTTGAATATAAATTAGAGCTTCAATTTTAAATTAATAATTGTTGTGCATCTGGGTGGGTTTGAGTTGCTGATTTTGATTATTTACGACTTTGCCATTCTCTTAAAAAAAATTCAAAGGGACACGGGTTGGTCATCGTGAAAAGGGAAGGAAGACCTACACTTTTTCCATTTGCTCTTATCTCAGAAGGGGCCATGTGCCAGCTATGCACTCTCCTTTCATCTCTTACTCTTCCTCTTTCTCTCATTCTATACTGATAAAAACATAATCTTTTTATCTTCCTCTGCTCTTCCTTTTCTTTCCACTCCTCATATTTATCTCGTCATCGTCGCCACCCTCCTCTCATCCGATCAGGTCTCAGGTGACCCCGCTCAATGGCTACAACTATGCTTAGACCTTGATAGTCTCAAAGCCCTTATTTGCGGTAGAAACATCAATCTAGTGGTCATCGTTTTGTACTCCAATCTCAACGGTCAGAAGCTCCAGGACTCGAAATTTGTAATGTGATTTTAATTGGGTTTTTGAAAAGATTACTGTTAAGAATGGAATAACAGGTAAGAGGCACACCATTATATCCTCTCGTTGGAAGGAGACCTATACTGCAATACTAGTGATAATAATATTAATAGGAGCAAATAGCTTTGCGAAGAGATCGATTAACAAAAACTTAGGCACATAAGTTTAGCTAACGATAGACTGATCAATCTTGAAGCTTCTAAACCATTACCTACTTGTGAGCTTTGTCTCATAGTTAAGATGGCTTGAATTCCATTTAATGGAGTTAACCAATGAGCTAGTAAGATTTGCAAGCTAATCCATGGGATGTAAGCAACCCCATAAAGACTGTTGCAAGAAGTGATTGTAGTTACTGTTGGAAATATGCGTTAAAGCCAATTATAAGATAACACTTGACGAACATTTCATATGTTAAACTAAATGAATTTGGAGAACTCATGAAAACCCTAAATGAATTTGGATTATAACTTTCCTTTTATAGCCACTCACAGTGGCATGAATCTAATTAAGTTAAACTCTCCTCTATGGCGGACCATTAGGTGTTAGTGGATCTTTGCCCTTTTGTGATTTAAGTTGTCAACTTAAGTCATTAGGCTTGACTGTTCAAACCCCATTGGGCCCCGAGGCCCAAAGCTAACCTAAGATCTAAAACAAACTTATTCGTTTGATTAATTAACATGTTAATTAATCCTAACCATGAACAATTAAACCATTTAATTGTCCTTACTCAACTTTGTTGTTTCTAATCTCTATCTTACATGGTGTACGATCCATTAGGTTCTAATTAGCAAGGGAGTGAACGATTAGAACTCTTTTAATTGATTGTGAATCAAAACTTACTTTCAATTCTCCCTTTAGTGATTACACATCTTCAGGGCTTCCACAAGCTATGAGTGACACATAGCAGTATGTCATGGCTACCCAAGCTACACAGAAGAGGTGGAGAACCTATTTAGTTTAGGATTACAAATGCAATACAGTTTTTCTCTAATACAATACTCTTGATCACATTGTTGGGTTTGAAAGTTTATTCATGTCTACTATCCAATGTGATTCTCTTACTTATATGATTACCTTGAATGTGATTTGAAACGACTTCCTAAATCTCATTCATACTCTTGCTAAAGATTCTTAATCATATAAAAAAGTATTATCCTATAGTTTGAAGGTTATAGATCCTTTGTCGCACATTCACCTCTCTTCATAGTTAAGTAGCTTAACACCAACTATGTCGTGGACACCCTCTAATGGAGTGCCTTTGACACAGTCAAAGGTCAAGGACCTAACCACAAGACAACTATGATGCCTTAGGCCAAAAGGCTACTTTGCATTAACTCAACCATGAACTCTCATGTGACAGGAAAGGAAAACTCCTCGTTAATTGCATTCAGTTTACTTATTCTCTATTAAGCACCTACATACTTGTCTTGGTGTCAGTCATAACAATGAATCGATACCAGTCACTTTCCTGGAGAGAAGACATATCATGTACTGATCTTAACGGATCGTTAATGCCAAATTGGCAATCATATGATCAGGAACGTTTAGGATATGTGTACGAAAAAGAATGGTCTCATGAACCTAACTTCTTTAGATCACATTCTCCTAATTACATACTCCTTGGACTTATTGTTTAAGTGTATAACATTTATATGAGACGGCTTTAAACAATAATCTTTGCCCCTATATTAAACTAATTTAGTTTAACATGTGAAATGTCCGTAAAGTATCACCATATGATTGGATTTAGGGAACATTTCCAACAACGATCTAGATAGATCAGTACCTGTTATGTCTTGTATCCGAGGAGAGTCAAGTCATTGGTGTGAATAACACCAAGACAAGTATGTAAGTGCTCAATAATGAGTGAGTCCAATGAACGCGATCGACAAGGAATTCTTGCAACCTAGACTTGGCAATTTCTTGTAGGACCCATTAACTCAACACGAAACAACACGAAAATAACAGGTTTCAAGTCCACACGTTAACTAATCAGGTCATTTGTTAAAAACCTATTAATAATGGGTTATTAATAGGTTTACTCGTGAGTAACCCGTTTCAACCTGTTAAGAAAAAAGATAATTTGGTAAATTTTAACTACTAAAACAATCTTACTACAGTAGCTATATGATTTAATCTCACATAAATCCTTATTGTTGATCAACGTCGGTCCACAACGATCAAGGTTAGCCAACGTCACTGGTGGTCAACTTTGACTGCTCATTATGAATTTTGTATTGTAATTTTATTTTTTTTCTGCAATATACTAAAGCACAATAATAAATTTAAAACAATTATTTTACAAGTGTGAGAAATGTGAAAAAATATGCAAACACTCGTCATATCATCATCCTCGTTTTACGATGAGTACATCATCATTTGGATTTTTAAAACCCTTCAAATCCTAGTGAACAATGTTTTTAGGGGGAGTTGAAAATAAATAAAAATTCATAGCAATTAATGTACAAGTGTGAAAAATGTGAAAAAAATATATACAAAAGCTCGTGATTGCATTCTCTAAGCTTGAACAATGGGTACATCATTATTTAAAATTTTAAACCCACCAAACCATCATGGATAGGGTTTTTTTGTTTGAGTGCAAAATTAATACAAATTCATAATAATTAATGTACAAGTGTGAAAAATGTAAAGAAATATATGCTCATAATGACAAGTTCTACAACTTTCGTGAAGAGGTTAATTCTAAAATTCGACACCATAATCTATAAACCCTAGGTTTATATTTAATCGCCAACCGTAGTTTTCGTTTACTCCGTTCTTCTTAAAGATTTCGTTTTTTTTTTTTTTTTTTTTTATAATTTTGTTTTTTTAAAATAAGATCCTTTAGTAGATGTAGAGATAAATGGCTTGAATCATTGATATCATGTTTCGATATTTACGGTTAACTGAAATATGAGTGGATGTTATATAGTTTCAAGAGACTTTATAAACTCTGAGCAATATTTTCACTAACCGTAAAAATCTAACCCAATATCAATAATCCAAATAGTTAATTTTTCTGCATCTGCTAAAGATCAAATTCCCCTTAAACAATTCATAATAACTCATTTACAAGTATGAAAAATGTGAAACAAATATGTAAATGCTTGCGGTCACATTCTCTACCTTTTGCTGATGGGTACATTGTCATTTGGATTTTGAAAACCCCCCAAACTCTCATGAACAATGTTTTTAGGTGAAGTTGAAAATGTGTAATAATTCATAATAATTAATTTACAAGTGTGAAAAATGTGAAAGAAATATGCCAATGCTCGTGATTGGATCCTCTACGCCTTGACGATAGTTAAATCATCATTTGAATTTTTAGGTTTTAGGATTTAGTGTATGTAGATTTTAATTTAATATGAAGTTTTTTTCTATTATGTAATTTAATAGTACTATAGGAAGAGGAAAAAAAATGCGCTTTCTCTATGGTTTCCCAACTCTGCAAACACCCTTACTGCCGGCCTTAGCCTTTGGCTTGGGTGCCGGTGATTGCCATTGTCCAATCTCTTTGTTCTCCTTTTTCCCTTATTCTCCTGTTCTCTTTCTCTCTTTTTCCCCTAAGATTTATCTTAGATTCCTTGAGCTTTGTCTCAAATTTTCCCCTGAGGTTGTCTCACTTTTGGGCTTCATGTCCCTCCTCCCCTCCCCTCCCCCTCCTTTGGTTGTTCCTTTCCAAACCCAAAACTCCATCTCCCCTCACTTTTTAACTCTGTCTCCCTTCCTCATAATTTATCCCCACCCAGTCCTTTTCTCTGGTATGCGGACTCTAGGCAGGATATGGTTAAATATGGAATATGGTTACCAGATTTATTTCCCTCCCTCACTTTTCCTCCCCAACTTGCATGCTGGATTTCCCTCGAGGCAAAGTGTTTGGCGGCTTCAGCTAAAGTAATGATATTTTACATACCCCCAAAGCCTTACCTTCTATCCCTGTGTTACTATATTTGTATATATTTGCAGGGACTGGTACATGGGATTTGGATCTGGCGACTATCTCTTGGTTTTGCATCTTCGGTGGAGAAATCTAGATGTGGTGTGCTTTTGGTACTTTTGTGTTGCAATGTCTTGGTCCATTTCACCACTCGATTGTTCTCTCTAATGTTGTTGCTTCGGTAGCTGCTGGCAAGACTTTCGTGGCGTTGACGACAGCAAACACTGCTTTTTGCAGTCGGAAATTAGGGATTTGGGTTTTTGTTTTTGCCTATTTCATTGGGCTGGACTTTTATGTATCTATTTCCCCTCAATGTATTTGGGTTACTTCGCCTTCCTGTGTGTTGACCTGTAACCTTCTATCAAATTAATGAAATTTACTTTTCAGACTCAAAAAAAAAAAAAAAAGTATGAAGTTTTTCATTTGATTATTTAGTAAATTATAATATATTCTTTTTAACGGGTAACGGATTAGGGCATATTGCCATTAATTTTAAGGGGTCGAGTTCGGGTTAGGTCATATAACCCGTTCATTTTAATGAGTTTGATACGACACGACTCATTAAAATATCGAGTATGTCACAAATACGACGAACACGATAAAATCGCTAGATAAAATGCAACTCAACCGCACGCCGCTGATCTTCCAAATTTTTTTTTTCTGAAAGCATCTTAAAAGGCTGCTGAAAACGGACACTAAAGATCAAGTAATTTTTCTAAATCCCGTACAAAACTAGGTGGTCATGTTTCCATTCCATTGCTGGTGTCTGAATTTATATTGAAGTAAATTTAAAAAAAAAAAATTATATTAATAATTAATATAGTATTATTTTTTGTTATGTACATAATGTAAATAAAACCTTATTTTTTGCTATGTTCTCCTAATCTTAAGTCGAATCTCACTTTACTCTTTGAGACAAGAATTGAATTTTAGAGGTTAATTGAATAATACCCTTGAGTTTTAGAGAGTATAGACTTTAAATTTCATAGAACATATAAAAGAATAAGCCAAAAAAAAAAAAATTACTTAGTGTTCAATTTTGATTCCATAAAAAAACTTTAATAACTTTAACTAGAGTTATAAATAAAAAAAATTATTAATTCAAATCAATATATCATAGTTAAATGTGTGAGTGTTGTACTATAATATTTTTTAATAAGTTAAAAAATAATAAAATATTAAGAGAAATAAATATTGCCCCTGCACCGTTGGGGATAAAAAATTATAGCCTGCACAATTTTTTTTTTTTAAAAATTATATTTTTAGTTGCTATATTTAAGAATGGTGGCAAAATGTAGCCAAATCATCGGAGACGTTCTAGGTGGGTGTGACTGAACATGTATGTAGAAGAGCTTTGGTGGGAGTTAAGGGAGGAAAGGCGAAGTGGTGGAGAAGGGAAATGAAGAAGAGACTTTGGTGGGAGGCGAGGTGGAAATGCGGTGGTGGCGGAGAAAGGGCGAGGCAATCACCTTCAGAAGTAGTCGTATCTTCATTTGTTTTTTGGGTACTGTTATTTTTTTATTTTTGGTTCAAAAGTAAATTTGTTGAGCCGAACAAAATGTCATTGTGATTAAGTTTGGATTGTTTAACTATATTTGAGCTCGAGCTTGGCTTGACTTGCTTCTTATACGAGACGAGCTCAAGCAAGTTCAAAAAATTCGAGCTTGATGGTGAGCTCAAGATCCATAATGCATATTGTCTCTTTAGAAGCAATCGAAGGACATAGAGCTAGTTTGGTATGACTGTGCTTTAAAAAAAAAACTGATTTTGTTGTGCATACATCAAGATCCAACGTTACAAATGCATAATAGACTATCTACATCAAGATCCAACATTATGTATGCATAACATACTTGTTTAGCTAACTTCTTTTACATGCATTGCTATTACCTTAAGAGCAAGTCCACCCCTAACAAATGAGTTAGGCAATAGCCCATTTTCCCCCTAACCCCCAAAAAATGCACTCCACCCCATCCAATTAGCTGGCTTGGCCACATGTCCACTTTTGGGCTATTGGATTTCAACCTTTTTGAAATCCACTGGTTCAAATTAATTAACTTAATAAAAAAATTGTTTAAAAATACAGAAAAATAAAATGAATTTTTTTTTAATTTTTTTATATGCCTCACCATCTTCCACAAAAATTGTACTTTCAGATAATTACACTTGGAGTGACAAGATTGGTTAAAAATTCTATCCGAAATTAAAAATAAAATTATTATTTTCTTATTTAAAAAAAAATAATTAATGATATTTTAATACGAATTGACTAGGCTATTCATTTTAGGAGTGAAGATGCATTTGGACAATTAGTATTCATTGCAGTCAATACTATTCATTTGGATGGATTGAATAAGACTCTTGCCCAACTTGGTTTTTAGGAGTGAAATTGCTCTATGGGCTCAATGGCAGACTTCTTTTACACGCACTTTTTTTACACTTCCTGAAATTCTTTCAAAACTATATCCTTGAGACTAATGAACTTTAGGGTGACAACCACTATATTTGTAAGTAGGATGCTGAGAAATTAGACAAGAAAGGACAAATAGATAAATAGTGGCATCATATAACTCGTGCAGAAAAGGTCTAGCTTCATATCTTCGTACTCTACCTAAGAAAATAGCGCAAATATTAAATGATGCTTCATCAAAGAAGATTTAACATTTTAGATGAGCGTAGGGCTGGTTTGGAATGGGATCCCGTACCGAAACTCAAACCAATAATTTTTGGGACGGCATTCTAAAATCCAAAACCAAATCAAAATTTCGGGATTTCCGAAAAATTTTCGGGATTTCAGAATAGTTCGGGATTTGTACAAACCACCCAGAAAATTCATAATTTGTATAAGCCTAGGGATTTCATACCAATTGCAGAAAATTCAAATTCCAGAATGGCAAAGTTTGACGAAATTGAACACACTGCAAGCTCAGAAAGGGCGCAGAAAATTGAGGTAGAAGAACGCAGACGTTGACCAAGAAGGAAAGATGGGGTTTGATGCAAGCAGAAGCATAAGCAGAACAAGAACGCAAATCGTGAGGGATCCGAGAGGTTACAGGACTAAACTAAATCAAAAGCAAAATTAAACCTAATTCCTTTATTCCCCTTTCTTTCTGCATACTTTTCCTCTCTCCTCTCATTTTCTTGAAACCCACCAAAAGCAAAAGCTAAACCAAAAACATAATCAAACAAACAACAAAACTCCAACAGAGCTCACCAGCACCTCCCATGCTTTGCAGCTGGCTTCTTATCAACCCATGCTTCCTCCTTAGTGATAGGAGCATATTTAGGCGACTTACTTAGCTTGTTTTCATGCATTTACGTTATTAATTCATAGTTGTTTTAGTATTTTAAGCCATTTTCGTATGTTTTTAGGTTCTAATGGCAAAGGGAGCAAGAATGTGCATTTTGAGGCTATTTGGAGCATTTTTGGGCATGGATTGGATAGCTTAACCATGGAGCAAAGAGGATGGACGAAATTGAAGACAAGAAGGGCTAGGAAAGGCTACAAATCTGGTGGAAGAAGTCCTAATGCAATGAAGATAAGGAAGAAGCAAGAAACAAGGAACCTTATCCAACCTTATCCAAACCTTATCTTATCATATCCTAGAAACCTTATCCTATCCTATCTCTAACATTATCCTATTCTCTCCTATCCAAATCAGGTTAGGACTTATTCCTAGCTAATAATAGGGAATTAATTACACATTTAAGCACATAACTCAGTTTCTAGAAGCCTTATCCACTTAATTGCCGCAAGAACTCCATTCCTTGTAGGTTTAGGAATTGCAATCCTTTTCCTACACAAATATCATGTATCCTTGGCCCTTTAGGTTTAGGAATTTGCCCTAAACCTTCCCTTCTAGAAACCTTATCTCAGCCCTATTCATGTGCCGCACCAAAACCTTCTAGAATCCCTAAATCCTAGCCGAAATTCCTATTCCCAATCCCACTTGATTTCTGCCTTGAGTTAACCTTTTTTCAATGGGATTATGCAACCCTTTTCCTTTGCTAAATGTGCCAAACTAGCCTATATAAACAGCCCTTGCCGCACCATTTAGATCATCCACCCCTTCACACAACATTCATACATTCCTTCAGAAAACACCCTTTGCTGCAACCATCCTTCACCATTCTCCATATTTCCCCACCTTGCCGCACTCCCCATCCCTCCTAAACACTACCCTACCATCACACATCCATTCCTCCATACAAATAACACCCAAAACCTGTCCTTAGACCTTGTGCCGCAACAAAGAGGAGGAGAAGAGGGCTTGGACGTTCATGTAATTCAAGTTCGAGTTGCTGGAATTTTTAGGTGTTTCCTCTCCTTTAATTTCAATGTTTAAATTTACTTTTCTTTGTCTTGTACGTATGAGGAACTAAACCCCCCCTTGGCTAAGGGGGGATTCGAGACCATGATCATGCTTGCTATATGATTTGATTACCTCTAATTGCGTTTCATAAGTTGTGAATTCAATTTACTTATCTATTTGAATTAAACTGATTTGTGTGTGTTGGTTGAGAGTGCACGCTTAATTATCATGCATAAATCTAATGCTAGGATATAAGGAAGTTTCACCTAATCGTTACAAACTTATATTCACAAGTAGTAAAAGTTGATGATCTCTATTGCGTTAAGTAAATTCTTGGCATAAGTTTCATGCAATTCATAGTAACGAGTGCTTCGTCAATCCTTATGGTTTTCAAAGAACTTAATGATTCTTGCTTGTATCTCTATTATGCAATTCATGTAGGGAACTTGTGGGGAATGCTTTGGGTTGTCGTATGCAATCATCCAATTCAATAACGTTAGGACAATCTGAGGGTTAATTAGTGCAATTCACGGTTAATCTGGGGCGTTGAGAATTCATGGTTTATTGAAAAGCAATTAGAAATCGTTTTGTGTGCAAGTATGGCATGTGTGGAGATGAACCCCTTAGCTAGCCTTCATTCCATTCATTAAATCCAAATTCGTTTTAAAATCTGTTCGTTTTACAAAGTTTTAAGTTTTGTTTTCAAATTCGTCAAAATCAAAATCCCCCTTTACTTGGAGTGTCAAATTAGTTAGAAATCAATTTAGTTTGTGTTTTCAAAGTATCTTGAGTCAAGTTATAACTATTTTCGTCCAAATTCTTCTCTAGTGCTCAAAACTGCTCAGAAAGTAGTTTTAAGGCAGTTTTGAGTGTTTTCTTGCTGTTTTGAGTCTTTTGGTTTGTCTTAGTGTTTTAAACTTTAGTTTTGTATTCTTTGGGTCTAGTTTGGTGTTTTATATTGTGTTTTTACGTTTTTGAGTCAAATCCAAGTGATTAACAATCCCTCCTAATCCCCGGTCCAGAACGATCCCTACTTACATTCTTCACTACAATTGATAAAAAGAGGGTTTAATTTGTGTGCGTATAATTCTCACGTCAAATTTTGGCGCCGTTGCCGGGGATTAGCAACTTTGCTAATCCCTTGGATTGTTTTATTTTCGTTTGTTTTATTTTATTCCAAATTCTTAATCTCGTTTTGTTTCTTGTTTTAGGTACTAGTTTATGACTCAGAGTTCTCATCCGATTCGTGAACATATCTTGGACTTTGACGACGATTTCGAGCAAGAGTTGAGACGAAAGAGAAAGAACCCAGAACCTAGCGAATCAAGTGAAAGTTCCGAGTCCGTTTCTGAATTTGAAGAAGAGGAACCCACGGCAAGAGTGGGTGAAGTAGACATGGCAGCGAACAACCTAATAATCAAGGAGCTTTCCGCTTCGGGATTGGACAATGCCGCACCCCTATGTATTCAATATCCTAGGGCGGCTCCAGATAAGACTGCCGAGTTCGAATTGAAGTCAAGTTTGTTACATCACATTCCGAAGTACCATGGGCTGTCCATGGAGGATCCAAACAAACACTTAAAGGAGTTCGAAGTTGTTTGTTCGAGTATGACCCCGGTGAATGTCGATGGAAGCATCTTGAAGATGAAAGCTTTTCCATTCTCTCTAATGGATAAAGCTAAAGATTGGTTGTATGAATTGGCTCCCAGAACTGTCACATCTTGGAAGAGCATGAAACGGGTTTTCTTGGAGAAGTTTTTCCCAACCTCTCGAATCATCCTCCTACGAAAAAGGATAAGTGGAATTCAACAAGATGAAGGTGAATCTTTTCCTACTTATTATGAACGTTTTAAATCTCTTGTTGCTTCATGTCCACAGCATCAGATGAAGGAGGAACTTCTCTTACAATACTTCTACGAGGGACTTCTACCAATCGAACGTCAAATGCTAGATGCCTCAGCGGGAGGAGCCTTGGTGGACAAGACCCCCACGGCTGCAAAGACCTTGATTGCTAATCGAGCATTGAACGCTCAACAATACGAAGGCGTTGGACGAGTGCTTCGTCAATGTTTATGGTTTTCAAAGAACTTAATGATTCTTGCTTGTATCTCTATTATGCAATTCATGTAGGGAACTTGTGGGGAATGCTTTGGGTTGTCAAAAAAAGAGAGAAATTTTTCTTGTGATTTGGAATGAACCTTTCTCAGTGGAAGAAAAGGAATAGCGATGGATTTCTATGGAGCATCCAGGAACAAGAAGGTTCAATCGGACGACGAATTCTTACGTGGTCCAAGGAAATCAAAGGCCCGCTTCCACGATTTAATCTATATCGAATCTTAATATCAGAATAGCTTATATAGTCATGATTCAATTCAGATCCACTGTATGAAATCATCCAATTCAATAACGTTAGGAAAAAATGAGGGTTAATTAGTGCAATTCACGGTTAATCTGGGGCGTTGAGAATTCATGGTTTATTGAAAAGCAATTAGAAATCGTTTTGTGTGCAAGTATGGCATGTGTGGAGATGAACCCCTTAGCTAGCCTTCATTCCATTCATTAAATCCAAATTCGTTTTAAAATCTGTTCGTTTTACAAAGTTTTAAGTTTTGTTTTCAAATTCGTCAAAATCAAAATCCCCCTTTACTTGGAGTGTCAAATTAGTTAGAAATCAATTTAGTTTGTGTTTTTAAAGTATCTTGAGTCAAGTTATAACTATTTTCGTCCAAATTCTTCTCTAGTGCTCAAAACTGCTCAGAAAGTAGTTTTAAGGCAGTTTTGAGTGTTTTCTTGCTGTTTTGAGTCTTTTGGTTTGTCTTAGTGTTTTAAACTTTAGTTTTGCATTCTTTGGGTCTAGTTTGGTGTTTTATATTGTGTTTTTACGTTTTTGAGTCAAATCCAATTGATTAACAATCCCTCCTAATCCCCGGTCCAGAACGATCCCTACTTACATTCTTCAGTACAATTGATAAAAAGAGGGTTTAATTTGTGTGCGTATAATTCTCACGTCACTTAGTCCTCTTTCTTCCCAGGACTTTGCCATTCACTCCTGAGTCAGGCGAAAGAGAGCTAGGGTTTCATTTGGATTCAATGGTTGAGATTAAATCTCAACCAAATCTTCGACAGTTATAATTCTAAATATATATTTAAAATTAAATAGTATATAACAGGATTACCGAAGGAATGAATATGTAATCCCGAATCCTGTACCAAATGGTTCGGGATGGAATCCCGAAAATTTCAGTATTATCGGTTTGGGATTTTTTTTGGTATGGATTCGGGAATTTTTTGGTTTGGTTTGGGATTTTTCGAAAAAATTTCCAGCCCTAAATGAGCCTACGAGAATCGGGATCAAAGTAGAATATGATGATTAATGATCATCTTACTGAAAAAAAGAAAAAGAAATAAAAGAGAGGAAACATGCATTGTTCATTACTTATGGACACAACCCAATTAGTAGAGTTAAGGTAAGGAATATGAGACTTCTAATGGATGATAGACAAGCACCACCAAAAGTCTCAACAAAGTTATATACATAAAATCCATCATGGAGGAAAGCCAATAAGACTCAACATTGCTATTTTCCACCGGGAACACATAAAAGCATCAACAGAGATAAAGTACTTAAAAAGACCACCTGTTTCAATGCGGAGAAGTTGAGTACTGTTGGTTACCACTTCTCAAAACTCATGACCCCTTTCAAGTTTTCTGAAATTTCCAAACTCTCCATCTAACATTGCTTAGCCATCCAAATTGAATCAAAGGTTGTCCTGCTTGCAGCTTCAAAAGATGACTTCTGTACGGAATAAGTAAATTCCTGAGACCTGCCATTCACGTCGGCACAAAAACGGAACAAACACTACAGATCAATCTCCATTAACAATGCATGTATATATGAGAAATATACACCAAGCCAAATATGACTTTTTTAAAAAAGCCAAGGCAAATGCATACCTGTGGTGCACATTGTCTTGTAAAGGTGAGCAATGCGCGCATCTCCTTTAGTACTCATATTTGGCCTCTCAAGGCAGTCCAGAAAAGCTAAATCAGCCTTCAGCAGATCAGCCTGATCGTGACTGTCATAACCAATGTCATGGCAGTAGCAACAAAAATCCAACCAATCAATTGGCCGCTTGTCCCAAATAGGAGATCCTCCATCTTTCCCACTTGACCAATTAGGTCCACAATAATGCCCATATCTCGGAAATAGCTGAGAGAGAAAACCTCTTACGCCAGTATGCCACGGAACCCTAGAAACATATGGCCTAAATCGCAAAGACGTACTGGGATCCCCATTCTCAAACACCCTGCGAGGCTGTGCACGCCTTCTTAAGCCGCGGTTAATAGTGGATGGAGTTCGAATCTTATCTTTAGAATTCTCCGCCACCCATGGAACAAAGGAAAGAAGGGACAATCCCAACAACTTGACATCAAAACCACCCTTTTGGTTAGGTTGCTCGAAAAGGGTAGTTGTTGGATTAAGAGTTGGTTCCAATTCCAAATCGCTGTTTGATTGGGCCCTAAACCAAGGGAGATTACCAAGAAAACCCAGGTTCATTTTGGTCAGGGTTGTAGCATATATTCAATTCGAGCCGTCAACGAATTTGCAAAGGTTTATCAACAAAAATTCGCACACCTGTTATGTTTCTGCATAAAAACACAAACCCAATTCAACCACACAGAACTATTTTAGCACTTATACTTATGGGGTTTTGAGGAAAACAGTTTAGCACTTTTTGCATATAACCCATATTGGTTCGCTGCTATATGCACTCCACACTCGATCTTCCCGATAGGATTTAACATCTACTGAATAGAAAAGTTCAATCTACGCTGCGTTTGGTTGCTGGGAAAGTGAGGGAAAATTAAAACGGGAAAAGCAAGAATTTTAAACCATGAGAAAATCAAATCAAGACGGGAAAGTTGCACTAAATTTACTAGCCTGCCAATTGAGTAGACGATAATAAGAATTAAGGCAAAGCGTGAAAAGGAGAAATTACAGGAATTAAGGAATTCGATTTTCCTGGGCGTTTTCTCGGCAGCCAAACAGAGGCAAAGACAAGAAAATTGAAAAAGTAAAGATGAGATTCAGTTATTGTATAGGGAAAAATGGACGCACCTGCACCGGAACCTGCAAAGATTCATCTACGAAACCAAATGTTGAAGATTGAAACGGAGAAAAGGGCTTCGGAAATCATAGGAATGCGCTAACAATTTGTATGGCAGAGACTTCTCGAATGGCTTTCTGCTGAGGCGTGTCGTGTAAAATTGTGGTGGGCAGGACGACTTTGGATTGGGCTAAAATCATGCCGACCTTAAAAATTTGTTCTTACGGACACAAGCGGAGGAATTAGTGAAATTTTTTTGAAAGCTACAGTAACTTTGATTGTATGTTCAATTTTTAAAGGTCATGATCATTTGATTCATGACTCCGAATATATAAATTCGGAGAAGATCTCTTCCTAATAATTAGGACACCACCATTCACATATTAATTTTTATGTTTTATATAATTTTATTATTTTTCTATTATTGATCTTCTTCAATTTATTCGATCTGGCGTTCGAAAAATAAGAAAAATGCGTGAAAAATAAAAATATATACGTGGATAGTACTATCCAATAAATGCCAATTGAATAAAAGGTATTTGTGGATTTTTTTTTTCAAACTTTAAGAGCAAGTCTATTAGTTTTACGAGGGCAAGGGCAAGGCAAGGTAAAAGGCAAGTAGCTTGCTCTTGCTAGTTACTTTGGCTAGTACTTGTTTTTGTGTAACTCCATTATTTTGAAAAGGGCAAAGTGCAAAAGTACAATTCATAAATATATTTTTTATGCTTTGAAAATTTGTTATGTGAAAATAAAATGATTGTAGTACGAATGAATATTGAGTTGTGTGAAAAAATGTTTGGATCCAGTTTTTGCACTGTCATCCGTTTAATCGAGTCCATTGAATCAAAAAAGGATTCTAATTTTGCACGTTAATGATTTTTAGAAATATTATTATGGCTTTAACATGATAATTATTTCTAATGGACGATATCTTGAAATCATTTTTACTATAAGATGGACAAATTGCATGGGACCCTGACGTGCAAGAATTGGTAATCTGATAAGGATGATTTGAATAATGGAATGATTAGCACGGACTCTTGAAAAAAAAAAAAAAAGAACAAAAAAAGAACAAAAAAAGAACAAAAAAAAAGTAAGAATAACAAAATGAAACAAAGTCAGTCTGTCTAACACTTAAAAGCCTCAACAACATGCTGCTTGAAAACCGGCACCTGAACTTTAAGTATTTCGGGTTAATTAAACTTACACCCCCATAAGATTTATCGTGTTGTCATAAAAACCCCTCAAGTAGTTTAAAAATTTGCTATGGGGCTCTAGGGTGTCTAGGTGCGAGGCGCCGTGGGCGCTATCGTGCTGATCTCTAGGATACACCATCGGTCGGGATCAATTGGAAGGAAGTTGAGTGGCTTTGGGGTAAGGTGAGATTTGATGATTATGTGTTGGGTCAATTCCTAGAAAACCTAATTGGATGTTTGATAATTGGGAAAAACTTAATCATGAGCTTGAATATGGTAGGATGGTTTGATAATTGGGTACTAGTAGAGTGGGGAAAGAACCCCAAGGAGACTTTTGAACTGATGTATTCTCGTTTCCCAAGGGTTAGAAGGGTTCGGTGGTGTTTGGCAAAATGGTATGATTTGTTAGGGTTTTTAGGCTTCTCAACTTGGTTAAGTATTGCTTGCTGTGTTTTTTACTTTTTAATTGGTTTGTGTGATTGGCTATGTTTTTGCCTTTTGCTTTTTTGGCTTGTGCTTTTTGGTGATTCTGTGTGTGTTGTGCTCTAGAGAACTTGTTGCCTCGCGCTTGAAGTGTTTGAGTGTATCTTAAATCATTACTGGCTTTACTTGGGGTGTTTGGATGGTTTAACTTCCCTTGGGCTCTGTTCTCCATGGAGACGAGTGATCTTTCCAAGCTCACTCATTAATTTTGATTGGAGCTAGACTAATTACCTTGGAGTGCCTAGGTCATAACGTCTTGCACGCGAATTTCTTTCCCAGGTTTTGGTGGTTTTTAGTAATTATGACCTATGTTATAGGTCTTTTAGCTTTATTTTGCTTGTTTATTTTCATTGTGTTAGTAGGGTTTAATGGTTGGTTTCCCCCTAAGTGGCTCTATATATTTCAACCTTTGGGGCTTTTGTTCTCCCCACAAAACTCCCTGGTTCTGATCCTCTCATTTCCTAGTGCTTTCACAATGACAAACCTGCAGCTTGCTGCTTCCTCTTCCAATAATGCCCATAGGCCTAGAATTTTCTTGGACGGTTATATCCCGAGTTGGGAAAACCCTTTTCCTGTTCCCCAGCCTGGGCAGGACCCAGTGGTTGTGAAAAAGCTATAAGCACTTTCATTATGGAGCGTGGTGTGAGTAGGGTTAATACCCACCTTTGCTCATCCATTAATGTAAAGCATATGCTTTCTAAGGTACTTATGGGGAAGATGTTTGGTCAACCACTTGATGCTCACTTGATCAAGTGGAAGCTGGGACTCTTATGGAAGAATGAGGTGAAGAGTACCTTTTATCTTGATCACTTCGACATAAAATGTTTGCTCTCGAGTTTACTGATAAAGATGATCTAAAATTTGTCATCAAGAATAGGCTGTGGTACGTGTGTGGCTAAATCTTCCATCCTGAAAGGTGGACAACAAGCTTTAAGGATATTGATGTCATTACCAAGTTGGTTGTGTGGGAGCGTTTACCTCGGGTCCCAATGCAATATAAAGAGGAAAAGATTATCAAAGATATTACTCAACCTAATGGACGAGTAATTAAAGTGGATAAAGTGACTCTGGGATTGACTGGCTTGTTTGTAAAAGTTTTGTTTAAGGTGGATTTGTGTTTTCCCCTTAAACACGTGCTCATTGTCAACCATGAGGAGGATTATCTAATCCTAATTAGCTATGAAATTATTTTTGAGGTTTGTTTCTATTGCAGAAGAAGAAGGATTGAAGGACGTGTGTCCGGAAGTGAAAACGGATGATGGCTGCTTTATGATTGATAAAGTTATTGAGGATGAGCCGTTTGTCTACCCGAAGGATGTGATTATGGATGTGGATGTCAAAGCCTACTTACAGAAGGATGTGATGCTTTTCTTTCCCAATGCTATAACTGTGAAGGAAGAATTTACTAATTATGAGGAATCTAGACCATGAATGGATGATGGGGGCCTGAATGAGGAGGGATGGACTATGGTGATTCCAAGGTGGAGGAAAAAAAAAGGATAGATTGTATAAGGAGGTGGTTGCCAGTGCGAAGCCAAAGTGGGTGGCTAACCCGGACTTGGTGCAGGACTGAAGGAGAACTGTGAAAGCAAATGAGGGTGATCATTAGGTAAGTGTAGGGTTTTTAGATTATCAGGGCATTGATAAATTCAAATTTCGACTAGTTGTTAATTTCATTAATGATTGGGTCTTGCCTGATTATGCTGTGTTTGATGATCTGTCTGATTTAAATCCCCAGCTTGAGTCTTATTACGCTAGTGATCTTAGGTTAGGCAAAATAAATTTCTTTGATGCCATGTGTATTTTGGAACAGAATCAGGATGTTGTGATGTCAAATGTGGGAAGTGGTGATATTGAGGCTAAAGAGAACTCTGAAAGTTTGGTTGTTGCGAGGCTTGCGGCTGAAGCAACTTCAGCAAGTGCTAGGCCAACTGTGGGAATGCTGAGTGTCCGAGAGGAGAATGCCAATGAGGTTGGACCATCTGTGTACCTTGACGAGCTAGATTGATGAAGGGAATTGTGTACAACTGCAGGGATATGGGAAGACCAGACTTCAAGAGTAATTTTAGTTATCTTTGTAGTTTGGCTAAATTAGATTTCTTTTGTTTTGTTGAAACTAAATTTGATGTGGAAAAGGCATCTGTTAGTTGTTTTAGTAGGTGTTTTGTCAGTTTTTTTGTTGTAACCTCGAAGGGAGATTCGGGGGAGTCTATGTTGGCATGATGAGTGTTATTGTACTTTATGTCTCTTCTAGCTTTGTTCACGCTTTAGTCAAGGATGTGTGCTTGAACATTGAATTTTTTGCTACTTTTGTTTATGTCTATCCCTAGAAGTCTCTTCAAGAGAATATGCGGGATGAGTGATTAAGTCTTAACCCCGTTGATAAACCCTGGATGGTTCTAGGTAATTTTAGTTGTATTACTATTATTCAGGAAAAATGGTGTGGAAATCAGAGTGGAAATATTTATATGACAAAGTTTGTGAATTTCTTAAACAATGCTGGCCTTATTTCCTTACAAGGTTCTAATGTTCCTTTTACTTGGACAAATAAACACAAGGATGAAACGGTTATTTTTAAGAGATTGGATAGAGTGGTTGCAAATTCCTACTGGCTTGAAATGCACCCAAACTACTCCCTCCATAATCATCCTATCCTGGGTTCAGATCATAGTCCTCTTTTATTGGACACTATCAACTCTCAAATTAGGCAACGAAGGAGGGCTTTCAAGTTTAAGGCCATGTGGAACTTACATTCGGACTTTAAAAGTTTTGTGAAAGGTGCTTGGAGTTGCAGTGAAGGGATGTCTTCTATAGATCATTTTAGGGGCTGCTTAGGTAAGTTCTCATTCCTTGTTAAAAATTAGAACCGTGTGGTTTTTGGTTTGGTCAAAGGAAGAAAAGAAAACATTTTAAATGATCTTGACCGAGTTCAACAGGAAATTATGTCTTTTAATGACAATTCAAATGTTACAAATACTCTTCTTTATAAAATCCAATTAGAGGCTCATATAAATGAGCAAATTACTAAAGTTCTTAAGGAGGAAGATGTAATGTGGGCTAAAAAAGCTAAAGCCAATTGGCTAAAATATGGAGATAAAAATACAAGATTTTTCCAACTGAGTGCTATGATAAGGAAGAAGCATAATGAAATCAACAAGATTAGGGATGGTAATGGCCTTTGGTAAGCTAGAGGAGAGGGCATGGAACAAATGTTTGTGCATGAGTTTAAAATGCAGTTCACTAAGGGTCACAATCCTACCAATGACCAGCTTAGTTTGGTATCTCAAGCTATTGATCCATGTATATCAAATGATCAAAATATCATGTTAACTGCTATTCTTTCAAATGATAAGATTTGGAATATTGTCAAGAGTATTGGTGCTCTTAAAGCCCCTAAGACCAGATGGTATCCATGCTAGGTTTTATCAGAAGTGTTAGGAGCTGGTTGAACCCTCAATGTGTAACATGGTAAAAGATTTTTTTTTTTTTTTTTTTTTTTGCAAATAATACTAGCCGTAAGTTAATTAACCATACGAACATTGCCCGAAGATGGAGAACCCAGAGATGGTCAATAATTATCGCCTAATAAGTCTTTGCAACGTTAGCTACAAAATTATCACAAAAGTTATGATTACTAGATTGAAATCCCTTCTTCATTTATGCATCTCACATAACTAGGGAGGTTTTGTGTAGGGGAGATCTATACAGGATAATATACTCATTACTCATGAATTGTTTACAAGTTTTAATAGGAAGAAGGGTAGGACGGGAGATCTAGCCATTAAACTCGACTTGGACAAGGCTTATGATCTACTTAATTGGGATTATATCAAGTGTGTTTTAGAAAGGTTTGGTTTCTGTTAAAGGTGGATCAGCTTAATTATGGAATGCATTACTTTTTCTTCGTTCTCAGTTAATATTAATGGTGAATCCTATGGATATTTTAATGCAAGGAGGGGTATTAGACAAGGTGATCCTCTATCTCCCTATATATTCATTCTTT
Source organism: Pyrus communis (assembly GCF_963583255.1). Taxonomy (NCBI): domain Eukaryota; kingdom Viridiplantae; phylum Streptophyta; class Magnoliopsida; order Rosales; family Rosaceae; genus Pyrus; species Pyrus communis. Next base: position 13,636,920 of record NC_084816.1, on the reverse strand, counting down.
GCATGGAACCTTTAATTAGAAGCTTAAATTATTTAGCAATTACCCCAAAGTCCCATATTGGTTTGCTCACCTCACCTTTTGGCTATAGAGTCTCAAATTTAATCTTTGCAGATGACTGTCTTATTTTTGCAAAAGCAACTACTAAGGGCGCTAGGAAAGTTCTTGAGGTCTTAAATAAGTTTGCATATGCTTCAGGACAACAAATAAATTTCAATAAATCTTCCCTATACTTCTCTTTTAATACAAGTAAGCATGTTAAAAATGATATAGTTACTATTCTCCAAATCCAGCATAAAACTACTATTGGTAAATACCTCGACATTCATAATATTGTGTTTTGGAAAGACCTGAGGAATGGAAATGAGCTAATCAGGAAGGTTAAGCAAAAACTAGCAGGTTGGAAAGCAAATGCTTTGTTTAAGGATGGGAGACTCACTGTGATCTAATCAAACCTTATAGGTACACCTTATCACATGATGTCTTGCTTCAAGTGTCCTCATAAACTAACCAGTCGATTGAATAGAGATAGTAGACAGTTTTTCAGGGGTAATGCACATAAATGTAATCCAGTGAGTTGGAAGAATGTTTGTAAACCTAAACATGCTAGGGGTTTAGGTATCAGAAACATTGAACATTTCAATAGGGCTTGTCTTGCAAAGTTGGGATGGAAAGTATTGTTTGATAAGGATAATTGGTGGGCTAATATAGTTAGAAGGAAATATCTTAGAAGTGATTCTTTTATGGAGACTAGAACAAAGCAAAACCATTTAACTGCTTGGAAAGGCATTCTAGGATCCAGGGATACTATCTTAATGGGTATGAGGTGGGTAGTCGGTGATGGCAGAGGCATTTTGTTCTGGACCAACAATTGGGTTTTTTCTTACCCCCTTTTTCACTTCATACCAGAAAACCAAACTTATCGTTTCCAATGGGATATCAAGGTTGCTGAGTTTATAGTTGATGGTCAGTGGGATAGAAACAAACTAAGCCATGTAATGGATAGTGACATTGGGAACAAAATTTGTGACATCTGTCTCCCTCTCGCTGCCTCATTGGACATTGTTGTGTGGGACGTAAGTAACAATGGCAAATTCTCGGTTAAATCAGCAACTTGGCTCCAAATGGAGGACTTAGGTTCCTCTTTAATGCAAAAGCTTTTGAATAAGATATGGAAGCAAGTAGTATCGCCAAAGATTAAGTTGTTCGCCTGGAGTCTTGTTAAGGGTAAATTACAAAACTAGAAAGAGACTTAGCAAGTTTATAGCAAATATAAGTACCCATTGTCTGTTGTGTAACAGCCATGAGGAGGACATGATCACCTTTTTCTCCATTGCTCGTATGCTAAACAGGTCTGGAACTGCTCAAATGATAATTTATTATCAAATTTCGATATTAACCTCAAGGTGAGTGAATGGTTGGGTGGCTTGACACACCAGGATAAGAATACAGTGAGTGGTTTAAGTAAAGCTCTTCTAATTTGTTGGCAAATTTGGAATGATAGAAATGCTAGTATTTTCAAGAATGAAAAACCCTTTCATTACAGATCTTTTACTTGAACCATGACTATGGTTAATGATTATTTCAAGGAGAACTCTGGTCACTTAGAGGAAGTAGAAGTAGTTGCAGAAGAAAACTTGATTAGGTGGCAAGAGCCAATGTCCCCTTACGTTAAAATTAACTTTGATGGTTCAGTTTCAAACTTTGTGGTCGCCAAAGGCTTCGTTGTTAGAAATTGGGATAGCAAACCTATCCTTGCTGGAGCGATGAACCTGGGCTCTGTGACCATCAATGTTGCTGAGGCTCTAGCTTATGTGAAGCTTTGATCTGGGCTAGGAGGAGGAACTTGAAATATGTGTTTGTGGAAGGTGACTCAAAGCTTGTCATTGATGTGGTTTGTGGTGCTTGTGATGTGCCTTGGAACTTAAGATCCATCATTGAAGACATCAGGTGGTGTGCCACAAATTTCCAGGATATCAAATGGAGGCATATCTTTAGGGAAGCAAACTTTGTAGCGGATGCTATATCGTCTGTTGGGCTAAAGAGAAATGAGCTTTGTATTTGGGAAGCTTGTCTTCTAATGGAAGCTAATTTGGCTTTTCTTTTCGATTGTAATGGCTTTAGATGTGTAAGGGGCTGTTCCCTTTAATGCATTTATTTTTCTATCAAAAAAAAAAAAAAAAAAAAAACCCTCAAGTTTGAAACATTACATTAACACCCCTGAGATTCTAATTGCCTTATGTGTAAATTTTGATCCGCAAACAAATGGATGAAAAGAAAGAAAGAAAAACTTTTGAAAGCTGTTTGAGTCAACCCTAACTTGAGGATGATACTCACACTTGAAAGAAGAAATGTTTTTGTGAGTATGAGAAATGCTGCCATTTAGTACTACAGTCTAGTGGTATTTTTCTTCACTTCTAAGTGAGAGGTCTTAGGTTCAATTCTCGCCAAAGGCGAATTTGAACCACATTATTGTTAGCACAATGTGAGGCTAAGTCCACCCCATCCCCCTTAGGCCATCTCCAACCAACCCGGCCATAAGCCAAAATATAGCCCATTTTGACACGAAAATCATCTCCAACTGAGGGCTAGGCCAAATGGTTTGTGGGCCCTACTGAGCCATAATTCATCTACAAGCCAACATGTTAGCATAAAGGAGCCAGCCAACCAGCCCGTTTGCACCAATCCAAACCCATGCTAGCTAACGTCATGTTACTATTGGATTTGATTTTATTTTTTAGACGAAATGTTTTTAAAAAAATTCTAAATTTTTTCCCTATAAATACCTAAGCTATTTCTACACCATTTCTCCTCCTTTTCACCATTTCATAATATCTTACCTCATTTTATTTCAATTTTTCACCAATTTTTTACATCCTTTTCATTATATAAAGATAAGAATCCGGAGGCTTATTCATTTAACTACAAGTGGCACTCAAAATATGTCCAAAAATCTTATTTTAATATGGTACCTTAATTCAAAAATATGCTAGTTTAATTCAATTAACCATATTAATTTATTTAAAATAATAAATTATTAAGGAGGCTAAAAAATAGCCCCCTTCTGATGGAGATGGGTTTTTTGTCAAACCGATTATGTTTTGGCCTATGACTCTTTAGCTCCCTCGGTTGGAGATAGTATAAAATATGGCCTGACATTGTTCATTAAAAAATAATTTCTTTCAGGGTTATAGGTGTAAACATGGTCATTTGGCCCCTTTTAGTTGGAGATGACCTTAGTGTATATGATATCGTTTGTAAAAAAAAAATTGCCATTTTCAGAAAATATTATATTTATTTTTACAAGACTTTTTTTGTTTTGTAAAGTAATTAATAATGAGGTAAATTTGTCTTTAAGAAAATATTTTGAGATGATGTCACCTCTAAAGGGGTTATGTGAAAGTGATATAGAACCTCAGAAAGTGTTAGTATATTGTTTCAAACGTAAGGGGTTTTTGTGAAAACTTCAGGGGGTGTAATTGTAATTAACCCCTCCTTTGCGCCATTATTAGCCTATATGAACCACTGTTTCTAAAATTCCACAAATGCAAGAAGAAGAAGAAGTTTGTAAACCTTTTTGTCCAATGAACCTACTTAGCCTTACCAGGATTATAAAACTTAAGCATCAGTTTCATTATCGTTTTATTGCAACACTATTAGGCTTTTGCAAACCGACATCGTTGTTCCAATGAACACCCCCCACCTCACTCATCGGATTTATGAACTTTAGCACCAGCTTCATTCAAGCTGTTTTTCTTGATTGTGTTTTGTTTTTTGTAATTAATCATAAGTACGTGTGTGGTTAGAGGACTAAATGCATGATTAATATCTTTGATTACCTATGTACCCACATGGTAAAGACAATGGTATTTAAAACTTATTAAGCTCTATTTTAGAGAGTAGCATGTTGAATTACCCAGACCTTTTGAAGATACTCGTACTCGAGAGAAGAAAATCAAACCAGATGTATGCATGATGGGAGAAGCAGAGAATTTATCCAATGTTCCAAGAAGGCTGTACATATATCACATTTATCACCAATTTTACGTGGAATATGATAAAAGATGAGACCCAAAAAAAAGAAAGACAACAAATCAAATGTGAAATTATACTTTGGCTTTTTCTTTTGTGGGAATGCGTTGAGAATAAATCTTATATCGATGGAAGAATTAATCTTACATGGACTTATAAGTAAGTTGGGGTACTTCTCATATTGCCAATTGATTTTCTGGTGTTACCTCAATTTTCTTTATAATGAGGTTCTGTACTTGTATTGGTAGTTGTTCAAATTTCACATCTCAAATTAGAATAAGATTCTTCCAAATCCTGTAACCATTTTGGAGACTTATATTTTTTCAAATTTGTTTGTATTTTGGGTTGCTGGTTCTTGCTTGCCAGATCAGTACTTCGGCTTGTTTTTATTCTTGGATCTTGTTGCTTCCTTTTTGTTTTTGTCATACAACAGGTTTTGTTAGATTAACCACCGACGAGGTTTGAACCCATCTTGTCATGCAATGGCTTAATATCTTTCCATCACTGCGGTAAATGACCACTTGCCTTGTTGTTTCCCCTTTTGTTACCCTTTTATTGGAGATCAAGCTAAAAGGTAAGTTGAATTGTAAGTAAAAAAAAAAAAATGGAAATATAAACACACATAGAATAAAATGCTTTATTTTATTTATTTGTTTATTTAAATAAGGTGAGTTGAAATTTATTAGTTTATTTTATGGGACTTTTAATGAAAAAGTTTTTTTACTATTCAATCTTAATCATAAGGACATTTTTGGTATGAAATATTCATAATAGGTCAAGCCCATTTCTTTATTTACTCTTATGTCATTATATCATTATTATAGCGGGGATCTACAATGATTTTGACATTTTTGTCTGGTTAAAGTACATTATTTTGCATGATGCTATTCCACTTATGCTACTTTTTATCTTTTGCTAATTTGATGCTAGCTCTTCATGCTTCTATCATGTTATCAATGTTGTGCATTATTCTGTCAACTTGTTCCAGTATTGCTCATCTCCTTCTACTAGTTCTGCCTTTCTTTCTTTATCTTCTTTTACCTTGTAATATATATTTGATATTTTTCCCTTGAAATTCTGAGGGTTCTAGTAGGGCTGATGACAAACTTTTGCCTTGCTGTAAATATACATTTCTTATTCTTCTGCTACTAACATCATATCATACCTAAAATCTTCAAACTCATCTAAAGCTAACATTTGGATTCCTAATCTCAAAATATTTTTGTTTGAAGGAGTCTATCTGTGTGGGGAGATAAAAGATAGTCTAAGGGACACTTCATTAATCATGGCTATATGCTTAGCTTTCTCCTTATGCATATATACATACCAATCTGGAGGACTACTAATAAAACTTATACAAATTTCTTTCCACTCCTTCTAGATAATTTTATGCTACTTTTATAAGCTTTTTTGGAAAAGATTCTAATCGAGAACTATAGTTAATAAATATTTTATCAAGATAACCAAACTCCAATAGTAAAGCTGGGGTAAGTTCTACTACATTATGCTTCTTCTGATGCTCATAACTAAAATGTCATGTTCTAAAATCTTTCATGTTAATCTTGACTCCAGCTATGCTAACCTTTGGTTTACAAATACAACTCTTTGTACTATCACAAGACATGGTGGATATATCTTTGTAATAATATTCATCCTTGATTTTGGATCAAAGATGGACTGATACAAAGCACATTGTAGTTGTAATTGTAAATTTTTCATGGACTGCGATGTTCTTATTTCATTTTGCATATATGATGGCATTATTCTTACGTTTGCTTTTGAAATTTCTTCCAATAAGATATCATCTTTTATTAAGTCTAATGATATATTTCTAAAGAATCTTTCATATCTTTCTTGTTTTTCTTTGTCTGTCAAATGCTGATACTACTCGTTTATTTGATGTTATTGCATTTCAATATCTTCTTCTAAGAGCATCATAATCTCTCTCTCTTCTATAAGCTCATTAGCCTCTTGTTCTATGGGTTCAATAACCTCTTTTTCCTTATTCTTACGCTGGTAAGTTTCTATGCTTATTTTCGATTCTCTTTTCATGGTTTACTTGCGTTGTGCTGCATTCTAAGATATTAAAGTTCTTGGTTTATTTTGGTGAACTAGTTAAGCAATGCCTCATGATCTCTAGAAAGGGTTTGGAAGCTGTGTTCTAGTGAATGAATATGATGCTGGTGTTGATGAAAATTAAAATTATAACTATCAAACTCTTGTTCTAAGGCTCTAATTAATTTTACACGACCTAACCTCATGTTTGGCTGCTTAATATGACGATTTCAAAAATTATCTAAAAGAACCTGCTACCTATCAGTGAGTCTTAGTACCCTTGGCCAATACCTCAAAATTGGTTATTCCTTCAACTATGGTGCCATTAAAGTTAAAGGTTGGTACTTGTGGTGATGCTACTATACTTATACTATTTTGGAATCCACTAAATGATGGAGGTACATAGTGTGATGACCCGTGCCTAAATTTCTATGTAATTTTCTCTCCAAGTGTGTAAGTTGACATTTATGCCCTTGTGGGCAAAGTGATGTGGATGTGGTTATTCAGCTTTAATTTATTTTTCTCGTTATCGTAATTGAATATTACTCATTGTTACGAACGTATGAGCGTGAGTTAGACCCGAACTGAACTTGTAACGAAAAAGTTACGCTTAGTTAAAGTGCGTTAACAACAGGAAGATCTGTACACGTGCGTATTAATTATTCAGTGTTGGAAACATTGTTTTAGATAGAAAGTTAGATTACATTTGATTTCGAATTGTGCGAATTTTATCTCATTTTCTCTTTAAAACTGGATCCATGCCTTACTCACTTTCACCAACCAATCATAGTTTGTCCCACACTATTCCACCCAATTAGATTTTTCTTCTTCTCAGCCACTCAGAACTCACATTATCTCTCTCTTTCATCTACTCATTCTCTTTCTATCTCGAGACCCTCTCATCTCTGTAACCCACACACCACCATCAAATCTCATAAATCGAGCTTGTAACCACCACCATCGCACTCCTCTCATCCTCACAAACCTAACCATACAAATTGATTGTGAAATGGTTGATTTTTGAACACCTAACTTGGAAGCTCCGACTCGGACGAGTTTTCCTCAACGTGTTCCCAGCCAAGTTACAAGCTTTTGGGACGTTTGGAAGCCTCCACACAACTCCCTGGAGTCAATAGCGTAGGTTTGAAGTTGAGTTGGCGTGGAAACACACGGTTTCAAGGCGAAGAAAATAAGTCTAAACCTTTCGAGGCTTTTTCAGGCCACTTCCGTCCACTTTTTAGTGCTTTCCCAGGGCCAAGGCTAGTATTTCACATGTATGTTCACATCTGCACCACACGCTCACCTTGGATACAAGTAGGTGCCAATCATGTTGTATAGGTTGAAATAGGCAGCTCCGACATCTTGTCGTACATGTTGCAATCGGCAACTCCGACTCGTATGTGACCGCGAATAATTCCAGTCTTCATGTGATTGTAGCACCAGAGCGTATATTATGATTACACCCAGTCCTATCGTACATGTTGCATTACGCAACTCTGACTTGTGTGCTAGCATAGATTGATGAGAATCAGTTCAGTCATACATGTTGCATTAGGCAACTCCGACTTGTGTGCTAGTATAGATCGATAAGCACCTAATTTTACTTATATTACTGCTGAGATATTGTGATGTGGCATACTTCTGGATTTACTGTTGATTTGCTTTTGATTTCATACCTATACGTAGTATGATTTTTTGGAAACTATACATGTTTTACTGCGATAAGTTAGTATGTTCAGAAAATATATGGATTTTGTAAACTTTTGTTTTTGCCCACTCACCCTTCTGTTTTTTGCCCCTCCAGGTCCTAATTAGTTGATTGACACTGTGGCGTACGAGGAATATTCAGCGGTTCTGACATATCCATAAATAATGTAGTGATTTTTCTTGGTTGTGTATTAAGTACTTAGCTAGTTTCGACTGCACTACTTTGTCATCTATGCTTTGAACATTTTTATTCTATGGGTTTTACCCACTACCACACACTCATTTTATTAGTTTAAATAAGTTGTAGTTTCAGTTTTAATTTATTCACATTTTTACATCACTTACACTTTTGGTTACGTCACCTTCGAGTGATGGCCAGCTTGCCTCGACTCCGGTCAGGGTGTGTCACATAGTGCATCATTATGCTATTAAAAGATACTCTTCTTCCTTCTGATCTTGTGCTATTTAAGGATAATGGTCCAAGATATTCTATTTATATTCAATGAATTAATCTTGGTAAGATATCATTACCTTTAATATGTTCAAAAATTGGTTTGAAACCATTTCCTATAATTGAATCAATAAAATTGACCCATCTTTGGGCTTTCTATTTATTAGTATATATCTTATTATAATGGGAAACTATATTTTGATAGTCTGTTCTTATTGTAAAAATTTCATTATATAAAAATAAAGAAAATGCTTCAAGCGAGTTCATTATTTCTAAATCTGTTACTGGTAATCTTGACTATACATCACTAAATTTTCTTGATATCTACAAACTTATTCATCAGACTTTGACTCCTTATGCTTTTTCTGATATAGCATTCTTGCCCATCCTAATGATGATGCATATGTTTCAATTATTTTGTAACTATCATCTAATGACAATGTCAATGGTTTAAACTTTTTAATTTCTTGAAGTTTAATATCTTCATTATTAAAATACTTTTCTTGTGCTCGTTTTACTATGCAATACTGCTATTTTTCTTCCTAAATCAGGGATAAAATTTCTTACATAATTTAACAATCCTAAAAATGCTTGTAACTATTTTTGATCTTCTAATTTATCCACAAATTCTAAAACTTTCTTTGCAATATGATCTTGTAATTGTATTGTACCTGACTTAATATGCATTCCTAAAAATTCTATATCTAGCTTTTCTAATGCTATTTTATTTTTGCTAAGTATTATTCCATTATTGATAAATTATTGTAAAAGTATCTCTAAGTACTTCCTATGTTCATTTCTATTTTTACTATGTACTAAAATATCATCTATATAAACACTGCAAAAATTATCATATTTCTTAAAAATTTGATTCATCTTTATTTGAAGATCGATAGAGCATTTTTAAGTTCAAATGGCATAACAAGCCACTCAAAATGTCCTTTTGGACAAGTAAAAGATGTCCACTCAATTGATTATTCTGCTAATCATATTTGTCAAATCCTGATTTAAAATCAAATTTTCTAAAATATTTACTCTCTTCAATATTATTTATAAGCTCTTCTTTATTTGGTTATTTATAACTATCTTCATATGTATTATCATTCAGTCTTTTATAATTACATACTATTCTAGCCTTACCTCTGTTTAATTCTGAATGTTTTCTCATAATGAATGTTGTTGATCTATGTCTAGACTTAGAAGGTTTACTTACTTTTAAGTTTAAGAACTCTTTTATTTGTTGTTCAAATCTTGCTTATCTAATAAACTACAAGGTATATTAGCAATTTTAATAATTAAATCTAGGTTATTAATATCTAATTTTGCTAATATTTTATTTTTATTCTAATATAATTGAGGATCTTCTTCTATAATTCTAGTTTGTTTTGCTAATTGTAGCAATTCTTCTAAGCTCTTTGATCTATCTAATTGGAATTTCTCTATATGGGTTCATTCTTCGAAAATTAGATATTTATGTTCAAATATTTCTTCATCAAATTCTTCTATATTATTATGCTCATTATTTTCCTTTGAATTTTCTAAATAATTATCTTGACTACTAGATTCTTTTATACTTGTGCTTTTATATGCTTCGAAAGTATTATTTTGCTCAGTAAAGGTTATTCTTTTCTTCAAAAATGTTATGTTAAGATTCATAAATATAAAACTTTGTAAACTTTTCAAAAAGTTTAAACCTAAAACGATGGTTATGATATTACTGGTGAAACAAATGTTAATGGTAAATTAAACTGTTATTTTTCTACTCTAAGAGACTCATTATTAATGCAATGTGTCAAATAAACTAGTCTCTCATCGAATTGTGTTATTTTCACTGGTTTTGCTAATTTTTGTCTATATTTTTTTGGTACTAACTCTTCTCGTATGACATTCTTAGTACTTCTTGTCTCTATCATTGTGGTTGTTTGTATTTTATAATCTTTTGCTATTTCTATTTCACAATGTATGGTAATTAAAGAACTATTTTTTGGTTTCTATATACTACGAACAATATTTCAATATTCTCTTGTGATTTTGCTGAATTAACTTCTAAAAACTTATTATTATAATATTTTTCACACAATATTAAATACGTATTATAGTATTTATTTGCAAACTAATTTACTACATTTAGGACACTTTTCTAGGGTGGTTCGACATGGGATGCCAAACCGAAAATGTAATCCCAAATTTCAAACCAAATTGTTTTTAGGGAATTTGAAGACCAATTCCGAACCAAAATTTGGGTATTTCAGGATTCCCGAAATGTTTTCAGCATTTAAGGATAGACTGGGATTGGATTTTGAATTTTGGGCTTTTGGGTTGAAATTTCAAATTTTTGGGTTGTGGGCTAAAATTTGGGCATTTGACATGAAATTTTGTTGCCCAATTTCATATCAATTGAAATTTTAGGCTTTTTACTCTTACAAATTTGAAATTTCAAGCGAATTGAAATTCCAATTTATTCATACCAAGTCAAATTGACGTTTCGAAGTTCTAAACTACTTAATTTCCTACTTCTATTTTTAATATAGTCTACTATCAAACTACTTGAATTTAACATTCAACATGCACGTAACCAATATATATATATATATGTTGTTCGGTTTGGAATTCCCGAACCACTAAAAGTTTGGGATCGGTTCAGTGTGGATCTTGAAAACTTCGGTATTATCTGATGCAAGACAGAACCAAGGGTATCGAGGAGAGTGGAAGAGATAACCTGGGATTCATTCAACCAGGGGCAACGGAGCTCGCTCACGTCACTAATTGTGGATTTGCTCACACGACCAAGCCAAATGCTTGATTGGAAAGGAGAAATAACTCACTTCAATTGCACAAAGCAAAATATATTTTAATTCATTAAAGTCCCCCTTCAAGGCTTTCTAGTACAATATTTATAAGGGTTTACAAATTAATTAACCTCAGGTTTCTATAACACCCTTACAACTTCCAAAATAACTTAACAAATTCCCAAATAATTAAAATACAAAACCTTTGTTATTCCAAAGCATATTAATGCTTCAAATTGTTTTCTCCTAGGCCTGCCTCCCGCATCATTCTCATCTTCTTCGAAAAACTCGTCCTCGAGTTTCATTTGGTTTTTTGTCGATCTTTCGGATGCCCAACCAACAGTTTCCACTTCATCCAATTTAACACCAATAAATTTGAAGACCTTGAAGAATTCCGAGAAACAAAACAATACAGAGAACTTTTGATTTTCCACATTCTTCCAAACCATGCATGCACCAATTTATTTCCCTTAAAAACAATCACTTTGGGAAAATGCTTCTGAATCAATTCATACTGATAATTTTGGATTGAGTGGAAATAATCCAAATCATACTGAAAACTTTTATTCAATGGTTTCCTTCTCATATCTCGAACAATGAAATCTTCCCCATGAATTATACGGATGTCAACAACTTTTGCCTCATTATGTAGTTGTTCTTAGGACTCTTCAACTATTGTAATCACATCTTCATCACCACTGTAATAAAAATTTGATAAAGATTGAAAAACTTCTTGATCAACCACATCAACTGTACACTCATCATCACCATCATAATAGACAAAATTATAACGACATATATCACAACAAATTTCACAAGAACCACTTGGATAAAGATCAAACTTTGGAGGAAGATTAAGATTTAGAAATTTGTCACTTACAAAAGGATTCTCCTCCTCATCATCAGATCCATCATATATTGGAGGAAAACTCCAATCAACTCGTTGGGAAGAAAATAAATCTTGTTCCAAAAGTAGGTACTTAGAATTAAATTCAACAACCTGATTATCATTCTGGGCAACAAAACATCCACGTATTCTTTCCATTTGAAATAGAGTTCTTGGTGTGCGGAATGTGTACTGATAGGAGCATATTTAGGCGACTTACTTAGCTTGTTTTCATGCATTTATGTTATTAATTCATAGTTGTTTTAGTCTTTTAAAGTATTTTCGTGTGTTTTTAGGTTCTAATGGCAAAGGGAGCAATAAAGTGCATTTTGAGGCTATTTGGAGCATTTTTGGGCATGGATTGGATAGCTTAACCATGGAGCAAAGAGGATGGACGAAATTGAAGACTAGAAGAGTTAGGAAAGGCTACAAATCTGGTGGAAGAAGTCCTAATACAATGAAGATAAGGAAGAAGCAAGAAACAAGGAACCTTATCCAACCTTATCTTATCCTATCCTAGAAACCTTATCCTATCCTATCTCTAACATTATCCTATTCTATCCTATCCAAATCAGGTGGGGGCTTAAACCTAGCTAATTAGGGGGAATCAATTACACATTTAAACACCTAATTCAGTTCTAGAACACTTATCCATACCAATGCCGCAAGACACCCCTCCTAGTACGTTTAGGAATTGAAAACCTTTTCCTACTCTTATATCACATGTCCTAGGCCCTTTAGGTTTAGGAATCTGCCCTAAACCTTCTATTCTAGAAACCTTATCTCATCCCTACATGTGTGCCGCACCTTCCCTTCTAGAATCCCTAAATCCTAGCCGAAATTCCTATTCCAAATCCCACTTGATTTCTTCCTTGAGTTAACCTTTTTCCAATGGGATTAGGCAATCCTTTTCCTTCACTAAGTGTGCCAAACTAGCCTATATAAACTCCTTTGCCGTGCCATTTAACCACCACCCCTTCACACAACAATCATTCATTCATAAACACAACAATCCTTTGCCGTGACCTTACAACCACCCATTCATCATTCCCCTACTTCCACACCTCCATCCCAACCTCCATACACCACCATAGACCCTTTGCCGTGACTTAGCAAGGAGGAGGAGAAGGAAGACCAAGCCTTGGGCGTTTGTGCATTCAAGTTGGAGTGTTGGACGTTTCTAGGTGTAATCTATCCTTTATTGTTAATGTTTAAATCTATGTTGCTTTGTTTTGTCATGAACATGAGAGGCTAAACTCGTTTTAGCCTAGGGATGCTTTGAAACCATGATTACATTTATAATATGAGTTGATTAAGTCCAGTTGTGATTTCATAAATTGTGAACGCAATTTACTTAACCGTTTGACGGATAACTTATTCTTGTATGTTTATTAGGGAGGCCTACTTAATTTGCATGCTTGAATTTGGGGCTAGAATATTAGGGTGTTTCACATAATCATCACAAACTAATATTTACAAGTAGTTAAGGTTGTTTTCACAATCATGTTAAGTAAATTCTTGGCATAAGTTTCATGCAATTCATAGTAACGAGTGCTTCGTCAATGCTTATGGTTTTCAAAGAACTTAATGATTCTTGCTTGTATCTCTATTATGCAATTCATGTAGGGAACTTGTGGGGAATGCTTTGAGTTGTCGTATGCAATCATGCAATTCAATAACGTGAGGAAAATCTGAGGGTTAATTAGTGCAATTCACGGTTAATCTGGGGTGTTGAGGTTCATGGTTTATCGGAAAAGCAACTGGAAATCAATTTATGTTAGAAAGTATCATGTGTGGAGAAGTATCCCTTGGCTATCCCATCATCCATTAGTTTTTCTTATTTTCGTCCAAAATCTATTTTAAAGTTTTAAGTCACTTGTTTTCTTTTAAATTCGTCCAAAATCAAAACCCCCTTTCTTATTTGTTCCAAATCTGTCCAAAAGAGTCTTTTTGAGTCTTTAGAGTCAAAACCAAGTGTATTTTCGTCCAAATTAAGTCCTAGAGTCTAAATTGAGTCTTTTTGGTTGTTTTGAGTCTTTAAAGTTTGTTTTGAGTCATATAAGTTAGTAAGAGTCTTGTGAATCTATTTAAAGTGTTTTAAAACATATTTTTACATCTTTGAGTCAATTTTTATTAGATTAGCAATCCCTCCTAATCCCCGGCCTAGAACGATCCTTACTTATATCTATACTACAATTGTCAAAAAGAGGGTTTAATTTGAGTGCTATCTTTTATCACATCATGTACGTTTCCTAAAAACTATTGGACAATCTACTTTGTTTAGAAGAAGAATGGGGTGTAACCCATATTTTAAGGCTTTAGCAAGTACGAACTTGATCTGTGCAAGCGGACCTTCCCCAGCATCAACAACTAAAATTGCACCCTTGACTATACCAATAACCCGCTCAACTTCACAACCGAAATTGGCATGTCCAGTCGTATCAACCATGTTTAACTCATTCTCCTTCCATGGAATTGGTGCGACCTTGGAGGCGATGGTAATTTCGCGCTCGCCATAATTTAGTGGAGAACACCAATCGAAAAATTTCTCTTTGACTTCTTCATCGTTAATGTACTCATCGTAAATTGGTGGTAAATTCCAATCGACGAAACTAGTTTCTCGATAGTGTGCTCTTCAAACAGATTGTAAATCACAGCCATGGTCTTCAACTGCAACGGATAACCTGCTTTGATACCACTTGATGTAGGACAAAACCAAGGGTATCGAGGAGAGTGGAATAGATAACCTGGGATTCACTCAACCAGGGGCAACGGAGCTTGCTCACGTCACTAATCGTGGATTCACTCACACGACCAAGCCAAATGCTTGATTGGAGAAGGAGAAATCACTCACTTCAATTGCACAAAGCAAAATATATTTTAATTCATTAAAGTCCCCCTTCAAGGCTTTCTAGTATAATATTTATAAGGGTTTACAAATTAATTAACCTTAGGTTTCTATAACACCCTTACAACTTCCAAAATAACTTAACAAATTCCCAAATAATTAAAATACAAAACCTTTGTTATTCCAAAGCATATTAATGCTTCAAATTGTTTTCTCCTAGGCCTGCCTCTCGCATCATTATCGGTTTGGGAATTTTTCGGTATGAGATCGGGGGTTTTTTGTTTGGTTTGGGATTTTCGAGAAAATTTTTTAGCCCTACACTTTTTTGGCTAACTTAAATTAACATATTTATATTATTCTTCATGTTGTTCTTCTATAATGTACACATATACTCTTCTAAATCACTATTTGAACTACTTGAATCTTCTGAGTCTGAATCTATCAGATTAATACTCTATGTATTATAAGTGCTCTCATTATTACTCTAATCATCTAAACTATATATTGATTGAATATCTTCATCTCCTTCTAATTGAAACAACTCCATCAAGTGTACTTTTTCTCTAAGCTGTTTACCTAATTTTGGACATTTTGGCCTAATGTGTCCAATTTCTCCACATAAATAACATTTTCAACTATTTTTATCTTTAGGTGCTTTATACTTTCTTATCCAAGGTCTACTATATTTCCTAAATTGTTTGGGAATATATTTTTTCTTCCTATATGTTCTTAAAGGTCTTATGATGTTTATAGGGTTTGTCTGACTTATATTTCTTTTTGTACATTTTCTTTCGCTTATTCTTCTTATGACAACCATACTGTTGTGGTAAATTTATATTTTTACAACTCATATAAAAGTATTTCCTGATTTGTCTCTTAGTCTTTATTTGGCTACATTGTTGTCTAAGTATATCATATACATGTTGAATTCTAGATCCTATTGTAATATCATTTTTCTTTGAATGCTTTTCCCATTCATTCCAAATTTTTTTCTCCTATTGGTCCTTTTATTTTTGTCATATAAGTATCTAATAAATTAATATTACTAATTCTACCTATTCTTCCTAAATATTTAAAAAATCTGAAGTATGCTCAGCTATGTACTGTAAATCGCAAATTTGTAATTATTCTAAATTTCTAATTGCGTTTATTTGTTCACGTTCATTTATGCTATCTAATCTATTATGATCTACAAATTCTTATTTGATTAAAGTACAAAACCATCTATATTAAAATGTGGGGTGAACTGCCAATGTAGTCATTAAATTATCACTTGAGTGAAAATTAGGTCCCTAAACTATTTTTCCAAAAAAATCCGCCATTGAATTATAAAAATCTGCCAATTACATCCATAATGTTAAATTCAAAGCTACTATATATATATATATGCAATTTTCCGTCAATTTAAGTAACGATATTACACTCTAAAGTGTGAAAAGTAACTTAAGTTGACGAAAATTTGGTTAAAATAGCTTTGAATATAATAGTAGGGATGAAATTAGCAATTTTTAATGAATTTAGGGACATATTTTACTGAAAAAATAATTCAGGAACCTAATTTTCACTAAGGTGATATTTCAAGAACTAATTCGTTTTAGTTGCTTGATGCTGTTCTAGATTTTGAACTTTCTATGATTGAAAACAATCAAATACTAAGCCATCTAAAGCATGCTCAAGATAATCTAGCATATTTTGTAAATTACTAAAATCTAACTTTAATGTTGTATGTACACAACCTTTTTTTCCATTTTCAATTGTTCTCTCCCAATCTTGCAGATCTACATTATCTAAATTTAATATATTACCTGCTACATTAATTTGTTTTAATCCTCTTAAGTATGAGAACCTATTTTTTCTAGATGGTCTCATCATTTTTTTTCTCCATATAATCTACTCCTACTTGTTCATTATATTGTTCATTTGTTTGTCTTAAAAATTATTGGTCAATTCTAGCTATATATCCTAGATTATTTTCTACTCCTGAGATACTACTTTCTTCTACTGGATTACATTCAATTTTTCTCTAATCAATTTTTCTTTTCTTCAGATTTCTAGAGTTTGGAAAAACCCAAAATTGCTTCTATTTTCTTTCGATTCTTTGACTCACAAATTCCACAGCGATTAATAATTGCAATATATATATTGACACACCCCGACCAAGATCTGGGCATGCTGGCCGTCACGTGGAAGTGACGTAACCATGTGCACAGTGCGGAAGCTAATAAATAATAATAAAAGTATGAATAAATAAAAACCCAGCTATACACAAAGTAGATAACATACATGTGCAAGCGTAAGTGTGAGAAACAAAGTTCATAGCACGGAAGACCTAATGCAGTCCGGCAGAAACAACACTAAATAAACACACCCAAAGGTGGTCCTACACTGGTGATAATTTGTCAGATAAGCCGGGAAAATCCTCTGGGGAGCCACCAAAAGCACTAGCCGAACTAGAACCTGGAGGGGCGCAAAACAGATAGCGTGAGTGGGCAAAAACAAAGCTTTTCAAAAACCATTTCATAAACAAAGTTCTAACCCCTCGCCGTAAAACCTGTATACTACCCAGAAAATATAATATACATATATATAAATCATGCTCAGAAATATGCCATGCCAAATGCCTCAAAATAAAATGCAAGTACTCAAGTAATGCCAAACAATGTCATGTAATCTGTCAGCCGGAGTCACCTAACGTGACCTATATGGCTGAACCTAGAGCTCAAATCTCCAACTCGCTAACTATACCTGCACACGAGTCGGAACCACCTAAAGTGGTCTATACGACATGACTGGGTGTATAATAAGTATGCTCAAGTGCTACGATCACGTGAAGACTGGGCGAACAATCGCGGGTCACCTACAAGTCGAAACCACCTAAAGTGGTCTGTACGACAGGACTGTGCACCTAACTTGGATCCAAGATGAGCGTATGGTGCGGAGGTGAACATCACGTGAAGGACTGTGCCCAACTCTGGGTGGGAGCACTAACACTTGGGGTGCAGGTTATGAGCTCTCTATGCATCTCAAATCACTACTGAACATAAACATAAACCATAATTTACCTGGCACTTACCTGTGCGTCCACAGTACCAAACATATGTATATATGCAACTAATAATGCATAATTAAATGGGTAAACACAATGCATGGCATAAAAGCGTATAAACGTTTCATTTCACTTTTTGGGAAAAATATAAGTATATAGGTATATACGGAAAACCAAAAGCCCACTCACTGGTAAGTAGAAGGGTCGTAACCCCCTTGCCTCGAGTGACTGTGCTCGTCCTCGGGATAGGTCTCACCTATATGCGAAACAACTAAAAATACGTTAATTTTAAAGCACATAACCAACAATACGAAATAACTTCTCATACAATGCTCCAATGGGGTGTCTGAATACACCAACGTGATCTACTCAACCTCAGGAACAACCCTATATTTTAAAAATAATTTTTTGACGCCGCACATACGCCCACGCG
Source organism: Pyrus communis (assembly GCF_963583255.1). NCBI lineage: Eukaryota > Viridiplantae > Streptophyta > Magnoliopsida > Rosales > Rosaceae > Pyrus > Pyrus communis. Next base: position 13,618,676 of record NC_084816.1, on the reverse strand, counting down.
CAGGCCAAGGCACGGCTACATGCGCCGCCCACGCGCAGGGCACGTGCCTGGCACACTGACGGCGTCAGTTAACGTCATCAGGAATATTTCGTTAACTCTGACGAATTCTGTTAACGCCGTTAGGAATATTCCGTCGTCTTCTCCGGCCAACCTCCAGCGCCGGAAAACCGGGAAATTTTCAAAACTTCGTATCTCACTTATTTTTCAACCAAATTTCACAAAATTGGTACCAAAATGAAGCTTATAACAAGAGGAACAAATCCATACCACTTTCAAGCACTAAAACCCACGGAATCTCGTCGGGAAAACACCACCAACTCCGGCCAAACCTGCAACTCACGATCCTGACGTCCAAAACCTTCAAACGAACCACCACGAGCCTCCTAAGGACCTCACCAAGCTTCCTACAAGCTTGAAATTTCCAAAAACACAAGAATTAACGTGTGCATGAACAGTGACCAAATTGGGGGATCTCGAGTTCGACGTGAAAACGAAGGTATCCTTACTTGAAATGGGTATGGTTGAACTCCTAAGGACCCCACGAGCACAACTGTGTAACTTGTTTCCTCGATCTGGGAAGATTTTAAGGGTTTTGGGTGGTGTCCGTACGAAAAGGATAGGAAAAGGGAGAGATAGAGGGGCTCGGGACAGGGCAGAGAGAGAGGGGAAATGAGGGTGGTGTGTGTGGTCCAAAATCAGCCAAACAAAACCCAAAAACAACCACACAACGAAACCACCATACTAGGGGCAAAACCGTCATTTCATCCCCACGATACGAAAAGTCTGGGATGGGCTGTCACACACACACACACACATATATATATATATATATATTGGAAGGAAATATAAACGTAAGGGGTTCATACATCATAGATATTGTTTTCTTGCTTCATGGTTGTTTTAAATATTTTCATTTATTTTAAGCAAACCTGATTGGCAGAAAGCAACTGAGCATTTGAATTTGTATAAGATTCTTCTCGAAAATTGTTGCATCTCCAATGCGTTGTATCATGTTTAACAAAAAAAAATTAAATTGAATCAATAACATATAGATAAATTCAATAAAATAATGAATTAATCATATAAAGAATGTCATATCCCAGCCCGGGCCCCTATCACATCCCGGGCTCAACTCCACCGTAGCACGATATTGTCCGCTTTGGGCCCCTACCACACCTTCACAGTTTTGTTTTTGGGAACTCACACGAGAACTTCCCAGTGGGTCATCCATCCTCGGATTGTTTTCGCGTGAACTCACTTAACTTCGGAGTTCCGATAGAACCCAAAGCCAGTGAGCTCCCAAAAGGCCTCGTACTAGGTAGAGATGGGAGTAATATAAGGCTTATAGGATCCACTCGCCTGAGCGATGTGGGATGTTACAATCCACCCCACCTAAGGGCTCGACGTCTTCGTCGGCACACCTCTAGCCAAGGATTGGCTCCGATACCAAATTGTCACAGTGGGTCACCCATCTTGGGATTGCTTTCGCGCGAACTCGCTTAACTTCAGAGTTCCGATGGAACTCGAAGCCAGTGAGCTCCCAAAAGGTCTCGTACTAGGTAGAGATGAAAATATACATATAAGGCTTACAAGAAATGTGGGATGTTACAAGGAATGATTAAAATGTAATACTCCTATGGAAGATGAACAAACTCTCTTTAGCCTAGCATCAAGAGCATGCTAATAGCGTGTTGTAGGCCTAATTTACTGAATCATTATAAAGGACAGAGAAAAGGGGTGCGGCACAAAGAGAGAAAAGAGAGATGTGTAATTGTGAGGTGTGTGTTATGCCACCCCATTATGCCTTCATTTATAGTAGTAAGGAAGGTAAATTCCTTACCTTAATATGATTACAACTCTAATAGGATAATATCTAGTCTAAAACATATCCCAGATATGATAGGATTTACACGATCACATTCGTAATCTAATGGGACTACAACATCTATCTATTTATTATGTAACTTATCTACTTGTTCACTCAATTTTTTTTTTTGGTACTAATTGAATTTTTTGTAGTTCTAATTTTAATTGTCCAACTATTTCTAGTGATCTAAGTTCTACTTATTTAGGCTTACTATTTATAAGGTCAATAAGCTCATTTATCTCTCTTTTACTAGGAAACCTCTGAATATTTTTATTATCTTCTACTTGATATGTAATATAATCTAAATTTTGTCTATTAATTTTTATGAAATTTTTCTGAAAATATTCTAATAACTAGTTTAATAAATAATTATGCTTATTATTTTCTAATTAAATATCTTCTTCTTGACTAATAATAAGATCTACGATACTATTTCTTGTGGATTCTTCACTATGCAAAATATGATTATACTTTACTAATAGAAAATAACAAACTAGACTATTTTGATCTAAAGTTATTTTTCTTTTTTTGGTGGTTTACTAATTTCTAACTTAAGGTAATCTATCATAAACTACAGTCTTTGTTTCTCTAAACCTATTGTTGGACAATCATGGTTGGAGGTTAGTTTGAATTCTATTTCACATGTTATTGTGCTGAATGTGATCACAAAAACTGATAACATGTGGTACCAGAGCACCTTCAATACATATTACTCATAATTCAGTTTTCCTGAGAAATGAAACGATTTAATTGGTTGTGCTTAAGGGTTCAAACTTCTATAAGTTGTTGCCATATCGTTCATCATCATTATATGAATGCTATAATTGCCGCATATTGTTCACGTTACTCATATTGTTCATCATTATGAGTTTCTTTCCATTTGAACTCAGTAAGTTGAAGCATATATAATTGCTTCATGTTGATTTAAGATTAGCCGCAACATCTCAAGTCTATAAAGTGTGTGATTTAATCACGTAAGGAATTTAGTTTTAAAACCATGAAATAAGGAATGAGGGATTAGTTTTCCTATTCCCACAGGTATGAACTTTTGGTTTTGATGTCATGATTACCTTAAAGAATACATAAATTCTTGTGTTATATAACCTTTACCAAGGAAGGTGTGCATTTACATTTCAAAAGCATGATTTGTTTGTTTTTTCTTTGGTTTATAGTTATCTCTTTTGATTCATCTCGTGTTCCGATGTTGTGTGGTGACAATTTTTCTGATTGGAAAGACAAAGTTCTGTTTTATTTGGAGTGCAAGGATCTCAACCTTGCTTTCCATGGAGATGAACTACCCATGCTCACATAATCTAGCACTCAAAAAGGCAACGCTGCGTATGAGAGTTGGGAACGATCTATTCGCTTAAGTCTGATGCTCATAAAATACAATGTGAGCAAGAGCATACAAGGTTCAATTCCAGATGTGATAAGATGACAGATTTCATGAAAGCCATTGAAGATTAGTTTGTGAAATCTGACAAGGCACTTGATAACACCTTGATGTAGAAACTTTCAGGCATGAAGCATGACAATTCCAAGAATGTGTGTGAGCACATTATGGAAATGATGACATTGCAACTCAACTGAAGTCCTTAGAGATAGAGATTTATGAATCATTCTTGGTGAATTTCATTCTTAATTCTCTCCTTCTTGAGTATGGAGCGTCAAGATTTCCAATAGCACACATAAGGAAAAGTGGTCTTCCAATGAACTTCTGACCATGTGTCCAAGAGGAAGAGAGATTGAAACTTGAGAAATTGGACACTACTTGTTTGGTTATTAATGAGCATGAAGGTGCCAAGAAGGGCAAATGTTTTTTAATGTGAAAGGAAATAAACCAATGAAGTGCTTTGTTGACAAGGATGCATTTTCTTCTACAACAAGAAGGGACACAAGAATAAGGAATGTGCTAAGTACAAGAAATGGCTGGAAAAGAAAGGGTTTCCTTAATCACAGGAAGCAGAGGGCCAATGAGCAACACATTAACTCAAGAAATCGAATGTGTTCCAGTGTTGAAGTAGTGGGCACTTTTAGAATAAAATTAGCATCTAGTTTTTATTTAGATTTGGAAAATGTTTTTTATGTTTTGTCTTTTTCTTGAAATTTAATTTCAGTTTCAAAGTTGGTACTTTATAATTTTAAGGTTTGCTTTGACAATCCAATAATAAGTTTGTTTAAGAATCGTTTGTGAAATTGGTACCAGGCGGAATATCATGCAAGTTAAAATTTGATATGCTTGACTGACTAGTCAGTGTCATCGGTCAACTAAGATCAGATTTGTTAGTTTACCAAAACCGAGAATAAACAATTATACCTAGTTTACTAACTTAACTTTAGTTAACAAGAGATTAGTTCAGGGTATTTTTAAACTTTATTAAACTTAGTTGACAACACATATCTATTTACAAACCCTAGAGTCAATGTGTAATATGCAAATTAACAAGATATGTGAGCAAGAATGACAATAATCAACACAAGGATTTTTTGGTCGGAAAAACCCACCTTTAGGTTCAAAAATTAGGGACTCACCATTGAGTCCAATCCACTAGTGTAAACAAAGGCTTATACAAAGACCACACAAGCTAAATTCTTAGATCCCTATATATGGAGCAGCTTTACCTTTGTGTAACCTTGTCTTACACGAGATGAAATCCTACGGTCTTCACGAAGTAGCAGCTCTTCCTGAGCTCATCACCTTGTGGCATTGATAACTAACACAACCAAATCAAATGATATGATAATGATGGTTATGTAAAATCTAGTTGCAATGACCAGTCATTTTCTCCAATCAAACATTTGAAAGACGAAACTTATGTGAATCCTAAAAACAAGTCTATATAAGGATTTGAAACTTCATGCAAGACCATGAAAATAATGCAAACCTACTTCCTAATGATTGGTGTTTAATGCATGAAGAAGGTTTGGCAGTCAGGGTTTCATAAATGGAGAAGAGGCAAGCTCACAGCTTTTAATGCAACTCTATCACTCTAAAATAAATTCTAAACCCCTTAAAAACAAAAACAGAAACCCTAGGGAACAAATATACCCAAAAATATGATTTCTATTAGCCAACTTATGCCTTGGACACTTGTCAGCTGCAAAAGGGATCTAGGCTGATCAATGGCCAGAAACTGGCCACTAGTAGAAATGTGTCAGTTAGCCCATATAGGCTGTCATAATTTGCGTGCTTAGATAGTTGGAAGTCAGCACACAAAATTGACTAGACAATCAAACTAGGCAAAATGCAACATGAATGTAGAAATGAAATGCACATGTATGAACAAACCTTTTGAGGTGAAATGTGTCACATCTTGAACACTTACTCCAGCATGCAGCGCTCATAGCTTTGGCACAATCGTGATGACTTCTCTAGGTCACAAAAAGTATACCTAGAGAAGTCATCACGATTGCAAGAATGTTTGGATTGGGCCAACAAAGTCTATATGCACCAAATTGTAGAGTCTTTGAGGTTGCAATATCATTCAATCTTTTTTGAGCTAGTTTAATATGCTTTCCCAATTGACAAAGTCCACAAACATAGGAAACAAACACTGAAAGATGAGTAAACCCCTTATAGCTTCACGAATAGACAACTTATGAAGATCTTTGAAGTTTACATGGCCAAGTCTTCTATGCCATAACACTAGCATTATTAAATACTTTGTTACATTTTGAGGAATCACGAACATTTGAAGCATCAAGAAAATAACAATTGTCACTAGATCTTGGAAGAACCATAATATTTTCCATGTTCATCCACAATTCGACAACTTTTAATGGAGAACCAAACTTCATCTGCCACTTCATAACATAATTGGCTAATGCTAATGAAACTTGACTTCAAACCTTCCACATAACTAACGTTCTTAAGCTGAGGTAGACCATGAATATTTACAACCCCCTTTGAAGAGATTGAGGACTTATCTCCACTACCAAAAAGAACACCACCCCCATTGAAAGGTGAAAGAGATAGGAAGACATCCTTGTCCCCAAACATATGACGAGAACACCCACTGTCGAGATACAACACATTTGGCTTGGTGGCAGATAGTGCATTGAGAACAACCAAACATCGATTAGAGACTATATGAGTCTATTTAGACCGAGGCTTCACACTCCCTAAATTGGATGACTGCACAAGTTATGCGATTCTATTGACTTCAGTGATTAGTCAGTCTACCTGATTCTTCAACGTATCATTCTTTACATAGTAAAGTATCTTACACTTCGGTCGAATGTTGCCCAATTCACCACTGTGGTGACATGTGGAAATAAATCTAGTTTTCGAACTTGAATTGACTTTAGATATTACAGGAATATATTCTTTCACAATTTTCAATTTTGTGGTCATTGAGCTTGAGGCACCTTCTACATATCCAAGACCATATTTATCACCATTTATAACTTTATCATTTGCCTCGTTCAATTCAATTAGTTGTTTCTAGTTAACCTCATGATACAACACATTATTTTCCTTTAACACATGAATTTGATTCATCAAGTTTTCATGAGATACCATCAAGCTTTGAACCTAAGCTTTAAGACCAGCAATAACATCATCTTTCTCATCTTTGTCACTGAGATTAGACTCCTTCCCATTTAGCTCTTCGACATGAGTCTCAAGAGAACCAATCTTTTCATCTAGTTCAGATCTGACTAGATGAAGAGACTTATTTTCCTTTTGCAACTCAACAATCTTCTTCGTCAGCTCTATCTTCTCCACTTTTGTAGTATATATCTCATCAAAGAAAGTATCATACTTAATGCATAATTCATCATAAGTCATCTCTTCAGTCCTCATTGTCATTTAGTACAGTATCACCATCACTTGGAAACACTTTTTGTATTGGAGCAACAAAAGCAATAATATTTTCTTCATCATCTGATGACTTGTCAGACAAGACAGACTCTTAATCAACACTATCACTCTAGGTAGCCATAATGGCTTTTTCAAACTTTTTTTCCAAGGAGTTTGGTGTTAGCACATTCAACAGCATGGTGCCTACTTCCCCTACATGCAAAGCAGGGACCAGGTACCTTTGACAAACCTTTGTCATCTTTTTTAGTGAACCCTTTGTGTTTCACTCCAGCTCAATGTTTTTGACTGTTAAATGAATCACCAACCCATTTAGAATCATTTCTTTCATTTTTAAGAATTCTTCTGAATTGTTTGACAAATAAGGCAAGGTCATCTTTTAAGGTATGTCTACACACATCACCAACAACCTCACAGTTCTCAGCACCTTGAAGGGCCACTTCTTTTCTCTTTTTGGAATCACTTTCATCCATGTCGAGCTCCATCTTGTAGGTAATGAGTTTCCCAACTAATTTTCCAAGCTTGATCTCATTTAAGTCCTAAAACTCTTGAATGTGAGCCTTCTTTGCATGAAATCTCTTGGGCAAACATCTCAAGATCTTTTGAACAATTAGTGTTTCATCAATAGGCTTCCCTAACCCCCCCCCCCCAAGCTTCATTTGTTAACATTTCAACTTTCCCATAAAAGACCGAGAAAGTCTCAGACTCGAGCATCCTCAAATTTTGAAAGAGTCATCAGGAGCTTTAGATCTATTACCTGTTTGTCACCTTCATGAAGTATTCTAAGGTTGTCCCAAATTTGTTTGGCAGTTGTACAATAACAAACATGAGCAAACTGATTAGACAAAATGGCAGAAACAATCGCATTTCTTGCTTTCCTATTTGCCATGGCAGAAGAAATTTCTCCTTGAGTAATTCACCCTTGGGCTTAACCACATATTCACCATTAACATTTCTTGACAATGCCCTTCATTCCAAGGTAAGATAGTCAAGGACAACTACGTCTTGATCTTCCAAAAAGATTTGAAAATTCACACTCCAGACAACATAATTAGTTCAATCAAAGTATGAAGGAGAATTGCAAGAGGTAGCAACACGATCACGATCCATGGTGATATTCCACCCAATACTAGTCACTCCCAGAGATCACTCTATGTTTATCTAGAGCAATGCTCTAATACCAATTGAAATTGGTACCAAGCGAAATATCTTGCAGTTTAAAATTCGATATATGATTGATTGACTAGTCAGCGTCACCGGTCAACTAAGATCAGATTTGTTAATTTACCAAAACCGAGAATAAACTATTATACTTGATTTACTAACTTAATTCTAGTTAACAAGGGTTTAGTTCAGTATATTTTTAAACTTTGTTAAACTTAGTTGACAACACACATCGATTTGCAGACACTAGAATCAACACAAGGAATTTTTTACCGGAAAAACCCACCTCTGGGTTAAAAAGTTGGGGAGTCACCATTGAGTCCAATCCACTAGTGTAAACAAAGGTTCATACAAAGACCACAAAAGCTCAATTCCTGGATCACTATCTATGGAGTATCTTCACCTTTGTGCAACCTTGCCTTACACGAGATGAACTCTTACAGTCTTAACGAAGTGGCAGCTCCTTCTGAGCTCATCACCTTGTGGCACCAAGAACCAATACAACCAATGCAAATGATATAACAATGATGGGTTTTGTAAAATCTGGATTTAATGATCATTTAGTTTCTCTAGTCAAACATTTGAAGGGGAAACTACTGTGAATCCTAAAAACATGTCTATATAAGGATTTAAAACTTAATGCAAGACCATGAAAACACTGCAAAACTACTTCCTAATGATTGGTGTTTAATGCATGAAGAAGGTTTAACAGTTAGGGTTTCATAAATGGAGAAGAGGCAAGCTTAAAGCTTTCAATGTAACTCTCACTCTAAAATAAATTCTAAACCCCTTAAAAACAAAAACAGAAACCTTAGGGAATAAATATACCCAAGGAAATTTGATTTCCATCAGCAAACTTGTGCCTAGGACACTTGTCGACTACAAAAGAGATCTAGGTAGATCAATGGCCAGAAACTAAACACCAGTAGAAAATGTGTCAGTTAACCCATGCGGGTTGTCTTAATTTGTGTGCTTGGGCTGTTGGAAGTTAGCGTGTAAAACTGACTAGACAATCAAACTAGACAGAATGCACACGAATATATAAAAGAAATACACATGCATGAACAAACTTTTTAAGGTTAAATGTGCCACATCTTGAACATTTACTCCAACAACAACAACCCATTATTAGAGTATAGCCTAAAACTATATTGAGCATGTGTGTAGTTCAATTACAATTTTTGACAAAAAAAGCCGAACCTAAAAGTCTTGACTTTATAGTTTGAATATTGGTGATGGTGTTTTATTAGATGGTTTATTTAAAATGAATTTAGACCCCACTTATGAGTGTAATCTTTCAATAATGTCTAGCAATGTTGGTACTAAACAATGTAATATTAATGAAAAATTTTCAAAGCTTTGGCATAAAAGATTAGGTCATATCTCCATGGAGAGAATCAAGAGATTAGTAAATGATTGAGTCTTGATGAATTTATATTTTACTAATTTTGGGACTTGTAGAGACTGCATTAAGGGAAAGTAGACCAACAAATCCTCTAAAGGTTCCAAAGGGAGTTCAGAGTTATTTGAGATCATATATACTAATTTCATCTCATTTATAGATGGTCATGTCAGAGATATTTCATCTCTTTTATAGATGGTCATTCTCGCTTTATGTATTTCTACCTTTTAAATGATAAGGCTGAAGCACTAAGTGCTTTTAAAACATATAAAGTGGAGGTAGAGAAACAAAGGGAGAGGAAAATTAAAATCATAAGGTCTGACAGGGTGGTGAATTTTATGGAAGGTACACAGAAAAGGGACAAATGCCAGGTCCATTTGCTAAGTTCCTTGAAGAAAAGGGTATTATTACACAATATACAATGCCTGACATACCACAACAAAATGGTGTAGCCAAAAGATAGAACTATACACTTATAGACATGGTAAGGAGCATGATTAGCAATTCAAGTCTCCCTTTATCCATGTGGAGTAGGGCCTTAAAGACCACTATATATGTTTTAAATAAGGTTCCATCTAAAGCCATTCCTAAAACACCATTTGAAATTTGGAATGGATAGAAACCTAGCCTAAGACACTTACATGTATGAGCTTGTCCACTTGAAGTAAGAGTTTATAATCCACAATTAAAGAAACCAGACTCAAGTATCGTAAGTTGTTTTCTCATAGGCTATCCACCTAATTTGAAGGGATTCAAAATCTTTTGTCCTTCACACACGCCTAGAATTGATGAAGCTAGAAATGATAAATTTCTTGAAGATCATGAGCTTAGTGGGTGTGAATTTTCTCATAACATGGAAGTTGAGAAAAATAACGAGTCTAATGAGTCTTCTTCAAAAGAAGGAAGATTGGTTGTTTTTCAAGAGGGTCATTCAACTGATACTCCTGAAATACAACCCATTCAAGTGGAACCACTCCATGAAGAACAAGCTAGTGTGGAAACTACTACTCAAAATGAACAAAACTAAAACCAGGGAGTAGAGATATGGAAACCTACAAGAATAAAGAAGCCAGCTATTACTAGTGATTATGTTGTATACCTACAAGAGTCTGACTATGATGTTGGACCACTAAATGATCTATGCTCATTTTCCCAAGCCATAAAAAGTTTGAACTCTAATATTTGGTATAATGCCATGAAAGAAGAAATGAAATCTATGGATAAAAATCAAGTTTGGGAGCTCATTGAACTACCTAATGGGCATTCAACATTTGGATGCAAATGGGTCTATAAGACTAAAAGAAATGCATCAGGTAGCATCAAACAATATAAGGTGTGACTTGTAGCTAAGGATTTCACTCAAAGGGAAGGCATTGATTACCATGAAACATTCTCTCTGTTTCAAAGAAGGGTTCATTTAGAATAGTTATGGCCTTAGTTGCTCATTTTCATTTAGAGTTACATCAAATGGATGTGAAAATCGCATTCCTGAATGGAGGTCTTGAAGAGGAGGTATACATGAAATAACCAGAAGGTTTCTTTGATGTAAAGGAAAGTCATTTAGTTTGCAAATTAAGAAAATCCATATATGGACTAAAACAGGCCTCCAACCAATGGTATTTAAAGTTTTGACAATGTAATTACCTCTTATGGTTTTGAGGCAAATATTATCGATGAGTGTGTGTACGTTAAAATCAGTGGGAGTAAATTTATCATTTTAGTTTTGTATGTGTATGATATTTTACTTGCAAGCAATGACTTGGGTTTAATGCATCAGACAAAAAATTTTCTTCCACAAAATTTTGATAGAAGGATATGGGTGAAGCCTCCTATGTTACTGGAATAGAGATTCATAGAGATAGATCTCTATGAAAATTAAGCCTATCTCAAAAGTCTTGCATTGAAAAGTTTTGGAAAGTTTCAAGATTCAAGATTCAAGATTGTTCTCTTAGTACTGCATTCATGTGACAAGTTTAATCTTAATCAATGTCCACGAAATGACTTAGAGTAAGAACAAATGAGGAATATACCCTATGCTTTAGCTATTGGCAATTTAATGTACGCACAAGTGTATATGAGACCTGATATAGGATTTTCAGCTAGAATGTTGGGTAGATACCAAAGTAATCCAGGGTTGGAGCATTGGCAGGTTTCTAAGAAAGTCATGAGATATTTACAAGGAACCAAGGAATATAGGCTTACATACAAACACTCAAACTTTTTGGAAGTAGTTGGATATTCAAACTCTATAATGTCTACTTCAGGATACATTTATCTCTTTGCTGGATGAGCTGTATCTTGGAGCACCAAGCAAACTTTAGTTGCTTCGTCTACCATGGAAGCATAATACATTGCCACCATTTTTGAACCGTCTGCACATGCTAATTGGTCGAGAAATTTTGTCATAGGTTTAAAGTTTGTCAATAGTGTTGCAAGGCCATTGAAAATTTACTATGATAATATGGCTGCAGTTTGTTTTGCAAAGAACAATAAAAATGGAAGCCACAATAAGTGGATCGACATCATGTATTTGGTTGTTAGAAGACATGTTAGAAATGGTGAAATTTCTATGGAACATATAAGCACTTAACAGATGATAGCCCACCCCATGACTAAAGGTTTGCCGACAAATTTTTATATACATCATTTGGGTAATATGGGAATCATATAGTCATCTTGTAATTAATTGTTGAGCTTTGTAACAATTCCAGTATTTTTGAATTCAATGAAGTGTGTTTTTTTTTTGGGTGCACAATAAAGTTTTCAATTCAATGGAATTGATAAAGAAGGACCAAGAATAACAATTATAAGTTATCTATAAAGGACTCAATATACATTGTAAAACATGAAGGGAATGACATCATTTTGAGTCTTGACCACCGTGATTCATGTTTGAGATTTTGTATTTAGGTTATGTTTCTTGTCATTATCTATCTGCCATTATCTGTCATTATCTATGTTAAATAAGTGGGAGAATGTTAGCAAAGTTCAAATATTTTCACTTAAGGTGGTCCACATATGAGTTATTGATATTTAGTTAATTATATTGTTAATTAGCTAAGATATAAATTATTCAAATAACTCACTTCAAGCATGACTATAGTTGATTACAATCCACTAGGAGCATAACTTTAGTTGACAGATAAGTGGAGAGAATTTGACTTAGCAAATCCCTTGATGGTAGGGATTAGTAGAGTCAGTTCGTTTTCACTTGAGATTAAGAGGTCCCTAACCTAGCCTATATAAACCCTTGCATTCCATCTAAGAAAGGTACTCGAGAATCGTAAATAAAAGTTGGAGGAGCTTTCAATTTTACTATGTTGCTGGAACCTTGTTGTTGGATGATCATGGTTAGAGGTTAGTCATAATCTATTTTACATGTTGTGCTGAATGTGATCACAAAAACTGATAACATGGGCTGGTTTGGGTAAGCATTAGTGAGACTGTGAGATAGTAGGGTGCAGTTTGGGTAAACATGGGCTAGTTTGGGTATGCATTAAAGGTGAGAATGGCAGGTTGTAAAAATTATTTATTTATTTATTTGAGAAATACCCCAAAATGGAACATTTTCTTAATCTTGGGATAGAAATAGGATTTTTGAATATGCACAGAGCATGCACATGCCATGCACATTCGCTAGACAGAATAGAATTTTCCTACACCTTGAAATGACCTAATTGCCCTCGTATATAAATGGGTTATTTCCTCCCATTTTTTTATTTCTCTCTTTCTCTACTCTATCTCTCTCTCTCTCTCTCTCTCTTTCTAACGAAGAATCCTAGCGATGTACTCACCCTTTAACAACCCACCTACCAGCGGCAACCCTTTCTTTCTCACCGATGGCCATCATTTCACCAGTCCCCTCTCTCCACTGTTTTCGAATTGGTGACTTAAGAATTAGATCGCATCTAACTTTTGGGTGGCAGTACAATTCCCAACCCACAATTGCAAAAGCTTGGTGAGTAATGGATAATAACTCATCCACCAAAACTTTTATGAAGATTGCATATGGGGTTGGATGAATCAACATGAGCCAAAACCCAGTACAAGTAATGCTGGTTTCTTTAAGATATTTGGGGAATAATTTTTTTAAAGGTTTGTTTATGGGTTTTGATTTCAAAGTGCAATATTTATAAGTAAGGGAAAAGAAACGACTAGATTTGAAGAAAAGTAAAGGAAAAGAAACAAATCTAGTCCCTATTAAAACCATTTAACATATCACAAAAAATGTTCATTTCCTGATGCCATCTACACGAATTGCAGCTACTAAATCTGGCATGGCACCATAAATCCCAATGCTGTCGAACTGTAAAAGGACCTTGTGCACTTCCACAATCGTTGCATGCTTTGACGACAACACTATCCTTGTGAAGTTTTATTAGTCTACCTCTAACTTCCATGTCCACTCAAATTGAAAACAAAAACCACTGAGCTCTTTCTCTACACTCCATTAAGTTCACCAATTTTTGACACTTGAGAGAATGTAGAAGGTTGAGGCCTCTGTCTTTTTCAGCCCTCCATCGGGCACACCAAGATTGTACCATAGATGTACGTTGATGCTTGATGATCCTTGGAGATCGCCATCTTAAGAGACTCATTTTTTAGTTCAAAATTATTGTATCGAAAGTACCATTGCATCCCTTGGGTGTACAAGGCCTTGGGATTGTTGCACTCCATGCCCCATTCCAAGAACTTGTACACTTCTTCATGTGTCATCCATGGACCTTTTCAAATCTTTGAATGCTGATGTATTCGAAGATGCGGTCATATTGAGCAAGTTGGTTAAACTTCTTGCACACCATTTTTGTTGAATATAGGGAATGAAAAGAGCGGGAAGCAACCTTGGTGAGTATTTTCAGAAAAAGTGGTCATGTTGGGCGCATTAGTTAAACTTATATGAAAGTTGGGGTCGTTATGCTTTCCTTCATCGCTCTGCCTTTCTTCATAGTTTTGCCTTTCTTCATCGTTCTACAACTGGATGAGGTGGTTTGTGCTTAGACAAGCATGAATAAATACAACACCTCTCATGCAACCTAAAAATCATTCGTGCACAATTTTGTAATAAATTATCACAATTTCCTAATTATGCCTACTTTTTTAAGCTTCTTGTTTGTGTATGCACAATAACCAACTGGATGAGGTGGTTGAGACTTTACAACCCAACTATGCATGCACAATAACCAACCGTCATCACTCTTAATTCAAACAACCCTGGAGAATCCAACCACACAACAAAACTATGGGACCCGTCATTGACTATTATTTGTAATTTTTGGGTTCGTCTTGGGGACATGAAGATGTCGTGTTCATATACTGTGCATTTCATGTGTAGTACATGTGCATGTGCATATGCATTTACTGTAAATGTACTGTGCATGGAATGTGCATTTTCTTTGCATGTCAGTCATTCATGCACAATATCCAAAGAAAATAATAAAACATAGACAAGCATTGATGAGTGGGAAGAAGTGGTGGCAAGTTAGATCGATGACATGGTAATAATGACACCTTGGGCTAGTTTTTAGTAATTATGCCTAGTTTTTAAACCTTGTGTTTGTGTATATGTAGAAAGAAAAATTCAAAAGTACAAAAGTCCATAGAATTACGAATTTAGTAAAACATGAGAGACAACAAAATTCAACTCTAGAATTTAAACGCTATGATTACAACAAAATTAAATGACTAAAAAAAACAAATTTAGTACCTATCTCTACCACATAATATATCACAAAATATATTCACTTCCTGATGCGACCTATAGACATTACAGTAGTGAATTTTTCATGGTCACATGCATCCCAATGGCAAAGTTTGATGGCAATGTTGTCGTGGTGCAGTTTTAGGATTCAGGCCTTTACTTCCCTAAGCACCCAAAAATCCTACAAACACTGCCAAAACCTTTCTTGACATTCCATTACAATCAACCATCCCGAGTTATGACAGTTGAGAGAATAGAGAAGTTTGAGCCCTTCGTGCTTAGAATACCACCCGTGGCACACCAAGATCACACCGCACACGTAAGTTGCTACTTGATGGCCCTCCAAGATTGCACTCTTAAGTCGCTTAATTTTGGCTTCTTCCTTGTTGTCTCCAAAGAAGTATTGCATCCCCACCATATAGATGGCCTCGGGGTTGTGGCACTGGATGCAGCAATTGATACAGGTTGAAACTTTGTTAGACACACCCCATTATCTAAGCGGGTTGAAAGCATCAAAGTTTGTAATATTGATGTGTTGGTAGATACAAGGCGCTTCGGCTATTTCCTTGAACTTCTTTGAGACCATTTTTGCTGAAAAGAGGTCCCTTAACGAGCGAGAAGCGATGATGATGAGAATTTTGAGAAGAACATCGTCATAAACATATTGCATTAAGGAAGAGGTGGTGCGGCCTTTCTTCATCATTTTCAACTTATGGTTTTTTTTAGAGGATGTAAATTGAACTTGTGGTTTTGTAATGAAACACAAACCCACAAGACAACTTAAATAGATGGAGAATAAGGGTCATCCAAACGGTACAACTTCCCATCACAAAAAAGGTCATTCAAATGGTGCAATTTCCATGACAAAAAGTTTTCTTATGTACTTTCTAATTCAAAAACCAAACCACCTAATACCATTACAGAAGTAAATTAATGATAACCGCCATCCGTATACAATGCATGCACATTATATGCATATGGCATGCGCACTACATCCACATGCTAAGCACACTAAATGATCTCCTATGGTCATGATATGCACATTGCACGCTGTGTCTTGAATACTAAAAACATATAATTTGGAATTGGGAAAATTAACATTTTCCAAAACCCTTTTGGATCAAATTAAGTACCCAAACAAAACATTAATTAAAACCACTACTTTTATAATATATTTTTATTAAACATTTGGAAATTTATGAGTTGACATGAGGAAAAAGCACATCTTACACATATTGAATGTAATGCACACCTCAAGTAGGTTAGGACAAGACATGAGGGTCATGTAGGCCACATCTACCTTGTCTTGTCAATTTGCTAACTAGTTTGCCAACCAATCCATTTAGAAACAAAGCATGGAAGGCAAAATTTGCTATCCAATTTCCACTTTATTGTTTGGGATTTCACTAATATGAGGATGGTGCATTTTCAAAGATATGAAACTCTAAAATAATGGGGTAAGTCTCATCTTTTTTGGCGCTTACTCTTGAAGAGAATCCCAAGCGAACATGTTAATGCCGACTAGGTTTACAGTAATGTGTGGAAAAAATTTGATTTTTGACGTGGCACAATACTGGGTATGTTCTAATTTGTGTTTCAGTTCAATTCCATAAATTTCACAAATTTTTCCCAATGTGTGCATACGAAGTGCATATTTTGTGCAAGCTTCATGCATAAGGTGTGCATTTTTTGCACAGGGCATATTATGTGCATATGATATGCATAGTAGGTGCAATTAATGTTCATGCGATGCGCATGGTATGTGCATATAACAAGGACACATGGTACACATGTTTATTATCATAAAATACTTAGCTAATACATTGTACAACAATAAAATGTCATATAATTCCATTATGGTTGATACGGTTCTTTTCCTTTTGCTAGTCAACTAGAATCCTCAAACCCCTTGTTGCGTTCCTCCTCCATTTCGGCATTTCCCTCAGAGGAACACTCTTACGACTCAATATGGCCCCGAAGCTTCTAGAACAATTCAAAATTTAGGAATGTGATCCTTTCTCCAGACGTGTCAGCCTTCATTTTCTACTTGCTTGCATGGTAAAGTGCTTCATTGGCTTCATCGTTGAGGTCCACAAGCTTTTTTTCTACCTTCATTAGCTTGTGGTTCTATTACTCGGTGACGCTTTTCTCATAGTTGAGTCTCCCGCAGACCTAATCTATACTTTTCAACGGCATCTTCAAGTCCACAAAGCTAAACAATGACGTAGGATTTGCCTTCGGCGACCCCAGAAATGGATGAGGTTCCATGTTGTACCACCCCGTGAAACTCCGCATTAAAGCCCTTAGTTTCATGTGGGAACTTGGACATGTTTGTGTTCTCAATTGTTTTGGCTATCTGAGAAGTCTATTTTTTTATGAGGGTTAATGGTTATTGCAACTATGTGTAAGAAGCATATTTATACACAAGTCTACCATGATGAGGATGAAATTAATTGGGTAAAAGAGGGAATGTGTTGAAGGTGTTTATGTGGTGAGGATGTGATGCATGTGACCTTCAAAAGTTGTACGAATCCCACCACTACTTTTTTGCCCCCCCCAACTTGAAAGATGCTTCAAATGTTGTTAATTCATTTCCAACATAAAGGTTAGTGTGCTATCAAATCTCACACCCCATACATTATGCTATATATGGGTTGGTCCAGGTATATCTAACTATTTGGTTCAAAAAGACGTAGGTTCGAAACTTGCAGGTTTTTACATCTTTTTCTTTTTTTTTTTTTTTTCCTTCTAAACCCATTGTTATGGTTTTAACTCATCGTTTGAAGGACCTTTCGAAACCCAAAATCCAACACCTTGTATATACTGAGAACAATATATAAGCATAGGGCAAATCATATGAAGATGAAAAATATGCATGTCATGTGCATATCGTGTACAATTGCTTTCATATTGAACTAAGACTTGTAATTCACAAACATTTTCAGACAAACACCCATTCCAGATCGAATTCACAAAAATTTGCAACTTCATAACAAATATTGAGCATTCAGTAACAAACCCACAAAGCCAAATCCACAAACATAACTCCATGAATCTTCAATACCCTAAACAAAAATTAAAATGCAAAACTCTAAGGTTGAAACCCATAATCTAAAATAACAAAACCCATAAACAAATAAAGATTTCCAGAACACATTTCGAGCCCTCTCTTACCAATCCTTCTTTTGTTCTACTTCCCATCTCTGCAAATCCAAAAAAAGAGAGAGGGACGAACTAGATGGCTGTGAAAATATAGTTGTCGAAGCCTCAATGGCCGGAAATAATGGAACTTTCCAGCCAAAACGAAAAATCTGGTACAAAAATCATATCTTTAAGGATGGAACACTAATGCAAAAGAGAAACCCTCACTTCGAAGCTTCACTTTTGAGTTTCCTCTCTTCGAAATCAGAGCTTAGAGATCTGAGCTCAACCTAGAAACTTAGAGCTCACGGAGCTCTCTCGGCATGTCTCTCTTCCAAATGACAAAAATAATGAAATGAGTTGAAGGTTTTTAGTACTTATATGAGGGCATTTTAGTAATTTCGATTTTGTGCATGGTGTGCATAGCTTGTGCATGGCCGGTTTGTCTTATTTCTATCCTAAGATTAAGAAATTGTCCCATTTTGGGATATTTCCCTATTTATTTTAAGAAAAGTACGATATTCCATTCATTGAAAAAATAGCATTACGAATACATATCATGAATAACTCAGCCACCAAAGGATCCTTACAAACTAGATCTAAAAATATTACAATAAAGTATCCCTAATCCCAAAGCAATGAATAGACTTCAAATACTAGTTCGAACTCATCGGAACCGTAAGATTGCATAGATCAATAAACCATTAAACCTTGTGTTACAAATCATGTGAGAACAAAATCTTAAATCACAGTACGATACCCATGGGTCGATTGCCTTACCTAATCATCGTCGCGATCCTCGAACACCCAGTGAAGTAGATTGGGCAAATCAAACCACTTCATTTTTGTTTGTATTTGTTAATTTCAATATGAATTAAGATAATTTAATAGCACATCTACCATCATGCCCTTATTTGTCATTTTACAAAGTCACAGTAGTATTTTATAAAAGTTTACTAAACAATTTGACATTATATATATATATATATATATATATATATATTTTTTGCTACAAATATTTTTACAACTATAGTTTGTCAAACACTTACCTGCTTTATTTCACACTTATTTAATCTCACATCACATCATAAATAGTTCTTAAAAAAATCACAGCAACTCCAAACTAGCCATTATAGAGCCACCAAGCGCCATCCTTTTTCTAGCAACACCACCATTGTCGTTTATCCAAGAATAATATCAATGGGTTTTTTTTTTTTTTTTTTTTTTGATAGAAAAGACAATCAAATTATAAGGAATGTCAACAAGTACAACCAGTCTGCATACAATAATAATAAAAAAAGCTGTATAAGCACCACTAGGTATAGTTCTATCCCACACATGGAGGTTATTAAATCTAAAACCCGCATCTGCGATCATGTCTGCCAAAATATTGGCCTCTCTAAAGATATGGCTCCAAGGAATGTCCTCAAAAGAGCTTGCCAAGAGTTTAATGTCTTCAATAATGTTTTTTAATCTCCATGAAATTGAGCACCGTCCAAGAATAGAGTCAATCATAAGCTTTGAATCTCCTTCAATCTGAAACCTCTTAAAACCCTGGCATCTAGCCATCCAAAATGCATCTCTCAACGCAACACATTCAGCAACATTGATAGAATTTTCTCCTAAGTTCCTTGCCCCAGCAAGAATAGGCCTGCCATTTTCAACCCTTATAACAAAGCGAACAGCAGCATGGTTGTTAATTACTAAACCATCAAAATTTATTTTAAGGTTCCGCTTAAATGGAGGAATCCATTTGATAAACTGATTCCCTTTACTAACTCTTGTACTATTTTTATTTGCATTCAAGTATTCTTCACCAAGTTTAGTGGCAAGAAAAATAATCCTACTTGGGTTAATAATATTAGTTTGAAACACAACACTATTTCTTTCCCTTAAAATTTGCTAGCAAATAAGAAAGGCAAGACTCAAGCTTGAGATTTTATCATTATCCTTAAAATCTAAGGAGTTCAACCACTCCAATAAAGTGTTGTTACTATTGTTCCTATTAGGGTTAATATTGTTAACATTGGACCAGACAACCACATTACAATGTATGAATAAGTGATTAATGCTCTCAAATCTTCATTGCAAATAGGGTACCAGGATTGAGAAAGAAAAAAAATTTGAGAATCTATCCTTAATTTGCAATCTTCCCAGAATCAATAACCAACTAAATTTGGATTGTGCACAGGCCGAGTCGGGCTCAAATTTGGAGGGACTGAACCAGACCTGTTTAAAAAGAAAACAAGTTGGGTTAAGTTGAGTATAATAAATCTGATTATTGGAACCAAACCTAACTCAATCCATTTGAAACGGGCAGGTTCGGGTCAGGTCCACATGTGCAATTACTTTTTTTTTTTTTTTTTTTTAAAACAGATTTTTTTTTTTTTTTTTTTCCTATCAGAATCAACAGCACAGAGGCTGCACATCAGCAAGCAGCATTCAATCGAAGGTTGTTTATCAAAAAGACAAAATAACAAACAAATCAATGTAAAACCAGATGCAAAAACAACAAATCAAACACTTTTAATTATCCACACAAACAAACTAACCAAACAATGATCAAAACATCAAAATTGAAAAGAAACAGCAACAAATTAGCACAGAAATAGCAAAAAACAAAAATACAAAAGCGACAACATAACCCTCAACCCAAAACTCACAAGGATTATTAATGTTCAATTCTTGTATTCCAGAACCCAGAACAGAATCTATGAGAAACTCACGAAAATCCTAACTCAAAAGCCCTAAATCTCTACATTTGAAATTCACATAAATAAAAAAAATTAAAAAAAAAAAACCTAATTAACAAATTACATAAATTTTAGCAGGATGATGGAAGTGTCATCGATGACAGTGATGGGTGGTGGTGGTTGCGAAGGCGGTGATGGGTGATGATGGTAAATCGGTGATGATCTATGACCTGGGTTCTTTGATGTCATCGAGTAGGTGATTCAGGAGTGGAAGAGACTGAGAAAACTATGGCACTGGTCGAGACAACGGTGATGGGTGTTAATGGTGAATCGGTGATCGTCTCAACGATGTCGTCAAGGAGGTGATTCAGGAGTGGGAGAGATTAAGAGAAGAGAACTGGGGCATGGGAGATGAAGGATGGTTGAGATTGGTTGATTGTTGGTCATTTAATCCCAACCCTTCTGTATATTTTAGAAACGAGCCTGTTCATGGCCCCTTGCTTCTACAAATTTAGACCCGCCCCACCCTGTTTCTTCTTTAAAAAAATTGGACCCGTCCCGTACCCAGCCCGATTCGCAGATCCTATACTCATTTGCTCACCCCTAAGCTAAATAACTTTGTTTGGGATATTGAGTTTCCACATTTTTTTAAGTAAATCAAAATTTAGTCCATGAGTAATATTCTTATTTTGTATCCACGTTGTTGATTTAACAGTGAATTTTCCAATGGCATTAAAGCCCCATAACATAGAATCTTCTTGCTGGGCTATAGGCAACGTACTGCAAATTTTGTTAACAATATCTTGATCAACCAGGTTTGAAAGTGTTATTCTATTACAGTAGTTATTGTTAATGAAATTACTAACTTTCAGATTTTTGTCTATGTTATTAATTTGGTTATCCTGCATAAGATTAATTAGTGAGAAAGGAAAAACCCAATTATGGATCCAAAAGCGAATACTCTTGTCATTTCCCACAAACCATCTGCATCTTTTTTCAATAATATGCCTAGTATTTAAAATTCCTTTCCAGGCTTGAGAATGATTTTGCCTGGTTTTACAATTTAGGAAAGCATAATTTCTTAAGTACTTTCTTTTGACAATTTGAACCCACCAATTCTTATCCTCAATCAACACTTCCAGCCTAGTTTTACCAGGCAAGCGTTATTAAATGATTACTCTTCCTAACAACAAAGCCTCCCACTACTTTTAGGGAGACAAACCTTATCTCAAGCTACTGGATTCATTTCACTATCTTTTCCCCCAAAGAAAAGGTCTACTATCCTATTCAATAGTTTTAATGACATTTTTTGGGCACTTGAAACAAGACATCACATGATTTGGAAGACCAGCTACATTATCTTTGACAAAGGTAAGGCTACGAGCTTTAGACAAAGTATTAGCTTTCGATCCAGCAAGTTTATTTTTAACTTTGAGGATAAGCTCTTTAGTATTAATAGGGTCATTCCAAAATGTTATGTTATGAATATCCAAGTACTTCCCAAATGTAGTTTTATGCTGAATTTGAATGATATTAACAATTTCATGTTTTGTTTGATTGGAACTGTTATTAGAGAAGTAAAGATAAGACTTGTAAAAATTGATTTTCTAACCTGAGACATTAGCAAAGTCATTTAGGATTGTCAATACGTTCCTTGCAGCAACTCAAAGTAGATTTTGCAAAAATAAGGGAGTCATCTGCAAACATTAGATTATAAACTTTAACCATCCAGGAGAGGTTAGCACACCCACTTTAGATGTTTGTTTAGTCCCCGGCATATTAAGATGTCTAATTAAAGGTTCCATACAAAGAATAAAAAGGTAGGGAGATAAGGATGTCCTTGCCAAATGCCTCTGGATGGGTAAAAGCAACCTTGTGTTTTACCATTTATGAGTAAAGAAAAAGAAGTAGAAGATATGCATTCTAAAATTAAATTTATCCAATGACTACTAAAACCAAACTTATGGAGAACAATTTTATTGTAATCCCAACTAATAAGATCAAAAACTTTCTCTAAATCAAGCCTGACAGCCGTAACGCCTATTCTCCCTTTTTTGCTTTTAAAAGAAGAAAATAGCTCATGGGCAAAGGATACTGTCATGAATGGATCTGCCAGGACCAAAAGCTCCCTGACTCTTAGAGATACAATCAGTTAAGATGGGTTTCAAACGATTAACTAAAACTTCTGTCATAATTTTATAAGTTACATTACAAAGGCTTATGGGTCTGAAATGATTTAGTGTTGAGTGCATAAAGCTATATTTATATGCCCTATTTTACTTAGGTTTTTTTACTTAAAATCTCTATGCATCACAAGGTATTTTGTTGTTTGTATTGTATTTCAGGATGAAAGTAAGGGCTTGAATAAATCATCTTATTTTGAATATCTTAAGAGCCTAGAACGGATAGTTTGAAGCCTAACTTGCCCAAGACCAGACCATAGCCTACAAGTGGCCTAAGATCTGCCAGAAAAGGCCCTTACAGAACAGTCAACTTGCGAGTTTTTCCCCGAAGTGCTTAGAACGAATTAGAAAATGGGCCGTATATGGTTGGAAATCCCTAGAAGTCTTCTTTCTCATGGTCTTTACAACTTGTGATTTGGAGGTTTCAACAAGAAATTATGACAGAATAAAGAAAAGTTGTTCAATTACAAATTCTGATAACAGCTAGTTTTCAGTTACTCTTATACTAAAAGCTGATTGTAATGCGTTGTAAATGAGAGTCAATTTAAAGAGGAAAAGGAAAAGATACACAACATCAAAGAGGAGGAGGAGTCCTCCACCTTGAGTTGTTTCTAGGTTCTGGCTTTCCTAACTTTTTTTGTATTGCATTTTTATGTATTTTGTTATGTTTTTAATTTAGATTATGGATACTTAGGGTTGATTAGAAACCCTAGACATGATTGAATTAATGTTATGTTTATCAATTTCATTTGCAAGCTAGAATTAGTTTTTTATCTCAATTGTTTCAAGCACATATTTTCAAGCTTATCGGCCTTGTTTATGTTTGCTTTCTGTTGAGAATGATAAGGATGAATTCAATGTCTTCTTTCATTCATTAGCAACATGTGGTTAGGCTCATAACGAATCATGTAAATTGATTCCATGAAAATCTAGGATAAATGCCATGTTCTAGGGTTCATGTGATGTTCATTATCCTCTTCATTCTTAATGAGTTTATAGTGCTAAATCTGAGTATATGCCATGCTAGGTTGCACCTACAAATATAAGTTTGATGTATATGCCATGCATCTCGCATCAAAGAAACTGAGGATTCGTACAATCTAGTTATATGCCTTGCTAGATATGTGAACATCTTAGTTGTGCATTTGAAATCGATACATTAAAAGATCATCTCATGGATTCATGAATGCTTAGGGGAAGGCATTAGCTCATTTTAAGTTAGATTTATGTCCAAAAAACGTTTCTAACCTACTTTATGTATTAGGTTTATTTTTAGATAGCTCTAATTTTTCCCTTTTCTTTTTGTCTTTATTTCTTTTCCAAAATTACTTAAACCCCTCAATTTTAAATCATATGAGTCATTAACTGATGCTAATATGTAAGAGTCAAAGGTTTTACTAAGTTGTTTATCAGTCCCTGTGGTTCAACACCCTTACTTGTGCCATTATATTATCCTTATATTTGCACTCAAAAGGAACTTCAAGAAAATGGCATCATTGCCTAGGATTGCGCTTAAACAACTTTCTAATTCCTTTTAGTTTTGCTTACTAACTTAATTTATTTTGTTTTTAGTTATATGTGTTTTAATCCATTCAAGTCGTCCATTGACTTAGAGCAGCTACAAATGGTGGTTCAGTCAAGTTCGGGTAAGAGGCGTACACTCAAACTTGTGAGGATTCTCAAAACTCAATCTTTGCCAAGCTCTCCTTGCCACTTAGAATCATATACACCTAAGTCAGTCTCATCCTTACCCAAGGCTGAATTAAAAGAAGGCAAGATGTCCATGGCAAACAACAACAACAACAACAATGATGACGAGGCTAATCATGCTTTGAAGGAGTATGCGATTCCCAATATCAGTGAGAAGTCTTCATGCATTCATTATCCTAACACCACCGTGGAGAACTTTGAACTCAAATCAGGTATGATTCATCTTTTACCAAAATTTAATGGTTTGGCAGGTGAGGATCCCCATTTGCATATCAAGGAGTTTGTAGAGGTGTGCAATACCATTAAGATCCAGGGCATGACCCCTTAAGAGATACATCTTAGGCTCTTTCCCTTTCACTAAGGGAGAAGGGAGCAAGGCTTCACACTCTTTCATCCGGATCCATTGAAACTTGAGATGTGCTAGCTTCCAAGTTTCTACAACAATTTTTCCCAACTCAATGCACTAACAAGGTTAGGCACGAAATCATGTCAATTGTGCAAAATGATGGAGAGTTGTTCCATGAGTATAGGGACTGTTTCAAAGCTCTGTCGCATTCTTGCCCTCATCACAACTTGGAACAATGGTTGCTCATGTAATATTTCTATGAATGATTGCTTGATTCTGATCGTATGATGGTGGATGCTACTGCTGGTAGTTTGATGAACAAGACAGTTGATCAAACCAAGACAATGTTTGAGGACATTGCTTCAAATACGAAGTAATTTAGTTTCAGCAATCGACAAACCAAGAAGGTTTATGAGGTTAGTACTTCTAATGATAACTCTTAAATTTCTAAATTAACTAACCTTAAGCAACTTGTATCCCAAAAGCAAGTTGCTGCTGTTTGTCAAGTGTGTTCCTGATGCGATATTTATACGCACACAAACTAAACCCTATTTGTGACAATTGTAGTAATGATGTAAGTAGGGATCGTTCTAACCGGGGATTAACTAGGGATGCTAAACACTTGACTCAAATAAATAAAACTAACTTTTAAAACACTAAGACAAACTAAAAGACTCAAAACAAGTTCAAAAGACTCCAAATACTTAAAAACATAAAATAAGACAAATCAAATGATTAAGACTTAACAAAATAGGGGGGGGGAATTGTGGTTGGACGAGATTAAACTAAACGGACAGATTATAATTTAAAACAGATAGTAAAGATGAATGTGATGAAAATATGGATGATGGAATAGCTAAGGGGTTTTTCTCCACACATGTTACACTTGCATACAAGATTGATTACTTTTGGTTGGAATTTCATAAATTTTGGATTCAATTTGTTTAACCATTTGAATGAATATGACGCTAGAATATAAGTGAGTTTCACCTAATAGTTACGAACTTATATTCACAAGTAGTGGAGGTTGCTTATAAACAATCGCGTTAAACGAATTCTTGGCATAAGTTTCATGCGTATTCCATAGGGGGTGAATGCCATGACTAGGAAAGATCACTTTCCTTTGCCATTCATCGACCAGATGCTCGAAAGGTTAGCCGGTCATGCTTTTTACTGTTTTCTTGATGGATACTCTGGATATAACCAAATTGTGATAGCCCCGGATGATCAAGAGAAGACCACATTCACATGTCCCTTTGGAACATTTGCTTATCGTCGCATGCCATTTGGCTTATGCAACGCACCGGCCACTTTCCAAAGGTGTATGGTAAGTATATTTTCCGATTTTGTGAAAAGATCATTGAGGTTTTCATGGATGATTTCAGTGTATTTGGGAGTTCATTTGATAATTGCTTGGATAATCTGACCTTAATTTTGAAACGATGTGTTGAAACTAACCTTGTCTTGAATTGGGAGAAATGTCATTTTATGGTGAAACAAGGTATAGTTTTAGGACATATTGTTTCAGAAAAAGGAATTGAAGTAGATAAATCGAAAATAGACCTTGTACGTCACTTACCCTCTCCTACTTCGGTTAGAGAGGTACGTTCGTTTCTTGGCCATGCAGGGTTCTATAGGCGTTTTATCAAGGACTTCTCCAAGATGTCCAACCCTCTTTGCCGATTGCTTCAAAAAGATGTGCCATTCAAGTTTGATGAAGAGTGTAATTCGGCATTTAACCAACTCAAGGAGAAGCTAGTCTCGGCCCCCATTATTGTACCTCCAGATTGGAGCCTTCCGTTCGAACTCATGTGCGATGCATCCGACTATGCATTAGGAGCTGTTCTAGGACAAAGAAGAGACAAGCGGCCGCATGTCATATACTATGCCTCTCGGACTCTCAATGATGCCCAATTGAACTACTCCACAACGGAAAAAGAACTTCTAGCTGTGGTTTTTGCTTTAGATAAATTTCGTTCATATTTAATTGGAACTAAAGTAATCGTTTATTCTGATCATGCAGCTTTGAGGTACTTGCTCACGAAAAATGAAGCAAAGCCGAGGCTTATCCGATGGATGCTTCTTCTCCAAGAATTCGATATCGAAATCCGGGACAAATAAAGGAAGTGAAAACGTGGTGGCTGACCACTTGAGCCGTATGGTGCATGAAGAGGATGCCGTGCCTATCATAGAGACATTCCCAGATGAGCAACTGATGTCCGTCAAGGTAAGTGAACCCTGGTATGCTGATTTGGTGAATTATTTGGTGTCTAAACATGTTCCTAGAGAATTACTTAAACACCAATGTGATAAATTAAAGAAAGAGGCACGGTTTTATGTGTGGGATGACCCGTATTTATGGAAATATTGCCCTGACCAAGTTATACGTAGGTGTGTGCACGATTCTGAGTTTAATGCTATTCTAACCTTTTGTCACACTTATGCTTGTGGGGGACACTTTGGCACTCAAAGAACAGCACTTAAGGTGTTAGAATGTGGTTTTTATTGGCCTACCATCTTTAGGGATGCTAGAACATTTTGCATGTCTTGTGATAGATGCCAAAGAACGGGCAATATTGGTCCTAAACAACAAATGCCGCAAACCCCCATTTTTAGTGTTGAAATCTTTGATGTTTGGGGTATTGATTTTATGGGTCCCTTTCCTTCGTCACATGGGTTTCTTTATATATTGCTTGCTGTGGACTATGTGTCGAAATGGGTGGAAGCAAAAGCCACCCGAACTAATGATTCTCGAGTGGTTGCAGATTTTGTGAAAACTAACATTTTTGCAAGGTTTGGAATGCCACGAGTGCTAATCAGTGATGGAGGTTCCCATTTTTGTAATCGAACCATCGAGGCGTTGCTCAAGAAGTACAATGTCACGCATAAGGTGGCCACACCTTATCATCCTCAAACGAGCGGGCAAGCCGAGGTTTCGAATAGGGAAATCAAGCAAATTCTTGAGAAGACCGTGGGGCCTACAAGGAAGGATTGGAGTTTGTGCTTAAACGATGCATTGTGGGCGTATCGCACTGCCTACAAAACTCCCATTGGGATGTCACCTTTTCGGCTCATCTATGGGAAGCCATGCCATCTTCCCGTCGAACTAGAGCATCGTGCACATTGGGCCGTCAAAACATTCAATATGGACCTTGATGCCGCAGGTTTACATAGGAAGCTTCAATTGTGTGAGCTTGATGAAATCCGAAATGAAGCATATGAGAATGCCCGGATTTACAAGGAGAAAACGAAGGCATTCCATGACAAGATGATTCGTGCCAAGACGTTCTCTATTGGGCAGAAAGTGTTGTTGTTCAATTCTCGCCTTCGGTTGTTTCCGGGTAAGTTGTGTTCCAAATGGGTTGGTCCTTTTATTGTCACTAATGTTTTCCCTCATAGTGCAGTACAAATCAAAAGTTCAAGGACGCAGCAAGAATTCAAAGTGAATGGGCATCGATTGAAGCCCTATTACGAGACGTTTGAGGAGCATGTCGTGGAGGAGGTACCCCTCCATGCCGTGGAACCTAGTCAAGCTTAAACGGAGGTACCGTCCGGCTGCAAGACGTAAAAGCAAGCACTACTTGGGAGGCAACCCATGCATTCAACAAAAGAAGACTTAGAAAGCACTCCAATTCCAGATTCCTAAAAACTCTTCTCTTTGTTGCTATTTTGTTTCTGCCTTGTTAGGTTGTTTAGTTATTGTTGTTTGTTTATTAGTTGTGTGAGTCTATGATTGTAACATTGAGAAAATGTTTGATTTATTGATAGGCACTGCTAAATAAAGAAAGATGGAGCCTTCACAAAGGGCGTTTACTTGAAGCCCCACTACGAGGCTTTGAAGAGGAAGGCATCGGAGCGGAAGGCATCGAAGAGGAAGGCATCGGAGAGGAAGGCATCGGAGCGGAAGGCATCGAAGAGGAAGGCATCGGAGCGGAAGGCATCGGAGCTAGAGCATTCCAGGCCTCAATACTTGGCCAAGCGCTGGATGAGCCAGGAAAAAGGTGCCTCTGGAGGAAAGACGAAAACCTTTGACGGTCACTGTGAATCCGACCTTCAGACTCTTGCAGCTCATCAAGCTTCCTCTTCATGCCCGACGAATAGTTATTTGCAAGCACATGCAAACTTCTATTCTCATACTTAAGCTGCTGGATCTCCTGCTTGAGACTTTCCACCTCTGCCATCAATGATTCCACCTGACGGGAGCGGGCAAGCAGGCGTTGGCCCATGTTGGACACAGAACTCGCACACTGAACACTAAGTGCGAGGGACTCTTGAACGGCCAACTCATCGGACCGTCCTGACAGCAGCCTACTATCTTTTGGAGTGAAGAGGTTCCTAGCTACTATTGTAGCTGTTGTGGCGTCCTGCATCACGGAGTCTTCACCTGTGAGAGGACCGTTAGAAGAAAAGAAAGAAGGGCGCCATACGTTACCTTGACGCGGCGCGCCCGTATCACTGCTAAGGCTCAATTCCAAGCTAAGGTTCGATGAGTTTGCCATTTTTTCAAAAGTGTTCAAAGAGAAGGGATGGAGTTAAATTTCAAAGGGCCGGAGTCGATTTTCAAGAATGGGAAATCTTCAGAGTGTGTTTGTTGTGGTGATCGATAGCTCAATAAAAAAAGCCAAGGCGACGCGTCCACCAATTCAAAAAGCCGGAATTTCCGGCGTAATTTAGGCGACGCTTTCTCGGCTTTTCAGAATGCGCGTTCAACTTTGTCAAAAGATTTCTTCTTTTCAGACAACACGTGGAGGCCATCATCACAACTACACATCTTTAGCCGACAAGCGCAAAGTTCGGCGACGCTTTCTCTACTTTTCAGAAGACGCGTCCACCAATTCAAAAAGCCGGAATTTCCGGCGTAATTTAGGCGACGCTTTCTCGGCTTTTCAGAAGGCGCGTTCAACTTTATCAAAAGATTTCTTCTTTTCAGACAACACGTGGAGGCCATCATCACAACTACACATCTTTAGCCGACAAGCGCAAAGTTCGGCGACGCTTTCTCTGCTTTTCAGAAGACGCGTGCAGCTTTGTCAAAAAGGAGCCGCATCTGCACTACCACGTGTCGCTCAGAAATCGAAGGGGCGCCTGCTCAGAAATCGAAGAGGCGTATTCAAAAATCGAAGAGGCGCCACTATTTCAAAAAGCCGGAGTTGCGGGATCAAAACGTTTGTCGACAAAGGTAAAAAGTACCACCACTTGCTATTATCTCTATATATGTCGACCTTCGTCTTTTATGGCAGGGCAAACCTGAAGAAAATGCCCAACTCTCCCTCACCTCTGAGGGTGCACTCCCAGCAAAGCCTTTCGAAATACTAAATTCTTTCTTTTTCCCCAAAGATGATACCAGATGCCTGGAGTACATATGACCCAGGAGGAAACGGCGGATTGAAGCATGTGCTGATTCATTCACCGCTTCTTCAAAAGCAAAGGTATCTCATATCATCAAGGTCAAAAGCAAAAGTATCTCATATCATGCTCTTTCCCTGTCTTTTTCTTTGTCCTTGTTCTTACTCGTATGGCAAAGTAAAAGAAGCAATCAGCCGGCACTTGGAGTCAGTCTTCCGTTCTGGAGCCAACTGCCTGGAATCTATTCCTGATTGTTTACCTAGCGTTGCTCTCGAGTAGTCATCTTCAACGGTTGATACACTTCCGGAGAAGGGACCACTTCTGCAAAGGGGAGCGAGTAAGGCAAGTGAAAATGATACATTGAAGCATGTGGAGACAAACATAGGCTGAGTTATCCTCCAACCCTTTTCATTACGAATTGGAAAGATTGAACAAAGAAACAGACCAAAGGGGTAAGCTCAGACCTTCGGGGAAGACCAAAAGAATCCTCCAGCCCAGTAGCACAAAGGAAAATCAATGATGGGCGGCAACCAGTTCGAGAGTAAGCTTGTGGAATCATCAAGATCAAGCCTCAATGCAATCAACAAAGAGAAGATGGAATTTACACTCCATAACCAGATTTGCGTCCCTAAACTCTTCTCTTTGTTAATTACATTTTGCCATGTTTAGTATGTTTAAATGCTTTTTGTGTGTTTACTTATGTTTTGTGTGAATCTATGCTTAAAACATTGAGGACAATGTTTGATTTAAGTGTGGGGGGGTAACTAAGTATATTTAATGCAAATACGTGGGATTTTATCCACCATAACTTCTAATGTTGTTCCTTGCTGTTTTAAGGTGTTTTTAAGTTGTTTTAGAGTGTTTTAGTGTGTTTTGTTTTATAATTCAAAAATCCCATAAAAATTTGAAAAATTGTTTTGAAAAACCCAAAAAGAGTTGTTTTAAAAGTCGTTTTTGTGTGTTTGTGTCTTAGGGTACCTTCCAACACAATGATAAGGATTTGGTTTATAATTGCATGACGGTTAGAAAGAGTTATAAACATAGAGAAAAGTTTGATTTACTCTTGGTATATGCTTGGTTATGGTTATAATGTATGACTTCACATGCAATCATAAAAGAAAAATTCGTTTTTGTAACATGCTTGAAGGAAGAAACTCAAATAAACGCTACATCCCTGTGAGACTCGAGCCATTACTTTCTTTGGAGAGTTATTTTCTGTGATTCTTTATTTTCTAAAGTTGTTGCATGATCTCATTATTCCTTGCTTGGTTGCTACTTAGAATGCAATTGTATCATGATAGAACTAAATGCTAGAACTCATGCCCATTTCATTCAAAGCGTGTTATTGATTTGCATAACACATATTCAAGAAGAAGTTGTGTAGTGACCACCACCATAGCCAAATAGCCTTACTTCCCATACTTCGTATATGTTGTAAGTTTTAACCCCGTTGAGCCTTGTTTAGCCTTTATTCTTTGTTTACCCACATTTTCCTCACCTAGCCTAGTTTAGGACAATCCCCACCCTTGTTCTTAAAAGATAGTGAGCATGACTTAATTGAATTCCTTTTGAGTTACATTATGAAAGAAAATAAGTGTGGGGGAGAGAATGTTTAAGTGTTTATGTTTTGAGATTCAAAAGAAAAGAAAAAGAAAAGAAAAAAAAAAGAGAAAAGAAAGAAAGAAAGAAAAAAAAGAGTTCAAAAAAAAAAAAAAAAAAAATTGAAAGAATAAGTGATTGAAGAAAGGTTCCAAAACACCAATTCTGGGCGTAAATTGTCTAAATTCTCCATTTTTGTTCAAAAGTTGAGTTTTCATTCAAAAGTGAATTCTAAGTTGATTCAAATGCTTTGCTCACTATTTCTTTAAAAACCTTTGTTTTCCATATCCCTTCTTTGTTATCCACATACCCCAAGCCCCGTTACAACCCTTGACTTCTATCTTGAGTGTTGTGTATTTCAATTTGTGGAGTTTGAACTTGGTATGAGCATATGGTATCACTGGTTCTCGCGTCTAAGTAGTAGCATTCCATTCATGAGATCATATCTAAACATGCTTATTAACTCCAGAAATTGCTTCCTTTGAAATACATAAATGTGAGTGTTTGTTTTTATGATTACATCAATCTTCTCACATATACCTAGTGTAGGGTGTGTAGTCAGAAAATCTGTGTGAAAAACGAGAGTACATCTAGTAAGAAATTGAGGGAATTCTCTAAGGCATGTTACTACATTCAAAA
Organism: Pyrus communis; assembly: GCF_963583255.1. Lineage (NCBI taxonomy): Eukaryota > Viridiplantae > Streptophyta > Magnoliopsida > Rosales > Rosaceae > Pyrus > Pyrus communis. The sequence continues at coordinate 13,586,069 of NC_084816.1, read as the reverse complement.
CATGGTTTTAAATGCTTAATTGTGAACTAGTATGTGGTGACTATGAGTAAGAATGTACTTAAGTGTAAAGATGGCTCAAATCTGTGAGAATAATGATTTTTAATTTGTCATGTGCATTGGAAGTCCCTGATACGATTGTTGGAAGGTGTAGGTTGTGTTTTGTTCTTTTTGTTTTGTTTTTCTGTTTTGCTCGAGGACTAGCAAAAGCTAAGTGTGGGGGTATTTGATAGGAGCATATTTATGCGACTTAAATGGCTTGTTCTCGTACATTTACGTTATGTTTCTTTAGTTATTTTAGTTCTTTATGCTTCTTTTGTGTGTTTTCAGGTTCTAAGGGCAAAGTATGCAAAAGGATGCCTTTTGGAGCCTTTTGGAGCAAATTAGAGATTGGAATGGATATCATATGCTTGGAGCCAAAAGGATGGACGAAATTGAAGACTTGAAGTAGGAAAGTTAAATCCTAAAAAGACCTCATGTTTGAGCATCATTGAAAACTCCTACGCATTTTAGAACACAAAAACAACATTCCTAGCAACCTTAGGACATTGTCGTGTGTTTCCTTGTGTCTCCCTTCCTTGCCATGCAAGGAAGGGCTTTGTTCCCTATTTTAAATACTTAAACACTACCACTTATCATTCACCACTTATCATATCATACATTCATTTATCACTTATCATAATCATTCACTTATCACTTAACATATCATACACTTATCACTTATCACTCATAATCATCTACACATTTCAACCATTTAAACACATGTACTTCACCTACAACATCCACCTACTTCACCTACAAATGACATAGCCATATGTTCCCTCCACTACTCCTATAAATACCCTTGCATTCATTCATTCAATTCACATCTCATTTTCATACACAACACACCACAAATACCTCCATTCTTGCCGTGCATATCCCTTCATTTTCTGCATATTTTCTCTTCATTCCAACCACTCCAACCACTCCTCATCTCCCAAAAACTCACCTTAGACCTTGTGCTACAACAACGAAGAAGAGAAGAGTGCCTAAACGTTCATACAATTCAAGTTTGAGTTGTTGGAATGTTTAGGTGTTTCTTTGATTTCAATGTTTAAATTCAATTTTCTTTGTTTTGTAATGGAAGAGAAGAGTGCCTAAACGTTCATACAATTCAAGTTTGAGTTGTTGGAATGTTTAGATGTTTCTTTGATTTCAAAGTTATGAGGAACTAAACCCCCCTTTAGCTAGGGGGTGATTCAAAATACATGTTTATGCTTGCAATATGAATTGATTACTTTTGGTTGGAATTTCATAAATTTTGGATTCAATTTGTTTAACCATTTGAATGAATATGACGCTAGAATATAAGTGAGTTTCACCTAATAGTTACGAACTTATATTCACAAGTAGTGGAGGTTGCTTATAAACAATCGCGTTAAACGAATTCTTGGCATAAGTTTCATGCGTATTCCATAGTAACGAATGCCTCGTCAACACTTATAATTTTCATTGAACTTAATGATCTTTGTTGAACGTCTCTATCATGCGTATTCCATAGTTAGGGACTTTGATTAAGAATAACTTGGTTGAAATGCGTATTCCATTCAATCCAACGAATCTAGGGAAATCTGGAAGTTAATTTAAGCGGACCTAATTAACTTGGAGCATTGAGTTTCATAATTTATCGAAAGACCAACCGAAAATCAATCTTGTATGCAAGCATAAACATGTATTTTGAATCACCCCCTAGCTAAAGGGGGGTTTAGTTCCTCATAACTTTGAAATCAAAGAAACATCTAAACATTCCAACAACTCAAACTTGAATTGTATGAACGTTTAGGCACTCTTCTCTTCCATTACAAAACAAAGAAAATTGAATTTAAACATTGAAATCAAAGAAACACCTAAACATTCCAACAACTCAAACTTGAATTGTATGAACGTTTAGGCACTCTTCTCTTCTTCGTTGTTGTAGCACAAGGTCTAAGGTGAGTTTTTGGGAGATGAGGAGTGGTTGGAGTGGTTGGAATGAAGAGAAAATATGCAGAAAATGAAGGGATATGCACGGCAAGAATGGAGGTATTTGTGGTGTGTTGTGTATGAAAATGAGATGTGAATTGAATGAATGAATGCAAGGGTATTTATAGGAGTAGTGGAGGGAACATATGGCTATGTCATTTGTAGGTGAAGTAGGTGGATGTTGTAGGTGAAGTACATGTGTTTAAATGGTTGAAATGTGTAGATGATTATGAGTGATAAGTGATAAGTGTATGATATGTTAAGTGATAAGTGAATGATTATGATAAGTGATAAATGAATGTATGATATGATAAGTGGTGAATGATATGTGGTGAATGATAAGTGGTAGTGTTTAAGTATTTAAAATAGGGAACAAAGCCCTTCCTTGCATGGCAAGGAAGGGAGACACAAGGAAACACACGACAATGTCCTAAGGTTGCTAGGAATGTTGTTTTTGTGTTCTAAAATGCGTAGGAGTTTTCAATGATGCTCAAACATGAGGTCTTTTTAGGATTTAACTTTCCTACTTCAAGTCTTCAATTTCGTCCATCCTTTTGGCTCCAAGCATATGATATCCATTCCAATCTCTAATTTGCTCCAAAAGGCTCCAAAAGGCATCCTTTTGCATACTTTGCCCTTAGAACCTGAAAACACACAAAAGAAGCATAAAGAACTAAAATAACTAAAGAAACATAACGTAAATGTACGAGAACAAGCCATTTAAGTCGCATAAATATGCTCCTATCAATTCCATGCAGGGACATTCATCTAAGGCATGTCCTCAAGTGCAAGAGTTTCATGAAAAAGCAAACATGGCAGGAGAATTTCAAGGAAATCAGAGACCAAGAATTGATTTGTTTGCTCCAATTTACAACCCAGGATGGAGGAATCATTCTAATTTTAGATGGGAAAACAACAACAATGTGCAAAATCTGTCACCTCTCAAGCTCCACCAAGCAAGCCTCTTGAAGACATCATGAGTACATTGGTTAGACAAGTGAGTTCTTCAACTCAAAGCACTCAAGACCTCAAGGTTTCAACCCCAGCTTTCATGAACAAGACTGATCGTTCAATTGCAAATTTAGAAAATCAGGTTAGACAGATTGTAGCAGTCCTAAACCAAAGAGAACCAAGTAAGCTTCCTAGTCAAGTTGTTGTAAATCTAAAAGATTTGAACAATGCACATGTGAATGTGACCACTTGAATTTTTAGTCTTTTTGAGTCATGATTAGAGCTATTTGCAATTAAATAATGGGAATGTACATGTTTAACTTAGTCTTGCAATCATAACTTTAGCTATGCCTTGAAAATTGTTGCATCTGCTATATAATACCACTACTCTCAGTTCCAAGAATACTTGTGAAAAGTTACTAGTTCAAGCCTTAGAAAAAGGATAGTGGAGACTGCCTTTTGAGCAATTTTGTGCCTATTTGCTTTTTTTAGAAGGATTAAACTATTTCTACTCCTATCCTTTTCTTTCAAATTCATTTTAAATGATCTCATTACTCATTTTTTATTGAATACTAAGAGTTATTCTCTTTTGTGGATACTTGTGCTTATTATCACCCATGAATGAAATTATTGAGACGATGTTAGGCTATGCATGTTTTAACTAGTAACTTGCCTAATTCCTTACCTTTGTTGTGTGAGTCATTACTTATTTTGAAGCCAAACACAGCCATCTTTCATCACCCACACTAAACTCTACCCATTTTCCCCCATAATAGTCATTCCCTTTAGCTTGGGGAATACCAAAGTGATGAGGACAAAATGCTCGAGCTTTAAACTAAGAAAGTGGCATGTACCAAAGTAACATGGGCTGGAATTGCAAAATAAAATTTTTAAAAAAAAAAAAGGGAAAAAGAAAACGTTTTAAGAAGAGAAAAATAAATAAAAAAAAGAGAAGAAGATGCAATTTTTAAATCCATGGGTCCTGGATGCCAAGAACAAGTAAAGAAGATAAATTCAAGAGGAGAGCATGCTGGTTTTGCAAGGAAGACACTTTGGTATATCTCAAGTTCTAGTATTCCTTATCCATCCTTTCATAGCCTCTACCATAAAAACCTTATATTACAACCTTATGAAAGACCTAGCTGATCTATGAGGATGTATTCATGGATGTTAGTAAGTATGTGTGCTATCCTATTGTTAATATTTGATTCATTTCATGAGATCTGTCTAGAAAGTTCTTTTGTTTCCAATTGATTATGTGTAAGAATATTTTGCTTTCCATTACATAACCACACACACATATACTTGTTAAGCGCAAGCCGTAAGAATCAAGTGAAAGAGTGAGAGTGAATCTGTGAGATTAGAGTTGAGACGAATCTTATCTTCCTTGCTTGAGCTTGTAACTTAGTAACAGGTTGAATTTGAGCTAGAGCACCTCACTAACATGCAGATTTGATTGATGGAAAAAATTATTATCAACAGAGATGTGGTCTTTGAAGAAGACCAAGGGTGGAGTTGGGATGACAGTCACAAACAAGCCATACTAGCTGATTTGGAATGGGAAGTCGATGAAGAAGTAAACATAGAAGAGGAAAACAATGGAGATAAGTCTTAAGCAGTTGAAGACCGGAGGAAAATGGGTCAGACAACAGCAACCCTTATGAAGGAGACACCTCAAGTGTTTCACTTCCAGAATGACGAACACGAAAACCCCCAGCATGGATGAGAGACTAAGTGACTGGTCAAGATCTCTCCAATAAAGAGGGTGTGAATATAGCTCATCTAGCTTTGTTCACTGATAGTGACCCAACAACATTTGAAGAAGCTATGAAGAGTGAAAAATGGAAAAGTGCCATGGATCAAGAAATTGCGGCAATAGAGAAAAATAAGACATGGGAGCTAACAAATTTGCCATCAGGAGGAAAGACTGTTGGAGTGAAGTGGGTTTTTAAAACAAAACTCAATGAGCATGGTGAACTAGACAAGTACAAGGTGCGGCTAGTTGCTAAAGGATACAATAAAAAATATAGAGTGGATTATGCAGAAGTATTTACACCAGTGGCTCGCTTAGATACAATTCGTTTGGTGCTTTCTCTTGCTGCACAGAAAAGTTGGTTAGTTTACCAACTTGACATTAAATCGACCTTTCTGCATGGGGAAATTAATGAGGAGGTGTTTGTTGATCAACCACCAGGTTATGAATAGAAGGGGGAAGAATCAAAAGTCTATCGACTCAAGAAAGCATTGTATGGACTCAAACAAGCTCCCCGAGCTTGGTATAGTCGCATAAAGTCATACTTTGTCAAAGAAGGCTTCAACAAATGCCCCTATGAACATACTTTGTTCACTAAAACAGCGGTTGGAGATAAAATATTGATTGTTTGTCTTTATGTTGATGATCTGATATTTACTGGGAATGATGAAGGTATGTTCAAAGATTTTAAGAGATCCATGATGGTTAAGTTTGACATGACGAATCTCGGGAAAATGAGATATTTTCTAGGCATTGAAGCATTGCAAAATAAAGATGGCATCTTCATCAGTCAACGGAAATATGCTCAAGAGATTCTGGAAAGGTTTAATATGGATCGGTGTAACTCAGTTCATAATCCAATGGTTCCTGGCTTTAAGCTCACAAAAGATGAAGGCGGAGTTGAAGTTGATGGTACTGTCTACAAGCAGATGGTGGGAAGTCTCATGTATTTGACTGCCACTCGCTCTGATTTGATGTTTATCATCAGTCTGATCAGTAGGTACATGGAACGTCCTACTGAGTCTCACTTACTGGCGGCAAAGAGAGCTTTGAGGTACGTGAAGGGTACAATTGGTTTTAGGATGCTCTACAAGAAGGGAGGAAGTGAAGAACTCATAGGATACACGGACAATGATTATGCTGGCGATCAAGACGACAGGAAAAATACCTTAGGTTATGTTTTCTTAATGAGCTCGGGAGCTATCTCTTGGTCTTCAAAGAAGCAACTCAGGAGCTATCTCTTGGTCTTCAAAGAAGCAACCAGTGGTTACTCTCTCTACCAATGTAGTTGAGTTCATAGCTGCAACATCAAGTGCATGCCAGGTTGTGTGGCTAAAAAGAATTCTTAGCCATCTTAATTAAGTGCAAAGCAGTCCAATAGTGGTGTTTTGTGATAATATGTCGGCGATTAGACTCTCGAAGAATCCTGTGATGCATGGTCGAAGCAAGCACATAGATGTGAGATTTCATTTTCTTCGGGATCTTGTCAAGGATGGAACTTTAGAGTTAATTCACTATTCTACACAAGACCAAGTTGCAGATGTTCTAACAAAACCATTAAAGCTTGATGATTTTCTGAAGATGCAAAGCTTATTGGGTGTGGGTGAATATCCAGGTGTAAATTGAATAACAATAGTATTCAAGTGATGAAACTGTTAAAGCTTCCTAGCCGTTAGGGTTAGAGCTTGTTTTTAGGGTTATTTCTATTATGTTGAATAATTCCTCCTAAACTTGAGGAACACGGTTGCATTTTCTGTTTAACATAGTCATGCCCACGATTGTAGGACCTGTAAAGTCGTGGGTGGCTGTTTTTCCCTTTTTTGTCTTGGCGTAAGGCTATTTATTAGCCACAATAGTTGTTTAGCTAAACAAGACTTCTCCCAGTTTTCTAGTACGAACAGGTTTTACATTCACAAGAGCTTTCTGCTATTCTTTTGGTTCTAACAGTACGTAAGAAAAACTTCCATTCCAAAGCTAAAAAGTTGAGATTATTATTTTTCAGAATCTCTTGAGTTTATTAATTGATATGTATAAGATTTTATACATGGACAACTTTAATTGGTTTGAACTGGTATTGCTTAATGAAAAAGAATGTATACATAATATATTACGCATCTCCAGCACATGATAAGACAAGCATATTAAATTATTAATTGTCTGTGAGTTGATGCTATATATTTGCAGCTAACATTGGTAAAAGATCAGTCTAAGAAGAGTCAAGGATGACCGCCACACTATATATAAGGTCAATAGTCTTACCCTCTACATACTCGAAGAAAATAAACAAAAGAGTGAAGAAAAAAATAAAATTGAGAATATCTTTTATAATTTCTATCTTCGTAATGAATAACTGTTTGTAGTGTGAATTTCTATTTTCATAATATATAACTGTTATAGTGTAAAGTCATACATTATATAGATAGAAATTGTACTTGCAAAAAAAAATAAACACATTTAATAAAGGTCAAAGCTTCACACGTCCACGAGGTGTGGGGAGTGGTTTGGCTAATGGACATCCGTTGCCTAATTCAATTCCTCTTAAAAGAATGAGTTGATAGGAGCATATTTATGCGACTTAGTTAGCTTGTTTTCTTGCATTTACATAGCTAATTTCTACTTGTTAGAGTGTTTTAAGCTATTTTCGTGTGTTTTCAAGTTCAATTGACAAAGTTGGCAAGAAAGTGCAATTTGGAGCATTTTAGAGCAGTTTTGAGCTTGGAATGGATTGCACATGCATGGAGCAAGGTGGATGGACGAATTTGAAGATCAAGAGAAGCTAGGAATGTGATTAACGTCTGGAAGAATTACATTGAAGACTTGGAAGATAAGGAATCAGCTACAAAGAAGGAATATTATCCAAATTACCTTATCTTATCCAAACCTTATCCAACCTTATCTTATCTTATCCTAACCTAATCTTTTCCTACCTTAATTCCAGCTTCAAAGAGGACTCATTTTTCACATTAAATCACCTAAATATCAGGTTCTAGAAGCCCTATTTTCGTGCCCTAAGTTTATGTTACATGTAACCCTTCTAGAAGTTCTACAATCTACCACAAGGACCATTCCTTGTCCTCCTTGGAATCTGATTCAAGGTGTCCTTGTTCTTTGGTGATTTAGAGTCCTAATTCCTCTCATTTTCAGCCCAATTTCGTGCCTTCCCTTCACCTTATAAATACATGATGCCACAACACTCATAAACCACCACCCTCTACCCCAAATTCACACCACACCATCCACCACACCTCAAGAGCCTAAATTCAGAAAATCCCTATTGTGCCGCAACAAGGAAGGAAAGAGGAGCCACCTAGACTGTTTATAGGTGTATTCTATCTTTGTTTTTAATGTTTAAGTTTAATTATCTTTGTTTTGTGAACATGAGGAGCTAAACTTGTTTTAGCTAGAGGAGATTTTGAAACCATGATTATATTGCAATATGAATTGATTACTTTCAGTTGTGATTTCATAAATCATAAATATAATTTACTTAACTGTTTGATTAAGAACTTATTCTTATGTGTTGATTAAGAGGACCCGCTTAGTTTGCATGCATGAATTTGATGCTAGAATATAAGGGAGTTTCACCTAATCATTATGAACTTATATTCATAAGTAGTGGAGGTTGCTAGTCACAATTGCGTTAAGTAAATTCTTGGCAGGAGTATCATGTTATTCATAGTTACTAATGCCTTGTCAATGCTTATGATTTTCACAAAGCTTAATGATCTTTGATTGTATCTCTATTATGTTGTTCATGTAGGGAACTATTGAAGAATAATTTGGTTGCCGATGCGTATTCCATCTAATTCAATGACTTAAGGAAAATCTAAGGGTTAATTAGTGCTATTCACGGTTAATCTGGGGTGTTGAGATTCATGGTTTATTGGAAAAGCAACTGGAAATCAATTTGTATGCAAGTGTGTCATGTGTGGAGAAGGACCCTCTAGCTAGCTTATCACCCATAGTTTTCCCTAATTTCGTCCAAAGTTGTTTAAGTCTTTAAATCTGTTTGTTTTGACTTTAATTTCGTCCAAATCAATCTCTCCTTTAATTAAGTGTGTTAGATTAGTTAGAAACGTGTTCAAATCTATCCAATTTAGTGTTTTGAGTCTTAATAGTCTAAAATTCGTCCAAATAACTTCTTAGAGTCTGTTTCGTGTCAATTTAACTTAGTTTGTGTGTTTTGAGTCTATTTAGCTTGTTTTGAGTTGTTAGAGTCTAGTTTTTTTGTTTTTGAGTCTAGTTTTGTGTTTTAGAGTTTAATTTGAGTAAATTAGCATCCCTTCTACTCTCCAGCCTAGAACGATCCCTACTTACACATACTACAATCATAGGGTTTTAATTTGAGTGTTAGAATATTTCACATCAAATTTTGGCGCCGTTGTCGGGGATTAGTAAAATTGCTAATCCCTCTGTTTGTTTATTTTTCTTTTGATATTTGATTTAGTTTTATTTCTTCGATTTCATGTACTAGAGAAGCAAGACATGGCAATCGCTAATCTTCAAGCTCAAATAGCGAATCTTACTTCTCAATTGTCACAATATGCTGAAGGGTCCACAATGCAAAGTGTCCCTACATTTGGTGCTTCTTATAAGCAAGAATATCAAGCAAATCAATGTCCACAAAGAGGTTGGGAGAATGTCAATACCTGGGGTTATCAAGATCATAATCAATCAGGGAACAATTTGTTTTCCAACATGTACAATTCAGATTTGAGTGATCATTCAAACTCTATGTGGTGGGAATCTTAACAAGTTCAACACGAAGGATATTGGTAGCCATATGAGGAGTTTTATTCAAGACCTGCGCAACCACCACAACCTCATATACAATATGCCCAACCAAACTCAAGTTCATCAATAGATTGTGATCAAATTCTTGATGAATTAATTTCTTTGGCACAAGGCTCACAAAATCAAGCTAAGGAGGCTCAACAAGGAGAATATTGGCAGCTATATGAGGAGTTTTATACAACGCCTATGCAGCCACCACAATCTGCCCTGCAACAATTCCAACCGAACTTAGGTTCGTCAATAGATTGTGCTCAAATTCTTGATGTACTAACTTCTTTGACGCAAGAATTACAAAATCAAGCCCAAGTGATGAGCGAATTGAAGAATCAAATGGGAGAGATCACGGAATTCATGGGGCAAATGCAAGAACAAAGTGAACTATCTGACTCAACTGTTAAAATTGTTGAAGTTATCACCTTGGAAAGTAGCATGAAGGTTGGAGATGAACCAAAGACGTCCAAACCAAGCCAAAATATGGATGAACAACTGCTGCTCGAAGAAGAGGTGGATAATAAGGCCACGGCAAGGGAAGAACCACCCTTGCCGCAGCCTATCCTAACCCCAACACCCTTGCCGCAGCCCCATATACCCTCTATACCATCCACTACAACCAAGGTAAGCCCAAATTCAATTCTTCCTAACCCCATTCCACCAAATGTCCCTATTCCGTGCAGTTTCATGATTTCCAAGGAAGAAGAGAATGAAAAAGACATCTTGGAAGCCCTTCCAAAGGTGCAAAAAAATCAAGTTCCAGAATGTGTTGAATTGTCCAAAGAACTTCGTACAACAAGAAGAATGATTCAAGAGAAAGATGTGGCTAGGGAATGTCTAGAATTCATCAAAGAGGATATACTTGAGACAACAATTCCCAAAGAAGTTGGATTTTATGACACGGGACAAGTCATAACTCTCAAAACACCAAATCTGGCTGAATTTTCTAGTCCTACAACTTTTGAAGGGGTGTTTATTTTTTAGTTCATGTCAGAGCACACAGGTAAGCCAGCTCCCCAAATTTCAATTTCGTTTTATACTAATATGTTGTTAGTTATTCAAGCACCCACTCAAGAATTTAAACCACTGCCGGATCATTTCAAGTATCACCTCCCATTCAAAGATCAATTCCATGCCATGGGACCTAGGGGAGCTTAAAAGGAGTATCGTCCGGCTAGAAGACGTTAAAGCAAGCGCTTCTTGAGAGGTATCCCATGCATTCAAATAAAGAAGACCTAGGAATCTTAACCACTCCACAACCAGATTTGCATTCCTAAACCCTACTCTTTATTGCTTTTACTTTACCACGATTGTCATGTTTGTTAGTTGTGTTGTTTGTTTGTTTGTGAGTCTATGCTTGAAACATTGAGGACAATGTTTGGTTTAAGTGTGGGGGGGGTAAACAAGTTGTTTTTGCATGATTTTCGTGGGATTTTATCACGTATCACTTCTAAAGTTGTTAATCACTGTTTTTAAGTGTTTTTAGTGTGTTTTGGAGTGTTTTTATGTGTCTTAAACAGAAATCCGAAAATTTGAAAGAAAAACCCAAAAGGAGTCGTTTTTGTTTTTGTGTGTTGTGTCTTAGGATACCTTCCAACACAATGATGAGGATTTGGTTTTTAATTGCATGACTGTTAAGAAAGTTACAAACATGGATGTAAGTTTAACCCCTTTGAGCCTTATTTAGCCTATTTTCTTTGTTAACCACATTATCCTTACCTAGCCTAGAATAGGACTATCCATACCCTTATTCTTAAAGGATAGTAAAGCTTGACTTAGAGGGAATTCCTTTTGATCTAAAAATTGCAGAAAAACAAGTGTGGCGGAAGGATTTTCATGGAAATCTAGGAGAATGTATGATTTATGTGCCAAAGAAAAAGAATAGGGCACGGGAAAAAAAAAACGTGAAAAAGAAAAAAAGAAGAAGAAAAAGTTGAAGAAAAGAAAGAAAAAAGAATTGAAAATAAGTGAGAATGAACTCACAAGTATTGGTTGTTGAAGAAAGGGTCCAAAAGTTTGAATCTAGCCCTAAGTGATGTGTGAATCTTCCTTTCGTGTTTAAAGATGGTTTCTACATTCAAAAGTGAATTCTAAGTGTTTATTTCATTACTTTGCTTACTATTGCTTTAAGAACTTTTGTTTATCCTTACCTTTCGTTGTTAGCCAATACCTTAGCCCCGTTACAACCCTTAGACTTCGATCTTAATTGTTATGTGTTTCAATATGTGGAGTTTAAAATTGGTACAAGCATATGGTATCCCTGGTTCTCGCGTCTAAGTAGTGGCATTCCATTCTTGAGATCATATATATACATGTTAATAATTCCAGAAAATGCCCTCTTTGTTATGACATATGTGAGTGTTAGTCTACATGTTTACATCAATCTTCTCACATATACTTAGTGTAGGGAGTGTAGTCAGAAAATCTGTGTGAAAATGGAGATTATATCCAGTGAGGAATTGAGGGACTCTCTAAGGCATGTTACTACATTCAAAATGTTGTTTTAATTGATTAAATGCGAGCTAGTAAGTGGTGACTACGGTTAAGTATATGCTCAAGGGTAAGGATAACTAAAATTTATGGGAGCAGTGATTTTTAACATGTCATGTTGCATTGGAAATCCCTGAGGTAAATGTTGGAAGGTCTAGATTATGTTTTGTTTGTTTTGTTTTGCTAGGGGACTAGCAAAAGCTAAGTGTGGGGGAATTTGATAGGAGCATATTTATGCGACTTAGTTAGCTTGTTTTCTTGCATTTACATAGCTAATTTCTACTTGTTAGAGTGTTTTAAGCTATTTTCGTGTGTTTTCAGGTACAGTTGACAAAGTTGGCAAGAAAGTGCAATTTGGAGCATTCTAGAGCAGTTTTGGGCTTGGAATGGATTGCACCTGCATGGAGCAAGGTGGATGGACGAATTTGAAGATCAAGAGAGGCTAGGAATGTGATTAACATCTAGAAGAATTAAATTGAAGACTTGGAAGATAAGGAATCAATTACAAAGAAGGAATATTATCCAAATTACCTTATCTTATCCAAACCTTATCCAACCTTATCTTATCTTATCCTAACCTAATCTTTTCCTACCTTAATTCCAGCTTCAAAGAGGACTCTTTTTCACATTAAATCACCTAAATATCAAGTTCTAGAAGCCCTATTTTCGTGCCCTAAGTTTATGTCACATTTAACCCTTCTAGAAGTTCTAGAATCTGCCACAAGGACCATTGCTTGTCCTCCTTGGAATATGATTGAAGTTGTCCTTGTTCTTTGGTGATTTGGAGTCCTAATTCCTCTCATTTTCAACCCAATTTCGTGCCTTCCCTTCACCTTATCAATATATGATGCAACAACACTCATAAACCACCACCCTTTACCCCAAATTCACACCACACCTCAAGAGCCTAAATTCAGAAAATACTTATTGTGCCGCAACAAGGAAGGAATGAGGAGCCACATGCAGTGTTTCTAGGTGTATTCTATCTTTGTTTTTAATGTTTAGATTTAATTATCTTTGTTTTGCGAACATGAGGAGCTGAACTTGTTTTAGCTAGAGGAGATTTTGAAACCCTGATTATATTTGCAATATGAATTGATTACTTTCAGTTGTGATTTCATAAATTGTGAATATAATTTACTTAACTGTTTGATTAAGAACTTATTCTTGTGTGTTGATTAAGCGGGCCCGCTTAGTTTGCATGCATGAATTTGATGCTAGAATATAAGGGAGTTTCACCTAATCGTTATGAACTTATATTCATAAGTAGTGGAGGTTGCTAGTCACAATTGTGTTAAGTAAATTCTTGGCAAGAGTATCATGTTGTTTATAGTTACGAATGCCTTATCAATGCTTATGATTTTCACAAAGCTTAATGATCTTTGATTGTATCTCTATTATGTTTTCATGTAGGGAACTATTGAAGAATAATTTGGTTGCCGATGCATATTCCATCCAATTCAATGACTTAAGGAAAATCTGAGGGTTAATTAGTGCTGTTCACAGTTAATCTGGGGTGTTGAGGTTCATGGTTTATTGGAAAAGCAACTGGAAATCAATTTGTATGCAAGTGTGTCATGTGTGGAGAAGGACCCTCTAGCTAGCTTATCACCCATAGTTTTCCCTAATTTCGTCCAAAGTTGTTTAAGTCTTTAAATCTGTTTGTTTTGACTTTAATTTCGTCCAAATCAATCTCTCCTTTAATTAAGTGTGTTAGATTAGTCAGAAACATGTTCAAATCTGTCCAATTTAGTGTTTTGAGTCTTAATAGTTTAAAATTCGTCCAAATAACTTCTTAGAGTCTGTTTCGAGTCAATTTAATTTAGTTTGTGTGTTTTGAGTCTATTTAGCTTGTTTTGAGTTGTTAGAGTCTAGTTTTTTTGTTTTTGAGTCTAGTTTAGTGTTTTAGAGTTTAATTTGAGCAGATTAGCATCCCTTCTAATCCCCGGCCTAGAACGATCCCTACTTACACATACTACAATCATAGGGTTTTAATTTGAGTGTTAGAATATTTCACATCATGAGTGTTCAGGGCTTATTTGCGTAGCCAAAGCCTGCAAAAAATTGGTGGAGATGATGAATTCATAGGAATCCTTCTTGATCCCTTCTCTTTGTTTTCTTGTTTTTGGTAGTGGTCTCACTCGCTTTGTCGATGAGAGTTTTTGGTTGTGGTTGTGGTTGTGGTCACTCTTTTTTTAGGAGCAAAGTTTTTGTGGTGGTTATGACTTATTGCTCAACCCCGGATCTTAAATTGACAGTTGTTGTTCAAATATAAGGTGGTGATTTTGTGGTTTGTGCGCTTGGCAAGGATTATGCAGAGGAAGCTTAATGTTTGTTGGAGGTAACTCATAGCAAGATTTTTTTGCCGACGATTCAAGATCATCAAATTGTGTTGCGGTCTTTCCTTCTTGGGATCATTGCAATATTTCGAGGGATTCAAAATCATGTGTTTTTTGTCATTGCAAAGTCTTCATGTGATAGTACGATGTTTACCTTGTGTGTCTTGATGTTGTTAGGTCCGACTCATAGGGCTTAGGCCTTGTGATCTTATCTTCTTGTTGGTTAGGTGTGGGTCTCATGTGATATCGTACCTTTGACGAGTTTATCTTTTGTTGTGTCATTTTTTTTTTTTTGTTGTGTAGTGGTTTTGTTGTTTAGTTGCCTGAAAAAAAAAATTATGGGGACATCTTTATGGTGTCTCATAGCAAAGCTTCTTTATTGAAGGAGTGTCGTCTTTTACATGTTCGTCAGAAAGTGATTCAAGGTTTTATCCTCCTGAGTGTTATCTTTCCGTTTGGTTAAAGGTGGTTATGTAGGGTAAGTTTATACTAATATTGTGTTACATTTGTAATCATAGAATAGTATTCATGATTATTGATGTCATTTGTTTTACTTGATTAATGAAATACTTATTACTTTAAAAAAAAAAAAAAAAATCACAATCATGTCCAATGTTTAGGTTTGTGAAATAATTTTGTTTTTTCCTTAATTTATGCTAGTATCATGTTATTGTTGCAATCCTATTTTAATTTACGCTAGTAGATTATGTGTAGATTTTATAATATCTTTTAGATAGTTTTCTATTTTTAATTGTATTAATTACTTGGAGAATAAGGATACTCTCTCCCTTATTAGTATAAATAAAGGCACAATGCATGAGGAATATGACACACAGAATTTCTCAATCCTTTTTCCCTCTTCCCTTTGCTGCTAGTTTTCTCCATCTTTTTTCCCTCACTAAATTCATACTACAATATGTTATCAGTATGCTCTTAACGTTGCGCGAAAGAGAGTTCGATGATATTCAATTTAGGAGAGTATTACGTTTTAATTATGTGTAGAGTGCAACCCGCCGTCACTCCATATGCTAGATGAAAATGAGACCTTGAATAGGTTGTGGAATCCGAAGTTCCATATCTATGTTCAACTTTGTGTTTTGTTGTACTTCATTACATTATGCAGGACACCTCCTTTGTTGTTGATCTATTGGTAAAGATACAGCACTACGTCTACACACGGCCCCTGAATTGGCATTAAAGAAGTATTTTCGTTACTTTGAAGGTACAACGGACTTGGGTTTATCACTACACATCTCGAGCAGATTCACCTGATCCTCGGAATGATGCTTGCCTTGTTTGTTATGGTAACGCTGGTTTCTTATCAAACTCATTCAAGACATGCTACCAAATGGTCATGTCTTTACCGTCGGGAAATACTGCAATATCTTGCAGGTCCATGATATAGACCTTAGTGAAGATTGAAGTCAAGCAAGTGTGATCCCATGATAACTTTGCTAACCTCTTCATGAAGTCACTTCCAAGATCAACCTTCCAGAAGCTTGTCTGATGAATTGTTATGTGTAAATTATCTCATTTGCAATGATTGTAGTTCTCATTTGGAAGTTTTGTCAAACTCAAAGGGAGTATCCAGAAATATACGCACTTGACCTTAATGTAATCTTTTTCCCTTAGATCAGCATGTGGAGCAAAAAATATTTCCAAAAATCCTAGAAACGACATGTCGACTTTTTTCCGAAGAAGACAAGAATGCCCTCAATAAATGGGCAGGGCCTATAAATATTCACATGCATAGTCCAACATCCCTGAAAGCTTTAGCAACAGACTATGACACCACCAAGCTCCACTGCTTGTGGCAAGGAAGAAAAGTCAAAGACATTAATAATTGCCAAATCCTATCTTTAATACTCTCCTAATTGAAGATCAATTCAAATAAGTAAGGAATCTTCATCACAATCAATCAAGGATGTTGACATCATCATATCAAGATATTACATAATTAATATCTTTAAGATTATTATGTCCTCATCCATCCTACAGATGACTCACCTTGGCTTATGGAAGTCACCACGTGCAGGGCAAAACTCTACACCTAGGCTAGCCACTTCCCTATGAATACCTCATCTCTACCAATTTCTAGTAAGCTTCGGCTACGCAATTAAGCCATAAACACTCGAAATTGGCTGGAGAAAACTCGGCTTAATTTTCAAAACTTTCAAACCCCTTCCTCCAAGGTTATCGAAGCATGCAATGGCTAAGCTACATGAAGACGAGGAGTGGCTATCACCCCTCCCCTCACCAAAAAGGACGCCTAGGATCGCTGGTTCAACCCCTCTGCTCTTCTTGGAATTGAGAAATCCCACTCGGGCCGCTCTAGTAATCTAGTTTCTATTGCTGCACAGCAGAGCCCTTTTTTTTTTTTTTTTTCTTAATCCATGCCAAAACGACATCATTTTGGTCCTGGTAAAAAAAAATTAGAAAATCCTAATTGAAACAACGATGTTTCGTTGATTGGTTTAAAAAAATAAAAAATAAAAATAGGTGGAACAACTAGTCCCCCGTTACCTATCTCAATCTCATTCCATAATTTCCATTTTCCAATCAGAGAGCAGCAAGTTGTGCTGCTACCTCCCATGTCCCAGCAACGAAAGTCAGCACCCCCAACCTCATTTGGCCCCTTTGCTAACTTCAAGCCACTCAAGTCGTAGCCAAGCTTCAAGCCACTGTAGCTTCCAGCCTTCAAGCCAATTTTTAGGTAAATTTTTTTAATTTCTAAATTCATAATCCCTCACCCTAATTAATTATTTAATATAAATTTTTGTTTAACTGGTATAGAAATTATTGATTTTTGACATGAAATGATTATTGATGAATGAAATTACTGTATAGGGTAAAATTTGAATCCTTAATTATTGATTCATTAATTGAATTATTGAAAAATGTATACACTTACTCAAATGATTAGTTGAATTGAATTTTTGCTTATTGAATAATTTTTATGATTATTGGTATTGATTAATTGACTTTTTGGTTTGATTTGTTACTAATGATAATAGTATAGTCTACTCTAGCATTAAGAGTCTTAAGATTTTTTTTCCATTCTACAGTTATGTAACGGATCGATATTATAAGAAACAATGCTTAAATCCTCCTTCAAATATTTCGGGTCATCCTCCTCCTCCTTCAAATATTCCAAGAAGTCCTCCTTCAAATATTTCGGGTAGTTCACAATAAAGTGAAGCCACTGACTTGGATGAAATATTGGCTAATCTTCATGCAAACCCTGCACATAAACGTCGAATACTTGATTATCCACATAATTATCGTGAAGCAATTTGTAGACACTATCTCCAAAATGATCTTTATCAACCTAAAGACCACATCATGCCAAGAAAAGCTAGCAACAATCGATGTTATATCATTGGTTGGTCTGACATGTTTAAGTGGTTGAAGTACAGTACAGTAAAAGATGCTGCATTTTTTCGTTATTGCTATCTTTTCAAATGTGATTTCGATACATTGGGTAGTACTGGAAGTGACTTGTTTACTAAGAAAGGGTTTACAAATTGGAAGAAAAGATCGGAAAATTTTCGAGTCCATGAGGGAGGTGCTGAAAGTCTACATAATAAAGTTGTATAACAAGCTAGAGATTTGATGGCACAGAAGCAACACATCTTAAGTATGCCTCTTCTGATATTCAAAAAGAACTTGCCCATGCTTGTGGCGTTGAAACTATTGATTCAATCAGTAAAGATAAGGAAGGTACATTTTTTCTCTTTTGGTTGATGGATCACATGATGTTTCAACTAAAAAGGAAATGATGGTGATATTGCGTTATGTGAACAAAAAAGGAGAAGCAATTAAAAAGTTTTTGGGTGTGCAACATGTCACCTCTAGAACTAGTAGCTCACTTGAAGAGGTCATTGAGAAATTATTTGCTATTACAAATTTGAATATGTCCAAGTTACAGGGACAAGGCTATGATGGAGCTAGTAATATAAGAGGTGAGCTAAATGGCCTTAAAACAAAGATTTTTAACAAGTATCCTCGAGCAGTTTATGATATTGTTTTACACACCAACTTCAACTAGCTCTTGTAGTTGTTGCAAAGGGAAGTGAAGGTGTTGCCATTTTCTTCAACAATGCTAGCAGTTTGGTAAATACTATGGATCATCATGTAAACGTCATGTTGTATTTAAAGAGAAACATGAACAAATTAAGAAAGCTCTTGATATTAGTGATCTTGAAACTAGTAGAGGGTTAAATCAAGAAAGTAGTCTCATGTGTTCTTGTGATACACTGTGGAACTCACATTATGGTACTATTGTTAGTATTATTGTTATGTTTGAAGCCATGGTGGAGGTGCTTAAATGGATTAAAGATGATGGCAACCAAGAGAATTTCAGTGAAGTAAGTTATTCCAAGACATACAAACTTTTGATTTTGTTTCACCTTTTTTATGAGACTTATATTGGAATTACAAATGAGTTATCACAATCATTATAAATAAAAGATCAAGATATTGTGAATGCGATAGCGTTAGTGGAAGTATGCAAGCAAATACTACAATTCTTGAGAGATGATGACTTCGCGGACTTGTTTGATGATAAAAAAAGTTTTGTGAAGAGCATGAGATTATCGTTCCTAACATGGAGAATTTGCATTTTGTACCCGGAAAATTCATTGTGTGAACCTCACAAACTTCCATTACTATTGTGTGGACCTCTATTATCAAGTCCTTGATATGCAACTAAAGAAATTGAATGATCGCTGCAATGAGGTAAACATCGAGTTGCTTCTTTGTATGACATGTTTGAGTCCGGTGAATAATTTTGCATCTTTTGACAAAGCAAAAATTGTTCATTTAGCCCAACTTTATCTCGTATGGACCTCATGAATCCTCAAGATTTTGTTCGTTTAACCCTAAACAATTACATTCATGATATGAAGATGCACAGTGAGTTGGTGAAGACCGGGAGGTGTTCAAGCTATATGTTAGTTACATTGGTTTTGGTGTTATCGGTTGCAATCGCTTCGGTGAAGAGAGCTTTTTCTGATTGGTTACATTGAGAGATATGTATTTGCTTTTATTGATAATGAGCCTATTATGCAACTTTTTTATGACATAAAACTTCATTGACAACAATTGTAATTTGTTTGTATTGATAAATTATGGAAGACTACTATATAAAAATATTTAGTTGTTGCCATTCTTTTGAATCTTGCACTTTTTTAAGTTTGTCTCTCCCCTGACAATTTTTGGCTTTGCCACTGCAAGCGTGGGTTGCTCGTAACTTTGTCACGCGATGCTAGGGAGTTGATTCGTGGTCACAATCTCATCCAAAATAAACGAAATCAAGTTGGAAGTTCATCAGACTTCTTTGCAACTTCACCAAAGTTCAACAGAGGCGTCCTCCTCCGCGACTTGTGTACAAACCTCATCAAAACAACACAACAAGAAAGAAGATTGTGCTACACAACACGAGGAAGGAACTGGAAACACATTTGTGGACAAGAGTTGCCTGAATTGACAAGAACTCATCGAGAAGGTAAAGGGAGCATCGGGGCTCCTCCAACCAAGGCTTCTGTTCGGGTTTTCACCAAATAAAACCCATGGGTGGTTTTGTGGCGATGAGGTGAGTAAGATGGTGGTACTTTTGGTGTCGATCTGCCTGAGATGGCGGTGGTTCTCTAGGTTGTAGAGAGAAAAAAGTGATAGAGGAGAGAGAACCAAGAGGGAGTGAAGGAAGGATTGTGTCAGTGAGATACCTTCCCACAAAGAAAATATTTCACACACAAAAAGACAATAGGATATTTTTCCATATAGGAAACTGATATTTTCCAAAATAGTTATGTGGATAAGATTACCAAATTACCCTTATCGTTTCGTGCTTCATAAAATCTTCATTCTAGCTCCACACTTCATTTCATTCGCGCTCACGCATTCGTGTGGATGAGTACAACAAGAATATGGCAAAAAAGGAGATAAAATATGAAGTGAGCTCAAATGTCCACTTAGGATTCCACTTAGCCCAACAGGGTTTTTTGGTCATTTTACAGCTTTGGGGAGGAAAATACAATAAAATTACAAAAGAGGCATTTAGAAATGTCATTTTGCATTTCTACATAAATTTTCTCCATTGAAGAACAAAGTGACCGCCACCACTACCATAACTATCACCTTCTACACAGCTGCCACCAATGCTGCTGACATCACCCCTATCACCATCACTACCTCTACAGCGTCAACCACCACACTTCACAATTGGCACCATCACCATACCCTCACCCTTGTCACCTCCATCACCACCGCCATTATCACCGCCACTTCTTCACCATTGCTACCTCTACACTGCCAACAACCATATTGGCACCACCACCATACGTGCACCATTGTCGTCATCACCACCACCCCTACCATCATTGCTACCTCTTCACTGTCAACCACCATACCCCACTATTGGCACCACCATCATACTTTCACCATTGTTGCTACCATCACCATTGTTGTAATCGCCACCACCCCTACGACCATTGCTACCTCTTCACTATCAACTACCACACCTGGCTATTGGCACCACCGTCATACCCTCACCATTGTCGCTACCATCACCGTTGACATCATCGCTACTACCCCTACCACCATTGTTACCTCTACAATGCCAACCACTACACCCCAATATTAGTACCACCATCACACCACCACCATTGTCATTGCCATCATCATTGTCGTCGTCGCCACCACCCCTACCACCATTACTAGTTTGCTACCTCTACATTACCAACCACCACAATCCACTATTGACACCACCATCATACCCTTGCCATTGTCATTACCATCACCATCGCCGTCAACACTTCCACCGCTATCAACGTGTCTATTTTTGTATTTACACACAATTTTGACACCTTTACGTTGAAATTTAACAAATCCTCAACTGCTTATCCTTGAAACACAATATCTTAACACAGGCTGCTTATTCACGGGCCCATGTTGTAGGTACACACAAAACGTTCTCCAATTCCTCTATGGTTGTTCTTGCAAAGGATGTAAACTTTGTTGTACAATTATAATGAAATCACTACCGTTTAAAAGTCAAAGTGTTAAATACAGTCCCCAAATGAATACAAGGAATGAACAATCATCACAAGAATTAACAAGGGAGATTTTAGCTCAAATGATTGTGAGCATTTACCCCCTCTACTCTCAACTCCCCTAGACTTGATTCCCCCCTCTTCAATATAAAAAAAGGGCGGTGCCATCACACACCCCCTCTTGAATATAACAAAAACAAAAGGGCGGTGCTATTACACCTCTCTTAATTTTCAGTCATCGGATTGAATGAATTGAAGAAGATCAAAAATTAAAGTATGCGGTAAGAAAAATGTAGGGTGACATCAAAAAGTTTGCTGAATGCAAAATATTATAATTCAATAGCATCACCCCACCTCACCTATGGACACAACAACAGAAGATTTGTTTACAGTTTACAGGGTCCTTGTCACCCCAACAAAAGGAATCATCAATACACTGAACAAAATGAACACACTTCTCACCTGAATTCCGTTCACATCCCCACTACGAAAAGACAAAAAGAGCAAAGTATGAAACAAGATTATCAGACAAGAGTACCACATGACTATTTATATGCAAACATTGTCAAAGAATATACAACACAGTGTCCAGCATTCTTCCGACTCATTTGATGGGTACCTCCTCCGCCAGTCAATTCCACGGTGGAGATGATGGTCTATAAACTGAGTCTTGCAAAGATGTCGTGCCATAATTTAAATCAAGATTATGAAGCTGTTCCATCAGCTGGGAACGTCTTTCCTTGAAGAAATCAAGGCGAGTTGTTAGTTCTACCAAGGCAGAAGATGCTGTTGATGGATGCCTTGGATAATCCACCGCCTGGAACCATAGTCAACATCAATACGTTACAATTGTTTGAATGAGGTGGGAACCATTCCAGAGTTAATACAAGATAAGATTTCGAAGAAACAAAATAGCAAAATTTTAATTTTTAGAGAGAAGCTCAACCACAAGCTACAAATGACAGTCGCAGCAAAAAAGAAACACTTGCCTCTGGGGCTCTTGAAGTCGATGGCATGGAAGCAGAATCAACAGCAGAAAGCTCATCAACAGACAAACTTGTCGATGCATCAGTATTTTTTGATTCACTTCTGCTAGCCGGATCCATGAATTGCTTCCTAGAAGGCTGCCATGTACTGCTGGCAGATGCTAAAATTTGGCCTTTGATAGTCCTCCAATCTGCCCCCAGCAAACTCTCCTGTAGCAAAATAGTCAAGGAGTACTGGATTGTTAAGTACAAGGTTGAAATAAAAATGTGATGAAATCTGGCATAAACGTGAAAGCATCAGCTATGTTGGAATTGGATGACTATATAACTGAGAGACATAGGTAGTGCAAGGATAAAAATAAAAAAAATAAAAAAAATAAAAAAAAGAAGAAAAAAAGGAAGAGGAACATCGAGAAAACAACATTTAACATATCAATGAAAAATATCCAAGTATGAATGCTTCCTAAAATGGAGTATGAAGTATCGAAGATAAAAAAATATAACACCTCACCTCATTCCTTTGTTTCCTTTCATGATTACAGAAGGCAAGGGTTGCATCAAAATCTTGCTGTAGAAACCTCCTGCAAAAAGCAAACAATTTAAAATCAAAAGAAATTCTTGACCTGATCCAAACAAATTCCTATTAGTACTAAAGTTCTGTAAATTGCATTGATGAAACCCTCAAAACATATAGCAATCTACTTTCCGATGTTTACAAGTCTTGGGTTTACTACAGCATTTTTTATTCTTTTGAGAAAGAGATGGGTTCTGCACACTCACTGTTGGGAATTATTATTTTGGCCATTTTGGTAACGGTCACAAGCATCAGAGAGAGAACCATAATGATGCTGTCGCTGTTGATTAAGTTGATGGTGAAGTTCTGCAACTTTCTGCTTCAACCTGGCCACATCTGCTTCAGCAAGGGCTATCTCCTCAAGCTCAGCCCGTGTCTTCACACCAGAATTTATTATAAGAATCTGGCTTGGATAAATGATATAAAACAGAATTAAAATAAAACAAATCCTTTACAATCTACACAAACCTTAGAATCCACGCCACATGAACTGGCCAACTGTCCAGAAGACATGCTCAAACCAACCTCTAATGCCGCTCTAAGATCTCGCTCAGCTTGTAGCTGCTCTTGCAATCTTGAAACCTATATCATCATTAACGGATAGTTAATCGAAGATCTAATACACAGCCAAAAAGCAAAGAGGGAAATTACTTTTAAGAAGCAAAGTACTACCAATCAATTTCCTTAAATACTATACATGCACACACCTAAGATCTAGCTCCCAGATAGACAATCTAGAACTAATAATATAGTAAGGAGGTTTTATTTTCTTTTGATCAACAGTAAGCAGATTTTTCACCAAAAAAAAACCAGTAAGAAGGTTTTAACATCAAGTCTAATTCTGTAACTTGATCAAGTTTATTAAATTACTAATAATTAAGTGTTCTTGTAAATAAAATAAAATAAAATGTGCTGTACACGAACATTAGCCAGTTGCCTATGCAACTGACAGAACCAGAACTTTTGCCCTGTCTAATTGCATTTGGAAACTGCAGACCAGAGGTGTAATTGTGAGGTATTATTTCCACTACAGAAGTGCATCAGTTTAGAAAGTCCAAAAAGGGTTATTGTGTTTCAATTGCACTCATGTAAAAGAAATTCGGAAGCCAACCTCCTGGTGTCAAACTGAAGATTAAACCCCAGAACATCATCGAATGCAGGCAAAAATATACAACACATCCTTTGTTCCATTCCTTCTATTATCTAGTCAGGTCCTAATATTATAAACTTGTTCATTCCAAATTGTTGACTCATGCAGATAGATTTTTGTTTTAAGCTTACCTACCAAACAAGCAGAAATATAAAATGTAGCATGATAAACTTCTAATGCAAACATTAAGGGAGCAAGAAAATTAGTCTGGCGTATTTTCATGAACATACATCTTGTTCCAGTGCCAAGCGCCGCTCATGTAAAGCTTGCTTCCTTCTCTCCAAACTAGCTTGTAAAATTGCATTTCCTCTAGCCTATAACATGAGTGTCTAATCCGGTTAGTAAAAGTACCAGTTTCTATAATTTGACATTACAATAAGTCAAGCAGAAGTATAGCTACCTCTTTCGCAATCCTCTGCTGCAAGTCGTTTTTCGCAATCTCAAGCCTCTGAATTGAAAGCCTAAAAAAACAACAAACCAAATTATTTAACTTACTGAAAGTACTGTAGAACTTACAGCGCATATCAGATTATTGTTAACAGCTACTTAAAAGTTGTAAAGCTTTAAACAAAGGGTAGCATGTGGATTAAGAATGTTGCTACAACAAAGTACAAAATTACATATGCATATGATGAGTAACTTACTCTTCCTCTCCAGAAGAATCGACTGATTCCACTGACGGTGTCTTTCTTGCCTGTATAACAATTAATGAAGAATGTCAGATGCCACTGGATTTTAAAACAAAACTGTAAAAGCCGGCTAAGCTATTATCTCCTGTAAAACAAAGCGTATGCACAAATATAAGGCTATCATGTCACATACTGATTAAAACCCAAAAAAATATCTAGATTCCGAATTCACATTGAAAACAAGAAAAGAAGAGGACATTAAAAGTCAACAAACTAATAAATGATGCACAAGCTCCATGATAATGAAACCATACAGTTTGTAAGAGGTATCAAATAAATCATTTTGTACTCAATGCAAAGAATTAAACCCAATACAAAAAATCCATCTCTCAATTTTGTCTAAAACATTAGGGGATCCACATCTCTCTCATGCAGAGTTAATTTGACTTTAAAAGAAGGAAGACCTATCAAGTTTGATTATTAAATGTCAGCTAAATAAAACCGATTATTGAATATCAGCTAAATAAAACCGCTTCTTTACTGATTGAGATTTTAATTCACCTGCTGCTTGGGTTAACCCGAAAATCAACTTCAAACAAAACAGATAACAACAAATGACAACTCACATTGTTTCTTCCCCAAAATGCCGATCGCTTTGTGTTATGATGGGAGCCTGTAACTTTGGCCACTTTCTTCACAGTTCCTGATTCAAGTCCAGACACTGGTAAAGGATGCCCTGGATCCATTGCTGACAGAATCTCTCCCATTGATCTGTAAGAATCTCCAGCAGGTGATGCACTAGGTGTTTCTGTCTCACTAATTAAATTTTCATTTTCTTTAATTGGTTTGCTTCCTCTTTCCACGACTTCAACATTTGGATCTCTGATGGTTTGAGGAACATGTGAACTTGAACTCTCAGCTGACGCATGATTTCCTTTAGGTGATCCAACATCTGAATCATCAACCCCAAATGCCTGTATGACACCAACTTGCATGTCAATCAGAAATATTATAACTCCAGCAGTTGAATATTTCAACAGAGAAGAAAATCAAATCAAAAAGGAATAATAAGTAACTTGCATATAAGTTAATTGACTCAGTACGTCCCTTAGACTCCTAAAGACCCAGAGCTAATCAAAGACCAAGGTTATGAAAAAAAAAAATTAAACCAAAGAGGTAAAAGTGACAGATCTTTTAGCAGTATCTGGTCAGATGACCAGCATAATGTTTTTTTTTTTTTTTTTTGAAGAAACGAAAGAATTTTATATAAAAGAGAGAATTTACATAAGTGGAAAAGAGTTCCACCTAGAACCACCAGCATAATGTTACAAACATCTTCCCGGTGTTTGTATCAAACTAATGAAATATAATTTTACTACATCATATAACTCACAGAGGACCCCAAAGCCATTTCTGGCGTCAATTATGTGAAAGTCAACGCAATCAGCAGCATAGGAAGGCATAACCTATTAACGTCACACAAGAGAAACAGACTCTAAACCCGCCATTAACACTTAAAAAAAATCTTAAAACCATACATAAATCAGAGCATAACACAAGCACGGGTGTGAGGGAGAGACAGAGGGAGAGAACCTTATAATCATAGAGGTCACTGCCAGCATAACCACTGCTTTCACTCAACTTTCCACTATGAACTCGATCCGGGTCATCATCTGTTTCCGGATCAACTTCATTTTCTGCATCATGGTAACCGTTGTCTTTCAGATCAAGATTTTCATCGTCAGATGAATCTTCACTTCCACTATTCTCAATTCGAGAATCAGCGGAGATGGAACACCTTATAAGATTTTCATCCTGAAACAAAAGCCTAACAAGTGAAGACCACTTTGCATAATTGAAAAATCTAACACGAACTTAAGATTTAGAGCCTTTGTAATAGCATGTAATGGAAGACCATAAGAATCAGTGTCAGCAAAAGTAACTTTTTTTTATCTCAATTTGTGTTTAAACAATATATCATTTATTTTGTACTAAAATTACTAGAGATGTCATCTAATTGACAATGAGCCATGCCGCTCAAAGAAAGATAGCATCCAGGAAAACAAAATGTTCAAACAATTAAAGTAAAATGAAGTAAATTATTTGAGTGTATTACAGAGTGAGTGATATAAAAGGTTCCTACAGAAGTAGATATTGACATCTCTCTCAAAAGATAAATTAGCATAGCACCCACTAATCCCAAAAATGAAATCTCCTATCATCTACTGTGAAATGCAAGATTTGCAGTTGAAACCCCATAGCCCTATCATTTGATAGAACACATCGCCTGCATAGGAAGTTATCAGTGTTGGAAAAGTTGACAGAATGTCGGATAAGCATTTATCTCTGACAAGACACATAACTTTAGACAAGAAGGAAGGCAAATTTACGACAACACCTTCCTTCTTCTTCAGCCAATACACCTCAACCAATTCTTCAACAACTAAAACTGCATCCAATTTTTTCTATCATTCACAAAGACACTTAGGAGTTGGATGCCATCTCAAGCAGGCACTATCACCATGTCATGGACGCAACATATAGAGACCTTACCTATGATATAGTACTAGTACTAACATGTCAATAAGCTGGTAATCCATTACTCACAAAGACTGGATCTTGTCCTAGATCAAGCAAAGATAAGCCACAATGTATTAACCATCTCATTAGGTCCCATCCAAAATATTAGCATGTCCAGTCTGGTATCCCAAAGGAGGCTTAACATCAAATCTTTCGTGCTCCTAGTCACTCTACACCACCCCCACCCCAGCCTAAACCGCCACTGAAGAGCTGAAGTTTCTATAGTGCTCCCTACAATACACTCAGATATATAAATGAATCTAACATCCAACATGAGTACCAACCTAACACCTCACAAACTTCCTACAATCATCATATCAACACATTCAAGATATATCTCTGAGGAACTAAGTCTGGGTTGTTATGACCATGCACCTATGACTGGTACCAGTAGCTTCATTAGTTCAACCAATCTATACTAAGGGATTTGTTAGCAGCCGTTAAAATGATACGGTTTAGCCTTACCATTGTTTAATTAGCATTACATCAAAGGTCCTTGCTACTTACTCCCAGTTCTAGGTGGAACTCTTTTCCACTTATGTAAATTCTCTCTTTTTAATAAAATTCTTTCGTTTCTTCTCAACAAAAAAAAAAAAAAAAAAAAAAAAAAAGAGGAAAATTAGTTCAACCAATCTTCACTAAGCCCATGGTACCCGCCCCCCCCCCCCCCCCCCCCCCCAAATTGACGACAAAAGGGGATGTTAAAAGGACAGTAGAGATCCTCACATGTTTCAACGATTATTATAGTTGACTGTAGTAAATGAATTTATGCAGTTCAAAAGAATGAGAATTATAAATCCAGGATCCACCTTAAGAAATACCAAGAACACAGAATGTAATAAACCAACTATCGTTAAGCAGTCTTACATCAAAAACGTTTTCATACTCCTCCAAAAGAGTTGTGATGATTGCTTGAGCATTATTTGCAGCATTTGCAGCAGCAATAAGCTGGGCAGAATTATCACCATTAAGATCAAAGTCATCATCCAGCTCACATTCACCAGCTAATAGAGGGCGTAAGAGCAAGGGTGCCATGCATGCAGCAACTGCAGATGGAGTCATCCGATTCTCATCAGAGTGAGAAGATATGACATGCATCATCTTCAAAATTCTGCAAAAAGAAAAAGGAGAAAAGCAAGTTATAGACCAATATGATTGTTTAGCATAATTTTGAACAGAATGCATATCCATGAGAAAGATCAATATGTAGTAGTTGTCCCTACAATATGATATACTCAGCGTGGATAAAACTTTGTTTCCTAAAGCATCTTAACATTCAAAACAGGTTCTTGCAAAAAATTTAGTACCTGCATGCTTCTAAGTAATCTCATGCATCAGAGTTCTATGCATGTAGTACTTACAATAATTGCAGAACTAATCCTAGTAAGTTTTTAGCAGTAACTGTTACACACATATATATACATTTATCGAATAAATGTATAGACAAAGAGGTGACTGTTATATTGTAAAACAATAAGAACTATTTGATCAAATTCATGCTCAGAGAGAGAGCTTTTGACATGTCACATTATTTATCAACAATCTACTATGAAATTTACACATCTAACTGACATTCTATTAATTAGATTAACATTTCCTAAAGTTTCGTACAAAATCTCCAACTTCTAAAACAAGCATCCGTTGTATTCATAATATTTAACCATATTTCATGAATATATCCTTGAATCCTCAAAACCAATATTTCAACCAATCCTGACATCTTCATCCTTGCTTATATATTGTTTGGTACATCACCTTTCAAACTACCATGCATGCCTTCCTAGCCAACTTATGAAAATCTAGTTCCCATAAAACTCAAACTCATGCATTATGTACAAGTGCACTACAAAATTAGGCATCTCAAACATTATGACTAGGACTCAGAAGGCCGAAGGAATAAGGAAGAAGACATCACACATCATGTAAGGCAACAGGTTACCTCATGTAAGAGAACAGAATTAGGCATATCAAACATTATGAGTAGGCCATCATTGACAAACCATTTAAGGTTTACCAACGGAAGACATCTCACATCATGTAAGAGAACAGCTTACCTCTGTAATAAACGGCGATTTGGCTCAGGAAATGTCTCCAATATTGAAGAACGCATTGCACTAACCCGAGCTTCCTTTCGATCAATTTCTAGTCAAAGAGAACACAGAGCAAACAGTTAAAAAACTTTATTCCATTACTAAAATATATGTGATCATTTGTACAAATGATTCAGAAACTTGAGGAAAATATGAGAGGACAGAAACATTGATAT
Source organism: Pyrus communis (assembly GCF_963583255.1). NCBI lineage: Eukaryota > Viridiplantae > Streptophyta > Magnoliopsida > Rosales > Rosaceae > Pyrus > Pyrus communis. Next base: position 13,556,513 of record NC_084816.1, on the reverse strand, counting down.
GGAGACTTGGTACAATCTCTGAATCATGCATAAAAGTATCATTTAATATGTCCAGAAGGATAACTACACATGAGACTAACGGCCAACCTTTTCTATGCAATATGACTTCACATATGTGGTTGTACAGTCTCATAAATTATTCCTGTTACTTAATTCCCCACATAAACAAAGAACCCACTAACTGATTTACGAATTCACAAGGCACAACATACAGCTAAACTTACTATAAGCCTCTAGCAATGCAGTGCAGCAAGATGCTGGTACTGGAGAAGAGGGCAGCTCTCTCAGAACATGCTGCAGATCAAACAGCTTGACTAAATATTGAAGTAAAGCATAATTCATACCGAATACGAATGACATCAACAAATTTTGGAAAGTACCTTGACACAATCGCCAACAACATGAGCATCCTCATCCGGATTAAATTCAGTCTTGCCTTCAAACATCAAAAACAGTTAGGACTAAGCTGGAAATCAATGCATGCTTCCAAGAAAATTGAGGGCATGAGCTAAAATTAAGTGAAAAAATCCAACTGAGACTCAATAGAATCTCTTATGTTTTCAGAATCCACCAGACGTTGCAGATACTTTCAACTTGAATAAAATGGATACCTTGCTCATATTCTTGTACTCTACGTTCTACCTCCTCAACATCCGCAGACTGTCTCAATATTCCTTCAACTTTAGTACCTATGGGGCAAATAAATTACAAATTATAAAACTGTTTAGTATAACCCTCAAAAATATATATTTTTTAACGTTATTTTTCTTCGGGTATCTCTCCCAGTATAATGACTTAATGAGTCAATTCCCAGACTGGTGCTTCCAGATAGTTTCGTACGCAATTAGGATTAACAGTTTGTACTGATGATGTCTCCACACTGGTATGCAAGGGAGTATCTTGACTTCTGCATAGCCAATATGTGAAATAAGACACAATTCTATGCTTTGCATACTCCGATATGAGTGTAATGAGCTGACACAGATGAAGGGTGTCAAATGCATCAATTCCCAAAATCCGCACATGATAAAAACACCAACATATATGTCCACCTCAATGTTGCATGGGGCGTGGGTCAATTCAGTAAGTAAAACGGGAAAGGGTACAAGGTACGGTAGTTTATGGGAATGGAGTACGCTAGGGGGTATACTTGGTACAGTATTATGGGTTCATTTTAAAGTTTTATCTGGATTCTTTTCCTTATGGTAAATAGCTTGCATAATTTTCACGCATGTAAACGAATATTATAGTAATTATAAACATTATACATTACTTTACCAAGCTGAAGCCACTTTCGGTAGTTAAGATTTAATACATTATTTTCTCTAAGCTTTTTTCATATTATTTCTTGGCATTGGTAAAAGTAATAAAGAACAAAAAAAAAAAAAAAAAAAAGAGGAGAGGAGAGGATTCCCCGATACTGTTCCTCTTTGTCTTCTTCAAGTTTTCAGAATTCCTACAACTCCAAAATGCTAAATAATCTTTTGCCTAAAGGAGATGAAAAATTAAAACTGAAGAAGGAGAATGGATCACCCATTTCAGCAAAGATTGCAAACCCACCGCGTTTTGGATCGTGCAAACCGGATCACGGTTCAAACATAAAACCTGTGATCCGATCTCAAAATTTGTATTTAGTTGACTTTTTGGTAAATCTGACATTGGATACAGATAGATGCACGAGACAAACATGATGGGTAAACAAAGGTTATTCCATAAGTTTGTCTGGAATAAGTAAGGGTTCTAGGGTAACATTAACACCTTCAGAAATTACTATGTTGTATATAGTGATATTACATACACATAATAAGGAATTTTCCCTTCAGTTTGAGATCTTGTTAATATTAAATGGATCACAACTTACCAAACTTTTCCAGGAACCGAAGAGCTTTCTCCAGGAAGGAAGGACCTCCATCAATATCTTCTAGCGCAAGAAGAATAGGTCTTCCAACAACCAAAGATTTAACAGGCCTTTTATCTCTCCCTGAAAGCCCAAAATTATATATAAATATGCCAGCTCAAGATAGATGAAATCATGAGACATTGAATGTGTAATGATGAAAAAGTACAAACATTGATGGAAGGACCCTTCAAGTGTATCATTCGTGTCATTACGGAAAATCCCATTGTGTCCCATTACAAGGGCAGCACTTGGAGCTTGTGCAAGGGCATGTTCAAGGGCTGTCTTCCACTCATACAAGTCTTCCAACGTCTCAGCCTGTGATTTTGAAAACTCATATAATTATTACTTACATGCTACATATCAGCAGAAACCATGCAAGTATATTATATATTCAAATAATTCTCAAAAAAAAATATCACAAAAATGTCACCTTAAGAGTGAAGGCCCGCCCATCACGTCCATCAGGAAATAAAACTGTCAGAAGCTTTTTATCTTCTCTAACAACAACACTGCATGAAACCAGTTGCATGTATTAGTCAGATTGCAGATAATAATAAAACAAACAGTCATTGTTGCCATGCATACCTCCCAGAATTGTTCAAGTCAATGCCCCCCAAAGTCAAATTGACTTCACCGCCTCTTTGTGGAAGTGCACTCTGTACAAAGAAGTAAAACAACATTCATTCCTAAAAAAAAAAAAATTAAAAAAACAAAAACAACATTCACTTTGCAGTTAACTGTCGAGCAAGTCTGTGCGTACGAGACTACGAGTGAGTGAGTGAGTGAGTGAGTGAGTGAGTGAGTGAGTGAGTGAGAGAGAGAGAGAGAGAGAGAGAGAGAGAGAGAGAGACACACACACACACGCACACGCACAAAAATCAATAAGGTCCTACCTCAGTTTAGCAGGTTATTATGGAAAATCCAGCACATAACCAACCAGCAAACACTTGAAATACAGACTAAATTGAAATTGTACTCCAATCAGTTATTCGACGAGAATGTAACATTTTAATAAGGAATGGTGGAAATGGGATACCATGCATTTTAGTGGGGAGAACACAAGAACACTAAAGGAAGAGAACATATGCAACTCCACAACAACAATTTCACATATCACCGAGATCACATTATGAAGGTCTGAATAGGGATTCATCCCATTTCATGAGGCAATAGAAGAAGTTTCAATATCTCTTCACATAGTAGAATAGTAATATCTTTCAAACATACTAAGGTGTGAACCTTTTATTCCAACAAATAAACCATCAAAACTAAATGTACCAAGTCCACCATTTATAGAACCAATACAACTCACACATCAATTCAGTGACCAACCAATTTTTCCATTAACTACATTGAATCGTGCAGACTAATGCGGAAAATTATGGAAAAGGAAAAGGAAAGCAAAAGGAAGCCTGAACATATTGGTATAACCAAAAAAGAGGTAAATAGAAGACTGATTAATACTAACAGGATCATTTTTAAAGAAAACCAAAGAAGTCCGTGTGAGGATAAACCACCGCTTCTTCCAGGACTTCCAGCCTATTCCTGCAAAGTCAATAAATAAAAACTGAATATATAAATAATGAGAGAAGAAGAGGTGATTCAACAAACTATGAAATGCGTAAAAGAAAAAAAAAAAGTTTAAAAGTTCAAAGACCCATTGACAAAATCAAACACAAAAACCGAGTTACTCTTAACATATCAATCGATGAGAGGAAAGAAGCAAAATCTTCAATTGTCCCCAAGACCTCTAACATATAGGATGCAACATAAACTGGTTTGGAAGGTTTTCATTATAAAAATTAAATAAACACTCATTGGAAGAACTCCTCGTCCTATATTTTAAATACTTATAATATATTAAAAGTGGTTCATAATTACTAATTAGACCAAGCAAAAGAAGTTATTTCTCTTGAAACAGTAAAGTCGACAAACAGATTTTAGAAACATATTCTAATGCCTATCATGCGGTTTATTTGAATTACATAAGATGCTGCACGGATATCGGATAAGGTCAAAGCAACTTATCAATCCATAAATCAGATAAATGAATGTGATATCAATATCCGTGAATATAAAATGTTTTGTTTACTAAATATGTGCCTTGGGTGTTTCTTTTAGGAGTGTTATTTTCCGAGTGGTAGATTTAGCTCCATTTCTCTCCTTTCATTTCTGTTGTATTATTGTTATCTCCCTCATTAATCTTCTATTAAGTCTAAAAAGAGGATGATTCAATCTTATGAGACTTCCAAAGAACTTAGTTCCTAGTACTACACTCCATAGACCTAACAGATAAACATTAGGTCAATGGTCAAAGCAATTAATGTATACAACGAATTGATATGCTGATTATAAAGAACTTTTTCCAAATACGGATACCATTATAAAGGCAAATTATCTAATTTCATATTTACAGTGTTTTTTCGAAGACTAATGTAATCACGTCAAAGTCAAATGAGTCCTATAACAAATACATAAACATGCTGGAAATGCAGCCAAAGTTGTTTAAGGGGAGCGGGGTAAGGAACATGAGATGTTTACCAACCTTTAGAAGAAATGAAAAGTGGGCCACTCTTGAAGACCTGCTGGATCATCTGATGTGTTAGAAGGAATGAAAATATTACCCACCGACGGAGCACAAAGTAAAACTAATTTGCAAATTAAGCACAAGGGATGAAAATGAACACTTGAAACACGATCAGGTTACATTGATAACCAACAGACTGCAATTCTGAGAATTAAGAACTCATTTGAAAAATCAAGGATTGATAAAAACATTGACTTCTCTTTAAAATAGCAAAGTTTCCGTCAATTCCCTCAAACTTGGGCATGTTTGGGTTCGTTCGGGTAAAAGGAAACGCATTGCAGTTTCATCCTAGACTTGCCTATCTTGTTTTGCATCCGTCTTGTCTTAATGAAGTTTGTGTTCCATATCATAAAACAAAACATTCCAAATCTGTATCACATTACTTGAAAATAAAACAGCAGATTAAACTCGGCCTAAGCACTAGTTCAATAATTTCGACAAGTGCATTGCCACACCAACAAGTGTTCCCATTGCTTTGAGTCTATTTTTCCTTCTGTTTTCCATTCTACACCTTCCTCCAGCAATCAGAACAGAAAATGGATACAAAATCAATCTAATACAACGAATTTTCACAACATCTGCAACGGACATTCCACCATGATGTAAGGAAATCCAAAATATTAAAAATAAAAAAAAAATGAAAAACCGCATTTCACCAACATCAGCTTTGGTGGCTTCCCACAAAAGCCAGCTAAAGGAATTCAAGCAAATATTCAAAAAATAAAATAAAACAAATGAAGAAAAACCAATCGAGTTCTAGTAATTTTCCAGAATAAGGAAGAAAGAGTACCGTGTTAGAAGCAGCAGGCCGTAGGGGGCGCTCAAAAGCAGCTAAAGAAGCGGACATTTTGTCCGATTAACATCGAAATCGCGGAGAGCAGCAGCAGCCAGCATTTCAATCGTCCGAGCCGCCCATTGAGCGAACTCGGCCGAGACGGCGTAGATCGGCCAGCGAGCTGAGCTGAGCTGAGATATCCGCGATCTGAAACCAAAAGCCCTTTCTCTCTCTCTCTAGAGTATTGGCAACTTTGCACAGAGAGAGAGAGGCTTTTTCTAGGGTTTAAGATTTAGGGGGAGAGCGAGAAAGATGGTTGGAGTTCATAAGGAGGGGCAACGACCGGAGTTGCTGCGCTGCCTGAGTGCCTGGCTAAGATAAACAAGGAGGAGGATGACAGTGAAAGCAACCAAAAAGATGACTTATGGATCTCTATTTTTGTTATACTTACCAAGTCCTAGGAGCAGGAATTGCTTTGCTTCTGTTTTTTTGGTTGTTAATAATTAAATAATAATCAATAAAGATGGCGTTTTACCGGCGAAAAATAATAATTTCTATGCATAACGCAAATTTAATCTTTCATTTTGTTTAATATAAATAATTTAACTCGTTAATGCAGTTTATTTATAAAATTGAAAATGATAGTAAATGGATTAGGTAGAGGGGAGCAGTGGGTGTGGTAGTATTTTAATGGGGGTACTAATTAGTAATGAGAGGGGGGGCTTTGCTTTTCACCTACTTGCTTAAAACTGAAGGTGAAGGAGGAGGAGGAGGAGGGAGAGGGTGTGGTCGTGTGCAGTCGACGATAAGTCTCAATGGAGGAGAAATCTGACCAATGGGAGGGAAGGAAAAAGGAGGGGAAACAAAACAAAACCAAATTGGCAGTTGGAAGCGGAGAGGATCTAGACTCTAGAGAGATAACCCTTTTTTTTTTTTTTAAGAGTAAGCCCTCTTCTCTTCTCTCGCAATTTTCTTTTTGTTTTTCTCTCCTTAAAAGTATCAATAACCGCTTAAATAAGAGGGAGAAGAAGAAAAAAATTGAGAGAATCCTGCTCTCTCTCTCATATCCTAATAATAATCAGTCGAAAGAGTCGCGTTACTTTCCCTTCGTCACGGGCCCTGAAAGAGACTTGGACAGTTGGACTCTACACTCTCCCCACCAACAGTTGTACTTTGGACATACAAATACAAATCATACCATGTGTTTTGCTTTTCTTTTTTTTCAATATTCCATGTGTATTAAAGTTTCTTTTTAAAGTAACAGCAACTTCGCCCTTTTTACCACGGCAAGTGCTATTCAGTCTTAAAAGTTATTGTCATTTAACAATTCTACCTGTGGTTAAGAATGGTAAGAATTCGTTAGACGTATGTCGGGTTGTTAATGGGATGTGGCAGACGAGCAATGGCCGGGGAGAAATTTTTAATTGTGACGGAGTATATCACGTATTTTTATGTAAGTGATGAGAAATTTTATTTTTCAAATTATTAACTTTTTAACATACATATCCTACCATTTATATAGCAACAGGTGGTGTACCATCTCGTGTGACAGTCACACTAAAAAACCTCTCATGATTAGGGTCAAATTGATCATAGGGACAATGCAGTTGATGCTAATGCTTAAATATGCAGAGGAGGATTATCTCCCATCCTACTCCTAAATATGCTGATGTTGGACTCACCGCTTTTGATATGACAGAGATATTAATATACATGGGAGTAGGATTTTTTTCCCTCCTATTTTCATTCATTTCCATCCCGTCCTCTCACAGTTTTTTTTATCTTTCTCTCTCTATAAAAAAAAAATCAATACAAAATTTGATATGACTTAATCGTAACCATTTAAATAGGAGGGGAGGGAAGGGAATAGAGATTTGGAGATGAGCGAATCCTCCTCCTATTATGTATAGCATTGAATTATCAAAATAGTTCATTGTGCGCGTGCCATGCTGCATGTATATGTGCATTGGGGGGTTTGCTGTCCCGATTTTGGTGTCTCGTTGATGTCTCCTTCAACCAAATACAAAGGAGACATAAACAAGACAACAAAACGGGAATAGTAGACCCCCAGCCCGCGCATTGGTTGTCATTTTCTTGATTTTTGGCATTTTAATGATTTAACAAACTCATTTCTATATATTAAGTTTGAAATTTTTTTCTCCTTGGAGATCAGTGGCGACTGCATTAACTTATTAAGTGAATGACTTGTGAGGGTAAATTTCCTTTTCTACTTGAGATAGGTGGGATTATGCAAATACTGGTTACCTTGGGGCTTGACGCACTAAAACACCTTACAGATTAATTTGAAATAAGGTTACAGTATTACTGTTGTAACTTGAATTAAAACGTCGACCATAATCGCATTACTTGATCTACTGGTTCGCAGGTAAAATTAAGACGGCGCACTTGACAAATTTCGATACAGAAAGGCTACAGATAATCCTAAAAAATGAGATTCTTGTTGTAAACAATCACGTAGATGCATGCTTCATGCACATATGTAGCAATATGCTGAGACATGAGTTTCCATAGTCTATTTGATGCTTAGAGATTTTTTATTATTGTGGCTTGGAAATATACTCTCTGTTTGAAGTAGAGAACAAAGAAAAAAAAATGATATGATTATCAAACAAGTGTTAGTATTTCTTTTAATTCAAACCATATATTATCACGTGTTTGTCAGCACTTTTTAGCTTTTCATTGTTAAATTTTTTGTAAACTTAATTAGTACATTTGCATCTAAAAACACAAAAATAATAATATTTAACTAATGTTTGTATATCTTTCTTCTTTTGATACTAACTTCAATGATATTTGATGAAGAAATAGATTTTTTAATGTATGTAGTGATTTTTTTATACATGAATGTGCAAAGGATCGAGGGTTAGACAACTTTAGAACCCCACTTCGAAGGCTAACCTAAAACCCCCAAATTCTCAAGACCGACCCTGGTGCCAAGGTGTCATGAGACCTTGTCAGGCAAACACAAATTCTAGGAACATGTATTCTATGCCAACCAACCAAACAATAGTCCAACAAATTTTGCCTCCGAAAACGATACAGTTAATGCATGGCATTTAGGAACAATGTATATAATACGAGCACCACAATTAAGGGATGGCAAGAGCATCGCCACCGCTTAAGGAGTACTTTTAAGCCCCCAAAAAAGGAGTAATTTTTAGGTGTATTTAGAACATGATCAAGTAACTTTACTATTCAACTTAAATTATAACACATGAAAGTACAGTTCCGTGGAGATTGAAGACTACCATTGAGGATATAAAGCTTTTAACGTCTCGTATCGAGTATGTTTATTGGAAATATGTGTTTTAAGGAGGCAAATTTTCTGGCACTAAATACGGCCACTCTATCGATGGTCTTTACATTTGGGATCGAACTATTCCGTCTAGTGCTCGACAGGCTCTCTTGTTGGATTTGGTACCCAAATCCAAATCCAAGTTGATCCAAACCAACGAAGTTCTCGCATGCATGGCGCGTGTGCAACTTTCACCACATTTGTAGTAGGCCGATTCGGCATCAGGTCCGTCGATCTTAGTGATGACACATTCGGAAAAAGTTTCATTCGTGATTAGTTCAACTCCGACCTACCTTTCAACTTAGACAAATTCGGGAGTCATCCATTTATATTCAATCCAATTCAATCCTATACACTAAACGAGACCTTACAGTCCCTTCGCCTCTCCAACCTCCATGGAAGAAAGTATCAGTTTTTGTCACAGCGTAACGGTATAACGACAACCTTGGTTAAAAAGTGGGATGCATGGAACTTTGTAAATCTTTCATAAACACCTTTGCAGTTTTAGCAACCTGAGATTATTTTAAACCCTAGTACTTGAGTTTTAGGTTCTACTTTCGTAGTCATTTGATTAGGTAGCGATGCTTCAAATAACACTTGGGTGGCATGCGTAAGAAATAGGAATTATTTGAGTAGAAACACAGAAAGGCGCAGTTCGAGATATGTGGAGCGATGACCCGGAATGGCCTGACAATTTGAAGTTAGAGACGAGAGATTCTCTCATGTCACCAACTCACCCCTTGTCGATCATTCATTGGATAGATTATACACCTTTTTGAACATGTAGCAAGGTGCCACCGGGACTACAACTTTGGATAAGAGAATCTCTCGCTCGCAGCAGTTTCTTAACAAGATTTTGCTTGTGCTAGTGAAAGGGTAGAATATAATATGTCGAAGATGCTGAAGCAGCAGTTAGATTCACCGGAAATATTCTACATATCGGTCAAGCATATGAAAAAATAAGCTGAGAATGTGACACAACTACGAAAAAATTGCAACTCAATTCAAGCAAAAGCATACGAAGCGAAATCACTGGAGTAAAAACCAAGTTGATACACATTTCTAAGCATAGAAAATGCAGACCAAACGACGCAACAGTTGAGAAAGACGTCTAATACAAATGACTGAAGTCTTAAGTATATTAAACGAGTGCAGTTTTTATCAAACAGGAAACCCCATTAGCAGAAATTTCAAAAGTAAAAGCTCCCCCTTTCAATGGAAGTACAGAATCTGCTACTAAGCAATTATTAGAGGCCACAAACAGAAAAAATTCAACACTACCAGAGACTGGGAGCACATAAATCTTCAGACTTTGTCTGCCAGCCGACGGTCATTCCTATGCTGCATCATTCCTTCTTTCCAATCCCATGTGACATGTTGTAGATCCCTCGTCCCTAGAGAAAATGCCACCAGAACTTACAATTAGATTGCAACAAACGCAAGGAAAACTATGCTTTTTTTCATATAAAAGACTTACAAAGTCTTAAAAGAAATGAAGTAATTAGAAACTCACAATAAGGAACAATGAAGTAGCAGCTAAAGCAGCTGGAATGGCAACAGATGTAATCTTATCATATGGTCCCTTCAGGTATGTGTGTTTGTGGATGCTTTGGAAAATCTTTTGCTTCTCATAGAGCTGCTCACGTGGTCGGAAGGGTGTTTCTGACATCCTGTATTATAGACATTATTAAAAGGTCATTCTATGAAAGTAACTTCCGAAAACTACATTTCTCCACAGGCGGAAAAATCATATTGTTCTATATTGTAGAGGTTCCAACAAAATCACAACTCAAAATATCAACACCGTGCTTAAGCACCACAAACCAGATAGGGGAGGCACACGGCCTTAATTTCTATATATACCCAAACTGCCCCATTAGACCATACACTAATCCTTCCATAGTCACATTGAAAAAAAGGGAGTAGGGGCAGTTCACCAAATTTGGAAATAATGGGCTTAATTGGAGTTAATCAACAAACAAAGCTCGGGCTGAATAGCAGCAGTTAGCTTCTTCTAATGTTGGATTTTTAACTAAAAAATGATTCAGCCGACTAACTACCTGCACTTATAGACCAGCATTCGTGGCAACAATACTTGTCTACCATACAATCATTTCAAATGAGTTACGACAACAAACGACCTGGACTTTATTACATAAGATGCCCCAAGTAGAACTGTAACAATGACCCCCAATATAACTCAGGAACAATAGTTCAACATAGAGCATATCAGCAAACAATGCTCTAATTTCGAAAACAATTGCATGAAATGAGAAGAATAAAAACAAACATAAGATTTAAGAAGATTGAAATACATCATCTGACTCCATTCTGTTTATTTCCATGGAACCATTTACATGTAATAATAAAGAATAAAGAAGATTGAAATAAATGAAACAACTACAAGATCGAAATAAATCATCATGAAACAATCACGCGCAGCTTAATTGAACTGACAATGATGTGAGAAGTCTTATGATTAATACTATCATGCGGGTAATACACGCTTAACCCTAAACTCTACAGTCTAACTAGCACACAAGTGAACTAAAATGGTTATTACTTCTGTATCGTATTTCTCAGCATTACTCCAGAATTCGATTCAAGTTGACGTAGTTATTTGGATGATATGTTTTATGGAACAGATGAAAAAGGAGCTCAAATGATATTCATTTCCCAGGAAAAAAAAACATTCAAATCCATTTGACAACGATAAAAAAACCGAAGAACAATGCTGCAATCCATCCTTAAAATGGCGCATTTCGCATTTTAAGAAATACTTCAAGAGCAAATATCCATCAATAAATATTCATGTCAAGCCAATCCATTGGAAAAGGTATCAAGCGACACCTATGAAAGATTGGATTCCGACTTCTCTAACCCTAACCGGGATTCGAATCGCAAATGATGCTTTCCTATACAAAGAGAAAGTGCAACTATAGGAACAAAAATTACAAAATTCATTCGGAAAAAACGATTAATTTAGGCAAATTATAAAAACCCAGAAGAATTACTACAATCTTCTATAGCACAGACATCAAATCGACAGTGAGTGCTCATAATTACAAGATTTCAGAAATAGTTCATGTTTCTCGCCAAAATTTAAACCAAAGGAAAATGGAAAACTTCAAGAAATCTAAACCGTACCTGCAAAAACGGCCGGAAAAGTAATGCGGGGTGAATCGAGAGTGAAAAACGACGGAGAGAAGAGTGAAGTCGGGCTGTCCACGGCGACTCGAACGGATCGAAATTTGATAGAAATATTTAGGGGCCGACAGAGAAGAAAGAGATGAAAAGGAGGAGGCTGCGGGAGTCTGGGGCGAGAAAACGAATACTATTTGTCCATCTCTCTAAATAGAGATGGACGACAAGATATTAAAGTAAAAGTTACGATACAATTAGATAGTAAACTTAGCTTTACTCAAATAAAAAGATTAATATTAAAAATAATTCTTATTTAATATTAAGATTTAATGGTTGCTCCATTTATAAGTGAGATGTCTTTACTTAAATTTTCTGTCAACCTTGTTGTTACAACCAGCGGGTCCGCTAGCTCATTCAACTAAATTGAGAAATTAATTAAATATTAAAAATTAATTAACTATTTAATTAATAAAAATATAATTAAAAAAAAAAAAAACAAATCAAATTCCTATTCTCCATCCACCACCAAACTCCCCAAATTCCTATTTCCACCGCCAATCTTCCTCTAGGATCAAAACCCAGTTCTTGTTTCCACCACCAAATTTGTCCCAGTTTCTTGTTTCCTTTGGGATCCACCACCATGGGTTGCGTCCGAACAAAACCAGTGAAGAAAATTCCTTGCCGAGTGATCGACCGTTGCTACTGGCGCATGGCCTTTGACTTCACACCAATAACTAGATCCTCGAGAAAATCACCATGATCCCTTCCAAGCACCTCCACAACATTTCTCTGAAGCGGATCTAAAAGGGTCGGTCTGGCACCGATGAGATCTCCGTTGACAAAGGAGACCATCGTGTGCCATGTCTCATGAATTTTTGAGATGGTGGAAAGAGCGCACCAACCATGCGGCATTGGTTGGGTTTCTCCCTCACCCAAAAACTCAAACACCACCAAACAGCCACCACCATGACCATGACTCACGCGACGGCTTTTCGTTCAGGGTTCAAATTTGGGGGTTTAAGATGGGTTACAATAAATTCTAATTTTAGGGTTTAGGTCATTTCCAACCGAAGCTTTCTGGACCTCTAAGAAATTAATATTTTAATAAACAGTACATGACCATATTTCTTACCATCTCCAACCAAGGGCTATAGGGCTCGTTTTAACACTGTAAAAAAAAATCATCTTCAGCTGAGGGCCAAAGGGCCAAACATAATTTATTATTTAAAAACTACAACTTAAATTCAAATCCAACGGCTAAATGACGTCAGCTAGCCATTGGATTTGAATTTTTTTTGGGTTATAAATTGGGTGGATATAGGGCTTTCAAGTTTTATGTTGTTAAATATTTTTAAAAATGTTGTTTAAGTTTCCTGTTGTTAAATGTTTTTTTTTTAATGTTCTATAATTTTTATGTTGTTTAATGTTATTTATGTTGTTTAATATTGTTTAATTTTGTTTCATGTTACTTAATGTTATGTAATGTTTAATGGTTTAGAAGCTATAGGGGAAAAAAAAGAATTTTTACAGTTTTTACAACAAATTTTGTTAAAATATATATATAAATTAAATTAAAAATAACGGCTAGTTTCTTCTCAGCTGGATTATAGAACCTTGCCTCAGCTTGACAGCCCCATATATGGAAGTGAATGAAGCTTGGCCTTCTTCCAATCCATGTCTCAAATGGTACCATGTCCACTGACTTACTTGGCACCCTATTCAAGATGTACTTTGTTGTTTTTCAGTGCTTCACCCCAGAGAAAGATTGGCAACTTGGAATGAGCAAACATTGATCTAATCGTGTCTTTGAAGGTTTTGTTCTTTCGTTTTGCAACCCCATTTTTGTTGGGGAGTACCTGGGGTTGTGTACTGCGCCATTATGCCATGCTCTTGAAGGAAGGTTGCAAATGGACCTTTGTGCTTTCCAACTTCAGAATACCTGCCAAAGTACTTACCACCTCTATCGGATCTTACAATTTTAATGTGTTTTTCTAGCTGTTTTTCAACTTCTAATTTGTAAAGCTTAAAACATTCCAATGCTTTTGACTTCTCTGACATTAAAAAGACATAAGTATATCGTGAAAAGTCATCAATAAAGGTTATGAAATATGATTTTCCACATATAGTTTTCGTTGGGAATGGTCCACAAATGTCAGTCTGTTTTATTTCAAGCCGGTCTTGACTTTGATTTGAACCACTTTTCCTTGTGTTTGTCAGCTTTCCTTTATAACAGTCTCTGCATTCTTTAAAATCATTGAAGTTTAGTGGTGGCAATAGGTTTGGCTGGTTAACTTGACAATTCTTTCCTTAGAGATGTGCCATAACATATGAGATTTTTCAGAGGTGATCATTCTTTTGGAACCAATATGCTAAGCATTAAAGCATTCATCTATATATGTACATTTCATTTGCCACATATCAAATTTAAGAATTGCATATCCCAGCAAGGTGTCAAATTTATTTGAATCATAAAAACGTACACTTTCTTGGTCCCCAACAAAGGATAAACTAGACTATACTAACTTTGAAGCTGAAATCAAACTCCTTCTCATGGAAGGAACATAAAGTACTGAACTCAATTTTAAAATAAAACCAGAAGACAAAACTAGTTGAACACTCCCTATTGACTCGACAACAACCTTGCTCTCATTCCCAACATAGACATTGTAGACTTCATTGTTTATCTCATTTGTTTTTGAGAAGTCCTGCAAGGAATTAGTGATGTGAATAGTACATCTAGTGTCAAACCAACAACTCTCAGGTGAAATATAAACCATATTAGACTCAATACACACAAAAATGTTGAAAGTTTTACCTTTTCTGGAAAGCTAGTTTTTGAAACCAACACAGTTTTTTCTTAAAGGACCTATTTCCTTACAAAAGTAGCATTCCTTTTCTTTTTCAATTTCAGTGTTCACAGGTTTGAGTTTGTGAGATCTTTTAGAGGTGTTAGCACTTTTAAATGGAGAAGAAAAAACCTTATTCTTCAGGTTACTAGCAACGAAAGATGAGCCAGCATTTGTGGCTTTGGCTGCCTGAATGAGATTTGTTTCCGTTGACTTGTCACCTTTAAGTCGATCTTCTTCTTGTGCACACATCGAAATTAACTCATCAATTCCCCATTTTTCCTTCTGTGTATTGTATGAGACTTTCAGCTATCCATACCTGGATGGCAAGGAATTGAGAGCCATATGGACTAGAAACTGATAAGTCGTAGGGACCTCGAGATCCTTCAGTTTTTGAGACAGGTCCACCATCTTGAGAATGTGTTCTCTCACACTGCCAACCTCATCAAATTTCATGGAGGTAAGCTATGTAAGAAAGGTTCTAGTTTCAGCTTTCCCTGACTCTTTGAATTTCTCTCCTATTGCAGCAAAAAATTCCTTAGCATTCTCTAGTTTTGGAATCCCTCCCTTGACAGATTGAGTCCTGGATTTCCTCATGATCATTAAGGACATCATGTTTGCCTTATCCCATTTCTCATATTTGTTCCTTTGGTCTGCTGTGCTAGTGTTAGTGAGATTTGCAGGCTTTTCCTCTCTGATTGCCAGATCAATGTCCATCATTCCAAGCACAATCTGCATATCTTATTTCCATTTCTTGAAGTTGGAACCAGTCAGGGTTTCAATGTTTTGGAAATTCAGAGAAGTCATGTAAGGGTCTGAAACATATGTACATAAGTCAATCAATAGATTTTTTGACTTTAGAATACTTAACAGAACTAGGAAAACTTTCACATAATGTTTTCCATCAACAGTTTCTTATAAACATAGTATCATCTTTGGATAGATGCTGTTTATATTAGGGTTGCATAGCCAATACATAAAACACAAGGCCAATTTACATGTCTTCAACACTTTTAAGCAGATGAATAATGCAATCTTGTTGATTTCATGTATCACTATACATTGATTTGTTTGAATGGCTTGAATAATAAACACTTTTGAGCAGATTATTATCCACTAACTTCAAGCAAATCACCTTCAAATTCTTTGAATAATAAACCAGAATAATGATCTAAACACTTTTGAGAAAATTAGTCATTGCAATTTTGTTTAAAATTCACACTATACATATATATATATTGATTTAGTGTTATAACAACACATAAATCCATGATTTCTTCTTGTTATTCTCTAACTTTCTTGTAGGATATCATTTCCTAAAACATTTGAACAAACCACAGCAGTGCAAATACAATACATAATATAGTTTCTATATATCTGTTAGCAGTAGAAGCATTAAATTATTCAAGCTAAGTGCTGTCAGTTTGATCATATGGTCTAATACGAACCCTATCCTTATTGGAAGGCTCTGATACCACATGTAAGGATTACATAAGGAATATACAAATGAGATGCATGTACAAGCATGCATTCAATGACAAAAACAATAAGGGAATAGGATTACGTAGACCATGTTTCAGTGCCGCAAACCAATATAATATGCATGCATGCAATAACAGCTTTACGTGAACATTACTCGAGGAAGAAGAAGCCATTGCAGAACTTGGTTGTCTTCTACTTCCAATACTTCAAAATGTCTTTCTATCGTGAATAGGGTTTGGTGTGATTGAGAAAAATAAGCGTATGAAAGTAGGGACTTAACCGTGGTATTTATATCGTTAGGGTTTTCATCACACCCGACCTATCATTGGCTGTGAAGATAAACCCTATATCTCTAGTGTTTAAGTCCCACCATGATTCAACATCTTCGTAATAAAATCTATCAAATTTCCTCTAGGTTAATTGCAAGGAATAAGACTCCATAATCCTTATTATGTTAGGACTATCAAATCACTTTGGTTGCTAACGACTCGATGGACAAGTGGCCTACAACAAAATGAACCAATACAACATTCATTGTCATTCACAATCTTTCATAAGAAACTTAGTTGCAGACAACTTCGGCAAAAGGGTAAGTGCAGAAAAGTGATCAAGGGTCTCAATACACGAGGCTAGTAGAGTTGATGGAAGGGAAGAACCGAGGTTAGTTTTAAGGCCTCTAGAGGGACCGCATATAGTACATTTTCATAGTGCCAAGCATTGTTACAGATAAAATAAGTGTTAAATTCCAATCAATATCAATGGATTCCCCGACTTGTGAAATAAATAGGGTAGAGAAATTAGCTCGAATGAAGGCTGGGCATGGGTTAAGAAAGATGTATAGGGAGTGAGAACTATATTTTAAATTTAACTTTATTTTGACCATTTACCCATATAATCCATTACACATTTTATGTACAAGTCAAAGGGTAGTGTTCACTTATATAATTTACTTGCATATATTACTGACACACCCCGACCAAAATCAGGGCGTGTTGGCTGTCACGTGAGAGTGACGTAACTATGTGCAAAGTGCGGAAACTAAGAATAATAATAAAAGTACGAACAAATAAAAACCAAACTACACACAGAGTAATTAACATACTTGTGCAAACGTAAGTGTGGAAAATAATATTCAGAGCACAGAAAACCTAGTGCAGTCCAAAGGAACAAACACCAACTAAACACACCTAGAGGTGGTCCTACACTAGTGATAATCTGTCAGATATGCTGTGGATTCCTTGTGAGCCACCAAAAGAGCAACCAAACTAGAACCTGGAGGAGCGCAAAACAGAAAGTGTGAGTGGGCAAAAACAAAGCTTTTTCAAAATCATTTCATTATCAAAGTTCTAACCCCTTACCGTAAAACCAGTATATTTTCCCAGAAAAATAGAATATACTCATATATAGAAAACATGCTTACAAGATATGCCATGTCGAATGCCTCCACATAAAAGGTAAGTAACTCAGGGAATGTCAATCAATGCAATGTAATCTGTCAGCCGGAGTCACCTAACGTGACCTGTACGGCTGAATCTAGAGCTCAAATCTCCAACTCACTAACTATACCTGCACATGAGTCAGAACCACCTAAAGTGGTCTGTACGACAGGACTGGGTGTAAATAGATACGCTCAAGTGCTATGATCATGTAAAGACTGGGCGAATAATCACGGGTCACCTACGAGTCGGAACCACCTAAAGTGGTCTGTACGACAAGATTGTGCACCTAACTTGGATCCAAGATGAGTGTGCGGTGCGGGAAGTGAACATCACATGAAGGACTGTGCCCTACTTTGGGCGGGAGCACAACACCGGGGGTGTAGGTTATGAGCTCTCTACGTATCTCACATCACTACTAATCACAAGCATAAACCATAACTTACCTGGCACTTACTTGTGCGTCCGCAGCACCAAACATACATATATGCAACTACCAGTGTATAATTAAATAGGCAAACGCAATGCATGGCATTTAAAACATATAAACATTTTATTTCATTTTATGGGAAAAACCACAAGTATATAGGTATATACGGAAAACCAAAAGCCCACTCACTGGTATGTGGAAGGGTTGTAACCCTCTTGCCTTGAGTGACTGCGCTCGTCCTCGGGATAGGTTTCACCTATATGCGAAACAACTATAAAAACGTTAATTTAAAGCACATAACCAACATTACACAATAACTTCTCATACAATGCTCAAATGGGGTGTATGAATACACCAACGTGATCTACTCAACCTCACGAATATCCCCATATTTTTAAAATAATTTTTTGTCGTCTCATACGCTCCCACGCGCTGGCCAAGGCATGGCCACACGCACCGCCCACGCGTAGGCGCGTATATGGCACACTGACGGTGTCAGTTAATGCTGTCAGGAATATTTCGTTAAAACTAATAGATTCCGTTAAAGTTAACCTAACGCTGTTAGGAATATTCCGTCCAAACTAACGGAATATTCCGTCATCTTCTTTGGCCAACCTCCAGCGCCGTCACCGTCGTCGGAAAACTGGAAAATTTTCTAATCTTTGTTTCTCACTCGTTTTTCAACCAAATTTCATGAAATTGGTACCAAAATGAAGCTTACAACAATTAGAACAAAACCTTACCACTTTCAAGTCCTGAAACCAACGGAATCTCGTCGGAGAAACTTCACAAAATCCGACCAAACCTGCAACTCACGATCCTGACGTCCAAATCCTTCAAACAAACCACCCCGAGCTTCCTAAGGACCTCACCAAGCTTCCTATAACCCTGAAATTCCCAAAAACACACAATTTTACGTGTGCATGAACAGTACCCCGAAATGAACATCTCGGGTTCGACGTGAAAAAAAAGGTTTCCTTACCTGAAATGGGTATGGTTGAACTCATATGAACCTTATAAATACAAAGGTATGGTTTTCCACTTCGATCCGTAGGGTTTTCGAGTGTTTTAATCTTTGTCCGTACGTAAGTGAAGAAGAAAGAGAGAGAGAGAGACTTTGGGATAGAGAGAATCAACGGGAGAGGATGATGGAAATGAAGATGGATGTGTGGCTGAGATGCAACCAACCAAGCACCCAAAACAACCACGCAAATAACAATTATCCATTAGGGGCAAAAACGTCATTTTACACCTACGGTACAAATAATCCTGGACGGGCTGTCACATTACTGTACAAATTGATAGCCCTAGTACCTCGTTGAATGCCGATCATTCCTACGTCACACATTTCCGTTCATCATTAAACTACTGATGTGATAGAAACTAACACACAAATTAAACCCTATAAATTATGCAATCGTAGTACGAGTAAGTAGGGATTGTTCTATTCCGGGGATTAGAAGGGATGCTAATGAACACAAATTAAACTTATAAAACTGAAAACTAAGTTAAACTAACAATAAAACAATGAGTAAGGGGATTTTGAATGAATTTAACTAAAACAAAAGTAGAGGGCAGCAAGTCAACTAAGTTGTGAATGAAATATGGATGAGGGGATAGCTAAAGTATTCTTCTCCACAGATGAATCATATGCATACAAATCGATTTCCAGTTATTCTTCCTATAAACCATGAATGACAATGCCCCAAATTAATTGTGAACAACACTAATTAACTCTCAGATTGTCCTAAGTTCATTGAATTGGACTCAGCGACACAATTAAATTATTCTTCTCAAGTTCCCTAACTATGAAAAGCATGATAGAGATTCATCTCAAAGATCATTAAGTTCTGTGAAAATCATAAGTATTGACAAAACATTCGTAACTATGAAAAACATGATATTCCTACCAAGGATTTACTTAACTCAATCATGACTAGTGACTTTTACTACTTACAAATATAAGTTCATAACGACTAGGTGAAATTCTCTTATATTCTACCATCAAATCCCTACATGCAAACTAAGTGTGCACCCTTAATAAACATACAATAATAAGTTCTCTATAAAGCAAATAAGTAAATCGCATTCATGTTTTATGAAACAATAACTAGATGTAATCAATTTATATAAAACATATAGTCATGGCTTCGAATTCACCTCTAACTAAAAAGAAACTTAGTTACACATGTTCATCATAACTGAAAAGCAATCTAAAATAAACATTGAACTTAAAACAAAGATAGAATGAACTCTGAAAATTCCAACAACTTCAATGGATGAATGGTAGGCATATCACTCTCTAAATTGCTGCTGGAATTTCATATATATATGGGGGAAACGGCTGAATCCAAGTAGGAAAAGGTTTTGGCATTTTGAATTATTTTAGGACTCTATAAATCAGGTGGAGAGTGTTGGAATGTGATTAGGATTCATTCTTGCAGCTGGAGATAAGATAAGATAAGATAAGGTTGGACAAGATAAGATAATATATGATAAGATAATGTTCCTCTCCAACTAGGATTCCTCTTTCTTGTGTAATTCCTTTCTTTCCAAGCCTCAACTTTAATTTTTCCAGATTTTAGCACATATCTAGCACCATTTAAACACCAAAAATGTCCAGCCCATATGCTTTCCATGCATGCTATCCAATACAAGTCCAAAACTACTCCAAATTGCTCCATTTGGCTATTTATTGTTATATTTACCAATTGGACCTACAATAATATGAAAATAACTTAAATTACCAAAATGAATGGAAATTAACTAAGTAAATGCAAAGAAATAAGATAACAAAGTCACATAAATATGCTCCTATCAAATTCCCCCACACTTAACTTTTGCTAGTCCCTGAGCAAAACAAAGAAAACAAAACAAAACCTAAACCTTCCAACAATTGCCTCAGAGATTTTCAATGAAACATGACATGTTAAAAATCATTGCTTACATAGATTTTAGCAATCCTTACTCTCTAACTTATACTTAACCGCTGTAACCACTCACTAGCTCGCATTTAATCAATTACAACAACATTTGAAAGTAGTAACATGCCTTAGAGAATTCACTCAATTTCTCACCAGATATACTCTCTATTTTCACACAAATTTTCTGACTACACTCCCTATACTAAGCATATGTGAGAAGATTGATGTAAACATGTAGATTAGCACTCACATATGTTATAATAAAGAAGACACTTTCTGGAATTATTAATACAAACATGTATCTCATGAACGGAATGCCACTACTTAGAATCGAGAACCAGGGATTCTATATGCTCGTACCAATTTCAAACTCCACATATTGAATCTCATAACAATTAAGATAAAAGTGTAAGGGTTGTAATGGGGCAAAGGTATTGGCTAACAAAGAAAGGTTAAGGATAAATAAAGGTTCTTAAAGCGATAGTAAGCAAAGTAATGAAATCAACACTTAGAATTCAACTTTCGATTGCAACACCCAACTTTAAACACAAAGGGGAGATTCGTACAACTTTAAGGTTAGATTCGCATTTTTGGACCCTTCTTCAACAACCAACACTTATGAACTCATTCTCACTTCTTTACAACCTTTCTTTTTTTTTCTTTTCTCAATTTTTTTTTTCAACGTTTAACTTCTTTTTTTTTTTTTTTTTGAAATATAAAACAAAAGCACTACATCACTAGATTCAAAATAACAAATTCTTGCCCCACACTTATTTTTCTGCAAATCGTAAATAAAAAAGAATTTCCAATAAAGTCATGCTTCACTATTCTTTAAGAACAAGGGAAGTATATTTACTTTAGAACAAACAATTGTGCTTCATTGGCCTGAGCCACTAGACATAGCATCTTAGTTTCGTCACGTTGACAATTTCTTTTTTTTTTTTGTCACGTTCCTTTACTTTCTATTTTTGTCATGTTAAATATAACTATTTATATGTAAATTTGATTTGTTTGCGGAGTTTCGAACTTTTGAATCTCCTAATGCTAGTTTTAGCTCACAGAAGTTGGAAAACTTGAAGGTTTTTAGTTCATAACACCGTAAATTTTTGTTCCTGGGTGAATAATTGGGGAAAATGAGCGTTAGGTTTAAGAAATAATGATAGTACCAACGTTCAGTTTAAGAAAAGTCAGTGTTCAGTTTAAGAAATAATGATATTGCCAGTGTTCAGTTTAAGAAAGCGTGATAATACCCGTGTTCAATTCTAGAAATAGTCAATCTTCAGTTTAAGAAATCGTCAATGTTTAGTTTAAGAAATAGTACATTATTTAGTTTTGAAAATAGTTAGTGTTCAATTTAAGAAATAATCAGTGTTTAGTTTTAGAAATAGTTAGTGTTCAATTTAAGAAATAGTGATAGTACCAGTGTTCAGTTTAAGAAATAATGATAGTACCGTGTTCATTTCTTGAAATAGTTATTGTTCAGTTCCAAAAATAATCAGTGTTTAGTTATAAAATAGTTAGTGTTTAGTTCTAAAAATAGTGGTAGTGCTAGTGCACAGTTCTAGAAATAATAAGTGTTCAACTCTAGAAATAGTGGTAGCGTTCAATTTTAAAAATAATGTGCGGTTCGAAAATTTTATATTTTAGAAACTTATTATGTGTTTATAATTGATAATTTTGTTTGCTTGTGGAGATATTTTAGCTATTTGATCTTTTTTATTACTTGAAGAATCATAAAGTATCAAATTTCTAGTACGACATCGATGCATTTTTTGTTGATTTGTTTTCAGGTTGTTGCTGGGACATAACCAAGCGGCTTGTAAGGCTATAGTTCAAGGCCCTTGATTTGCTGATGTAAAAGATAATTTGATGGGATATTGCTATGTAATTTTAATTTGATGTGTAATTTTTGTTTTAGTACAAACGATATTCTATACTAATTACTTATTCTTTTTAGTACAAGTTATATTCTATACTAATTTATATTAAGGGGATAAAAAGTTTAAACCCCCAATGGCACAAGTTGAAAATATAACTTTAACACCAAGACAATCCACCATTTACATGAGTTACCTATTTTATTTGGACATGTAGATTATTTTTCTGTTTGGGAAGAGCTTTATAAAAGTGTAAGTTTCTTGTTTATTAAATTGAATTTGAAAAGTAATATTTTTAGTTTGTGGGAATTGTGTAGAGGAAAAATGGAAGTACGGATGGTGGATGCCAGAGACAAAAAATGAAAGTGGGGATCGTGATTCTTGAATTAATCATGTCATGATATGAGTTTTAACTGGGGAATGGTTGCAACCGTTTGTTGGAGGAAAAAATTGAAAATTAAATTAGTTTTGGTTTTATTTGACTTTTATGGGCTCGATGATAATTTTGTAAATAATGTGAAGTTGTGTTAACAAATTTGTATGAACAGCTATTAGGGACAAAACCGGAAGAAAAACTTGATGTTGCATGTTGGGCTTTTGCTTCAGCCTATGGGATTTAATTTTTTTTTTGGCGCTATATGGTTCTTCTGTCATTCTCATTAAATTTCAAGCCATTTTAATTAAATAAAAATTGTAAATGGTTTTTGGTTTTAAAAAAGTTGGCTCAAGTCGTTTTTATTAAAACTCTTGTATTATTACTATTGAATCGTGTTTTTAGAACATTAAAAAGTCTCTCTAAACCCAACCAAGCCTTTTGAATTTTCTTGTTTAATTTCACGAGGATTCGAAGTCCTTTTTAAATGGACATGTATCAGTCCTTAGAAGAGTGAAGAGGTCACCACTACTGAGGATCTCCCTCCTTATCCTATTAGACGGGTCGTTTGAGGGTTCCTTCATTGATGTGCTTACATACTAGGCTACCCTTCTCCGAAAGATCTGCGAGGCCACCTACCACTAATCTTCAGCCAAAGGTTTTTATCTCTGGATCTCTTCACTGGGGATCCTGGAAATCAAGTGATACTAACCATTTATTAAAAATTGTGTGATTACAATTTTTTTATTATATTTTTATGCATAAACAAGGCTGCCCTACTGTTGAATTTTTTTTTTTAACCATACGATTTTTGATCAACGGTTAATATCACTTGATCCCCGGATTCCCACTGAGGAGAGATCTAATTCCTTTTTAAACAACAATAGCCCCCACGCGTCTCTCGGAGTCAGACGACAAAACAATCACGTCTCTCTCTTTCTCTCTATGTATACGGAAATTATTACAAAACATCGGATTTACAATTCCACAACTTCCTATTACGATGTCGAGTATCCACCGCGTATGGGCGGGCGCCGGAGCTCCCGACCCACCAATTTGCATCCGGGAACCACCACGCTTGCAGCCCGAGATCTCACATCTCCGGCACAGATATTACGGGAGTATTCTCCGGCAAGGATTCCCGCTGCGGACGACGCCGTCTGATCATTTGCGGCGGGTGACATGGACGTTGGAAGCGGTGGGTTCCAGAGGGGCGTGGGAGCGATCGGAGGGCGGGGAAGGAGCGGAGAGCTCGAAGGCGGGGCCGTGCTCGTATGCGGTGGGGGAGTATCGGGCGTCGGTGGAGCAGGAAAGGAGTAGTAAGGATCGGAGGGTGGACATGGCGGTTGCAGCGGCGGTTACGGTGGTTCTGGGGGTCGGAAATCGGGTGCTTTATAAGCTGGCCCTGGTCCCCCTTAAACACTACCCATTCTTTCTCGCTCAGCTCGCCACTTTCGGGTAACTGACACCGCCTCTCTCTCTCTCATGATTGTTTTTTAATTAATAATACTATTCTTATCATATTTTTATGTCATAATTGTTTATCAGTTAGTGGACAGCCGCATCATCTAAATTAATTAGCTTTTAATTTTAAAATATTAATTAATAATTAATAAAAAGATGGTTAATTAAATGATGATTGTAGTATACGAGAAGTCTTCTTCTATCATTTAAAATTATTTAAGTGTTTTAATTAATAAAAAAATTAAAATTAAATAATGTAGCTTGTCTAGCTTATCTGCTATTTAAGATGGTAAAGAAATGTGAAAAAAATTGTGCTAAGAATAGCACTACTCTTTTTTAATTATTTTTTTTTCCAGTTTTGGGTGCTTTTGGAAATTAGTTTTGAATTTACAAGACTCGGCCACAATCATTTGATTTACTGGTTTTCAGGGCGTTTAGTTGACCGTTTAAACTGTAGAAGAAACAATAATACTACAAACACTGACGGCGACAATAGTTGTCGTCCAACGACATCGTTTCCTCACATTTGTATTTTAGGTCATCTTACCTGATCTCATTTTACCGGAGCGTCTCATAATAACTTACATGACACGGGACTCCGAGTGTATATCCGTGGCGACGGTATATTCGTGTTATGACTTTCATGTAATGTGGACAAAAACTCACACATGTCTTTGACACAAACCCGACGGAAATAGTGTATAAGTTGTTTACAAGTGAGATCCGCGAAATGAGTGCAAATGGTAGGGTGTCCAAATAGTGGGCCGTTCATCGTTAGGGAGCCTTGATTCAGACGAAGTAAAATTCAACTTTGAAGGTTTGAGATTTGTTGAATCGAATTTTGTAGGGTTGTGATTTGTTAAATGTTTTTGGTGGGAGGATCATGTCAGATAAACCCAAAAAACATATGTTAAAAGTTGGTGATTTTTTCATGAGGTGAAAATGACAACCATAGAGCAGAAGGAGACGACTCGTCTAGTTGTGAATTTCTTTATGGTGAGTAACGAGTATGACTACCTTGTCGAATCCAAGTTGGATTCGTCCACTTCTACTTTTCATGTTTTACACACTGCAAATTCTTCCTTCCTTCCTTTTATTCTGTCTTTTACGTGCTAGGAGTGCCTATCTATGCATTATGTATAGAAATAGATACATGGATGTGTATATAGCGATTGTATATGCCTATGTGAGTTAAGGCAGTTGGCCAGAGCAGTGTGACAATCGAGTTCCATATCATAAATTAGAGCAACTGTATATAAATATATTGTGCTAGCAATGGACATTCCAGATCGACTTGTTTGGAATTACCTTTCTTTTGAGGGAAATGATGCATATTCTTTTCATCTCTTGCACACACTTGTTTAATCCAGAATGTTATTTTGGTTTTATTTATTTAATTCGATAACTGAAAATAAAGGTGTGTAGGAATAATAATATGATGTGTGTGACTTTTATTTTAGTTTTCTAATGGAAAATAAAAGGGTGGATAAAGAGGGAGACGCTGCGAAACTGCAGAGATAGTGGGTGGGCCTAATTTGAATCTAAACCATTTACCAGCAGATTTTTTGATTCCCATAAGTCAAAAGGGAGGGGGGAGGGAGGAGGGAGAGGTGGTAATGATTATCGTATCCTGCCCTTCTTTCTTCTTGTTATATTTGATTCCATCCATCTGTGCCTTTTGAATGAGTGTGTGTCAAGTGGGTGCTCAAAGAGCTCCCTCCTGTCCTGTTCATTTCTTTTTGCTTTTGGGTTTGTGGTCCACAAATAAAAGCTACGGATATCTAACAACTTTCATGCTTTATTTTTCTAAAATCATTTTTAACTTCCAAAAAAAAAAAAAGCATGAAAATAATTTTTAAATTGAATTATTGTACAATGTCTCCATCTACAAATATTGTTGGTATTCCTTGCATTGTGCTTGTACTTTATAAAACTCAATATTATAAACAATTAGATACGAAACATTTATAATATTGTTGGTATTCCTTGCATTTACAATATTATAAACATTTAGATAAGAAACATTAAAAATAGTGCGTAATTGTAAAACTTGAGCAATTCATTATATTGTGGAATAAAATGAGTTGCTCAAATTTTACAATTCAAACATATTTTTAATGTTTTATTTTATTTTGGCAAGTGGTTTGGGCCTTCTTCTTTGACCCACTACGTCCTAGCAAGTGAAGATTAGTGCAAAATATGTCTTGGACTAAAAAGAAAAGAAGTTTTATAAAATACGAGCAACTCCTTCTAAATTATGTCTTTTTCTCTTTGAACTTTTCTCATCTAATAATTCTTTACATATAGAATCATCTAAATTTTTAGTTCTTATGTCTGGCAATTATAACGTTTTAAGGTTTAGGGTTACAGGTTTTAGGTTCAGCATTTCTTTTTGGTACGGTTTAGGATCTTTCAACCGTTGGACTACATTGATGATTGATTTGGGTAACATAGACCTACTTTTGCTATGAGGACACGCAAGTTATAAACAATGCTAAAATGTCAAAATAAAATTGAGATTGTTTTGCGCGTGTGTACTATCTTACCTGAGTTTATGTTATGATGAGAAGGGGTTTTTTTGGCCTAACTTTAAATCCATTTGATAAAAAAAGGAACTAGTTAGACTCTGATTTGTTCTCCCCAAACCATGCCCAATTGTATGGTTGAATATTTTGCAACTTGTTTATGAGTTCATGATCAGGCTTAATAGGTGTAATAGCCTGAATACCAAAATTTATTATCATTGAAATCGTTACCAGACGTAGATGGGTATCTCCTATCAGGCTATCACCTTATGAGAACCATCAACCCTTAACTGCCAATAGCTAATAGGTTCTGAAACGACAGCAAGGTATCCTCAATGTTTTTTCCATTGTTCTGTGAATGTGATATGAACTAATCACCTAATGTGAATCTTCCCCACACCATTGCCTCAAATATTTTTATGACTTTTCTTTGATAGGCTTTTTGTTCACTTTCACTGTGAAAAAGTCATATAGATGTTATTCGAAAAGTAAACTTTACCATTGATGTTTTTCTACTAATGTCACTACCATTTTGTATAGATAAAGCATACCTTTCACTTATTTATTGCTTCCTTTTCCTACTTCGAGTTATGGTTTATTGATGGCATTGACTAAAGGGAGGTGTACAAGCAATACCTCAAACGCTTCAATACCATGGACTAACATCAATTGCTGCCTTTTAATTTTGCTTCTCAGATATGTAATTGTATATTTCTCAGTCTTGTATCTCCGGTATCGCGCTGGTATTGTTACTGATGAGATGCTATCCATGCCAAAAGCTCCATTTCTTGCTGTTGGCCTCTTGGAAGCTCTTGGTGCTGCTACTGGGATGGCAGCTGGAGGTAACATTTTGTAATACATTTCAATCTTACTTTCTTTCAAGGCAAATCTTCGGAATTTTTTTTGCTGTTCTTTGATATGTTTCACTTTTTCAACATCATCATTCTCGTCCTTTCCTTGGGGAAGTTATGTGATGCTTTTTCAACATCATTATTATAGTTTTGTTTCACTTTACTAAGATATAATTATAATTATGTTCAGTTTTTCATCTTCATCATGTATCAATTGATTCAGTCCTGAAATCTCCTTTTGATGTAATTTATTCGTTATTAACATTTATGTTTGTCAAGTCCGGGTCTTCACTAGTTCTCATGCACTCATTTTGAATTTATTGGTTGTATCTGTATGATGGCAAACCAACCCACTGCTGAATGTTGGCCCTTCTTATGCAAGCTTTGTAGTACTGTTCGTGAATTTGTTGTATATTGTAGGGTTTGAGTAGTCATATAATACTAAGCATTATTTGCTGCTGAACATTAAGATTGATACGCAAATATCATTTATTTATTTATTTCCTCTTTCTTGAATCAGCAATTCTTTGTGGAGCATCAATTCCAGTTTTGTCTCAGGTAAGCCGGTTTCAGTGCTCACTTCCTGGATACAGCTATTTGTTCTGATATAAGTAATTCTGTTCTGGTGCTCTAATTATGCCATGTTTTCTGAAATAAGTGTATCTGTGAATTTCCTAAGCTAGCACGTTGTGGTTTGAAATGAAGGGACAGTCCAATTAGATGATGGCTTTAGAGACGAAATTGAAAAAAGAGAAATAAATGCAATTATACATGTAAAAATATTAAAATTTTGGTAGAGTACTGAGTGGAGTTGAAGCATGCAGCACAATTAAAAATATTAATGTTTTTATAGGCAAGCCGATTAACAAATAGAACCAATGTAGGAACTATGTAACTACTGAACTCTGCTGGTCAAGTTTTATGCCAGGGATAATCAGTCAGTGTTCTGGGATTTAAAATTTCACTTCGTGTTATTAAAAAATTGCTGCTGGTGGACTCAAGCCGACTGCAGTTGAGAAACATAACAATTGGATTGGCTGAAAAGAGGAAAACGACATGATAAAATTAGCCTTTGTACCAAATCTCCATATGTTTTTCCACTAAATGACATGGCTTGGCACCTTTTGACGCAAGTAATGGAATACTGAAAGTTGGATGTTTGATTTATTCTCATAATTATTTTGCAGACGTTTCTTGTTTGGCAAATTCTCCTGTCAATTATTTTCCTTGGAAGGAGATACAGGGTCAATCAACTTTTAGGGTGCGTTCTTGTAGCCATTGGTGTAATCATAACTGTAGCAAGGTAAGACATATACTTTAACATCATTTTGATTAAACTTATCACCTTACGATGAAGCTTGTGTATGAACTATATTCATTTGATATTTCTGTGTCAACACGACCAATCTGTTCCTCTGTGGATTGTGAAGTTTGAGTGATGTAAATTGACTGAGGGCAAAAACATTGAAAAAGTATTCTTCAAGTGCAGCTTCCTCGAGGATACTGGTTTTAAAGAAAAAACTAACTTGCAATATTTTGGTCATAGCTGTCTCACAGAGTAATGTAGATTCTGAACAAGCACTGAGAATTCAAAACTATTTAGGATTATAGATTCAATCGGCATGAATAAAGGCCAGCCCCTGTATTTTCAGGCAACCAATTCTTCTAAAGATAAGTATAGCCCAGCCAACTTGAAAATTTTGCCTCCATCCCTACAGGTTCTGTTGCTCAGATGCTCTTTGGGTTCAAGGAACTCCCCTGCGAAAAGAAAACAAAAAATACGGGCAAACTAACTTGAAACGGACAGCCACACACATGCACTAGAGGTGGATTTTAACTTGTGGAGTGTCGTGGATGTCGCATATGACTATAAGGTGTTAATTGCATTGATCACATATGCAGCATTGATGGGCGTTGGCCATCACACTGATTACTAGATCCTTTCCTATAGGTTTAAAGTTGACACAAAAAGCTTAGATGTGTAATACCTTTCTCTAATTATAGAGAAACTGCGGGTATTTTCTTGATTTCGTTGATAAAACTTGGGTAAAAAAAATCCTTGATAAGTTTTGGAATGGAAAAAATCCTAATTACCCCAACCACAGTTACGTACTTCTTCCCTCCTGTGTTCTTATGGCCTTGTTAAGTAGTTGATTGTTTCACTAAGTCAAATGGTCAAACTGTAAAATTCCAGACAAAACCAATCTTACGTGATTTACTTCATAAACTGATCTTTGTTATTTTACTTTTTAGTTTTTTCTGAGTCCATTCTGCAGTTGTCAATTATCTCTATAAATTGGTCTCAAGTAGAATTTGGATACCTCTTAAGTAGGTTCGTGTTGATTGTCTTATGTACAGTGTTAGCATGTCAAGTACTTACATCTGTCTTTGTCTGAAGTGGATCTAGTGCTGGAAATTCGTTAAAAGAAGCTGGTGTATTTTGGAGTCTTCTCATGATAGTTTCATTTTTGTTCCAAGCAGCTGATACAGTGCTGAAGGTTGTAATATTTTTATGGTTGTTTAATTTTTTGACGTTTTGACATTTTATTACATTCCCTGTAACAGGAAACTTTTTATCGTTTTGTAGGAAGTAATCTTTCTGGATGCTCGTCAGCGGTTAAAGGTACTAATGGCCATGTACAGTTCTCATTTCTATGTTCCTAGATTCGTTGTATCTTCTGCTTTCTAAAGGATTTGGAAGCAACAAGATATAGGATATAACCCATATGGCTACATTGCATTTGAGTTGCGAAAATGTGTTATCACAAAAAATAAGAATTACCACTGAAACCAAGACCGAAAATCAATATGGCATAACTTATTGGAATGTGATGTTATTCTAAACGTTCTAACACAATCGGGTATAGAGATCAAACAAATTCATTTATTTATTTTCTAATGAGATTAATTCTTTTGGGTTCTTTTGATCTGAGAATTATTATTACATTCAATCTATTACAGGGAAGATCGGTGGACCTATTTGTTGTGAATTCCTTTGGATCTGCTTTCCAAGTAAGTATCAACTGTCAAACAGTGACTTCAAATTTAGGTTTTTGGTGTCCCGAAGTTGAGTTCACCTTGTTGTGTTGTCTTCTTAAAAAAATTGTAATGAAAGCCAATTATCTATTGTAAATGTGAATTGCAGGCACTATTCATATGCCTCCTCTTGCCGTTTATGTCGAAATTATGGGGGATTCCATTTGGTCAACTGCCAAACTATCTTAAAGACGGTGCAGCTTGCTTTCTAAACATGGGTACCTTATCAACAGGTAAGACATTATCTGTTGCATTCTCTTTGAAACTTACTTAAATTCATTTAATTTCTCATACTAAATATCATATCAGCTCAGCCTACAGTTGGCTTTCTTATTCAGATTTAATTTGTCGATATTCAATTTTTAAATGAAATGTATTTACGATAAATGGCTATGAAGGCAAAAAGAATCAAATGGCTTCAGAGAAAAACCAATGATTTTTGTTTTGGGGGGGGGGGGGGGGGGGGTGTGTGGCGGTTGGGTGGTGGTGGTGTGGGAACTAGTGGGAAGCTTAATGTATGTTGTTTCCCATCTAGTTGATTTATTTACGAGATGGCTCTCTCTCAGATTTGGTCATTCATATCGTTTGAAATTCAGATCATTAGGCTCTTGTATCCAAGGTAGATTTGCTTAAACACAAAAAAATAGAAGAATAATTGTCTGGCATAGTACGTACATGTCATATTTTGCATAGAACAATATATCTGTCAGTTTCTTTGTCTTCCATACAACAATGCTACTTATTCAAAATAAGAAAAGAGAAGCGTAATATTTCCATTTTATGCAAAGAATTTGTTGTCTGCATTTGAGAATATAAAACACCAATATAGGTTTGTTAGGGCCACTCAATATTAAAATATCATTTCGTCCTTCTTTACTTATGTTGAGTAATCTAAACCACTGGAGTAACTTATTTGATTACATTGATATTGGCTGGCTACAGGATGTGATGGTGCTCCATTACTCCCGTTACTATTTGTTATTGTCAACATGGGCTTTAACATATCATTGCTGCATCTTCTCAAGATATCTTCTGCTGTGGTATCTTCCCTCGCATCGACATTTTCAGGTATGTCAATTTTATTGCAGTAACTTCAATATGAAGACTGATATTAAAAGAGGAAAAAAAAAAAAATCCATTTGAAAGGTATATACAACTAAACTACCATAGTTGGTTCATGCAAAATGGGAAACCTGAAATTTTGGCTTCGTTGATGTGGTTGCTCTTCCACGAAGCTGAATGATGGGTCACTAAATGGTCGGTGCTCACCATGCATTGTGCATTTGGTTTGGCGTTGGTTTGGATTTAAATTTTAGAACATCACCTGAAAAACTAAAACCAACCTGCCTTAAACATATATTAGCTTTTTAAAGGCAGACATTATTGGATAATTGGAAGGTTTATTAGCCTTTCTATTTACAGTTCAGTTTTCCCATTATGAGTAAATCCATAAAAGCAGGCAACGCATCAGAAAAATAGCAACAAAAGCCTGTAACTACAACATAACAAATAGGAGACTAAATTTGATATATTTTCCTCTTGTTATTTGTGCTTTGTGGATTGACCAAATTCATATGTTGGCATCGTTTGGGGCATGCATTGCAGTGCCGATATCTGTGTATGTCTTCACGCTGCCACTACCATACCTAGGTGTTGCAGCCTCGTTGCCCACAGGCTTTGTCTCTGGGACCGTTGTTCTTGTAATTGGCTTGCTCATCTATGCCTGGACACCTTCAGTCTATCCAACTAATGCCTCCCCATCACCTCCTACTGTCTGATGGTCAAAGCCAAAAAGCAAGGGATTGGTCTCGTCATGGTTAAGAAAGACAGGAGGAAAATACAGAAGGATTTACTCCTTGTGTGGAAATTGGCCAATGTCCATTGATGAAACTTCATTCACAAGCTGTAGAGATGAAGATCCGTCATATTTGAAGAGAGAAAACAAGAAAGCTTGATTGTGAATTTTCTGTTTTTCCTATGAAGAAAAGTTCCCGGTGTGCGCATTCATGACCCAGAGAAAAAAAATTTTGTGAGAGCATTTGCTGGAAAGAGAGCGGAGTTTGATTTCGTAGGGAGTTTGGTAGTTGCTTTTGTTTGTTGTAAGTCTATTACATGTAATCTTCCTTTGTGATTGTTGGAGTTTTGAGACTCTTAGTGTCTCACATCGGGGAACTTTTAGTTCCCATTGCCATTTATATAGTTCTAGTCCTTTGTCCCAGTACCTACAACTTGGACCATTTGGAGGCTTGAGTCTTATGGTTGTGTGGATTAGGTTTGGCTAATATAGCCTAATACAATTAATATTAATTAATTAATCAATACAAAACAATTCGAGAGAGTAATCACACAAAACAATTCGGTAGAATTCTACAATCTAGTGCGGGTTATAGAATTAGGTAGTTGTATCCTTGTCAATCAGACATTGTAGAACCACATGCACAAGAGTGGGACGGACCACATGCACAAGAGTGGGACGGAAATACTGTTCGACAGACATAGTTTTTGCGCTAGTCTCTTCCTGTGGTTAATCAAGTTAGTACGAATTTAATTCTTGTATTTACTCTTGTTATTTCATTTTGTATAGCAAGTATTTTTCGTCAAAAAAGTATTTCAAGTTCTGTAATTTCTGTTATTTTTATTTATTTCTGAATTGTTCTCCAACAATCTTCTAATAGTATGGAACAATTAGGAACTAAACCTCATTCTGAAAAGCCTGAGAAATTTAAGGGTGGAGACTTCAAAAGATGGCAGCAGAAAATTCTATTTTATTTGACAACTTTGAATCTGGCTAATGTCATGCGTGAGGCTATCTGCTATTTTATTTGACAACTTTGAATCTGGCTAATGTCATGCGTGAGGCTATCTGCTATTTTATTTGACAACTTTGAATCTGGCTAATGTCATGCGTGAGACTATGCCTAGTGTAGAAGGAGATGATATTCCTACAGAAACTTTGAGGGCTATAGATGCCTGGAATCATAATGATTTCCTCTGCAGAAATTATTTTCTCAATGCATTAGATGATTCGCTGTATGATGTCTATGTGGTATGCAAGACAGCCAAGGAACTTTGTGAATCACTTGAGAAAAAAAAAATATAGAACCGAGGATGCTGGTTTAAAGAAATTTGTCGTGGGCAAATTTTTGGACTACAAAATGGTGGATTCCAAGTCCGTTGTCTCTCAAACCGAAGATCTCCAAAAAATCATCCATGACATTCATGTTGAAGGGATGGTGATCAATGAGTCTTTTCAAGTGGTGTTTTTCATAGAGAAATTGCTACCTTCTTGGAAGGAGTTCAAGAATTATCTCAAGCACAAACGTAAGGAGATGACCCTCGAAGATCTCATTGTAAGGCTAAGAATTGAGGAAGATAATAGAAAGAATGAGAAAGGCCTGGTTTTTGAGTATGGAAGCCAAGGCGAATGTTGTTGAAGGAAGTTCATCAAAGCAAAGGCCGAAATTCCAGAAAACTAAGAAGGAAAAGAACTTTGTCCTTGGTGTGAAAGGCAAAGACTTTCAAAAAATTAAGGGAAGTTGTTGGGTTTGTGGAAAGCTAGGCCATAGGGCTCAAGAATGTCGCCATCGAAGGGATCAAGGTCTTGAAAATCAAGGCAACAACAACTACGCAAACCTAATTGAAAATGATGTGGATGCATTGGTTGCAATGATTTTTGAAATCAACCTTGTATATGACCATGTTGATTGGTGGATAGATACTAGTGCAACTCACCATGTGTGGTGATATAAATATGTTCTCTTTATACCAGAAAGTAGAGAAGAACGAGCAGCTGTTCATGGGAAATGCATCTGCATCTGTTGTGGCTGGAATAGGGAAATGTGTTATGAAATTCACTTTTGGAAAGGAATTAACCCTTCTTGATGTGCTGCATGTCCCCGATATAAGGAAGAATCTTGTTTCTGGTCCTATCCTTAGTAATAAGGGATTCAAATTAGTTTTTGAGTCCAATAAGTTTGTATAAACTAAAGGGGGAATTTTTGTGGTAAAGGGTTACCTTGCTGATGGATGATTCAAACTGAATGTACTTGCTAATGCTATGAATGAAATAAATAATGCTTCTGCTTATATTGTTGACTCGTCTAATTTATGACACTCTAGGTTAGGACATGTAAATTTTCGTTCTCTTTTTAGAATGCATAAGGTAGGTTTGCTGCCCAAACTTGACTATTTAGATAATGTTAAATGTGAGACTTGTACAGAATTGAAATTTGCAAGTCAAAGCCTTAAAACAGTGCATGAAAAATCCAATGATTTATTAGATTTATTTCATAGTGACTTGTGTGATTTTAGATCATATCCAACTCGTGGTGAAAAGAACTATTATGTAACTTTTATAGATGATTTCAGTAAGTATTGTTATGTTTATTTACTTCATAGTAAAGATGAGACCTTGGATATGTTTAAGACATATAAGGCAGAAGTTGAGAATCAACTTAACAAGAACATTGAAGTCTTAAGGTCCGATAGGGGAGGAGAATATGAGTCTCATGCCTTTGCTAAATTTTGTGCCACACATGGCATAATTCATCAAACAACAGCTCCCTATACACCGCAACAAAATGGTGTTGCCGAACGGAAAAATAGTACTTTTAAAGACATGATCAATTCTATGTTAAATAGCTCTGGGCTTCCACACAATTTGTGGGGTGAAGCTTTACTTACTGCAAATAAAATTTTGAATCGATTCCACCTAAAATGAGAAAGGAGTCACCATATGAATTATGGAAAGAAAGAACCCCCAATGTTTAAATTGCTTAAAGTGTGGGGTTGCCTGGCAAAAGTACAAGTCCCATTGCCAAAGAGAACAAAATTAGGGCTTAAAACTATAGATTATGTTCTTATTAGTTTTGCATCTAATAGTTCAGCTTATAGATTCATAGTTTTTCATTTCGAAGTAAGCGATATACATGTCAATACTATTATAGAATCTATAAATGCAATATTTTTGAGGATATATTTCCATACAAAATAGGCAAGTCTAATTTGTTGAAAAAGAGATTACATGATGACGTATCCGAGGTTAATAACAAACCTAGACAACATGATGATGGTTCATCCTTGTCTATAGTTCAAGAAGAAGAACTTGAACCTAGAAGGAGTAAAAGGACAAAAATTTGAAAGGAATTTGGACTTGATTTGGTGACCTTATTAACTATGACAGAACCTTAATCATTCTAGGTGGCCATGTCCACTCTTGAAGCTCCATTTTGGAAGGATGCAATTAACAGTGAAGTAGATTCCATTATGCAAAATCATACATGGGAATTAGTAGATTTGCCCCCTGGCAATAAGCCAATTGGGTACAAATGGATCTTTAAGAAGAAATTAAAACTAGATGGTACAATTGACAAATATAAGGCTTGCTTGGTAGCTAAAGGATACCGTCAAAAACATGGTTTGGATTTCTTTGATACATAGTTGGCCTGTAATGAAAATTACTTCAATAAGATTGTTGATTGCTATAGCTGCACTCCATAACATGGAAATACATCAAGTGGATGTAAAGACTACGTTCTTAAATGGAGACTTAGATGAGGAAATATGTAAGGAACAACCCAAGGGGTTTGTGGTTAAAGGTCAAGAACACAAAGTTTGTAAACTTGTGAAATCACTATATGGGCTTAAACAAGCTCCAAAGCAATGGCATGAAAAATTTGACCATAGTATGATCACACATGGGTTTAAGATAAATGTGTGATAAGTCTGTCTACACAAAAACTCAAAAAAATGCTTGCTTTATATTGTGTTTATATGTAGATGATATGCTTATAATGGGAACTAATAAAGAGATAATAAATTGGACCAAGAAGATATTGAAATCAAGTTTCAATATGAAAGATCTTGGTCTAGCTGATGTGATTCTTGGTATAAAAATCAAAAGAAACCAAGAAGGATACTCTCACACAATCCCATTATATAGAAGCTACACTTAGAAAGTATGGTCATTTGGAAAGTAAAGATGCAATTACTCCTTTTGATGCCAATAGCAAACTAAAGAAAAATAGTGGTGATGCTATATCTCAACGTGAATATTCACAAGTTATTGGAAGCCATATGTACATTATGAACTATACAAGGCCTGATATAGCATACTCAGTGAGTAGATTTAGTAGATATACATGCAATCCTGGGCATGATCATTGGGAAACTTTAATTCGAGTATTGAGATACTTAAAGCATACAATGAATTATGGATTGCATTATACGAGGTATCCTCCTGTTCTTGAAGGATTTACTGATGTGAATTGGATATCTGATAGTACTGATATGAAATCCACAAGTGGATATGTATTTACCTTGGGAGGAGCAGCAATATCTTGGAAATCTTCCAAACAAACGTGCATAGCCCGATCAACGATGGAATTAGAATTTATAGCTCTCGATAAGGCTAGAGAAGAAGTTGAGTGGCTAAGAGATTTTTTGGAAGATGTTCCCATATGGCCTAAACCTGTAACGACAATATGTATACACTGTGATAGTTTAGCTGCACAATATCGAGCTAAAAATAGTGTATACAATAGGAAGTCTAGACAAATTAAATAAAGGTATAATACAATAAAGCAATGGCTCTCTAGTGGTGTAATTTCTATTGACTATGTCAAGTCAAAAGATAATATTGCGGATCCGCTTACTAAAGGTTTATCTAGAGAGCAAGTTAAGCATACATCGAGGAGAATGGGTTTAAAACCAATAGAGTAAAATGAAGCTGCCAAACGGAAACCTAACCTAGTTGATTGGAGATCCCATGGTCTAGGTTTAATAGGCAAACTGGTTTGGCTAGATTCAAAGAAGAAACACACTTACAAACCTATTCCTATGATGGAAGAAGTGTGGTGACTGCTGACGGGTGTATGATACATTAGTTTAATGATATTGATTCTTGTAAATCAAGTGGAATAGTAGCAGCCTATTCTTAATCAATATCAGCTATATGAGAGTAAATGTGGGGTCGCATTTATGAAAATTATATGGCTACCTTCTCTAAAGCTCTCATGAATCTAGGATTTGTTTAGGACCAAAAAGAATACAAACGTATGAATTTGTGATGTGTTTATGTGGCATATATTTTTCTTATTGTCTTGGTTTACTGCAGAGATGAACAATTCAAGATTTTATATTCATTGCGTCATCTAGTAAATCCGATAAGTATATACTAAGGTAGGTCTAAGTCCAAAAGAGACCTCTCTTGATGTATGTCACATCTATTGTTTACTCTTGTATCTTAGTTTCTCTAGGACCACGTAGTCGTCTCAAAATGTGAGGTATTGTTGGAGTTTTGAGACTCTTAGTGTCCCACATCGGGGAACTTTTAGTTCCCATTGCCATTTATATAGTTCTAGTCCTTTGTTTTAGTAATTACAACTTGGACCATTTGGAAATGGATTGAAGGCTTGGGCCTTATGGTTATGTGGATTAGGTTTGTATAATATAGCCTAGTACAATTAATATTAATTAATCAAGACAAGGGCCTTGGGCCTTGGGGCCTTGGAAGTTAAAATTAATCCAAGTTCATTACTTTTAATTTCGGATTAAGTTTTTTAATTAACATATTAATTAATAAACGTTTAATTAACAGGCACAGATCTTAGAAAGAGTTGTGTGTTTTCAAATATGCTCAACAGGTATTTGAAAGGGTGTGAAACAACCTATATATTTGCAATCACAGTTTCCAAATAGAATCATCATTTTCTTCCTCTTTCTCTTCCGTACAAAATTTCCAGAGAGGAAACACACAAAACAATTCACTAGAATTTTATAATCTAGTGCGAGTTATAGAATTAGGTAGTTGTATCTTAGTCGAGCAGACGTTGTAGAACCATAAGCACAAGAGTGGGACGGAAATACTGTACGAAAGATATAGCTTTTGCGCTAGCCTCTACCTGTGGTTAATCAAGTTAGTACCAATTTAATTCCTGTATTTATTCATGTTATTTCATTATGTATAGCAAATATTTTTCGTCATTAAAGTATTTCAAGTTCTATTATTTCTATTATTTTTATTTATTTCTGAATTGTTCTCCAACACAGTTGTTAATCTTTTGTAGTGTTTGAGCTACTGTTTATCGTCTGGGTAGAGTTGTCTGTATATTTCTCAGTTGAGGAAGAATGAATACAACAGTGTAATGTATGAGGATATGAGAGCGAGAAACAACACTTTATACGTTGTTGGCAAGTTTTTATTTTATTTTATTTATTTTTTTAATTTTTATTTGTCGAAACTGTTGGCAAGTTTATTTGTAAGGAATGTGTTTGCAAAGAATATGTTTACCAACAAGTATAGGAATCTAAAAGTAGATTGGTCATGTTGATTTTGGGTACGACATACTTGAAAAGTGAAGGCATGAGATGAAATTACTGAGGGAGTGTGTTTATCCTGTACCCATTCTCATAACTGTATGAGATAAAGACATGTTTATTTACCATGAAAAGGAACGTATCCTATTAGCAAACACAATTTGTAATCACTTGCTCTTTTTTTTCTTTTCTTTTCAAATCCATAGTTGTTAGTAAACACATGAGCGACACATTCCTTTAAAATTCATTCCAAATTTATTTAGAAGATTGTAGTGAAGTTTTGAACACCACTACCACACTCTCTCTCTTTGAATCAATCTCGCAAGTCCTAATCTATCAAATTGGAAAGGGGAAGGACGAAAGTGTTAAGAGCTTCTTACTCCTCATTCCTTCTCTATGAGTAAAATCAAAATCTAATCTAATATTGGTCCCTTAATACATTAATCTTTTATTTATTAATTATATTTTGATGTTTTAATTGTTTCTCTTTTTCTTCCTAATTTTAATGTATTAATTATACTTCATTATATAATTTTAATTTTCATTTGATTTTTCATAATATATTTTGTTGTAAATAATTAGATAAACTAATTTTTGTTTACAATATAATTGTGTTCTTCATTTATGTACATTAAATCATTTAATACATTTTAGGATATCCATTTCGGTACACATATTTAGGTACATTAATTCAATATAAAACATTTAGGTGCATATATTTCGGTACATATATTTCGGTACTAACATTTAGGTATATTAAGTCAATATAATAAATTCGGTATAGACATTCAATACATACATTTTGGTACTAACATTTGGGCACATTAGTTGAGTCTTTCAAGTTTGAAAAATGTTAAATAAAATTAATAAATTAAAAGAACTTTTTTTTTGGTGAAAAAATAAATTAAAATGTGTATATTAATAAATTCAAATGTAATTTGACACTAGGTTTTTATTAAATTTCAATTTTTTTTCAAGGATTAATGTTAAAGAAACCCCTAAATATAAAAGCCAAAGCTTAGTATTAGCGGAACCATCATTAATTAATCAATCTCTAAAGCACTGTTCTTTTTTGTATTGTTGCTTTATGGATAATTCTTATCTTGGGTTTTGTTTTAAAACATGGATTTAATGATTTTCGAATCATTTATGGACGATGATGTGTTACTATGTGAAACTGAAATGAATGCCAGTGAGTGATTTTCTAGATTTGTTGTTGTCTGGGTGGTGCAAAGCCTCAAATCAGATGTTCAAAAAACAGTTATGGTGTCTGGATTGCTATTGAGGGATTGCCGCCGCATCTTTGGACCAACAATTGGTTTCAAAAGATTGGTGCTACTTGCAGTGGTCTAGTGGAAGTTGATCGTAGATTTACAAAATTTGAGTATTTGCCAGAAGCAAGGTTAAAAATTCAACCGAATGCTGCTGGCTTTATTCCAAAGTTTATTAACATTGTTGATGTAAACACAACTTTTAGAGTTAAAATCAGACCAACTCTCACAAGCAAAAAGACCTAAGTCTCAATATTTGAGCTTTCAAGGGTTCTGAATAGATTTTCAACACAGAAGAGCTCATATCAACTTTTGTTCAAGGGAGCAGATCTAGGCTTTCACAATGGTATTCAAAAAACAAAAGAAGAATCCCAACGTGCTTAAATTTGAAATTATTTGGTAGATTTGGAACAGAGAAGAGCTTATATTAGCTTTTGTTCAAGGGGACAGAGGATTTTGATTCTTCTAGTCAGTTCGAGTTTGTTGAAGAAGAAAATTTGTCGCAATCGTCGCAACCAAAAGAAGAGTTTATCAAGGAAAGCTGGTATTAACCCATTTTGTTTATCAGAAATAAAAGTCCAATTGTAATGGTTCACAATTTTGAGATAAGCGGCAAGTAGTTCCAGAAACTAAACCCGGCTGTCCTTGTTCTCATTCTCTACTATAGCACATGCAATA
The DNA here is from genome assembly GCF_963583255.1 of Pyrus communis. Lineage (NCBI taxonomy): Eukaryota > Viridiplantae > Streptophyta > Magnoliopsida > Rosales > Rosaceae > Pyrus > Pyrus communis. Next base: position 13,515,282 of record NC_084816.1, on the reverse strand, counting down.
ACCCAAGTTTGGTTATTTGCATCCATTCCCAATGCAAACAATAACTAGCCTTTGAAAGCTCCTTTCAAGTGACACCATCCAATCAAATGTAAATCCTCTGGAATATACATGATCATCATCATAAGGCAGTACCTTCATCTTAATTGAGCACGGTTTGGTTCAGTGCGGTTTTGAGTGAAACCTAAATTGAAACTTTTTATGGCACGGTTCGGTGCGATTATGAAGCCAAACCAAAATGAAAGCAAACCATTTAGTTCGGTTCGGTTTTTTTTTTTAAAAAGTAAAATTTAAAATTTACACCTATCTACGCATAAGACGGTCTCATTTTCCAAACCGTTTACTCCCACCTCAAATTTCTTCCCCTTTTCTTGATTTTCATCATTTTTTCATCATGTAATAGGTTGTAAAATGATCCCAAATCCAACTACGTTTTCTTGAATAAGAGTTATTTACTTGTTCATCTTCACCCTTCTACATTTGCAAAAATGAAATAAAATGAATCAAAAGATAAAGTTATAGTAACATATTATACTGAATCAAAAGTTAAGGTTATTCTAAGCTGTGATTTTTTTAGAAGAGGAACAGTGTGAAACTACTATTGTCATCATGCTTAGATGTTGTAGAAGAAAATAAATTAACAAATTAAGCCTCTAAAAAGTTGGCTAGTGTTGTTGAACTTGTCGAAGAGATGAGATGAGTCATCAAATAAGTATTGAGAGAGAGAGAGAGAGAGAGAGAGAGAGAGAGAGAGAGAGAGAGAGAGAGAGAGAGAGAGAGAGAGAGAGAGAGAGAGAGAGAGAGAGAGAGAGAGAGAGAGAGAGAGAGAGAGAAAGAGATTGATGAGCGATAATTTGATTTTGTCGAATACGAGTGGAAAGAGATGACATTCTAGTGTGGTTGAGTCCATATTAAATTTATGGACTCTAACAAACAACTAATTAAAACATGATATCTAATTTGAGGTGTGTTTTCGGTTTCGATGTGGTTTTCAAAAGCAAAAAATAGAAACCAAACAGTTGTCCTACACTACGATTTGGTTTCAAAACTGCAAAATTGAACCGTTCAGTGAGGTTCTATTTGGTTCATGTTTCGGTTTTGATTTTCAGTTTCAAGTGCCCACCCCTATCCCTGTCAAATTCTTTATTGAACTTATGGTAGATGATCTTCTCATCAACATTAGAACTTGATTCATCTACACAGTGCAGACCATCTGAGTCATCTTTTCCATCATTGAGGGGAACATCTTCTACATCTCTTGCATTAAAAAATCTTCAGGATGTTGGTTGTTTGAGTTCCCATCATTACCAAACCATTCACCCTTTTCAACTTCTCTAATAAGATCATCAAGAATAGTTTCATCTGTTGCACCACCATCCTCATTATCCAAATGTAGTCACTGTCCACAAATTCACTATTAGTAGTGTCATCCTCTGCATTACCTACCATTTACAATGCAAATTATTCAAAAAAGTGTTTTCAGTACAAAACAATTGAATACTTTCAATAAAATTGCAAAATTAAATGTTTTCAAGATTACTTTCAGCAGCAACACATTTTCAGCCCATTCATCAGCTAAAATATTACCTTCATTAGCCATTTCATCAATACCTTCATCAATACCAATTTCTCCACCTTCATTTTCTACTCCTTGTCCTCCCTTATTGTCATTCCTTCCAACACCTACACTACCATCACTCTCGTATCTATTATATTCTAAATTAGTATAGTAGGCTATTTCATTCAAAATGCATAGTCATTTTCTAAGGGATCATCACCTTCTTTTTCTTTAGTTTCTTCAATTTTGATCAACTACCCTTTGTAATATATAGTGCAACCCTCCGATCCTCAATATCTTCTATAGTTACCCCTTTTTTACTATGCCACTCTCATCTAGATTCATCAAAAACTTATGTTTTAGGGAAGTTTGCTTTGGGTTTAGATTTCTAGGTACAATTCTATTTCCCTAGATCCTGGAACATACTTGCACATGTTATCCACATCTTGGTCACATTCAATTAGCCTTAATCCATCCCTATGAGACATCCCAAGAATCCTATAATGATACAAAAATGAACCCTTCGTACCCTAACTCCTTAACCACCGAATCAATCTAAAAAGAAAGACGTAAAGTCTTTGTCTACATAGTTGATGTGGTAGAAACTAACACACAAATTAAACCCTATAAATTATGCAATTGTAGTATGAGTAAGTAGAGATCGTTCTATTCCGGGGATTAGAAGGGATGCTAAACTAAACTTATAAAACTGAAAACTAAGTTAAACTAACATGAAAACAATGAGGGGGGAGATTTTGGAGGAATTTAATTAAAACAAAAGTAAAGGGCAGCAAGTAAATTAAGTTGTGAATGAAATATGGATGAAAGGATAGCTAAAGGATTCTTCTTCACACATGAAACATATGCATAAAAATCGATTTCCAGTTATTCTTCCTATAAACCATGAATGACAATGCCCTAAATTAACTGTGAACAACACTAATTATCTCTCAGATTTCCCTAATTATCTCTAAGATAGGATAGGATAAGATAATGTTCCTTTCCAATTAGGGTTCCTCTTTCTTGTGTAATTCCTTGCCATCTAAGCCTCAACTTTAATTTCTCTAGATTTTAGCACATGTCTAGCACCATTTAAACACCAAAAACGTTTAGCCCATATGCTATCCACGCATGCTATCTAATCCAAGCCCAAAACTGCTCCAAATTGCTCCATTTTGCCATTTATTGTCATCTTTACCAATTGGACCTACAAAAATATGAAAATAACTTAAATTACTATAATAAATAGAAATTAACTAAATAAATGCAAAGAAATAAGATAACAAAGTTGCTTAAATATGCTCCTATCAATAGTCAAACCAATCCTCAAGCCTTCCTGCATATGCATTTTTGGACCATTTCCCACCATGGTTAATCTTGAGGGTAAACAAATCTAGCCTGCCTACAAAGTCAATACCAAGGGTTTTAAAAGCCATAAAACAGAAACATGTAAGACTAGAAGGGTTTTGTAAGCCTGATGAAGACAAAAATCAGACAACCAAACCATGGGGACCATCACTAAAGGTTTTTATTTATTTATTTATTTACTTTTGTAGCAATGCAATTGGGACCATCAAATAGAGATAGAAAACCAGACATGCACATTGAAAACACTAAACCATGGAGACACCCACTACAAAACAAAATTCTAGAAACATACGAAAAACTAATCGGAAGGGAAAAGTCACAAAGCCCTAAAAATCAGAATTGAAAAATCACAAAACCTAAAACCCTAAGCATATTCAAAAAGTAGGATTAATTCTTACAATATTCTGGTGTTTCAATAATTTCTATCTTCCGCTTCTCCCACCCCATTGCCTCTAATGGTTTGAGGGATTGCTTTCCAAGTGACAACGCCCCTTTCTTCGATGTGCGAAGGCATGCGACGGCGAGCTGGAGAGACGTCGTGCGTACGAGCGGTGGGGTTGTGGTAGGGTTTCGATGGAACTTTGGGATCATGTGTTTGGGGGTATGAGGTCCTTGTAAAGAGTTTCTTACCTTGGTTCTCTTGGTGGGAAGAAAGTCATGCTCTGTCACACTTTGAATCGGTCTGACAAAACTCTGTAACAATGGCTTCTAAACGCTTGAATTTTCTAGGTTAGGTAGATGCATGACCATGGTTGCTTTTAGGAGCTTTACATTTTCTTTCTACAGCTTTCTCGAATGCTCATTGTTTGTCTCTTCCTCAAATGAGGATTCCTAATTCTTTCTTCGTGACACCGGGATGTATTGAAGGACTGGTGTGTTCGATCCTTTTGAGAATGCTTCGCTCTCCTCAAACGTTGAGCACTTTGACTGCTTGTCACTTCTTTTCTTCATATGAGACACTGCTTGTTGCTTTTCCTTCCCAGGCCTAGCTTTGCCTATTGATTGAATTTTCGCAGGGAGAGCCTCCGACACCATATCTTCATCCATGTAAAATTTGGTGTCGGCAAAATGCGACTCCCCTTCGGTGAACGACTTAGTATCACCGTGTATTGTTTTTAGTCCACCTCTGTAGAACTTCAGACATTGATACAAGGTTGATGGTAGGACTCCATTTTCATGAATTTAGGTTTTTTAAAATTTTAAATTTCAAAATTCAAAATTATTATTTTTTTAATTTTTAATATCCATGTGGTCTCCAAATTGACACGTGACGCCCTATCATTGTCCACATCGGCGCCACGTGACAAGTTAATGACAGTTTTAACAGAAAGCTTAAAGATGTATGAAAGTGTCCCAGAATTATCACATTTACGTATCATATTAAGATGAAAAAACTTGATGTATGAAATATTGAAAATCAAGAAATTTCATGGTAGTAAACTGGGAATTACCTAAAAGTTGATAATATAAAATAATATTAAATTTCTAGAACAGTTGTAACAATAATTTAACTATTAATTAACAATGTTGCATTATGAATGCGGAAATATATGTATACAAAATGTAGGTTGTGATGAAGAGTTGTGTTCACGTAGAGAGGGAAGCCTAACAGATTGTTACCGTTTCCCGGGAAAATATGGCAAATATACAAAAATGAGAGGCTCCCACATAGGAGACGCGCCTAAGACCGTTTCAAACCCCTTTCCAAGCTTCCAAACTTACCAAACTACCAAACTCCTACAATCCCTCGTCATCAGTACTCTGCATTACCCTCGTCAGTCCAACCTGTAACCCTTGTTTCCTTTGCCACCTTTCTCTCTCTTTCTCTTTCTCTTTCTTTTCCTAATTGTCTTTCTCCACCCCTACCCTTTCTTCAGCCCCAAAAATTAATCCAACATTGCCTCTCTTGGCCACGCCCAACATCCCTACCCCTCTCTCTCTCTCTTTCTTCCGCCATGGGCAACTGTTGCTCTCAACGCAACGCCGAGGATGCCCCCAATGACAACAATAAGGGAGACAACAACAATGCCACGGACAATAACCCTAGCGCTGCCAATTCCGCCCTCAACCCCTCCAGCCACGCTACTCACCCCAATAAACCTTCCGCCTCCCCAACTCACCCTGGAAAGGTCGCCAAGCCGGGCCCTATTGGACCCGTCCTAGGCCGCCCCATGGAGGACGTCCGTACCACGTACAGCATCGGCAAGGAGCTGGGGCGGGGCCAGTTCGGTGTTACCCACTTGTGCACGCACAAGGCCACGGGAGAGCAGTTCGCCTGCAAGACAATTGCCAAGCGGAAGCTGGTGAACAAGGAGGATATTGAGGATGTGAGGAGGGAGGTACAAATCATGCATCATTTGACGGGGCAGCAAAACATTGTGGAACTCAAGGGAGCTTATGAGGACAAGCAGTCCGTTCATTTGGTCATGGAGTTGTGCGCCGGAGGTGAGCTTTTCGACAGGATCATCTCAAAAGGACATTACACGGAGCGCGCTGCCGCTGCCTTGTTAAGGACTATAGTTCAGATCGTGCACACGTGTCATACCATGGGCGTTATTCACAGAGATCTAAAGCCTGAGAATTTCCTTTTGCTCAATAAAGATGAAAACTCTCCGCTCAAGGCTACAGATTTTGGTCTATCCGTCTTTTACAAACAAGGTATGTAATTAAGGATAATCTTGTCTCTTCGTTTCATTTCATTTATGTAACAATTAAACCACATACATATTTTCAAGCTTTGGTTTTAGCCTCAGTAATCATGTTTGTAAATTTAACCTAATTTCATCTCCAATGTTAATGGTAGCTCGGAATTCTAGTTAGTTCTTTTCAATCAGCCAAATAATGGCTTTTTGAACCGAGCGCTAAATCATTTTGATTAACTACGAGATATATGGAAAAGGAATGTTTTAAATTTTGTACTTTGTTCATCGGATTCCAATCGACAAATATAAAAATTAATGCTCTATGTGATGATAAGTGCAGGAGAAGTATTCAAGGATATTGTGGGCAGTGCATATTACATTGCACCAGAAGTGTTGAAGAGGAGATATGGGCCGGAAGTCGATATTTGGAGTGTTGGAGTCATGTTGTATATTCTTCTCAGTGGAGTTCCTCCCTTCTGGGCAGGTAACATAATTTAATCAATCAGTCTATCAATTAATCGGGAGATGGAAACTAATTATGTATGCAAGATAGAATTCATTATAAGTTATAGATTAATAATTGATTGATTGACAGAATCGGAACATGGAATCTTCAACGCAATCTTACGAGGTCACCTAGACTTTTCAAGCGACCCATGGCCTTCAATATCAACTCAAGCGAAAGATCTTGTGAGGAGGATGTTGAATTCAGACCCCAAACAGAGATTGACAGCCTTCCAAGTTCTTAGTAAGTTCATTAATGATAAAATCATACACTTACATAATACAAGTTTTAATTAATATACATCCCAAACATGATTTCTAACATGCATTTACATATATAATGTATATGGTTTTCAACAGATCATCCATGGATTAAGGACGATGAAGCACCTGACGTTCCTCTGGACAATGCTGTGCTCAGCCGGCTCAAACAATTTAAAGCAATGAACCAGTTCAAGAAAGTTGCGCTTCGGGTATGTCTTTCATCCTTATCTCTCTATTGGTCACTCACCATAAATATAAAATATACATCTACGTATCTGCGTTTGATGTTTTAAGCTCTGATGAATTGAAGAAGTGTATTTAGCATGTTACTTAATTTGTTGAAATGAACATGCATATGAATACTATATATAGGTAATTGCGGGATGCTTATCAGAGGAAGAAATCATGGGGCTAAAAGAGATGTTCAAGGGCATTGATACAGACAACAGTGGAACAATAACACTTGAAGAGCTAAGGCAAGGACTTGCTAAGCAAGGGACAAAGCTGTCTGAAGTTGAAGCTCAACAATTAATGGAAGCAGTGAGTGCTTGCTCCTTTTGCTATACTCTCTAAATCTCTTTTTTTTCTCAGCCGGAAATGCTTTTACTTATGCTTTACCTGTGCATGTTCAGTCGCCATACACATGCATGTAAATTTGGTTTATAAACTACATTAATTCCTAGCACATTTGGTTCTAATTAATATCTTTTCATTAGGCTGATGCTGATGGCAACGGAACCATAGACTATGATGAGTTCATCACAGCAACGATGCACTTGAACCGGATGGATAAAGAAGAACATCTCTACACTGCCTTCCAACACTTCGATAAAGACAGCAGCGGGTATGCAGAGATCAAGTAGATGGGTTTTTGTGTTCCTTTTACATAATGCTCTTAAATTTCAGTTACATAAGCCGTGAGTAAGGTTATAACTCATCATCGTCAACATCTTATTTATAACAATGTTGCCAAAATGCATTCTGATTATCAGGTTTATCACGACGGAAGAACTAGAGCAAGTCCTCCGCGAATACGGCATGCATGATGGAAGGGATATCAGGGAAATCATTGCTGAAATTGACGCTGATAATGTAAGTTCCAAATCCATTCATGCATGATCAGTTTTGATTAATTGAATACAGATAGTAATATGAAATTAACTGTGATGCTAATTAACATATTTTTCTTCTGGATAATGTCCTGCAGGACGGTCGAATTAATTACGATGAATTTGTAGCAATGATGAGAAAAGGAAACCCGGAAGCCAACCCGAAGAAGCGGCGTGAGGATGTATTTGTTTGATCAATTTGCGGTGGTACACAAGCATGCAGATAACATATTAACTGGGGAAAGTGGCCATCACCATGCGTAATTTAAATTATCCGACGAGATTAAGGAAAAATAATTTCAGGAGAGAAACTAATTTGGGTGCTCATGGATGTTCATCATGTACAGTATCTATAAAAAAGACAAGAAAAGGGGAGGGAATGGGAAAGGAGGTGGCTCAAGAAAACTCAATGTGTGTTGGTTTGTGAAAATTGTACGTCAAATGTATTTCATCGCTAACTAATGGTTAGGAATCAATTTGTACGTGTTTAACTAATGTATAATCTATTCTTGTCCATTAGTAGACTTCTTGTTGACTTGCTGACAAGACACTAGACAAGGCTTGCACAATCTTTTCAAGTTTCTTTCTTTGTATTTTTTTTCTTCTAAAATTTTAGGGTTACTTTTAGTTTACTACCCTAAAGTTTCGTGGTTTTCAACATTTGGTATATGAAGTTTTTTTTATTCCACAGTCATACCTTAAGTCTTAATTTTGGGACAGTTTTATACATCCGTTAAGTTTTCCGTTAGAACTTCTGTTAACTTAGGACTCAGCCTTGCTTGTGAAAGCAATAGGCTTTCCATCCTGCTGCAATGTTGCACCTATACCTTGCCCAGAAGCATCACTCTCAATAATGAAAGGTTTGCAAAAATCTGATAAAGTGAAAACTTGAGTTGACAACATGACATCTTTAAGAGTATGAGATGCCCTTGTAGCTTCATCATTCCATTTAAAATTGTCTTTCTTGGTTAAGGTTGTTAATGGACTAATGATTTTTCCAAAATGGGGAATGAACTTTTTGTGTTATCCAATTAAATCTAAAAACCCTATCAACGTTTTAACAGAATTGGGTATATGAGTTTAATTTTGTAGAATCTGCAGCCACACCTTCCTTGGATACAATATGACCTAAGTATTCCACCTTATCTGTTCCAAATGCACAATTAGAATTCTTAACAAACAAACTATGATTTTGCAAAATTTCAAACATTATTCTCAAAGTGTTGTATATGAGATTCCCAAGTTGAACTATACACCAATATATCATAAAACTATACTCATGTACACTTCATGAGATAGGGCATAAAGATTTCATTCATAAAACATTGAAATGCAGCAGGTGCATTGGTTAAACCAAATGGCATAATCGAAAATTCATAGTGGCCATCATGTGTTCTAAAAAGTTGTCTTCTCTATATCATTAAGGTTCATCTTTATTTAATGGTCCAGCTTTCAAATCAAATTTAGAAAAATAATGACCACCAAACAATTCATCCAAAAGCTCATCAATAAGAGGAATTGGGAATTTATCCCTGATAGTCATCCAATTAAGACCTTTATAATCCATGCATATCCCCCAAGTACCCTCCTTTTTCTAACTAAAATGATTGGAGATGAGTAAGTGCTATTACTAACTCTTATGAAACACACTTTCAATAATTCTTGAACGTATTTCTCAATCTTAGTTTTCTGCACATGGCCATATCTATAAGTATACTATTTGGAGGTTTGCTGCCTTCAATTAAGGGTTTTATGTGATCATGAACTCTATTTGGATGTAAAGTGCTAGGAGTTGAAAACAATACCTCAAATTCTTCTAATAAGAAATGTAATTCGTGCTGTTGAAGCTCAGTGAGATGCTCAGAGTGTTGATCCACCATAGAATTTTCCACATAATGCAATTAGGAAAAATCAGTTTCCATAAGGTAAAGAACTACTCTTACTATACTTTCTTGCAGTAGAAGCTTTTGCATTTGAAAAGCTGATATATATTCAATTTGAGTGAGAAAGGACCCTTGACTAGTAATACATAAGGTCTGAGAACCCTTTGAAAAGTGCATATAGAGCTTGTCAAAGTCCCATAGAATTGGTCCAAGGGTTCGAAGCCATTGAATTCCCAATACCACTTCACAACGCTTTAAAGGATCTGCATAAACATATGTAGTGCAACTGAAATCCTGAATTTTAACAATGGTTTGAGCCAAGGTATCTTTTATAGCCATTCTGCAATCTTTATATTAAAAGTGTGTCTAGTCAATCTCTTAACTAAATCAATATCAACAAAATTATGAGAGTTGTCTGAATCAATAAGAATTGTAATAGGACAGTTCTTGATAAATCCAGAAACTTTCACGGTATTAGTTGTAGAAGGTGCAAGAGTGCCAAATAAAACACATGCAGTAATTTCTAGTTCTTCATTTTCCAATCTTCATTTTCTACTTCTGCAATCTCAGGATTTTGAACATCTTGAACATCAATAAGCAGTAATTGCTTATCCTCACAAGAGTGACCCCTTACATATTTCTCTTTGTAGTGAAAACATAACCTATTTTTCCTACAGTGGTCTACTTCTTTAGGCGTTAACCTTCAAACATTGTTAAACTTAGGACGATTATCAACCATTGCTTGATTAGTGGCATTTTCCAAGACTAGTGATTGAAAACTGGGTTGAATTGTTGGTGATTTGTGCCAAGATTTTACCTTTAAATCTGAGAGATTAGCATCAATTTGTTGGGCAAATGCAGAAGCTTCAAGAACATCTTTAGGTTTAAGAAGCTTCACATCATACCTCAATTCTGCTTTTAACCCACCAATGAAATAAGATTTGAGAAGAGTAAGACTTAGATCTTTTGTGCGATTGGATAGTCGACAAAAATCCAAGATATAATCTCGAAGAGTTCCTATCTGCTTTAACTTAACCAAATTCTCTGCAAAATCTTCAAACTTAGAGGGTCCGAATTTTTGACAAAGGATCTTCATGAAATCTTCCCAAGTTGAGTAATTTGTGAGACACTTTGCCCACTGGAACCATTGGAGAGCTTTACCCTCCATGTGGAAAGACGCCATTTTTACTTTCTTTGAGTCTTTAATATTGAAGAATTTAAAGTAGTGCGCAGTTTTATAAACCCATCCCAAGGGGTCATCACCCTCCATGAATCTTAGGAAGTCTATCTTCAAGAACGGAGATTGCACTTGCTAGGTATTCTGACCATAATCCTGACGACCATAATTGGGGCCGAAAGTAGGGTTTACTCCATCTTGCAGGTTCAAATTCATCGGCATAGCTTCATAGGACTCGCCGCAAGAACCATCGTTGCCCTTGGCCGCCAATGATTATAGCTGCATCAGAATCATCTATTGACTGTTCTTAAACTCAATTTTGAGATCAGCGACCATGGTTTCCAGATTAGAAACTCTAGATTCCATAGCTTTCCGGGAAACTTGGCGAGTCATACAACATCGAAGGATCGAGAAGAATCCTGGATTGGCTAATACCAATATTAGAAACCTTTTCTACATCTTCACAATTGTATAGTAATATCGTGCATTAACCAATCAACATTACAATATAACTATCTAATTATTATAACTCATTCCTTATATAGTAACTTTCCTAGCTTACTCCATAAGCTACCTTCTAACAACTTCTAACAAACCAACCTTATCTACTAATATTCTGTCATCTTGACAGTGCATTTGGCACATTGTAATGATGCCACTTGGCATCCTAACACAGGGATTAGTTACTGATGCAAAAATTTCGAGGTAGATAAAAATAGGTTTTAAGCCTTTTACTCTTTAAAGCTAAAAACCAACACTGCAAACAGATGATGCAAATGAATGGGAGGATAGATCTTGCTCGGATTCATTAAAGGCCAACAGTTTACAATAAGCAAGATTTGATTCCTCGCAGTAATGAATAATACACTTTACACTAGAAACTTCTCACTCAAGCAATATATCCAAATTGTATGTAAACACAAAGTGAGTAAAAAACAAGAACTAGATATGTAACAAGATTGATTACTAGAAATCTCCACTTGGAAAATTGGGGGTCATTCAGCAGACCACACCTAAGAACAAGATATAGTAAAAAGCTGTCAAATAAGTACAATCAAGCTTAATCACTTAAGAATATATCCTATTCTCTATGTGGTAGCTAAGTACCTAACAAAGATTCTCTCCCTTGCAGATTTGGCTTCTAACTAATGAAGGCTATAGGTTATCCTTGTTACTTTAGAAATGTAGAAATGCAAATATGATCTCGAGGAAAATCAGCTCCTCCAAGATAACAAGATAACAATGAATCTTCGATGAGCCAATGTACATGATCTAAGCAAACAGAAAAAGTTATGCCCAAATCATATAAAGATGAAGTCTAGGATTTGAGTTTAATGTATAAAATAATATATATATATATATATATATATATATATATATATATATATATTGTTGTGACATATGTTCTTATCAATATTGTGATTGTGTAAATCCTAAGTAGAGATAGATTAATAATCCTTTGAAATTTGGAAGATCTTTCCTAATAGACTTTGTATTACTTGGAAAGCAAGTTTCTCTCCTCCTTATTACTATAAATAAAGGCACAAGGACTGGGGAATTAATACATAATTCCTCAAGCCTATTCTCCACTATCTTTCTATCTAGGCCGCACCCCTCATTTAAATGTAGGCCACAACATGTTATTTGCATGCTCTTCACACTGTGCTAAAAAGACTTTATTCATGTTCAATCATGGGAGTATTACATTTCAATTATTTTTAATTGATTAAATTTTGATTTTATTGAATTCATATACTTTTATTGATTCAATTTATTTTCTTTTCTTATGTTGAATGTGATACAAGTTTGAAGATGAAAGCCGAAATTGAAGAAAGAATTTCTACAAACCTATTCACAATATTCATCACGCAATCCAGCTTGAAGATGAAAGCCGAAATTGAAGAAAGAATTTCTACAAACCCATTCACAATATTCATCACGCAATCCAGGTTCTTCTAAAACAACGGTGTTTATCTCAATATTTTTTCAGCCTTGATTGCATGAACTTTCACCATAATGCATGACCCAACTTTATGATTTACAAATTTTAGATTCTACATAAATTGTTTATGCAATATATCCATAATAGTCTTATTATGTGAATTAAATATGTGTGAATAAAGAAAGCAAAAAGAAAGAAGAAAACCCTAGAACTCGACTAGGGCCTGAAAACATGGATATATATATGTTTCAGATTTGGGCTTGATTTATGAGAGCCCAGTGCTTGAGCACTAAGCTCGCGTTGGCCTATGTCTAAACCATGGCTTGCAGCCCACGGCTGAGCCAAGCCCAGTTGAGCCATATAGCTTACGGCCCCAGCACAAAACGACGTCATTTTAGACGTCTTCTTCCTCTAGCCTTTTGCACCTCAACGGAATCGAGGACTGGGCCCGTAGCCACACTTGACACACCCCGACCGAGATTGGAGCGTGCTGGCCGTCACTCAAAGGTGACGTAGCCATGTGCACGTGCGGAAGCTAGTAAGTAGTAATATAAAGGTACGAAATAATTAAAAACTAGCATACAAGTACTAGAATAAGTGCTAGTTAGTGCTATACAAATTCAGAGCAGGTCTATAGCAGTCCAAATAAAACGACAACAGTAGTACGCCCGAAGGCGACCCTACAATGTGGAGTGTCTGTCAGAACGCCGAAAAGCTCTCAAGGGAAACCACCGCAACGGCTAAGCAACTAGAACCTGGAGGGGCGCAAAACAAAAGCGTGAGTGGGCAAAAACAAAGCTCTTTGAAAACCATTTCATAAAATACATTCTAACCCCTCACCGTAAAACCTGTATACTTCCCAGGAAATAAACATATGTACGTATGTATAGATATGCCCAACATGCTCAAGGGTATGCCAATCATGCTCAAGATATGCCATGTCAAAACCTCGTAATGAAATGTATGTGCTCAGGTATGAATCATATCAATCACATAATCCTCTGGCAGCCGGAGTCACCTAACGTGACCTGTACGGCTGTATATAGAGCTCAAATCTCAATCTCAATAACTAAACCTGCCCACAAGTCGGAACCAGTCTATGTGGTCTGTACGACAGGCCTGGGTGTAATACATATATACGCTCTAGTGCTACGATCACGTGAAGGCTGTGCGAATAATCGCGGGTCACCTACGAGTCGGAACCACCTAATGTGGTCTGTACGACAGGCCTATGCACCTAGCTTGGATCCAAGCTGAGCGTATGGCGCGGGAGGTGAACAACACGTGAAGGACTGTGCCCTACTCTGGGCGGGAGCACTAACACCGGGGGTGCAGGTTATGAGCTCTCTAAGCATCTCTAAACACTATGTAATGCAATCGTTAATTAACGCTTACCTGGCACTTACCTATGCCTCCACAGCACCCACATATAAATATATATGACATATGCATATGTATATGTATGCCACAAATAATGCATGCAAAGATGCATAAACGATAAATAATAAAGTGCATGGCATAAGGCAAATAACCCTTTTTAATTCAATTTCTGGGAATATAAATGTATATAGGTATATACGGAAAACAAAAGCCCACTCACTGGTATGTAGAAGGGTCGTAGCCCCCCTGTCTTGCGTGTGCACGCTCGTCCTCTGGGTACGTGTCACCTAGATGCGAAACAACTATAAAAACGTTAACTTTAAAGCACATAACCCGTTTCTCGTAATAACTTCTCATACATTGCTCAAAATGGACAAATGAATATACCCACGTGCTCTACACAACCTCAGGATCACAACCATATTTTTAGAAAAATTTTTGGACCCCGCACGCGCCCCCACGCGCCAGCACAGGCACGGACCTACGCGCCACCCACGCGCGGCCACGTGCCAGGCACACTGACGGTGTCAACAGACGCCGTCAGGAATATTCCGTCAAACTGACGGAATATTCCGTTAAATCTAACTGGTTCCGTTAATGGCGTTAGGAATATTCCGTCGCCTTCTTCCTTCGATCGCCGGCAACGTCGCCGGCGCCGGAAACTGGGAAAACCTGCAACTCAGGTTTTCTCACTCATTTTTCAACCGTTTTTCGTGATTTTTGGACCAAATGAAAGCCCTAGACTAGAAGAACAAGTCCCAACAAGTTTTAAGGGCTAAAACTAAGAGATTATACCTGCCCAAAAACTCCAAGTTCGGCCAACTTCGAACCAGGCCTTCCCGACGTCCAAAATCGTCCAACGAGCTTCTCCGACACTCCTGGGAACCTCACAAACACAACTACGAGTTCAGAAAACCCAAAAACTTAATGTACAAACTTTGCATGAACAGTACACAATTCGGACCACTTCGAAACGACGTGAAAATGGTAGTTTTCTTACCTGAAAATGGTACCACTAGACTCCTCTCAACTTCACGAGCTTGAAGGTGTACCTGGCTCCCTCGATCTACTAAGATTTGAGGGGTTTTGGGGTTGTCCGTACCGTTTCTAAGGAGAAGGAAGGAAGAGAGCACGGGAGAGACAGAGAGAAGACAGAAGGAGAGAGAGAGACAGTGTCTGTCTGTGGGAGTGTGTGTGTGGTCCAACACATGCCACACCACACCAAAACAACCCACAACGTGACAACAAAAAAAAAAAAAAAAAAAAAACGAACTAAGGGTAAAAAGGTAATTTCACACGTGCGTTTAATAATCCCGGGACGGGATGTCACAACCTTCCCACCTTAATAGAATTTCGTCCCGAAATTCAAAACAACCTAGTAACCACCCCTAGTAGCCAAAGAACAAACGAGGGTACAAATCCCTCATCCGATCTTCTGTCTCCCACGTTGCTTCCTCAACTGAATGGTTTCTCCACAGAACCTTCACTAAATTCACTGTTTTGTTCCTCAGAACCTTCTCCTTCCAATCAATGATCGTCACCGGTTCCTCATCGTACGTCAAATCTGGGTTAATCTCAAGCGGTTGAGGAGGTATCACATGAGATGGATCAGCGACATAGTGTCGGAGAATGGACACGTGAAAAACATTATGCACTCTAGCCAACTCCAGAGGCAACTCCAACCTGTAAGCTACCTCACCAACTCGTTCTGTGACTACGTATGGTCCGATGTACCTGGGGCTCAACTTCCCTTTCTTTCCGAACCGCACAACACCTCTCCACGGTGAAAGCTTCAGAAATACCCAGTCTCCGACCTCATATGCCCTGTCCGTAGCATGCCGATCCGCTAGACTCTTCTGCCTGTCCTGAGCTGCTTTCAGGTTAGACTTGATCACCTGAACGTTCTGAGTAGTCTCCTCAACAATCTCTGGACCTACTAAAACTCTCTCGCCAACCTCTGACCAACACAACGGTGTGCGACAAGCTCTGCCATACAAGGCCTCAAATGGCGCCATTCCAATGCTTGAATGAAAACTGTTGTTGTAAGCAAATTCCATCAAATCTAACCGCTGGTGCCAAGCATCACCAAACTGCAACACCGAAGCTCGCAGCATATCCTCCAAAGTCTGAATAGTTCTCTCTGACTGCCCGTCGGTCTGTGGATGATATGCCGTACTATAAAGTAATCTCGTGCCCAAAGCTTCCTGGAAAGCTACCCAAAACTTCGATGTGAATCGTGGATCACGATCCGAGACAATACTCACTGGGACACCGTGGTACTTCACAACCTTCGAAATGAACAACTCCGCTAAACGGCTCAGAGAATACTTCTCTCTTACCGGAATAAAATGAGCCGACTTAGTGAGTCGATCAACGATCACCCAAATGCCGTCAAAGCCATTATGTGTACGCGGGAGCTTATACACAAAATCCATGGTGATATTTTCCCATTTCCACTCCGGAACGGGAAGTGGCTGCAACAACCCAAACGGCTTCTTCCTTTCTGCTTTAACTTGCTGACAAACAGCACATCTGCTCACATACTCGGCTATCTCCCTCTTCATACCCGGCCAATAGTAAAATGGTCGAATGGTATGATACATTTTCGTAGCTCCTGGATGCATAGCGTAAGCCGAGATATGTGCTTCATCGAGAATTTCTTTCTTCAACTCCGCACAATTAGGCACGAACATTCTACCTTCAAGCATCAACATGCCATCCGAATCACGAACTCTGAGGTCTCGCCTCCTTCCTTGCTCTCGAGCTTGAATAAGTTCTTGAGTCTCCTGATCAGCTACTTGGGCTTCAAGCACCCGATCAACAAGTATCGGCCTAACTTGAAAATTAGCAAGTAATGCCACATCTCGATCTTCGGCTTCTAGCCTTACTCCCGTAGTACGCAAGTCCACCAAAAGAGGAGCACGACTAGCGTACAACGCGTTAATACGGCCCTGTGACTTCCTGCTAAGTGCATCAGCCACTACGTTCGCACGACCAGGATGATAATCAATCGTGCAATCGTAATCGCTGAGCAACTCCAACCACCTCCGCTGACGAAGATTAAGTTCTTTCTGAGTAAAGAGATACTGGAGACTCTTGTGATCTGTAAAGATCCTGCACTTTTCCCCGTAAAGATAGTGTCTCCACAACTTCAACGCAAAGATGATAGCAGCCAACTCCAAGTCATGTGTAGGGTAATTCATCTCATGAGGTTTCAACTGCCGCGAAGCATAAGCAATCACCCTACCATGCTGCATCAATACATATCCCAAACCATTTAAGGAAGCATCACTGTAAACCTCGAAATCACCACTATCGTCTGGGAGTGCCAAAACAGGTGCATGAGTGAGACAATGCTTCAACTGCTGGAAACTCTGCTCACACCTATCATCCCACTCAAATTTAACATTCTTCCTCGTTAACCTCGTCAGTGGTAAGGCGATCACCGAAAAATCCTTAACGAATCTCCGATAATACCCTGCCAATCCAAGGAAACTTCTCACCTCGGTGACGGTTCGCGGTTGCTCCCAATTCTCTACCGCTGCAACCTTCTGAGGGTCAACCAAAATACCCTGAGCAGAAATGACGTGCCCCAAGAATGCAACTTGGTCTAACCAGAACTGGCACTTGCTAAACTTAGCATATAACCGGTGTTCCCTCAACCTTTTCAACACCAAAGTAAGATGTCGAACATGCTCCGCTTTCGACTTAGAATACACCAGAATATCGTCAATGAAGACAATGACAAATCTATCCAAGTAAGGCTGGAATACTCGGTTCATCAAATCCATAAAGGCGGCTGGTGCATTCGTCAACCCAAATGGCATAACCAGAAACTCGTAATGACCGTAACGAGTCCTGAACGCCGTCTTAGGGACATCATCCCTACTGATCTTCAGCTGATAGTAACCAGACCTCAAGTCTATCTTAGAGAACACGCAAGCACCTCTCAGCTGATCAAACAAATCATCGATACGAGGCAAGGGATAACGGTTTTTAATCGTCACCCGATTGAGTTGCCTGTAGTCGATGCACAGCCTCAAAGTTCCATCCTTCTTTCTCACAAACAACACTGGAGCGCCCCAAGGCGAAGTACTAGGCTGGATAAATCCCTTATCTACTAACTCCTGCAGCTGAACTTTCAATTCCCTTAACTCCGCGGGAGCCATACGATAAGGAGTTAAAGAAATAGGATTAGTACCTGGAAGCAACTCAATGGTGAACTCTACGTCTCGATCTGGGGGTAAACCAGGTAAATCCTCGGGGAATACATCAGGGAAGTGTCTGACCACTCTCACATCCTCCACTCTGCTAGTAACAGCCTCCTCCAGCATCACATGAGCCAGATACCCCTGACAACCCTTAGTTAACAACTTTTTCGCTCGAAGCGCCGAAATAACGCCATATCTCACCCCACTCTGTTCACCCACAAAAGTAACCACAGGTAGTCCAGGTCGGTGAAACGTAACTACCTTCCCGTAACAGTCAATGTTGGCACGATAGAAGTGTAACCAATCCGTGCCCAGAATCACGTCAAAGTCCACAATATCTAACGGGATAATATCAGCTGATAAAGCAACTCCCTCTCCGATCACTGGACATCCTGGGTACACACAATCTACGACACAACTCTCTCCTCTAGGCATAACAAACTCTAAATCATACCCTAGAGGTGTGGGGCGAGGTTGCGTCGCTTAAGCAAACGTATGAGAAATTACGGAATGTGTAGCTCCACAATCAATTAAGACTCTAGCAAAACAACCAAGAATGTTCAACGTACCCATAATCAAGTCTGGGTTGTTCTGAGCGTCCTGCAGAGAAATATTGTGAAGACGCCCCTGTCCCTGCTGACGCCCACCGCGGCCTCTGCTCGCCTGAACACAAAGTCCCTGAGCACCACGCCCCTGACTGGGCTGGCCTGACTGTCTCGAAGATCCTGCACTGCTAGTGGCAATCTCCCCCTGCTGATACTGTCCTCCCTGATACCACTGTGAACCACCCGCTGGGGCTGGAGGATACGGCATATAGCCGCCCGAATACTGGGGATAGCCACCCTGGGGATAGGGATCCTGAGGATACTGATACTGCCCAGGAGCAAAAGGGACAGCATCACCCTGATAGTGGTAAGCACCACCTCGACCCGTCTGGCCGTAGCTACTAGTACCCTGAATCTGCTGGAGTGGTGCAGGCGGTGGCATAAAGGTCTGATGTGGTTTCTGCTGCTGCTGACCCTGGGGACAATTCGCCGCTCTATGTCCCACCTGTCCACATGTGAAGCACCCGTTGCTACCACGTCTACACTCGCCGAAATGCCGGTTGTTACACCTACGACAAACTGGGGCTCTGCCTCGCCCACCATCGCCCTGCCTCTGGCCTCTAGCGCCACCAGCAAATCTACCTCCACGACCCTGTCCAGTGGCACTGAAGCCACCACTCGAAGAACTAGAACTAGCTCCACCTCTCTTGAAGTTCTGAGTCTGACGGGGCCCGAGCGATGCCTGACCTTTGCCTTTGTCATCTTTCTTCTGGTTGCCGTCCTTCTCTTCATCAGTATCGCTCGACATATTCTCGGAATCCTCGATCCTCAACAGTATCTCATAGAAGTCCCGGTAAGTCTCACTATGGACCGTAGACGCCATAGAACGCCACTTCTTCCTGGTGCCCAGACGGAAAAGACGGAGCATCTCCGCCGGATTACCAGCGACATCAGGGTGATAACGGGACAAGTCCGTAAACTTACGGTAGTACTCATTCGCTGACATCTTCCGCTGTTTCAGTTCGGAAAACTCCTGTTTCTTACGGTCGATGTACTCAGGGGGAACATACCTTCTCCTAAACAACCTCGTAAAAACATTCCAATCAACCCTCTGATCCGGAGTCAACCTACGAAGCTCCTGCTCCCACCAAGCTGCCGACTCCGTATCAAGAAACCAAGCGGTCGTCTCAACCCATCTCTCCATAGGCAAGTTCCCCTGATTATGTAGCACCCGGAAAGTCTTCTCTATGTGTTCTAGCCAGCGCTCTGCGCTCTCGGGTCCCTCACTGCCCTTAAACTTATCCAGCTTCAAGTTGTACATAGTCTCCAGAGGAGTCCTCTGGGGAGGGCGCATCACTGCCTGAAGGGCTGTAGCAAAAGCTTCCCCCAACTGAGTAATATCGGGGAAACTAGGCTCAGAAGAGCGACGGGGTTCCCGACGAGGCGGCATAGTTCTGACAGAAGACACCAAAATCATTAGAATACTCACAAGGACACAGGACTGCCAAACCTAGGCTCTGATACCAAACTGACACACCCCGACCGAGATCGGAGCGTGCTGGCCGTCACTCAAAGGTGACGTAGCCATGTGCACGTGCGGAAGCTAGTAAGTAGTAATATAAAGGTACGAAATAATTAAAAACTAGCATACAAGTACTAGAATAAGTGCTAGTTAGTGCTATACAAATTCAGAGCAGGTCTATAGCAGTCCAAATAAAACGACAACAGTAGTACGCCCGAAGGCGACCCTACAATGTGGAGTGTCTGTCAGAACGCCGAAAAGCTCTCAAGGGAAACAACCGCAACGGCTAAGCAACTAGAACCTGGAGGGGCGCAAAACAAAAGCGTGAGTGGGCAAAAACAAAGCTCTTTGAAAACCATTTCATAAAATACATTCTAACCCCTCACTGTAAAACCTGTATACTTCCCAGGAAATAAACATATGTACGTATGTATAGATATGCCCAACATGCTCAAGGGTATGCCAATCATGCTCAAGATATGCCATGTCAAAACCTCGTAATGAAATGTATGTGCTCAGGTATGAATCATATCAATCACATAATCCTCTGGCAGCCGGAGTCACCTAACGTGACCTGTACGGCTGTATATAGAGCTCAAATCTCAATCTCAATAACTAAACCTGCCCACAAGTCGGAACCAGTCTATGTGGTCTGTACGACAGGCCTGGGTGTAATACATATATACGCTCTAGTGCTACGATCACGTGAAGGCTGTGCGAATAATCGCGGGTCACCTACGAGTCGGAACCACCTAATGTGGTCTGTACGACAGGCCTATGCACCTAGCTTGGATCCAAGCTGAGCGTATGGCGCGGGAGGTGAACAACACGTGAAGGACTGTGCCCTACTCTGGGCGGGAGCACTAACACCGGGGGTGCAGGTTATGAGCTCTCTAAGCATCTCTAAACACTATGTAATGCAATCGTTAATTAACGCTTACCTGGCACTTACCTATGCCTCCACAGCACCCACATATAAATATATATGACATATGCATATGTATATGTATGCCACAAATAATGCATGCAAAGATGCATAAACGATAAATAATAAAGTGCATGGCATAAGGCAAATAACCCTTTTTAATTCAATTTCTGGGAATATAAATGTATATAGGTATATACGGAAAACAAAAGCCCACTCACTGGTATGTAGAAGGGTCGTAGCCCCCCTGTCTTGCGTGTGCACGCTCGTCCTCTGGGTACGTGTCACCTAGATGCGAAACAACTATAAAAACGTTAACTTTAAAGCACATAACCCGTTTCTCGTAATAACTTCTCATACATTGCTCAAAATGGACAAATGAATATACCCACGTGCTCTACACAACCTCAGGATCACAACCATATTTTTAGAAAAATTTTTGGACCCCGCACGCGCCCCCACGCGCCAGCACAGGCACGGGCCTACGCGCCACCCACGCGCGGCCACGTGCCAGGCACACTGACGGTGTCAACAGACGCCGTCAGGAATATTCCGTCAAACTGACGGAATATTCCGTTAAATCTAACTGGTTCCGTTAATGGCGTTAGGAATATTCCGTCAGAATTGACGGAATATTCCGTCGCCTTCTTCCTTCGATCGCCGGCAACGTCGCCGGCGCCGGAAACTGGGAAAACCTGCAACTCAGGTTTTCTCACTCATTTTTCAACCGTTTTTCGTGATTTTTGGACCAAATGAAAGCCCTAGACTAGAAGAACAAGTCCCAACAAGTTTTAAGGGCTAAAACTAAGAGATTATACCTGCCCAAAAACTCCAAGTTCGGCCAACTTCGAACCAGGCCTTCCCGACGTCCAAAATCGTCCAACGAGCTTCTCCGACACTCCTGGGAACCTCACAAACACAACTACGAGTTCAGAAAACCCAAAAACTTAATGTACAAACTTTGCATGAACAGTACACAATTCGGACCACTTCGAAACGACGTGAAAATGGTAGTTTTCTTACCTGAAAATGGTACCACTAGACTCCTCTCAACTTCACGAGCTTGAAGGTGTACCTGGCTCCCTCGATCTACTAAGATTTGAGGGGTTTTGGGGTTGTCCGTACCGTTTCTAAGGAGAAGGAAGGAAGAGAGCACGGGAGAGACAGAGAGAAGACAGAAGGAGAGAGAGAGACAGTGTCTGTCTGTGGGAGTGTGTGTGTGGTCCAACACATGCCACACCACACCAAAACAACCCACAACGTGACAACAAAAAAAAAAAAAAAAAAAAACGAACTAAGGGTAAAAAGGTAATTTCACACGTGCGTTTAATAATCCCGGGACGGGATGTCACAACACTCATCACCAAATCTCAGTGATTGTAGGAGAGTGGTGATGCTAGAATTTGTCCACCACCATCGATCTTAATGATGGTGATCAATTTTTCCAGTCGAAACACTTTGTCGGATTTCTTTAGATACCCATTGAGATTCCTGGAGCCTCCCTAGCCATCTTCCACCGTCTCACTTTTCAAGATTCCACGACGACGGCCTAGACCTCGACACTTGTGATTCATGCTCGCCCCCATGACGTCATCGGCTTCTAATGTTTCCATATGAAACCTCTCACCTATCGCATGTGACAACCTGTTCCTAATTCTATGATTTTATAAATTTTAAAAGTGTGAATTGATGAAAATGCCCCTAAAAGCAAGATTTTGACTTTCATTGACCATTTTTTAGAGAGACGTATGACTTGTTCTTTTGGCGTATTTGCGTAGTACGCAATGATACGAATGCGTAAGCATAAGCGAAATCAAAATTAGAGTTACAATGAAGATTTTACGAAACTACGAATCTGAAAAATAGTTTTGTGAAAATTACTATTTTATATTTTATAATTTTTTTGAAATTATTATATTATTATATTATTATTTTATTATTTTCAGATTTGATAATTTAAATATTTTAATAATTCATTTTCGCCTGTGGGGCCCACACCCTATACTCTTCCATCTCTTCCGTGTCCCCCATTTTCCAGGCTGTTCATTCATTGGTCACGTCTCTCTATCTCTTCACTCTCTCTTCCTCTCAGCTAGTTTTCATCTCTCTTTGTACAACCACAGAAGTCACACTGCATTACTCTGGCCGGAACGGCGAGCATGACCATGAGGATTAATCATGGACCATCGTTGACTGCCATGATTCTCTCTCTCTCACACCCCTCATCTTTCTTTCAGACCTCTATTTCATATTCTTTCACCCATCACCTCTCATCTTCAAACTCTCTCTCTTTGTGCTCTCTGTGCAACGCAAGGCAAAGAACCCCATCGTTGTTTGCTGCGTACTTTGGCGAGTCCTCAGGTAACCATATCACTCTGTCACTCTCTCATCTGGTTTCTCACATTCCCTCTCATCTCTTTCTTGACCTCTCTTCTTAACAACATTCTTCTCTCTCAGTGAAACACTGAGAAGTTGCAGTAGCCAACACCACCGTTAGCCATTTACGACGATGGCCATTCTAGCAAGCCAGACCACACCATCTCGTCCTTCACCTCGTCGTCTTTCCACACGAACACTCTCTCCACTCTATGTGCACAGAAGCATTGCACCATCATGGTAAGTCTTGAAGTCCTTCTGATTTTCCATTTAAACGTGATCTGGTACCATTTTTTTAACCTTTGAATGTGATTTAGGGAAAGTTTAGTGCAGATTAGACGAGGGAGAAGATTTTTCTAGATTTCTGGGAAATGGAAACTGTGGCCATCCAACCACTTTCAGACCAAATTCCTGGCCAACACTAACCACGATTGGTCCCTCAATGGGTATAAACTGATTCCCTACATTTCTAGCTTCAAATTGGTTATTGTATCATCGATTTTGGTGGTGATTTGATCTAGATATTAACTCTAGAAGTTGGCCCAGAAATCAGGCCAAACCTGGGCTTAATACATTTGTACTCGCAGGCACATGGGCACGTGTGGACTTGTGAGGGCAATCGGCGAGTGCAGCGTGTGGCTGCCTTTGTAGCCACTTGTGGCAGCGCGTGGAGGAACCTGAGGTCCCTCATTAGGTTTCTCGACGTGCCGGATCTAAATTCGCCCTTCGTTTTTCGAAATTCAATTGTTTTAAAATAGTTCTCCGTACGTTGCGTATTTACATAAATGGTTTTGTTTCTGGGTGAAACGCATCGCAAGGACTCTCGATACTACAGGGCAGGTTCGACTCGACGACATGAAATGTGAGTAGGTCTTTTCTTTGATATATACATATATTTATTTAGTCTCCATATATAGATCCAGTAATGAATTCTTTATGTGATTGTCATAATTAAATTAAGGTTCATAAGAAATGCCTCATGGTTAGGAAAGTATAAAATAATCCTACGGGATGCTCATGTAAGCTTATTATAAAAGGATGCCTTAATTATATTTATGTTCATGAATAATGTGGTGTTGACTAGAGTTATCGAGTCACTGTGGCATGACTACATGGCCAAGCTTTCACGTATATGTGTACATCGCACTGTACGCTCACTTTGGATCCATTGTAGGTGCCAGTCCTGTCCTAGACTGGTATAGGCAATTAGGACTCGTATGTGCTACGCATAGCGCTATTCTTCACGTGATTGTAATACTAGAGCATATATTATTGTTACACCCAGTCCTGTTCATGTCATAATACCTCTGCATGAACTGCACTTACGGATGTCATGCGTTTATTTATGAAAGTTTGTGACGTATGGCATTCTTGAGATACTGCTGACTCTGGTAAGTATTTTCATACTATATGTAGTATGTATATTTTGGAAACTATACTTGTTTTACGGCGAGAGGTTATTATGTTTTCAAAAAGGTTTTTACAAATCTTTATTTTTAGGCCCACTCACTCTTATTTTTCGCCCCTCCAGGTTTTAGTGGTTGAGCTTTTTGTCGACGAAGATTCTTGGCAAATCTTGGTATAGATGGTTACCTTCGATGGTACGATTTTCATCCTACCTTACTGTACTTTACTTATGCTCTGACATCACGTGTGAAATGGGTTCATTCTCGCTCACCAGTGCACTCTTATATTTAGGCACTTTTAGGTTCGAATTTATTCACATTTTCCACATCACTACACTTTATGGCTTCATCACCCTCTGGGTGTCAACCATCATAGCTCGATTCAAAGTCCAGGTGGACATTTCAGGTTGGGGTGTGTCATCACAGATGGGCTCAGATTACATCCCCTAGAGGCCTTGGACCTGCACTACTTTCAGCCCACACCTAACAAATAGCCTCAATTTGGGCCTAGAACCTCTCGGCCCATTTGGGTTTTAGACCTGTTGCATCAGCAGCCAGCCTAGCAGCCCATTCTGAGCTTGGGCTCATTCTCCAATTTTTTTTGGGTTTTCAACCTTTTTTTTTTAGTTGGACCTGCAGTCCAATTCATGTGAAAAAAGTGTGTGTGTGTGTGTGTTTTTTTTTTTTTGGGCGTATTTACGTAGCTCGTATGAAACCCTAAACCCTATAAATCGGGATTTGGTTTTCACTTTTTCTTTCTTAGCCCATATTTGGGCCTGGATTTTATTAATCCCAATTGTTTTTCGCTAGCTCGTAGCCAAGATGATTAAAATAATAATTTTTGGACCTAAAGCTCCATACCATTTTTAGGGCAGTTTCCTTAAACTTTCACACAAAGGGTCCCGAAGCTACCCATTATAATATATTTGTTTTCCCTTGCTTTATATATTTTTGTCTTGTATATATTGCATTTGTTTGAAGGTTTATGAACCTAAAGTTCATACTTCTGAACTCGAAGTTTCGGAAAAATGCCATAGAAACCTAAAGTTTCTTAATGCACAACACTCATGTTGAGACTCGAAGTTCTCCATGCTTAAATCCGTTTAAACCAAACATGTCTTAGAACATGAATGTTCTAACTTTGATGTTTATGGAAATTTTATTTCCCAAAACGCCAATCACATTCTTGTTTCTGCCATTCAGCGTATTGTCAAACCATAACAAGTTTGATTTCATTGATTTGGAAGTTTCAAATAAGAAACTACTTTATGTGGATACAAGACGTGACACCCTACTTAACTATGACGAGTTGCGAAATCATTGTAGCCAGTTACGGTGTGGAAAAGCTAAATAAGCCTCCACCATGATCTTGATTCGAAGACTTATGCCTGAAGCATATCAAATGGACGTAACTCACTACTAAGGACTCTATGGCTCTTTGACTCACTATGGATTGTTTCAAATTATACAAAGATGAATTCTTGCCTAAAGCAAAACATGATTGAATCCTTTTTACGTCCATGAATAAGTACAATTATGAAGTTTATATCTGATCGAATTTTGACTGGAAGAAAATCTTTCTCGTCCTTTTGCGTCTAAATTGCTCCTGATGTAGTAGTATAAAGAGTGGAAGTTTACTAAATTCTCGAATCTAATTACTACCACACTTGTGAAATAATGGTACCCCAGCAATTTGGCTGGGAGTTACCGAATAGTATAAACCCAATTTCGACTGGAGTCTACCGAATGATGGTGCCCTGCTTCGGCAGGGATACACTGACATGCATGCTTTGCTTTGGTAGAGGTGCACCAAAGGGTATGCTTTGTTTCGGCAGAGGTGCACTGAATGTTATTGCTCTGCTTCAGCAGAAGCTACAGAACAGACCCCTTCAATTTCTATTGGAGCCTACCGAACCCAAGTCTGGGTCTGTTTATATCTCATACAATCTAATTTCGAGTTTGTTTTACAATCTATGGTAGAATCTTGGCCTGCCAAGAGGTGGTATCATGCCTGAAACATGATCATTGGCACCTAAAACTTAAAAAATAAGGGATGGTATTCCCAAACCTTAACCCTGCATAATCTAATTCAGTTTTGATGAAATAGATCATTGGTTATACACTTGTATATGCCTCTACCAATTTTGTTGAGGAGTACCATTCCCATAGTCAATCTGTGAGACCAATTTTGCTCCACCTAACACATTTGGTGAGCAAAATTTGACATGGAAGACTGTATTGGGCGAACCCCTTTGTATATTTGGTTTACTTTGTGAATAATTTATTTTATTCTTGGATTTAAGATTGGTGTTTGGATGTCACGATTATTCTCGAATAAAAGTCAATTAACGAAAATTACCATATGTGACTAATACAATTAACTCATGCTTATGTATGTTTTGTGGGGAAGTTAGCTGACTGGTTCTGTGCTAACTTCATCCCTAATCATCTCCTGACAACCTTTTAGGCTTATCTAACCTGATTGTGGGGCATGGCACTGCCTTATATTGTCCAATGTTACTAATTTTACCATAAAGGGAAACCTTATACTCACTCATTCAGAAAGAACGCCTTTTGAGCTTTAAGGATATTCGAGAGCATTATTTCCATATTGAAACCAATGTGGAAAATGGAGTAAAATTCCTTGGCATATTACCATATTGCACTTCATACAAATATAACCAGAAGCATATTCTAGAGAAGATGGAACACTTAACGAGTGGATTACACCTATTTAGGCCCACTATGCGTCCGACTAGAAGCTCGTGATTTCGAAGGAATTTTCACTATGGATGTACGTTTGGGATATCTAGGATGATCCGTGATGCGCCATTTTGGGCATCCTCTAACCAGAAGTAAAGTCATCATACCTGGACGTGTATTATACCTTAGCACCGTCCATCTTTTCTACAAAGGATTATAATGGGACATTTATGGACTGATTCAACCACCCTGCGGACCATTTAGATACTTTATGGTATTGGTTGATACTTCTACACGTTGGACACACGTGTCGTTGATAACCACAAGTTGCATTCTCCACACTGGTGGGTTAGATTATCCAAAGACATACCTGAATTTGGTTGGGCCAAATATGGTTGAGGTTGCATTGGTGCGAATGGCCTTTGAAATATCCCAGGGGTCGGCTGTCAAAATCCTCCTTGTTATTGAGTTTGTTGAGGCTCCCTTCACTTCATGTTTGGATGATCTCTCTAGCTCAAATTGTAAGTGTTGCCATATGGATCATGCCTTGGTTGATTTTGGCTTTGATAGCCCACGACATTGGCACTTTCCCATCCTCCATTCTCTATCAATTGAAGGCATTTATCAGTAAAGTGTCCTTGCATAGACCACACGCTATAAGTACTTGTTCCTTGCATTTTGGATCCTTCAACAGCTTGTGACACAAGAACAGTGAGATTAGCCAATTGAGATTGAATTTGGGCCATTGAACTTACCTCATTAACTTGGTGTGCCATGGGCGGTCTCTCTGTCCAACTCTTTCATATTGTTGTGCATTCAAGACTTAGTTCGCTATTAAGATCTTCACTGCAACTGGTGTTTTGTCAACCAAGGCACCTTCCGCTGAAGCATCAAGCATTTGTCTCTCAATTGGAAGAAGTCTTTCGTAGAAATATTGTATCAAAAGTTCTTCCTTCATTTGATGTTGAAGGCATGAAGCAACTAGAGTCTTGAAACACTCATAATACGCTGGAAAGGATTCTCCTTGGCTTTGTTGAATTCCACTAATCCTTTTCCTCAAAAGAATGACTCTTGAAGTTGGAAAGAATTTCTCTAAGAATGCTCTCCTCATGCTTTCCCAAGAAGTGATGGTTCCATGTGCTAGTTCATAGAGCCAATCTTTAGCCTTGTCTATAAGAGAGAATGGAAAGGCTTTCATCTTCAAAATATTCCCAACCACGTTGATTGTGTCATGCTCGAGCATATTACTTCAAATTCCTTAAAATGCTTGTTTGGATCTTCCATGGACAGCCCATGGTATTTGGGAATGTGATGCAACAAGCTAGACTTCAATTCGAACTCATCGGTCTTGCCTTGAGCCACCTTAGGATATTGAATGCATAAGGGCACGGCATTGTCTAATCCCGAGGCTGAAAGTTCCTTGATTGTTCGATTGTCCACAGCCATATCTTGTTCTTCCTCCTCTTCTTCTTCAAATTTGGATTCAGAGCTAGAACTAGGTGGATTAGGTTCTGGTTGCTTCCTCTTCCTTCTCAAAGTTCATTCAAAATCGTCGTCAAACTCCAATATATGTGCACGAACAAGTTGAGAACGTCGAGTCATAAACTAGTACCTAAAACAAAGAAAACAAAAGAAAACAAAATTAGAAACACAAACAAAACAAAAACATAAACAAAAGGGAAGATTACCAATTTTGCTAATCCCCAGCAACGGCGCCAAAATTTGATGTGATATAAACTAACACACAAATTAAACCCTCTTTTTGATAGTTGTAGTATATGAAAGTAGGGATCGTTCTAGGCCGGGGATTAGGAAGGTTGCTAATCTACACAAATTAAACTCTAAATCACTAAATTAGACTCAAAAACAAAAAACTTAACTTAAACAACTCAAAACAAGCTAAACTAACTCAAATAACACAAAACTGACTCAAATAACCCAAAACAAGCACTAAGGAGTGATTTGGACGAAAATCTAACTAAATAGACTCAAAATACTAAATGGGGGTTGTTTTGACGAATTTAAACTAAAACAAGTAATTGCAGAAACAAACTAAGTTTGGTACGAAATTGGGTGAATTAAAAAGGTGAAAGGCTAGCTAGAAGGTCCTTCTCCACACATGACACATATGCATACAAATCGATTTCCAGTTATTATTCCAATAAACCATGAATGACAATGCCCCAAATTAATTGTGAACTGCACAAATTAACTCTCAGATTTTCCTAAATACATTGAATTGGACTCAACGACGCAACCAAATTATTCTTATCAAGTTCCCTATATGAACTGCATGATAGAGATACTTATCAAAGATCATTAAGTTCTATGAAAATCATAAGCATTGACAAGGCATTCGTAACTATGAACTGCATGATACTCCTACCATGGATTTACTTAACACAATCATGACTAGTGACTTCAACTACTTATAAATATAAGTTCATAACGATTAGGTGAAATTCCCTTATATTTTACCATCAGATTAATGCATGCAAATTAAGTAGGCCTCCTTAATCAACATACAAGAATAAGTTATCAATCAAACAGATAAGTAAATCGCATTCAAGTTTTACGAAAGAATAACTGGAGGAAATCAATTCATATCACATATATGTTCATGGCTTTGAATTCACCTCTAACTAAAATGAAATTAGTTCCACATGTTCATCATAATTGAAAACCAAATTAAAACAAACATTGGACTAAAACTAAGGATAGAATACACCTAGAAATGCTCCAGCAATCCCAAAGGCTTTGGATTGCAAGTCACAACACCAAGCTCTTCTTCTCATTCCTTCCTTCTTTATTGCGGCACTCTTTGTATTTTTCTCTGAAATTCTCTCTTAGGCTCCCTCTCTCAATTATGCAGCAGATGTAGGTATTTATAGGGCTAGGGGGCACGGCAAGGTTGTGTTGGAGAAGGATTACACACTCCAATCCCACAAGGACAAGGCTAATTACATGACAGAAACCAGGGAGAATAAGGAGAAGGTGGTGCGGCACATTCCTAGGGGAAAAAGGATGACAGGTTTTCAGGAGAACGGATAAGGCTTATGCGACACCTTTATAGGCTTCTAGAATTCTGATATTAGGTGTTCTAATGTGAAAATAACTCCCCCATGCAGCTAGAAATAAGGTAGGATAGGATGAGATTAGTTTGGATAATGTCAAATAAGATAAGATTGGCTAAGGTTGAGATAAAATAGGACTGGATAAGGTTTTGGATAATGTTCCTTCTCCTTAGCTGATTCCTTATCATCTATGTCTTGAATTAATTTTTTCAACTCTTAAGCACATTCCTAGCCTCTTTTTATCTTCAAAAACGTCCATCCACCTCGCTCCATGCATATGTTATCCATTCCAAGCCCAAAATTGCTCTAAAATGCTCCAAGTTGTCTTTTCTTGCCACTTTTGCCATTTGGACCTACAAACACACGAAAATGGCTTAAAACACTCTAATAAATAGAAACTAACTTACTAAATGAAAAGAAACAAGCTAACAAAGTCGCATAAATATGCTCCTATCAGTCACACGTGTGGCTGTTGTCCATAAGCTACATTCTCCACACTAGTGGCTCAGATTAACAACTCAAGACTTACCACCCTGATTATTTGATCAAACCTATTTAATTAGATAAGTTGGAGAATTTACATCGAAAACTTTTGATGGATATTGCATGTCAGTTTGGTTTTGAAGTTGAACATCCAATACCCCATGTTTATACCCAGATAGCAGAAACATTCATTAAATGCCTTCAAATGATTGCGCGATCAATTATTCATACATACCAAATTCTCGATCTCTATTTGGGGCCATGCAATATTGCAAGCAACCATGTTGGTCCGCCTGAGGCCCGTCACGAGCCAACCTTATAAAGCATGTGTCAGTTGGTTACTAGATACAAACCTGACATATTGCATCTGCGCGTCTTTAGTCGTGCGGTCTATGTACCATTTTGCATCACCCTTACATACAAAAGAAAAAAAAAGAAAAAAGGGTCCTCATGGAAGGATGGATTTCTATGTCGATTATGATTCTCCTTCTAACATTCGTTACTTAGAACCTTTTGACAGGCAATCTCTTTATCGCTTGTTTTACGGATTGTCACTTTTATGAGATAGTCTTCCCACTGTTAGGGGAAGATAAGAACGTCAACGATCCTAAAAGAACGATGCAAATTATTTTGGACGTCCCTACTATGTCTCATCTCGATCCCAATCTAAATCGTCAGAGTATAACTAGACACTTCCT
Source organism: Pyrus communis (assembly GCF_963583255.1). NCBI lineage: Eukaryota > Viridiplantae > Streptophyta > Magnoliopsida > Rosales > Rosaceae > Pyrus > Pyrus communis. The sequence continues at coordinate 13,483,515 of NC_084816.1, read as the reverse complement.
CTGATCTAGTAAAAAGTGACGAGATCACATATACCAGCTGCAAATATGCTTGCAAAGATAAATGTACCAAATGTACAATGGACCTTTGTCCCGAAAGGAGAAACGCCACTACTGTGGCCTACCCTTGTACATTGGCAGCTAGCCAATCAATCTATCCTACGCTAGAAGTGTGGCAGATCAGTTGATTCGAGGATTAACTTACCCAAAAATTGGAGGAACATGGCATGAGCAAATCCGCCCTTTGATCACTGCTTCAATCTTTTTCATCTCATGAGATTAAATCCGGATTACTCCTGAGGCTTGAAGTTCTTGGTCTAGTATACTAGTTTGGATGAGATGTAGAATTGGAATGAGATTATCATAGATGATGTTTCATTTATATGGTAACTACTGACATAAATGAAAAACAACAATAACGAACCGCATTTCATTGATTAATGTAAACGTAGAATTGATTGATCAACTAGAAGAATCAATCTATGAGAATGAGATGAATGAAATAGTGTGAATGATGCCTTATGGCGCAAGGCTTCTCTTATACGTCAGGTGATTGATTGCAGCATTACAAACGTGGTTGTAGTTGGGATCCTAATACGAAACTTACATGGAGTTTCCAAAGGACTTACATGTACTGATTCAAATAGTTCTAGACCACAAAAACACCATTTCAGTTTTGATGAGGCCTTCACTTTGCGGATGCAGAACTATCCGGGCAGATGTAGTATACTCGTCTAAGTGAATATTTGATTAGTTAGGGATATATGCCCCTGCGTGTACAAAATTCGAAATTGGTAGAGTTGAGAAAACTGACTCGCACCTAAAGTTAGACTTTAAGAAGAATGATACTAGGAGAACTCGACATTACCTCGACCTGAAGTTTCAAGCTAGTTCTAATGGTATTCTGGTCCACTAATCAAACTACACCCATAAGGTGTTACGTCTGAGTATACCCTGATCGTCTGTATACTAGATGTAAATGAGACCTTTACGAAGGGTATAGAGCACAAGGTTCCATATTCGAACATGAAGCAACCATATCAAAGTACCATTGGTGTTTGTTGTACTTAACTCAAATGCAATAGATCAGAATTCTTATGTGCTGATAATCTTTTGGCATAAAGCAACATTGCGTCTACACGCCACCACAAAATGTGGTGTTAAAGACATTTTTTTTGTGACTATGGATTTGAGCTTATCTATCCCTATGCATCTCAGAATAGATCACACCCCTTGATTTTTGGAATGATGCCTACCTTGTGGGATTCGCTAAATCAGACTAACTATCTAACCGCACAAGGTACGTTCTCGAATGGTTATGCCTTTACCATTAAGGAACACCGCAATATCTTGGAGGTTAACTAGATAGACCATTCGTTGCGAAACCTTTGAATCGTTCCAAGACTCACTGTATCTCATCACGTGAGAAATATGGTCGAGAACCCTTGTGGAGCATATTCAAAATCCTTGCGACTTTCATCCATTGTTAAGTCCTAATAACGATCCATGAAGACAACACCGTATGTATCGACCATATTATGATACATCGAACAAGTAAACACCAAGCATATTATGTATACATCAACATGAGCATCAAAAGATTGAAGTCAAGTAGTCCGATCCCAAACAACCTTTCCGACCTCTACATAACGTTAGTGTCGAAGTCTACCTTCCAGAAACTTGTTCGAGGAATTGGTATGCGTAACTTTCTCACTTGAGATGCTTGTAGTTTCATTTGGAAGTTTTGTCAAACTCAGGAGGAATATCCAGAAGTATACTTACTTGACCTTAATGTACTATTTTTCCCTACGATTAGGAGCATTTTTCCCACTGGGTTTTTGCTACCTAACTAGGTTTTGTCGAGGCACCTATCCTGGGTTGGTCATACCCTTATGTACATTCCACTTGCATCCTAAAGACATATAGTTTTGACTTAATGCAACTTCTCACATTTTCTCCTTTGACCATGGCCTTCGTCCCACCTTGGGTTTTGCCATAGCGAGATTTTGTGAGTTTTGCCACCCATGCATTCTTCCGTTTGTTTTGAGACTTGCATTTGCTAATTGTGCCGACTAGATAAGACAACTTCATCAACTGCTTCTACATTTTCTTGAAGACCTGATGCACCATCTACTTAAGTATTTGCACAAGCGAGAAACTTTACTTTGAGAAAGAAGCGCCTTCTATTATAATGTAAAGGCGCCTTAGCCTATCTATAGTAAGGGGCCTTTTCTTGCTCGTTAGCGCCCCTGCAATAATAAAATTAAAGGAGAGTGTTGTGACATATGTTCATATCAATATTGTGATTGTGTAAATCCTAAGTAGAGATAGATTAGGAATCCCTTGGGATTTAGAAGATCTTTCCTAATAGACTTTATATTACTTGAAGAGCAAGTCTCTCTCCTCCTTATTACTATAAATAAAGGTACAAGGATTGAGGAATTAATACACAATTCCTCAAGCCTATTCTCTACTCTCTTTCTCTCTATGCCGCACCCCTCAATTAAATATAGGCTACAATATATATACCGAACCATCAATTTCATTCCCGCACTAAAAATCTAACCCATGTCTACATGTTTGGCCAAAACATTAAGCATTCATTATGGAAACGCCATCCCTCATTTACAAGAGAAATTTTTCATTGTGACCGAAATACGAGTGGGTACCACCTCTTGTTTTTATATAAGTAGTGGAAAATTTTAATATTTAAGTTATTAACTTTTTAACATACATGTCCTACCATTTGTACAACAATATGTAGTGTATCATCTCGTTTTCAGTCACATTGAAAAATTTCTCTATTTATAGGATCCTCTGTTCTTAGTTACATAGCAAGTCAGCAAGTGGCTGATCTGTTGCACTTTTAGGAAGCCACTAAGACAATTACCATTTACAGTAATTAGTAGTTACCATTAGGCTGCTAGTTCCTGAGTAATGGCAAAACAGGTGAAGGAAATATTATGAAGATCAAATTTTTTTAATTAAATTGCAATTCAAATAATGTATTACTGATAAAAAATAAACACATCACTTGATATTTAATTGAAAATCTAATCTACAATCATATCATTTTATTTACAAATTTAATTTAAAAAATTTAACTTCCTTAATATTCTCTAGTATTTCGTCAGCTCTTACGAATCGTGTGTCGCACTGTGTGCATGGCTTTTGAAGTCAACGTTATAATCTATGTGTTGCAAGTACGATGCTCTGCATGTGCACGCTATGTTTTTTTAGTTTTATTTTTTATTTGTGGTGAACCATGTGTACGGTAGATAAAAGTCCAAACAACTATGATGCCACGGTACCTTGACGAAGACATTTTGATAAACGACAAAGGATTTTTGTCCCACCTCCTCAACTAACCATTTACTTATTTCTACAACCAATAGTTGAACAGAATAATTGGACCTTAAGAGCTTCTTCTTTATAATCAAATCCAACAGGATTATAGTTTACATATGTTTATAACAAATGTCAACTTATGACTTAATGTTAGCATCAATAAGAGAAAACAATGTCAACTTTGGTTGTGTGTATTTTTTCTTGTTTGACTGTAACTTCATTTTCGTATTTTTATAATTAGTTATGGTTCACAATTAGATGTTAACTTTTCAATTCACAGTTTTCCGGAATCAGATTATTTAGTAGAACTTTATCCAGTTGCATGTTGTTATCTACTCTTTAAGTAAATAACAGTTTGTCTTAATACCTTTTTTTTTATTACAAGTGATAATTACCTTAACTAAGAAAGAATTTGATCGTAGTAAGGCTTTAATTTCCGAAACAATCAACCACTAATTTCTGATACGTATGCCTTCTCCTTGGTTTTTTTTATTGATTAAAATGTGTACAATTTAAATTTCTGTTTCTATCAACTACGTACGGTACGGAACTCATCCATGTTTATATATAAACCTACTCTCACCATATATTCTTACACATGCGAGCTAGGTAGTGCCAACAGCTGCTAATAATCTCCAATCTGCTTGCGATAAACATGGAGCCCCATCGAAGCAAACCCATCTCAATTTCTTGTTTTCTTTTCTTTTTAGTTCTACTCGCGTATTCCGGATCCCTCACAGCTCAAGAAGTCGGTAAGTAAGCACAATCCCACAACATGCTTTTATTTATTTTTCCTTTGTTTTTAAAGAAAAAAAAAATGAATCATATCTGCATATGTATTGCAGAGGATGAAAGAGAGTTTGATTATCTTCAAGAGGGTGGAAAGGGGCCAAAGCATTGGGGGGAGATTAAGGAAGAATGGGCGGCGTGTAACAGCGGGAGCATGCAATCTCCAATAGATTTATCAAATCACAGGGTTACATTATTCCCAAACTTAGGGAAGCTTAAGACCAACTACAGACCTCGTAATGCAACTATCAAGAACAGAGGCCATGATATTTCGGTAATGTTATTTTATTTATTTATTTAGTTTTGATACACAACAATATTTAACAATAAAATATGAGATTTGAGATAGATTATTCAATGGGCTACCTATAATAATTTGGTATCAAAATCACCATCCACATGAATAAAAAAATAAGTTTCTTCTTACAAGTACAGAAAAAATATCACTAAAACTCTAGTACTAGTGACTGAGCAAAACAAACCTTTTCATTGTCAACAAATGTATCATTTTTATATGTCTAAATAACATTATTATTCTGATATTGTGTATATTGCTAATAAGCTCCATCAACTCAGTTCATTGTTCATTGTTTTGTATTCATCTTACGTACATATAGGGATGACAACAGTTTAGTTTGGGAATGCAAATGTCATAGCCATCCTCATAACCATGAAAATTAAGGCAAATTGATCCCATAAAAAAATGAAAGCAATGACAAAAGCAAATACAACAGCCACTACGGGAGAAAAACAAAACAAATTATCAAATAATTTCAATACTTGACGAATATACATACATATATATTATATTTGGGGCAGATTCGGGGCCGGTTACGAATTGGCAACCCTAAAACCATATCCAAAACATACATGAATTTTCATTCCTAAATTCTCCCCATTCGAATGGTTATCAGGTTTAACGGAATGAATTACCATCTCTAATTATGTGCATACATACATATATAAGTGGTGGAGGGAGGGTGGTGGAGAAATGAAGGACAATGAAAAGAACAAAACTTATAAATTAAAATAACTTTTCATTCTCTCTCTTCTAGAAAACGAACAGTTCAAACTAGAAGAATTACAAAGAAAAGATTATCAACTTAATTATTATCTATGAATTTGCAGGTTCAATGGGTGGACGACGCTGGAACAATTAAGATAAATGGTACTGAGTATCCGCTAAAACAAGGTCACTGGCATGCCCCAGCGGAGCATTCCATCAACGGCAGAGTATATGACATGGAGCTCCACTTGGTTCATCTAAGCTCCGATCCCAACGTAGCAAACAAGATCGCCGTCACTGCAGTTCTCTACAAGTTCGGTCGTGCAGATTCTTTCCTTTCTACGGTACGTCCTCAACTAAACTCAAGTGTCCTAATTTGTTCACCATGTTAAAGAGGTGAGTATCAATGTGTTATTTGGCTTAATCATGGTTAACAATATATATGTGTGTGTGTGTGTGTGTGTGTGTGTGTGTGTATGGGTTTAGGATCCGAGGATATAAGCTTTTGACACACCTTTTGATCCATGTTTTTGTGAGGTCCATTTTATAATGTATTTCAACGATCTAATTGTTTATCTTAATGTCTTACCTCAAAGATTATGTCTCCCAAAAATCACCCAAATCTAAAACCATATGATTGTTGAATATGGTTTAGGATTTCTTGTAGAACTGTATCTTTTTTCTTCACTACAAATGAATGTTTTAATGATTTCGGGTTTGTCTAATTTTTTACAAAGATTATCTATGAATGATGTTCTAAAAGATAAATTGTTCGAATTGTTAAAATACATTATGGAGTGGGTCTCACAAAAACGTGTGTCACAAATTGTGTAAAAAGAGTAATATCACAGATCCGCCCACGTAATATATATATATATATATATATATATATATATATATGAATGATGTTCTAAAAGATAAATTGTTCGAATCGTTAAAATACATTATGAAGTGGGTCTCACAAAAACATGTGTCAAAAATTATGTAAAAAAAGTAATATCACAAATCTGCCCGCGTAATACACACACACACACACACACACACATACATGGGTTTAGGATCTAGTACATACGCTTTAAACACACATGCATTGGAAATTATACATGCATTTCGACAAACATGTTTTGTGCAACCCACTCCGTAATGTATTTCAACGACCCAACCATCTATCTTTTATGTTTTACTTCAAAGATCATATCTACCAAAAATCATCCAAATCCTAAATCATATAACAAATCGATTAAATTTAGTGTTTCTTTGTAGCACCGTATTCATCTATTTTCGTCACTACAAATGAATGTCTTAATAGTTTTGGATTTGTCTAATTTTTCGTAAGGATGATCTATGAATAAAATACGAAAATATAGACAATTTTCAAATAATTGAAATATATTATAAAGTGAGCCCTAGAAAATAGGTTTCAAAATGTGTATCTCTGGATCCACCCTATATATATATATATCTTAGGACACACGTTTTCGTGGCTTCCATTCTGTAATTTTTTTCAAGGATCTAAACCGTCTATATTTCAATTCATCTTTTAGAGATCACCGTTATATAAAATTAGACAAATCGCAAACCGTTAAGACATTCATTTGTAGTAAAAAAAATGAATAGATTCAGTTCTACAAAGAAACACTAAATTTAATCCAATGGTTATATGGCTTCAAATTTGGATGATTATTGGTAGAGATGTTACTTAAGGGAAGACATAAAAGATAGAAGAGTTTGCATCGTTGAAATACATTATGGAGTGGGCCCTACAAAAGGTGTGTTGAAATGTGCGTTATAAACGTATGTTGTCAGATCCTAAACACACACATATATATATATATATAATATGTATCCATGTATATTACGGAGTAGATCTCACAAAAATATACGTCAAAATGTATGTAGAAATGTTGCATCTCTGAACAATAAGAGCGTACATAAGACATGTCAAACATAATAGTGGAATATAATTTCTTAACTATATATGAAGTACCCACATCCAACTAACGAAAGAAATAACTCAATTCATGAATTTTAGTAAATTATACAACTTAGGAAACTACCGCAAAGACACCACAAGGACGACGGAAAAAAAAAAAAAACACACACACACACACACGGTACCACACCATAATGATCTTTCAATCAAATCCTGGCTCCACAACTAATGTTATGGAAATACATTTTAGTCAAAACGATCCTTGAGAATCTCAGATATCAAAGTGAGATATTATACAAATATCATAAACCATTTTAGCTAAAAAGTCTTATGAAAATACCATATGATCCTAACATGTTGCAAGCTGTGAATTAATTACAGTTGATGAAGGATGTAGAATCGATGACTGATCAAATGGAAGAGAGAAGCATGGGCATTATTGATCCTAGAGAAATCAAAATTCGTGGGAAATCCTATTACAGATACATGGGTTCACTCACTGTTCCTCCTTGCACTGAAGGCGTTATTTGGACCATCAATAAAAAGGTAATTTAGGAGCAGTTTGATAACAATTTCATTTTCAGTATTCAAACAAAAAATTGAAAACAAAATAGTTATCAAAATGCTCCTTAATAATCAATTAATACTGCTAATACCTTTATTTTTTCACTAAAATGAAAGTATGTAACCCTTTACCATATTTGATTAATTTCTTCACAGATACATACAGTCTCAAGGGATCAAGTAAATCTATTTCGATTGGCTGTGCATGATGTAAGTAGTTGTTCAAACCCACCCCCAAACCAAAATAAAAATAAAAAAAAAATAATAATTTTAAATAATCAAAGTCTTGTTTCATGTTTTTAAATTGATTGATGCAGTATGCGGAGGCGAATGCAAGGCCAGTGCAACCACACAACCTTCGAGATATCAAGGTCTATGACAAAAGCGCAAGGAGCACAAATAAGCATTGATCATATCTAGGGATGATAATTTTCCCTTCGAATTTGACCTTAATAGGTCGGATTCGGGACAGAGTGTTTATGTATTGTATCGATCTGAATCCGCATCATTTGGAGTGTGTGTGTGTGTCTATATATATATATTTATCATGGTGATATTGATTCATGTCTTCTTATAATTGTAGGACCATATAGTGGTGGTAAAATGGTGACGGCGTCTTCAATTGGAATATGTTATATTTTCTATATTTTGTGGGCACAAAATATTAGGGAACACTTTTTATGTTCGGTTTTACTATTATGATTATAGTCATATATGTTCGGATTTACAATAAAAATAGTCATATATGTAAGGTTATTATCTAACGGTCATATATACAAAGGTATCATATTTTTGTGCTAGGTAGGGCTGTCTGAAAAAGAGTAGAGATGTTGAAACACTTACATCTGTTCTTATCTATTGGGAAATTATAAAATGAAATTGGTAAAGGGTCACACACTGAATTGATGATCAAATTAAAAAGGAAGCTTAGTGTTTGAGTTAATATTTGAACATTGGATTTAGACGAAGGAAAACCCAAGAATGCCAACTAAAAAGTGACTTGCCCGAAGCGCAGCACCAAGCCCAAAGGCAAAGTGAAACCTTCTCATCCAAGATACAAGCCATGTGCTTACCACTGAAGTGGCAAGTGATCAAGACTAACCTACTACCAGCTAAATAACACTTTCTAGTGGCATTCCAAGTAAAAAGTTGATGACTCACTACCCTTCAGATACTTTCGGGCAAAAGCAAAGTCACAGCAGTCGGGCTAATTTGCCTATAAAAGGAGGAAGAGGCCCCAGAGACAAGGACACTCAACCAATCAAACAAACAAACATATAAACTCTGCTTTCAAGCCAGATTTGCATTCAAAAGCTGAAATCAACCCATATTCAGTCATTTTTAGCGACAAGCTATCTTTTGCCCAGTTTAAAGCTCTGATATCTCCCTTAGTGGCATAGTATCGATTCCCTTGTGTAAACTTGTTTACCATCCATACCTTTTTAGCATATAAACTCCTGTTAATTCAAAGAGAAGTGATTGCAAGAGGTTCAACCTTGACAGACAAGGTGAAATCTTGCCCGACGCTCTTTGTTTGGTTTCTAAATTTGTAGAACTATCACTTAATACATTCTCCAATATGTATTCAAGCTATTTCCATCAGTTTTCCTATCTTAAGAGCTCCATATGCATCTGGATGTGGTTAGTTTAATGGATATGTTATCATTAAAATCAATCAAGAACCACGTAAATGGCTTAAAGGTGCCTGGACTCCCTTCATTTGAACATACAAGACTATGAACTAAAAGTCCTTGTTTACAAGGCAAGAAAAAAAAACTTAATGTGGACTTAACCCATCCATGACAATCCTTTAATAACAAGAAGCCCGAGTAACTTGGGGTGCAAGTAATCAACTAAAAACACTCTTATTTTACATTTGTTATGCTGAGAAAGCAGTGGCATACCTAGCACTTAGAGTTAGTTTTGATTACGAGCCTCAAGACCTACACCTAAGGCCCCACAAAGGCATCTTTCAAAACTAACTTTGTCCTCTTCTTGTAGCACATCAACAAGCAAGAGCCCGACTACACATCCAAAGTGCCAATCCCTTAGGGAGCTGTGTTGAGGTCCAAGGATCAGTCTCCAAAGAAATCTTCGCCTGAACATAGTTTTGGCATGCCCAGTGAGACATTCATGGTCTTGTATGCCGAGAAAAAGAAGAAAGGAGAAAACCTTCAGGTGGAACATAGAATACGGGCCATCCCAGTGTCTACCAAGATCAAGCATGATAAATCATCCAGAGGATTTTCCTTCCTTGCAATGACCAGCTATTCTAGAAAGCCTAACTTCATTTAAGAAGTTAGGAGGAAAGGTGACCAATGAAGATTTGCAAGCCACTGATACAAGTGCTGAAAAGTATGGAGAAGATCACTCTGGAAACCAGAGGAGAAGTAAGCAAACTCTATTCCTTAACAAGGATTCTGCAAAGAAGATTAGATCTAGAGTACTCTACTCTAAAGAATAGTTATGCCAGGGAAATGATGAGAGAAAGGAGCCCTGAGAAAGAACCAGTTATCCCCCTATTTCCTATGCTTAAGGAAAAGAATGATAAAGGAAAAAACAAGGAATGATCTGGAGCTAGTTAGCCAGTGTTGGAGAAGTTCCTAGAAGCAGATTTGCCCGACCCCCTATTATTTTCACTAAGTAGTAGAGGGCAGAGCGGGCAAAAAAGAAAGAAGTATAGGATGCCCTACCATGGCAGACAAGCCTTCTCCTTATAGGGCCCCACCATTGGCCAGTAAAGGAGGGGATGCCAAGTGGAGACAGCTCGAACCAAAGAATGAAACCTTATCAGGCAATGGCCGTAGCCCAAAATTAGGAACCCCATATACCCCATACAACAATACAGCTAACCAGCAGCTTAGAGATAAGTTAGCTGAGTTAAGAAGGATGATGGCCCATAATGCTCAACCTCAGGCTCGCCTATTGTTCAGGATCACTTACCAGAAGCCATACCCGGAGTATATTGATGAGCAGAATCATTTTGCACTCAACTTCAAGATGCCCGTGTTTCTCACTTTTAGTGGGGAGGATAACAGTGTATCCTCTAGAGATCACATCTTCAAGTTCTCCAACCATTGTGTGCCATTCTAAGACAATCCTAATTATAAGTTAAGATTGTTTGGGAACTCATTCGTTGGCCTAGCATCTTAATGGTATTCTCTGTTACCCCCCAATTCTATTACTAACTGAGGGCAAATGGAGATGGCTTTCCATGAGCAGTTCTATAGGATGGAGCCTAAGATGTCTCTCAATGATTTAGTGGAGGTGAAGCAATACGAACATGAGTCTACAAAAGACTTCATGATGAGGTTCAAAATGACAAGAATAAGGTGCCAATTCCATATCAATCATGCCCAACTCAAATCCATTGCTCAGAAGGCTTTGATGCTACCTTTGAGGAAAAAGTTTTATAATGTACAGTTCAACGAGTTACAAGAGTTGGTAATTGCTACCACCAAGTACGAAAAGTTGTTGCTTGAGGAACAGCAAGTGAAGCACTCATCTAAGGCTCCTCATTTTTACAAAAATAAAGTTGCAATTCACCAAGTGGAGTTTGAAGGAGCTAAGCCAGAACAAAATGATTGCCATGGAAAAGAAGGGATGGACATGTGTGCAGCAGAGATGACTACCCCCTTTAAACCTTTAATAGTGAAGGGTTTAGTCCAACTAGTGAAGGATTAGAAAGTGGTGATGAATGATGGTGGATTTGTCCCTATGAAGCCCCTAAATACCAAAGTTATTCTTTTGATTTAACCAAGGCCTCGGAGATTTATTAAGAGTTGGTGCGGGCAAAAGTGATCGTGCCCAACAGCACCACAAAGATGCCTAAGCCAGAAGAGCTAAAGGGAAAAAAGTATTGCAACCTGCATTAAACCTTCAATCACTCCATAACCAACTGTGTCCAGTTCAGGGATTGGATACAAGACCTCATAGTGAAGGGAAAGTTGTTGGAAAATCACAAGCCAATATAATGATTGACACGAATCCCTTCCCAGAAGCCCCAATAAACATTATCAACTTAACTTGGGTGAAAAAGGGAAAGGAAAAGCTACTTGGGAAGTGAAAGCAGAAATGAGGCAAGTTGACAAACCAACAGAATGAACTATCAAGCTGCCCAAGAAACCCAAAGCAACTATAGTTAAAGGACTGGTGTTGTGTAGTAAGTGCCAGGGCGAATGTGAGCTAGAAGTGCTAACATCAAGAGCCATTATTGATCAAGAATTGATCAGAAGAAAGGAGAAAGAGGAACAAGAAGCTTGCGGAAGTATCATGCAGGCAGTTGAGAAATAGACCTCTAGAAATGTTTTCCAAAGGTTAGGATGAGATTCTCAACCAAATGGCTTATCAGAGGTATTCAGAAATTATGAAGCCTCTGAAGAGGTGGAGGATAGAGAAGCCAAAATACCAAAATGGGTGGATGTAAAGTATCCCCAACCAAGTTACAATGATGTTAGAATGAAAAGAAGAACAAAGAGCATTATATCCCTATTCAGGCTGAAATGGTACGTAGAAGGAAAAGATGGGAAGCCTGTCAAAGAAATGGGAGCCTCTATAATCAGGAGAGTTCAAAGGCAACATAAAGCCCACATGAACTCATTAAAAGTCCCCACTACCTCGGAAACCTCTGAAAATGTGAAGTTTGAGAAAATACCTTATAGAGGAAGAAATCAACTTCATTGGAGAAGCAAAAATGAGCTTAAAAAAGGCAAATAGCAAGACTGAGGGTGAAGGAGATAATGTGCCACAAAGCCCTCATCCTGAGAAGTACAGAATCCTAAAGACAGCTCAAGAGGACATGGTAATGATACCAACACCAAGATGGAGCCCGGAGCCAATATGTTTTAGAACTATCTCACCGAGAGAAAAATACACCACTATTGCTGGTTGATACTCTTTGTGAGAACCTAGTGTAGGCACATAACATTGGCATAACTCGGGAAGAAAGGTTGCCCAAGCTAATGTTCCCAAAAGAAGCCAAGCCTAGTTAGATGAATTCAGGGACCATATTGGGGGCAAGAATGAGGATTTACCTGAACCTAGCAACTTCCATGTAAACATGACATTTGTTTTATCTGCCATGTTTTGTCATAAGCATGATCAACCTGCCATAATAGAGGGTGATTACTTGGCAACAGAACCTATGATAGCGTATGTTAGTATTGAAGAAGTGGGAAAAGAAGAGTCGGGCATAATAGGTTTGCCGGAGCTCATAAAAAAAGAGCCCGAGAGAGTGTACTCAGACAGAATGGTCTTCAGTCGCCCGAGTTTGACCCTAGCCAACCATTTCAAGCCCATTTATGTAACTACTCATTTGGAGAGAGTACCCTTCAAGAGGGTTTTGATTGATGGATGAGCTGTGATCAATGTGTTACCATATAAGCAGATGAAAAAAGTGTGTAAAAGTGAGGAAGATCTCATCCCCACGAATCTAACAATTTCTAGTTTCTCTAGAGCCATCACTAGAACTCATGGGATATTGACCATGGAGGTTGACTTGGGCTCCAAGTAAATCATGTTAGCCTTCGTTGTTGTAGATGGTACTTCCACATATGGAGCTATACTAGGCTGATATTGCATTCATCAAAGTCTCTATGTGCTTTCCACCCTGCATCAACAAGTAGCAATTTACCATGAGAAATGAGCCACAGGACCAAGATTTTGGGAAATGGTGGAGGCCGAGTCACAGCCATTCCTCCCCACTGCCAATGTGGCAGAAGCCAGCTTTTATAATCCTAGTATGGGATTCTCTAGTGCTTAGAAGCTAATGAGAACGACCGCCCGACTAAGGTGACGACCTAAAAGCTTTTGGAGCAAGGATTGTTCCATAGCAGGGAAGAATGTGATAGACCCTATATTGTCCTAACTCCCCAACACCAGTAATGTCAAAATAAAAAATAAATGACCAAGTGGTTGCAGTTAGGTCCTTAATCAAGAGACCGTTGGTGTATGGGAGAGAAAGAAAGCAAGAATTGAGATAAGTAAAGATGAAGAAGAAGTATATTTCATTTCATGTAAAAAGGATTACAAGAGATACTAACCTAACAACTTTGCATTTCCAATCTTTGAATCTCGACGTCAACCACTGCGATTCTATCTTCCATCATTGATCCTTCCTCCATTAACTATTGGAGTGTGGCTGATGTCTTCGTGTGTTTTTCTTGGAAACATTTAACTCTATTAGATACCCACTCCACCTTTTGATGATGATCCCTCAGAGCCCACAGTTTCTCAAAGAAACTGAGAAATGACTTGTATTGAGCCTTTAACAATAACTAAGCGTTGTAGAGTTTGGTGAAAACCTTTTTAGCATCATGAAGAATCTTAAGACTGAATGAAGCAGTGAAGTCCCTCTTCATCCAATCCTCAAAGATTCGACTAGCATTTTGAAGAAGATGAGATTCTAATGAAAGTGAAGGAGATTGCAGCTTGGTCTTAATCTGCCCGAACTTATTGACCAACTTGGGCAAAGACGTTACTGAAGGAGTAGATGACAGAGGTGGAGGTATTTCTCCAACACCTTTAGCAGTAACAGAAGGGACAGCCTCAGTTGGCAGAGAATGAAGGATCTCTAGAGCAGGAGCAGAAATAGAAGTGGTAACAGCAGTTTTGACCTTCTTCTTAGGCCTAAGGATGGGGATCCCTATGACCCTAGAAGCTAGAGGAGGCCAAGGAAGTTTTGTTTTGTGCACTAGGCTTGGATGAGATTAGCTCGAGTCCTCTCCAGGGCCCTATTACAAGGCAAAAAAGATAAAGTTAGGAAAAGGACTACAATTCAGAATGAAGAAAGGTAAGATTTGAGAAGTCAATATACCAGAATGGAGCCTAAGGCCTTGGAATAAGGGGTAATGACTCTTAGTTATGGAGGTGGATCGCTCCCACTAACTCAAGAATGAGGAATTGTGCCCGAACCTTCACTAAAGGCCTATAAATATCAAAGAGAAAGAGCAAATGTCAGTAACTAAGTTATGGAAAAGAAGATAGAAGTGAAGGTACTTCTATACCTGAGCAGGGTCTTGATTAGAAGGAGAAAGCTCCTCTGTAATGATTGCTGGATCAGGAAAAGCCCGTGGGCTAATTACCTCTGATACCACGAGGATCTCAGGGACTATAGGTTCCTCAAAGGTTGTTGATGTTGGTTAGAACTCCTGCATGGGGGATGGCTAGGAAAAACAAGATAGAAAATAAGTATAAATAAAATGGGTGTTAAAACAGAAAGATTCATACTAGAAGTACTCATCGGATTGTTGTACTCTTCCACAAAGTGCAACATTTCCCCAGTAGACGAGTCAAATTGAGAAGTAGAAGCCACCACTAAGGGATGAGAGGTTGAAGGAATAGAAGAAGAACTATGCCCGACCTGAGAAGCAGACTCTCTAACCTTAGCCTACAAAAGTGAAAGACAAGTGTTAAAGCTCCAAGATTGGTAAAGATACAAGTATAAAGAATGAAAAAGAAATATACCTTTAAAGACTTAGCCCAAGAAGGAGAATTTTGTACTATTTAGGCTGGAGATGAAGAAGCCTTAGGCGAAGAAATCATTTCTTCCCTTATGGCCTATTTCAGGTGTTCGGGCAAAGAGTTAAGAAAATGAAGAGGTTAAGGGAATATCGTGAGAAGCATGCCATACCTCTAGTGCTTCAAGGGTAGAATCTTACAGATCCTTGGCCTTTTGATACATCTCGGCCCCCAGTGGATCCTTCCTTGAAACAACAGTAGGCTTCTTTGTTACTTGAGGCCCTAGATTAGAGGAAAATGAAGTCATTAGCTTTTAAACACAAAATGCAAGTAAGAAGGGAAGGTTGAAACAAAATTCACTTACTGGAAGCTTTCTGTTTCTTCCTACCCATGCTCGCCTCAGCGATAGAAGCAGAAGACTTGGAGGATTTAGCGGCATTTGCCCTTGTTGTCTTCTTTAAAGGGGTTGCCCGCAAACCAGGGGTGGAGAGTTGAGCTCCAGGTCGCTCTTTGGGCTCAAACTCAGAATTCTTTACTACTGTTGCTTGAGTCTGATGCGTTGCTCGAGGCTCCATTACAGGTTCTACCTTGCCCTCAGAATCTCCAAGTAACTCGGAGATGCCCCTACCTGCTTCAGCACCTTGTCTTTCTGCTTTAGCCGCGGCTTCTTGAAGCACAAAGGCATCCCCCAGCCTCTTCATCTTGCCCAACATCCATCTTAGCACGATTGCCTTAAGCTGCAAGTGTAGGAAAACCAAGAAAAGTATTAAAAGAATGCAGATTCATAAAATTACAAGTTAAAGAAGTAAGAGGTACCTATCAGAGGGAGTTGGTTCTTCTGATGAATCATTTCCTCCCAACTTTCAAGCTCACTCGGCTTAGGATAAGACTTGATGAAGAGATGCTTGAAAAGGCAGTCATGTTCTTCACATAAGTTTCATCCATACTTTTTAGTCCACCTTGCTTCCCACCAAAAAGTGAAGCTTGAAGTACATTCGAAATTAAAGGCCATAGGTTTTCTAGCAACCTTGCTCATAACCTCAAGGCTGCATCGAGTAGCTTGGAAAGTGACTTCTAGAGGAAAGTGGAGACGGTAGGAGGTGCCACATTGAACAAAGTCAAAAAATAGGATTGGAATAACTTGTATAAAGCCCAGCTGCCTGCTACAGAAGTTTGGATGATAAACTTTTAGCCCGCGCTCATAGCGGTCGCTCCTTACATCCCAAGCTAAGTCCATCGACTGAATGCAGCTGATAAATTTCTCTCTACATAAGGTGCTGGCATCTTCTCTAAATGCGTCTTAAAAAGCTTGGTCAGAAAACCAAGGATACCTTCTAAGAACTGAAGCTCCCCACTCCAAGTCTACCCGAGTCCTGCAAACTCTGAAGAAATAGAGACAAGCAAATGTAGAGTGATTGGTTGGAGAACCTTCGGCTAGAATTCTGGCAGGAGCAACACCCTCAGGGAATTCAAGGTTGGGAGCCTGAAGCTCGGGGAATTACCATTGAAGCCAAAGCTGAATCTTCTAAGTATGACCATTAAGGTTGGTTTCAAATGGTTCACCCTTGGTGATCTCATACAGGAGATGATAGAAATGAGCAATGAGGAAGGGGCTTGTTGCCATATCATCAAAATTATGCAGAGCTTCCACTAAAGGGATCCACTCGACTTTTACTCCCTTGTACGTTTTGGGGAAAACATGTTTGTTGAGCTAGTATAGTAAAAAATACAAATGCTCTTGATCTCTGTTGGCGTTGGAGGATGAGTGGCCAAATTCCTTTTTCACAAATGGGATAAAACTCGTGAAAGAGGTCCCATAACTCTTGAAAGTCACAAAGTTATACTTTAATTGAACTATAGGACTAGAGCTTCCCAAGCTTTCAGTGGTTGGGCAAAGAGGAGCCCAACCATGGGTAACATCTACAACCCTGCCCGAGGGCCTTAGCCCGAAGACCTTCGCCATATCAAGGATGGTCAGGGACATGGAGCCCATCCTAAAGTTGAAGGTATTGGTGCCCGAGTTCCAAAAAAGAAGAGCCGTAGTGAGTAGCTCGGGCTTAGCTATCACAGTCAATTTGGACAACATCATCAGCTCATAAATTTCATTGTTCATCCATTTCCTTTTAAAGATGGGTTTGAGCTTGTTTATCCATTGTGTCCATTCTTCATCATTCATCAGTGGGAACCCACGACGATGGTTTGACCATTTGGATGAGGAGATGCCCGACTCGACCAAAAATAGGTTTAAGGTGAACCATTTCTCCTTAGGCATGTTGATTTCAACAGAAATTGGGACTGAAGAGGTCCA
Source organism: Pyrus communis (assembly GCF_963583255.1). NCBI lineage: Eukaryota > Viridiplantae > Streptophyta > Magnoliopsida > Rosales > Rosaceae > Pyrus > Pyrus communis. Next base: position 13,466,112 of record NC_084816.1, on the reverse strand, counting down.
TGCAGGCTTGAAGGAGTGTGTTTTTTCCTTCATCGAAGAAGAGTTTAGTGTGCAGGCCTGCACTAGGGCGATGCAGACCATTGAGTAAACAGCGCATGGTGGAAAGACCCTCACCAGATCCGCAAGAAGATTAAGTTCGAGCAACTTTGGGTGCCATTAGATGATTTTAAGGAGAAGATGGGAAGAAAAGTTGGAATTAGAAGTAAAGACTGAGAATGAACGAGAGACGTTTCTAAAAAGTCTGAAGACTTTGAGAATTCTGGGAAGTTCTGGGAATTTGAAGGCTCAAAATGGCTAAGGTACTTTGCCAAAGAGTTTACGTAAGGATTATATAGTAAGTGCTTAATTAACGATGGAATTTGTGGGTTAGTGCAAGGGTTTTAGTTAACCAACGGCTGCTTTAAATGGTGGAAGTCCCGAGTGAAGGCGTGAGATAGCTATTTAATCATTATTAGCGTCTTCGGTTGCAGACCCAACAACGATTAGAGGGGGCACTGTTTAGGTTAATATTTCAACATTGGACCTAGATGAAGGAAAACCAAGGATGCCAACTAAAAGAGGACTTGCCCGAAGCCCATCACCAAGCCCAAAGGCAAAGTGAAGCCTTCTCAGCCAAGATACAAGCCACGTGCTTTGTTGGAAATGTGCCCTAAAACCAATCATATGATGATACTTTACGGACATTTCACAAAGTTAAACTAATGTAGTTTAAATGTAAAGGGCAAAGATTATTGTTTGAGCCGTTTCATATATGCTTAAACGATAAGTCCAAGGAATATGTGATTGGAAGAATGCGATCTAAAGAAGTTAGATTCATGAGACCATTCTTTCGTTGACACATCCTAAACGTTCCTGATCATAGGATTGTCAATTGGGCATTGACAGTCCGTTAAGATCAGTACGTGTTATGTCTTCTCTCAGGGAGAGTGACTAGTCTCGAGTCATTGGTGTGTGTGACATCAAGACAAGTACGTAAGTGCTCAATAGAGAATGAGTTCACTGAACACGATCAACGAAGAGTTCTTATATTCATGTCACATGAGAACTCATGGTTGGGATAATGCAAATTAGTCTTTTGACCTGAGGCATCACAGTTGTCTTGTGGTTAGGTCCTTAATCTTTGATTATGTCAAAGTCACTCCATCAGAAGGGTGTCCACGGCATCGTTGGGGTTAAGCCACTTAGCCATGGAGGCAAGTGAATGCGCAACAAGGGATCTCTAACCTTCAAACTGTTTGAGGGAGAATACTCTATGATATAATTAAGAATCTTTGGCCAAAGTATGAATGAGATTTAGGAATGTGTTCCAAATCACATTCAAGGTAATCATATAAGCACAAGACTCACATTGGATAGTAGACATGAATAAACTATCAAACCAAACAATGTGGTCAAGAGTATTGTATTAGAGAAAGACCGTATTGCATTTGTAATCCTAAAACTGAATAGGTTCTCCACCTCTTCTGATTAGCTTGGGTAACCATGACATGCTGCTAGGCGTCAACCATGGTTTGTGGAAGCCCTAAAAGTGTATTATCACTAACGGGAGAATTGAAAGTAAGTTTCAATTCACAATCGATTAGAAAGAGTTTTAATCGCCCACTGCCTCGCTAAAAGGAACCTAATGGATCGTTCACCGAGTAAGGTAGAGTTTGAAGAAACAACGGAGATGAGTAAGAATAATTAAATGGTTTAATTATTTATCTAAGGCTAGGATTAATTAATATGTTAATTAATCAAACGAATAAGTTCGTTAAAGACCTCGGGTTAGTTTTGGGCCGCAAGGCCCAATGGGATTTGAATGTCAAGCCCATTAACTCAAGTTGTATGACAACTTGAATAAACAAAAGGCTTGAAAGCCCAATAAACCCTATAGGCCGGCCATGTTAGAAGAATAGGGCTTTTGGTCCATTAGGTCACTTATTTGAAGGGACTATATAAAGGACTTTATAGCCTAAAATTCATTAAGGGTTGTTTTTGGGGAAAGGATGAGAACACAAGCTCTCATTTCTCCCTAAAATTTCGGCCACCTTGGAGGGATCATCTAGCAATCAAACTCCTCCAAGGTCACTCATTTCTTCTTCATTATGCCTTGGTGATGAATCATTAGAGGTTCTCAATTTTGGGAACTTTGGAGAAACCTTTTTCATCCATCCAAATCCATAGATCTAAGATGCAAGGAATGAAGGCCCTCTCTTTGGGTGATTAGCCTTTGTTTAAATACAAAGAGGAATCTACAAAGGTATATATTTCAACTCACTTTGTTTTGAGTTGATTATTGGTTCACTATTTTACTAGGCTTTGAACATTCATGGGTAATGTTTTGTTTTTAAGTGCATGCTAGCATGATTCCGCCTTTAATTTGTTAATTGCATGCTAATGATGTTGCTTAAATGAACATGTCATCTTCCAAAATAATCCTTCATGCTTACCACTGAAGTGACAAGTGATGAAGACTAACCTACTACCAGCCAAAGAACACTTTCTAGTGACACTCCAAGTAAAAAGCTGATGACTCACTACCCTTCAGATGCTTTCGGGCAAGAGCAAAGTCATAGCAGTCGGGCTAATTTGCTTATAAAATGAGGAAGAGGGCCCAGAAATAAGGACACTCATCAAACAAAAAAACATTCAAACTCTGCTCTCAAGCTAGATTTGCATCAAAAGTTGAAATCAACCCAGATTCAGTCTTTTTTAGCGACAAGCTATCTCTTGCCCAGTTTAAAGCTCTTTTATCTCCCTTAGTAGCATAGTATTGATTCCTTTGTGTAAACTTGTTTACCATCCATCCCTTTTTAGCATATAAACCCCTGTTAATTCAAAGAGAAGTGATTGCAAGAGGTTCAACCTTGACAAACAAGGTGAAATCTTGCTTGACGCTCTTTGTTTGTTTTCTAAATTTGTAGATCTATCACTTAATGCATTCTTCAATATGTATTCAAGTTATTTCCATCAGTTTTCCTATCTTAAGAGCTCCATTTGCATCTGGATCTGGTTAGTTTAATGGATTTGTTGTCATTAAAATCAATTAAGGACCACGTAAATGGCTTAAAAGTACCTGGACTACCTTCATTTGAACATACAAGACTATGAACTAAAAGTAATGTTGAATTAACCTATCCACAACAATCCTTTGATAACAAGAAGTCCAAGTAACTTGGGGCACAAGTAATCGACTAAAAACACTCTTGTTCTACATCTGCTATACTGATATAGCAGTGGAACGCCTAGCACTTAGTTAGTTTTGATTGCGAGCCTCAAGGCCTACACCTAAGGACCCCACAAAGGCACCTTTCAGAACTAGCATTGTCTTCTTCTTGTAGCACATAAACAAGCAAGAGCCCGACTACACATCCAAATTGTCAATCCCTTAGGGAGCTGTGTTGAGGTCCGAGGATCCTTCTCCAGAGAAATCTTTGCATGAGCACTTAGTATATGAACTTTATATGATTATTTCAATGACTAAACGGTACAAATTTTATAATAGGAACAATTTCTTAATCTTTATTTGAATAATTTGAATCGGTCAATATCTTAATCTTAATTGAAAGGCATCATTTGAATCCGAAATCATTTAGTTATTGAAATATATAGAACAAACTAATGGTGTAGATACCAAATAACATATTCAAGATGAACCATTTATTTATTTGATACATTTAGATGATTAAACGATTTTTTATTCAAATGATTTTTTTAAAGTGATCTTCAAATGATGATTACAAAATTGAACAATTCCAATTATTGAGTTTATATGCTCAAGATACATTATTTGCAAATGAAGGATATGTGCATCCTCTCGCAGACTATAACAACTTGTCCCTAATTTTATGATTTTATTAATTTTAAAAGAGTGAATTGATGAAAATGCCATTAGAGGTGAGAAAGTTGACTTTCGTTGACCATTGTATAGCGAGACGTATGACCCGTTTTTGTAGCGTATCCTTATAGTACTGGACGATACGAAAGTGTGGGCATAATTGAAGCTGAAATCGGAGTTACAATGGAGATTTTAGGAAACTATGAAGCAAAGGTCAATATAGAAAATTCACTATACTAGATATTTTCTTATTATTTTATTATTTTTTTTTCTAATTCTTGTTTTGTAGGACCCACACTCAAAAACTCTCCTCTTATCTCTCACCATGTGTCAGTTTTTCCCCCATTGGGGACTCTCTTGGACTCTCCTTGTTTTTCTCACTCGATCTCCCTTCTCTCTCACCTCACTTCATTTCTCACCCTCATACTCGTTCTCTTTCTACACTCTCATCCCTTATCTTCACTGCATCCACCGAAGCCAAGAAAGCCACCACACATCTCCCTTACTCCAGTGAGCTCCACATGAGCCACTGAACCATACCAGACCACCATCATCATTTTTTTTTACCGTCTCGAACCCAGGCCAATGACATGGAATTTCGGCAGTGGCAGAGGCCACTGTCCATTTCTTTTCACTGACGAACTTCGGCTATCTGTTGACTTTTTCCTACGAGGAAGGGATCAAACACCCTGAAATCATGTCATTATCGACATTTTGGGTTGTTTTCTGGATTATTTGTGCAAGTTGGTGATGTTTTGATGCAGAAAATACCTCAGGGACTTTCTCAAATTTCCAATGAGAATTCAGCAGCTTCGAGCCATTTTTCAGCCAACTACGGCCACGACTTAGTCCCATTTAGGAATATTTCGAATCTTTGTCTTCCTAGCTTTAATTTGGCTTCTAAATGGAGAGTTTTGGTTAAGTTTAGAAGCTAAACGAAGCCGAGGAAGTTTTTCGGCCAAAATTTCCAGTTTCTGGCTTCTTCTTTGTTGGGCCCGGCGAGCCACGAGTCCAAACGGGTAAACTCGACCCGATATAGAAATAGAAAAAAAATAAAAGGCCTAAGCCCAAACCTTTGGCCCAACCCAGCCTAAACTTTTGGGCCATTGTTCCAACCTGGCCCTGTTCCGAAATGGGATCATAATATTTTAGGAATATTCTTTGAATTTTCTCAAAAAGCCAAGTCTGTTTTTGGCATCTATTTAGTGAAATTTCAATGTTTTAACGTAGTTGACCACTTCGGCAGCTTGGTTGACTTTTTAGGATTGGTCGTTGACTTTTTATAAATTTTCCTGCTCTTAGCGTATTTTGACGCTTTGATTTCAAATCTGCACTTCGTTTTCCTAAATTTAATCATTATAGTGGAGTTTTACTAATGGTCTTAATATTATACTTAGGTGCGGTTACAATCAGAGACTCCGACTTTCCTAGTTTGAACGACTACGACTTCGCAAGTATTTGTGAGTGGGTCTTTTCTTTTATATAGTATATATATTATTTAAGTTCCATACATAGAATAATAATGCATTTTCTAAGTGATGCAATAATTAAATTGGCGTTATAAGAATTGTCACGATGATGAAAATTGTGAGATTATTATGAATCTCACGGGTTGCACATAGGCCTGGCAAACAGGTCGTGTCTGTCGTGTTCGTGTCGTTTTCGTGTAACACATGTTATCTTAACAAGTCGTGTCGTGTCACACCCGTTATCTTAACGGGTCCTTAACAGGACGGGTCACTTTACCCAACGGGTAAAGTGACCCGACCTGTTATGACCCATTATGACCCGTTAAGAAAAATGTTTTTTTTCTTAAATTTGCACATACCACACATTGCCACATAAATATTACTTCAAACATTAAAACACATTTGTCGTTTAAATACTGCATCTACACTTGAAAATAAGAGCCTAATAAACAAATATCCATACACTACTAATCTATTACAAAATATTAAATGTGCAAAGATATGCAAAATGAAAGAGTTTTTGTTTTCAAGGTTGTGAAGCCTTTCTCAAAAGTTTAAACCTTGTCAATGGAACTCAAAGCTTGCACGTTATTCCTTTTACAAAATTCTCAATTTTCATCGATCATCATGAAATAAGATTTTGTGGTATCCACTAGTGTAAATATTTTAAATTGAAGATCGAATTCATCTCTGAATGTTTGTTTTTTGCGATTTTTGGCGTATGCGATCTTGAAGCATATACAAACAAGTTTGCCGGTTGGATCATTGAAATTATTTTCGTAGAATGCGTATACCATCAAAACAATAGATTCACTAACACTTGGAGTTTATTTATACTTTCATTAAGTATAACATAAAATTTTGTGGTATCTACTAGGGTAAATATTTTAAATTGAAGATCGAATTCATTCATTGTATTCATATAGGGTCAAGGACTGTAGCTGTAAAAAATCATCAAAATCGGAGTTAAAATAACCGTTAGATTGTGATTTTTCGTTAATAACCGTCAAAAAGTTTTGCGCCATTACTTGATCTCTGAATGTTTGTTTTTTGAAATTTTTGGCGTATGTGATCTCGAAGTATATACAAATATGTTTGACGGTTGGATCGTTGAAACTAGTTTCATAGAATGCGTATCCCATCAAAACAATAGATTCACTAACACTTAAGAGTTTATTCATACTTTCATTAAGTATAACATAAGATTTTGTGGTATCCATTTGTGTAAATATTTTAAATTGAAGATCGAGTTTAGTCATTGTATTCGTATAGGGTCAAGGAGTGTAGCTGTAAAAAAATCATCAAAATCGGAGTTAAAATAACCGTTAAATCGTGATTTTTCATTGATAATCATTGAAAGGTTTTGCCCTTTACTTGATCTCTGAATGTTTCTTTTTTGTGATTTTTAGCATATGCAATCTTGAAGCAAATACAAAGAAGTTTGATGGTTGGATCGTTGAAATTAATTTCATAGAATGTGTATCCCATCAAAATGATAGATTCACTAACACTTAAAGAGTTTATTCATACTTTCATTAAGTATAAAATAAGATTTTGTAGTATCTACTAGTGTAAATATTTTAAATTGAAGATCGAGTTCATTCATTGTATTCACATAGGATCAAGGAGTGTGGCTATAAAAAATCATCAAAATCGGAGTTAAAATAACCGTTAAATCGTGATTTTTCAATGATAACCGTCGAAAACTTTTGTCCAGTTGCTTGATCTCTGAATGTTTGTTTTTTGCAATTTTTAGTGTAAGTGATCTCGAAGTATATACAAACATGTTTGACGGTTGGATCGTTGAAATTAGTTTTGTAAAATGTGTATCTCATCAAAATGATAAATTCACTAACACTTAAAAGTTTATTCATACTTTCATTAAGTTTAACATAAGATTTTGTGGTATCCACTAATGTAAATATTTTAAATTTAAGATCGAGTTTATTCATGATATTCATATAGGGTCAAGGAGTGTAGCTGTAAAAAATCATCAAAATCGGAGTTAAAATAACCGTTAAATCGTGATTTTTCGTTTATAACAGTCAAAAAGTTTTGTCCCGTTACTTGATCTCTGAATTTTTGTTTTTTGAAATTTTTGGCGTATGCAATCTTGAAGCACATACGAACATGTTTGACGGTTGGATCGTTGAAACTAGTTTCGTAGAATGTGTGTCCTATCAAAACAATAGATTCACTAACACTTAGAGTTCATTTATACTTTCATTAAATATAACATAAGATTTTGTAGTATCCACTAGTGTAAATATTTTAAATTGAAGATCAAGTTCATTCATGATATTCATATAGGGTCAAGGAGTGTAGCTATAAAAAATCATCAAAATCAGAGTTAAAATAACTGTTAAATCGCGATTTTTCGTTGATAACCGTCGAAAAGTTTTGTCCGGTTACTTGATCTCTGAATGTTTATTTTTTGAAATTTTTGGTGTATGCGATCTCAAAGCATATACAAACATGTTTGACGGTTGGATCGTTGAAACTAGTTTCGTAGAATGCGTGTTCTATCAAAACAATAGATTCATTAACACTTAAAGTTTATTTATACTTTCATTAAATATAACATAAGATTTTGTGGTATCCACTTGTGTAAATATTTTAAATTGAAGATCGAATTCATTCATTGTATTCATATATGGTCAAGCAGTATAGTTGTAAAAAATCATCAAAATCAGAGTTAAAATAATCGTTAAATCGTGATTTTTCGTTGATAACCGTAGAAAAGTTTTGTCCCGTTACTTGATCTCTGATTGTTTGTTTTTTGAAATTTTTGACGTATGCGATCTCAAAGCATATACAAACATGTTTGATGGTTGGATCTTTGAAACTAGTTTCATAGAATGCGTATCCTATCAAAACAATAGATTCACTAACACTTAGAGTTGATTTATACTTTCATTAAGTATAACATAAGATTTTGTGGTATCCACTAGTGTAAATATTTTAAATTGAAGATCGAATTCGTCTCTGAATGTTTTTTTTTTTGAGATTTTTGGCGTATGCGATCTTGAAGCATATACAAACAAGTTTGCCGGTTGGATCCTTGAAATTATTTTCGTAGAATGCGTATCCCACCAAAACAATAGATTCACTAACACTTGGAGTTTATTTATACTTTCATTAAGTATAACATAAGATTTTGTGGTATTCACTTGTCTAAATATTTTTAATTGAAAATCAAATTCATTCATTGTATTCATATAGGGTCAAGGAGTATAGCTGTAAAAAATCATTAAAATCGAAGTTAAAATAACCGTTAAATCTTGATTTTTCGTTTATAACCGTCAAAAAGCTTTGTCCCGTTACTTGATCTCTGAATGTTTGTTTTTTGTGATTTTTTACTGATGTGATCTCAAAGCATATACAAACAAGTTTGACGGTTGGGATCGTTGAAATTAGTTTCGGAGAATTCGTATCCCATAAAAGAATAGATTGCTAACACTTGAAGTTTATTTATAGTTTCATCAAGTATAACATAAGATTTTGTGGTATCCACTTGTGTAAATATTTTAAATTGAAGATCAAATTCATTCATTGTATTCATATAGGGTCAATGAGTGTAGTTGTAAAAAATCATCAAAATCGAAGTTAAAATAACCGTTAAATCGTGATTTTTCGTTTATAACCGTCGAAAATCTTTGTCCCGTTACTTGATCTCTGAATGTTTGATTTTTGCAATTTTTTGCTAATGTGATCTCGAAACATATACAAACAAGTTTGATAGTTGGGATCGTTGAAATTAGTTTCGTAGAATTCGTATCCCATCAAGTTCAATGATGTGTGTGTGTGTATACATACATACATATATATATATATATATATATAGATATATATATATTTATTAAGTAGATTTAAATCTATTTATTTTGTACGTATAATTGATTGGTACATGGAGTAATACATCACGCAAGTCATTATAAAAATAGTGAGATATGTCATATGTGTGATAAAAAGTTGATAACTTAAAAAAAAAAAAAAAAAAAAAAATTCCCCCACTTCTATTAATTTTCATTTTTCCCTCTCTTTTTTGTTTCCTTTTCAACTTTTCTTATAATTTTCACTTTTCCCTCCGGCAGCCTACGGTTCCTACCCATCTTTCCCTAATTCCCTCTCTTTTTTGTTTCCTTTTCAACTTTTCTTATCATTTTCATTTTCCCTCCCTTTTTCTTCAAAAAGGGCGGCACTGCAGGGAATGGAATGGAATTATCAATTATGGAACCAAATCAATGGAGGCATATTAAGTAATAATTATTATAGTTTTTATAAAATTTAATTCAAAATTTAATATATATATATATATATAATTATTATAGATAGTTAATATTTTGGGGGTATAATTATTATAGTTAATTTAATATATATATATATATATATATTTATTTATTTATTTATTATAGTTTTTCAGGGTATAAAATTGTTAATATAATATATATAATTATTGCAGTATTTTTTTAGGGTTATAAAATTATTATTTAAAAATAATATTCTGCTTATTGTGTATCGTGTTACCTACGTGTATACCCAAATCAACCCGTTATCTTAACAGGTGCTTATCGGGTTACCCGATAACGACCCGATTCGTTATCGTGTCGATCCGAACACCTGTTAATTTCGTGTCGTGTCGTGTCATGTTATTGGGTCGTGTTAGGAATTGCCAAGCCTAGTGCGAAGGCTAGGAGCTGCAAGCTCAACTGGCTAGGCAGCTTGGTTGCGATTTTGAGATTTTTTTTTTTTTTAGGAAAACTAATGAAAAGAGCTTGAAAATTTTAAGTTTTAACGATAAGGACAAAATAAAGAATAAATTGAATAGTACCATATTTGACTTTTTAGTGTAAAAATATGGTTATCGTTAAAGTGAACAGTACCGTGGGTTTTTCGTTAAAACTCCCTTTTTTTTTTTTTTTCACTTTTTCATTTTCTAGGGTTTTCAAAACCCAATAAAAAAAAAAATCATGCTTCTATTTTATTTCAATTGTTTGACTCACAATTTCCACATAGTAATTTTATAATTGTGCAATGCATTCCAGCACTCCAAGCTTGAATGACAAGGCACGGCTCCAAGGGTTTCCTCTTCTTTCTCCTTGCAAGGTTGCGACACAAGGGTGATTTCTGTGATTGATGGATGTGTGTTGTGAATTGTGGTGAGAGATGGGTGATGGTTGATTGCTGCGACACAAGTATTTATAGGCGAAGGCACGGCATGGCTAAGAAAGAGAGGAATTAAGACTCCAGATCAACAAAGAACAAGGACACTTTCAATCAGATTCCAGGGAGGAAAATGAATGGTCCTTGCGGCATAGATTTAGGGATAGGGATAGGGCTTTTAGAAACCTGATATTTAGGTATCCTAATGTCATTTAGATGTCCTCCTTGTAGCTAGAATTAAGGTAGCAAAAGATTAGGATATGATAAGATAAGATAAGGTTGGATAAAGTTTGAATAAGATTAGGTTGTTTGAATAATGTTTCCTTCTTCTTAGCTGATTCCTTATCTTCCAAGTCTTTGATTTAATTCTTCCAGATGTTAAGCACATTCCTAGCCCTTCTTGAACTTCAAATTTTTCCATCCACCTTACTCCATGCATGTGCTATCCATTCCAAGCCCAAAACTGCTCTAAAATGCTCCAAATTGCACTTTCTTGCCAACTTTGTCATTTAAACCTGAAAACACACGAAAATAGTCTAAAACACTCTAATAAATAGAATTTAGCTATGTAAATGTAAGAAAACAAGCTAACTAAGTCGTATAAATATGCTCCTATCAAGTGAACGGAACTGAGTTTTAGTAGATGGTAATGTGCGGCTCTCATTTTTTTTTCTATCACATTGATTTGTTTTAAGTGGTTTTCTTCGAAAATATTTTTTGCTGAGACCTACATTGCCCATGGCAAATGCCTAGCTTCTTGTTTTGGCATTGGAAGACGTATTGCAGATAGGATTGATTGTTTGTGCATCTTTTATTTTTTTGGGTATGCTTCGAGATAATAATTACGCAACGTGTATTTTAAAGACGCAACTTTAGTTTTTTATAGTCATATTTGGATTTTGTATTGGGTTGTGCTATTTACATATCCATTTTTACTTTTTATAGATCTCTTGTTAATTTCTGTCATTTAATTTTCTTCAATTTATCCGATCCGACGACTAAAAATTAGAAAGATGTGTGAAAAGTAAAAAGGGATGTATGGATAACACACCCCTTTTGTATTATCTTATAGTGTTCAATTAAAAAATACATCAATTCCATGAATCAAATGACTCCACACACCCCTTTTGTATTATCTTCTAGTATTTAATTAAAAAATACATCAATTCCATGAATCAAATGACTAATCACACCATCACCGGATCTAAATGCATATGTACTTGAGTCACCAAAACAAATCGACTACATAAGGACATACCCTAAAATCCACACTAAAATCAAACTAAAAGCTATAGTGACCTTTATGTTTGCATGGATTTGCAAAACCCATCCTCTAGCGAGCATCACCTTCGTACATTTCAAGCTTAGACACCATCTTGCCTAGATTACAAGATGTCAGCTATAACTTCGTGCCGAACTCAGAATTACGCGAGTTAAACATATGACCTTGCATTCATATGCGTAGAAAAATGTCAAAAACAATATGTTTACCTAATAGAAATGAGGAAAGCAATGGGTAGTAGAACATAGGAAGAAAAAAAAAATAATAATAAGGAAAGAAAATCAAATGGACTGGCCCTTAGTTTAATAACTTTAATTCCTAATTTTTACGTATCAGATTATGAATTTTAAAGGAAAGCTTACATTTTACTGTATGTACAGCTAGAATGTAAAATGATTCTTGTATTTATATTTTAATAAAAGCATGAAACTCAAGGACGATTCCAATTCTTTTTCCTATAAGTAAACATATACTAATTAAAATTATTTATCAACGTTTTCAATGAAATATACAATATTTTTAATCAAAATATAGGCGGGATCGGATTGCTATAGAACTTGCCATATATGAAGGTAACGTTAGGAAGATCACATCATTGTACCATATTTGTGTCTCATATGATGAGCTAAATAATGTTTACAATCAATATCTAATAAGATAAAGAGTTAAAAGATCGAGAGCACTCTCTTTTTTACAAACATTTTGACACCCACCTTGTAAGGCATACTTTGTAACTTTATTCAAAACTGTTCATAATTCACATAATTCATAGATTATCCTTGAAAAAAAATTAGACGAATCCATACCCATTATGATATTCATTTGTAGGGAAGAAAATTCACAAATACGGTTCTGCAAAGAAACTCTAAAATGAGTATAATTTAATCCAACGGTTATGTTGTTTTTGATTAAGGTGACTTTTGGTAGACATAGACGGTTCAGACCGTTGAACCGTTGAAATATAGATGATTCAGATCGTTGAAAAACGTTACAAAATGAACCCTGAAAAATACGTGTCAAAATGTGTATAAAAATGATGTGTTCGGATCCTAACCATAAAAGAATTGAGAAGGAACTATTACCCCACTTGAAATGACCCTCAGCACTATTACCCAATGTAAAAAAAGTGGATGAAATTCTGTCAAATTCAACTATAAGAAGTTAATTGAGGAGGAGGAGCAGGTAAATTTATCAAAAATAATAATTAATTTAGGGGTCAATTTCATGTTGAGAAGTATGGGCGGTTCGCTGACATTTTCCACTTTGAAAAGTATAAACGGCGCTAAAAAGCCAAAACGAGACTTAAGAGATCACAGTCCCGCATTTTCAGACCTCTCCCAGGAAGGAGTAGTATTCAATCCATGGCTTCCAGCTCCAGTCCTCAACGCATCTTCCCTCTGTTGTCTTTGATCCTCCTTCTCTTCTCCTTCTCTCCGATCTCCGAATCGAGCCACCAGGTATTCACTTTCCGTTTGGTTCCCGAGAAAATTAAAAAGAAAAATCTCAGTCGTTTTGATTACTTTGTTATTTTAACGTGTTTCAGTTCTGTGATGCTGGAATTGGACACGGTGCGTCGACCTGTGGGGTTTCTTCATCGTCGTCATCGCTTTCTACCAAGCTGTTGATCAAAGGCGGGATTGTGGTGAACGCTCATGAGATGGAGGCTGCTGATGTTTATGTGGAGGGTGGAATCATTGTTTCTGTTGGGCCTAATATTAAGGTATGATAATATTTCAGTCTTTTTTTTTTTCTTTATTGTGGTGTTATTTTTTTTCAAAATTGAAAGAACTTCATTGGTTGTTAATTATGCTGGCTGCCCGTTGACTTTGTGAACTTTATTTTTTGAGGGTTGAACTTGAATCTAAAACAATCTTCACCAATATCTATTTTTTCAAATCTTTTTGTTTTTAGTTGGGATATTGGGATTTTTCAGGTTTGATGGAGATGCTTTGTAATTTATATTGGCTGTTGGTTTACCAATTCCTTTGAACATGTTTCCAGCTAGTTTCTTTATTAGTTCTGGACTACTGAAACAATGGAATCCTTTGTTCCTGTTTTTTTTTTTTTTTTTTTTTTTCTGCCGATAAAGTACGATAAGTTAGTGTGATTATAGGAGGAACTGTTAACCTGTTAGAGTAAATTCATTCAACTAGTTTTATGGTGGGGACTTTAGGCACACTGGATGTCGTTACTTCTCAACCCCCTTCTAAATCCAATGCTTTTTTTCATTTTTTATTTTTTTATTTTTTACTTGTGATGTGCATCTGTATTTAAAGATGTATTTCATAAGTTTTGGGTGAAATTTGATCTGGTTTTATTGTGGAAGTTGGTTGACATGATTATTCAAATTTGGGAGCAAGGTTTGTTCCTCCATATGTTCTAATTTCGCTTCTCTTTGTGCCTTAATATTTGACTCTAAATCAATGTGGAAAGAGGATGTAGGAGTGCAAATAAGGGGCAAGCACTAAATCATTCCCATTTATAATATAGAAGTTTTTGTGAACAATGTGAGCTGGGTGCAAATCATTCTTCTGTAGCGTGTGAGAGAACATTATAAATGCTGATTTTAACTTATTTTCAGATACAATGTCATAACTCTAAAGAATTGATAACATATAGGAAAAAAAAAAAATCATAAATTGTGAACTTGTTCCTAGAACAACCTCAGTAACTCTAGAATTTAGATTAAATCCTGAAAGTCGTTCTTATATAAATTATGCAAGATATAGTTGTTCCTTTTACAATACTAGAAAATGAAGTATGTATTGATTGGAAATTAAAATGAACAGCCTGTAATTACGTGATCTACATAGCACTCAGACTCACGTGGAGAACTTATGTATGTATATAAGTTTTCATATGCTCCAAGCCTCCGAGTGTTTTATGTCCTTTTGTTTACTCTGCAGATTATTTTTTTCTTTCCTTTTCTTTATGCTGTACTTGATTTGATGCCATTGTTTTGCTCTGTTTTTGCTTTTTCAAATGCCATTGGCAGGTTGGTGATGATGTTACTGTGCTTGATGCCACTGGAAAGTTTGTCATGCCAGGTCAGTTTTCATACTACACCTATGTAATAAGATTAAAGCATCTCCAATCATGAATGTTAAATATAATTATTTGTTTAATATTGACAGGAGGCATTGATCCTCATACCCACCTAGGCATGGAATTCATGGGTACAGAAACTATTGATGATTTCTTCAGTGGTCAGGCGGCAGCATTAGCAGGCGGAACAACTATGCACATCGACTTTGTTTTACCAGTGAATGGAAGTTTATTGTCAGGGTTGGAAGCTTATGAAAAAAAATCTAGGAAGTCCTGCATGGATTATGGTTTCCATATGGCAATTACAAAATGGGATGAACATACTTCAAAAGAAATGGAAATAATGGTCAAGAAGAAAGGTTAGGTTCTTATAGTTCCCGGTTTTATTAAGTGGGCTTATTTATCGACTGTGCTATTTATGTAATACATCTATCTGTATTTCTATAATTATTCGTATCCTATACTCAGGTATAAACTCTTTCAAGTTTTTCATGGCCTACAAGGGGTCCTTCATGGTCAATGATGAGCTTCTACTAGAAGGATTCACAAAATGTAAGTCTCTTGGTGCGTTAGCTATGGTGCATGCAGAAAATGGAGATGCTGTATACGAAGGACAGAGAAGAATGATAGAACTTGGTATTACTGGTCCAGAGGGACATGCTCTTTCAAGGCCTCCAGTGGTAATTATAGAAATAAATTATTCATGCAAACATAATTTGGATAAGACGAAAATTGCTCTATCAAATTTAAATATTACTTAGTTTTGCATCATCTCTTTTCACATGGAACATTAGTTATGCTTTAAGAGTTAGTGCCGCTTCTGCATTTGCATCATCTCTTTTCACATGGAACATTAGTTATGCTTTAAGAGTTAGTGCCGCTTCTGCATGGCCTTGTGGCAACATAAACGTACAATTTTTTTTAATCTTATAGTTCAACAATCTGCCTGCCATACATTCCTGCTGTTTTCATGCTATCAGGTTTAACTTTTGTGTAAAAGGATTTTGTTTGAGGGTCTTTCTATCTTTGAAAGACTATAACAAGATATATACTTCTATATAATCCCTTTTCGGCTGCACGCATAGTAGTTATTGTCTAAATACTGGTTCTTTTAGGTAATGAATATGAAATTGTATCCTTTTATGCTGATGTCATATTAATTGCAATTCATTTGGTAAATTTGTTCTTCCTATTTATGTGGTTCTTTTAGTTATCTAATAGTTATTTCCAAGTAAATTAATAGCACATGGTATGTGTTTGCTTCAATATAATTGCCCATGTAGCTGGAAGGAGAGGCAACTGCTCGAGCAATTCGACTAGCAGGTTTTGTGAATACTCCCCTTTATGTAGTTCATGTGATGAGCGTTGATGCTATGGAAGAAATTTCTAAAGCTCGCAAATCAGGTTCATAGTATAAAAAATTTCTTTGTTGCGTTAACTTTATCTTTCATTAGCTTTAGCGTTTTTCTTTTGTTTTGCAACTATATCTTGTTCTTGGTAACTAGAAGTTCTACCAATTGTTGGGTTTATATATTTAAATAAGATAAACGCTCTCCTATTTTCCTCAAAATTCTTACATTGGTTGCCTAAGTAATTCTATAATGGCTCATGGTATTCAACCAAATTCTTCTCTCTTTTAATTTTGTCTAAACCAAGTTCATCGTCTAACATGACTGTTTCAAGTCTAAATCATGTTCGATCATCCGTTACCAAAGTTCCGTGATGTGATTTGGACCAAGTTGTTGAAAGGGTTCCATAAATAGTATGTTGCAGAGTTTATGTATCAAGCCAGAGTGCAATTTAGCGAGTGAAAAGATTTCTTATCCAAGTTGGTGTGGTTTTTGGAAAATTCCAACAAGTGACCATCATTATGCTCATCAATTTTGATATCTTCTTCTTCATCGTTTCCTAGATCAAAAAGCTAAAATGATGGCTTAATAGAAAGAGTACAGTGAACAAACTAAGAGACAATTCAGAAACACATGGCTAATAAATAGAGAAACTCATTAAAATTGATTATTGTATTTTCTAAAAAAAAAAAAAAAATTCTATTGGTTATTTTGAATAGGTCGTTATGCACCCTCAAACTGTTAGTTTTGAGTTAAGTACTGAACATGTGCTCCAAATGATTATTAAATTGCAGGGCAGAAGGTGATTGGCGAGACAGTACTTTCTGGGTTAGTGCTTAATGATTCTTGGCTTTGGGATCCCGACTTTATCACTGCTGCTAAGTAAGAATTCTCTCTATTTAATTTATGTTATGTTCAGGCAGTCAAAAGAGCTACGTTAAGAACAGTAGTCTTCTGATGTTTCAGGTATGTTATGAGTCCCCCTATAAGGGCAGCTGGACATGACAAAGCCCTTCAAGCTGCCCTTTCAATGGGAGTTCTGCAGGTTTATTTCTTATTGCAACCTTATTTGAGAACTATCTGATTTGGTCCGCAGGGCCTCTTGGTACTGTAGTGATTTATTACTGTAAATAAAAAGACAAGTTTGTGGTTATCCCTTAACATTGAACTCGGAACCAGATTTTGACCTAATTTATAACTCTAAGAGTACATATAATTTTCAGTTGCCTAAGTTTAATAGTGTACAAATTTAATTTATGAAAATATGAATGTTTTCTAAAAGTAGATTTAGCAATGTGCAGCTTGTAGGAACGGATCATTGTACCTTCAATTCAACACAGAAAGCTCTTGGAATAGATGATTTCCGGAAAATTCCAAATGGTGTAAATGGTAGTCATGAAATGATCTTTGATGTTGTTTAACTAAGATATATGCTTGCTTTCTACCCTAATTGTACTTTCTAATGCTTAACATGGTTACTGGAAATTAGGTATTGAGGAGAGGATGCATCTTGTATGGAATACAATGGTGGTAAGCTGCCACAAAATCTCATTCCTTGTAATAAGCAGCTTAAATTAGAATCAATCTTTTGGATAATATATATATTTTTCTAAATCTCAGGAATCTGGTCAAATTTCTGTTACTGACTACGTCCGGTTGACGAGTACTGAATGGTATGCTTGCTGTGGTTTTCTTGTTTATTATTTGAGTTGTGAACTTTTGAGATAAAGTATCTTTTACTACGTGATTTCCATTATGCTGTTTAAAGTATGTCAAAATGATTTCAGTGTCAATGGTATTTCAGTGCTAGGCTTTTCAATATATATCCTAGGAAGGGAGCAATTCGCGCAGGTTCTGATGCAGATATAATTATACTAAATCCAAACTCAAGCTTTGAGATAAATGCGAAGTCCCACCACTCTAGAACAGATACCAATGTCTACGAGGGATGGAAAGGGAAGGTAATCATTTTCACTTCACACGGGGGATATGCTTTTTCTAGAATATTATTTTAGAATTATAAAACTAGTGATCCCTCTATGGGACACATTGGTTCTATGATCTACAGGCATGAATACATATTTCAGGTGTCTAATACTAGCAAAAGCAAAATTGTTCTGAGGTTTCTGACTTGACATAATGTTATACGTGTGTGGATATACTATATACATATACATTATTTGCTTGTCCAGGTAATGTATACCGTCAAATGCAATTTTACCAATTTGTTTGATGCCAAAACCAATATGTGATACAAAGAATTTTGACGTTTAACCTATTCTGAAATTCAAGTTGGTGAGCCGTGTGATGGTAAACCTTCCCACACGGTTTGGAGAGAGAATTTTCCTTAAGTAATAAGATTCATATGGAAAAAAATAAGGACAAGAAAGTTGGTTTACTTCAGCTTTCAATTGCTCTGTGTTCTTTGCTTACTCAGTCCTTAGGCCAAGAAGCATACCTATGGTATATGTAT
This sequence comes from Pyrus communis, assembly GCF_963583255.1. Taxonomy (NCBI): domain Eukaryota; kingdom Viridiplantae; phylum Streptophyta; class Magnoliopsida; order Rosales; family Rosaceae; genus Pyrus; species Pyrus communis. The sequence continues at coordinate 13,447,511 of NC_084816.1, read as the reverse complement.
TTTTATTTGCCTTTTAATGCATAGATGTGATTGTACGCCCCTGACATCCTACTTTCCTGTTTATCTTTTACTTATTCTATCCCTACAAACAGCATCCATTTCTGTGAAAGATATTGCATGTTAAGGACTTTAGTTTCTCAACTGCAGCATTCTTTCGTCATAGGAACAGTCTTTAAATTATTATTAAAGCTCCAAAAATGTCATTCTGCACTCCTCTTCACTTTATTTTTTACTCTTAAGGAATGCATGATGACTTTTTAGGAGTTCAAATAGCAGCTCTGTTAATTTTTCTTTATGAAATTACAGTTCCTACTCGAAGAGGTTCCAAGGAAGGTTATGGATTGTTATTTTTATTTCATAGTTATATGTTTCCCTGCATCACACTTCCAACTCCTTGTTCCCTTGTGTGTGGGGTTCAGTTTTTCAATGTAGTATTTTCCTCTCAAGCCTCTCCATTTACTTACACATCATAATCTTCCTGCGTTTATGATTCAAGCATCTGCAAGAGCCAGACAAGATTTTTAGGCAAATTTGTACTTTGATGGCTGATGTGGTAATTTTGCTTGAACAAATCCTTGAAGTGATCATGTCCCATTTTCTCAGGGCAAGGTTGAAGTGACCATTTCTGGTGGAAGGGTTGTTTGGGAAAATGATGAATTGAAGGTTGTTCCTGGTTCTGGAAAGTACATAGAAATGCCGCCTTTCGGATATCTTTTTAATGGAATTGACAAGGCAGATGCTAAGTACCTATCTTCTATGAAAGCCCCTGTTAAGCGTTCTAGAGCAACCGTTTAAAAATTGCAGGTACTTTGACTATTTTCCTTTTCTTGTATTATTTTCTTAAACTTGATTAGAAATGGTGAAGATGCTCCTGTATATATCGCATTGTGTTTGAATAATAAGATCAAAGTTTTCTGTATCTTCGTTGTATGTCATGTATATGAATTCGCTTTAAGGTCAATCAATAAGATTCTCACTGCAGTTTGCAGTTTGTGTATTTTACTGTTTGATTGATTTTGTGTATGAGGAATGAAAGAGTGTTCAGTATGTTGTGGCTGCAAAGCTGTGCAAAATGCAGCAACTTGATTCCATTTGTATATGAGACTGATTATAGGGTTTGTTATATTGCCAACTCACAATCTTATCTCTAATTGAGCTAGACGGCAAAAGTGTACTATCTTCATCACCTAACCAGTTTCCATATTTGATCCTAGCCTTACATTAAGGTTTTAAGGGATCTAATCTGGATAGTACACTTGACATTTGACTAAAAGCTTAAAACTAGAAGCTGAAAAACTAGTTGTTACATTTAAAACAAAACCTATTCGACTTCAATTGCTTTTCACTTGCTTCCTTCATCATCGAACCTTCAATTCCAGGAACCAGAAGCAATTTAGGTTCCAACACTCCCTTCTAAATTGGTTTTGGTTGTCACCCGAGCTATTGCTTGAGGTAAGCGAATATGTCCTTTGGAAGTGGCTTGATGAATATGTTTGCGATTTGTTCTTCTGTCTTGCAGTAATGAAGCTTAATGATGTTTTCTTGTAATGTTTCCCTGATGAAATAATATATTCTCTTGATGTGCTTTGTCTTTTGATGAAACACTGGATTTTTGGGTGTAGTCACACACGAGAGGTGTGGCATCAATATGCAATTCAACAAAATCCTTGAGTATGAATCTCGCCAAATGGCCTGAGATGTTGCTTCTGAGGTACTCACATACTTAGCCTCTGTCGTAGATAGTGAAAAACTTTGTTGCTTAGCTGAGGTCCACGAAAATGCACCTGAGCTAAATGTAAAAGCATACCCAGATGTGCTTTTGCAATCATCTTCACTACCTCTCCAATTACTGTCACAGAATCCAATTAGGATAGTTGTCTTTCCCATTTCATATTTGATTCCACTGGATCCTTGAATGTATCTCAGCACCCTCTTAGCAGTTCCCATATGAATTTTGGTAAGATTTTGCATAAATTTTGAGAGTATGCTAGTTGCAAACATCAGGCCTGGTCTTTTGCAGTTAAATACAAAAGATTGCCAACAATGCTTCCATATACATATTTGAATCAAAAGGTTCACTCCCATCATCCTTCTTGAGCTTTTAATTTGCAAATAGAGGAGTGGACATAGGTTTACATTCCTTCAATCCAAACTTTTAAGTGGTGTGTGGGCATAATTTTTCTAATGAATAAAGATGCTATTTGATTGTTGTATTTCCCTAATGCCAAGAAAATGATGCAAGAGGCCTAGGTCATTCATCTCATCTCATACATCTTCATCATTTCTACCTTGAATTCTGCAATCATTGCTTCATCGTTTCATCATTTTCAATGTAGACTATGTTATCCACATAGATTGACACAATGAGGGTTCTTGAGTCACTTCGAGATTTGGTGTAGAGAGTGGCTTCATTTGGACTCTTTTAGAATCTTTTCTCAACGGAATAAGAACCAATTTCACTGTACCAAGCCCTTGGAGTTTGTTTTAGGTCATAGAGAGCCTTCTTCAGTTTGTAAACTTTGTCAGTATTCTCTTCAATTGTGAGACATTGTGGTTGTTCCACAAACACCTCCTTTTTTAGCACTTCATCTAAGAAAGCTGATTTCACATCTAGTTGATGTAGCTTTCATCCCTATTGAGTTGTCAAGGCAATCAATGTCCTTATGATATCCAACCTTGCTACCAGAGCAAAGGTTTCATTGAAATCCACACCAGGCTTTTGTGAGCAGCCTTTAACTACTAGTTTGGCCTTGTTCTTTTGCATTAATTTAGCTTGGTCTTGTCGACCTACTTTACTCCAATCATTGGTTTGTCACTTGGCCTATTAACCAATTCCAATGTCTCATTCTTTTCTATCATTGACAGGTTCAACTACACAGTAGTTACTAATGGTATAGATCTCCTCTAAATTTCTCTTTCTTACTGGAGTTAAGCTTGGCTCTCACTCTGCTGTTGACTTAGTTGTGAACTTACACTTGCTGGTTGAGGTGTTGTTGGTGATCAACATATTCCAGGACTTCTTGTTCAATTTATCCATTTTGGTTGGATTCCATCCCATTCAGATCAAATTGCAGATGGACATTTTTTTTTTCTCCTCTACACTTGTTTCTCAATTCCTTAGTGCTTCTTCATCAAATATCACATCTCTTGAGAGATTTATTTTTTTTGTCATCAGGTTGAAAAGTCTATAACCTTTCTCACTTGTTCCGAATCCAACAAAAATGTTCTTGTTGCTGGACTTTTCCAAATTGTGTCTTCACTGTGAAAATACATGAGCATAGCATACTGAGTCAAGTACTATTAGCTGGTTGATGGTTGTTCTTCTTCCACTGAACATTCCAAATGGAGTTTGTTTGTCAAAGTTTTGGTAGGGCACCTAGTTAAACGATACACAACAGTGTTTACTGCCTCTCCCAAAATAAATAAGACAATTTCTTCTCATGTAGCATATACTTAGCCATTTCAACTATAGTCATGTTCTTCCTTTCTGTAAGACATTTTGTTGTGGTGAATATGCAATTGTGGGTTGCTTTTCTAGGCCCAAATCTTAAAAAATGAGTTGAATTCCAGTGAGGTATATTCACTTCTCTTATCTTGATTTGATGTCCACTTTGCAATTCCACTATGGCTTTGAACTTTTTGAAAATGTTGAACACTTGTGATCTGAATCTCATGACACATTCTTGAGTAATCATCAGTCAAAATCAAGAAGTATTGTTTCCACTGATATTAGTAGTATGCATAGGCCCACACATCAGTATGAATCAATTCTAGTGGTTTTATTGCTCCCTATGCTTTTCTAGCTTCAAATGAATCTATGTGATGCTTCCCAAACACACCCTTCACAGGTTTTACTGAGTTCATCCAATTGTTGTAACCCTTGAACTATTTCATACTTGTGTAGATTGTGGTAGCTCTTGTTCTCTACTTTGGCACAAAACACATTTGCCATTTCCTCTACTTAATTTGCGCAGATCACTTGTTCAATGTTATTTGACTTGCAATCCTTCATTACATGACCAAATTTGTTGCACTTAGACTTACCTTTGAACCAACATTCTCCAAAATGGAGTTTGTCACAAAACTTGCACACATGTTTGTTCTTTGCATTTCCATTGGTACTACTACTATTGTTAGGCTTTGCATTTACATTTCTTTTTCCTTCCCATTTTTTGTTCTTGCCCTTCCATTGTTGCTTATGTTTGTCATATTAGAGGGACTCCTAAATCCTACATTGAGTCATTGAAATGCCCTTTCAGTGGCTGCATCAACATACCTTTCAAGCCTTTGATCAACGGCCCTCAAAAGATACCATCAGATCTTGTATACTGAGATCGTTGGTATCATTGGTTTCTTCAATCATACTCACTATTGAATCATATGGTTTAGTCAAACTAATTAGTAGTTTCTGGACAATTCTTCATTACGAAAATCTTCTCCATGGGTTTTCATTTGATTAACAACATCAAACAGTCTATAAAAGTAGTCCTTGAGTGGTTCGTTTTCTCTCATGCGTGTGTATTCAAAGTCCTTTCTAAGTTTCTTATCACCTTTATATTCGTGTTGAAGACATCCCAAGTATCTTTTGCAGTTTTTTCATTGGCTATTATGGGAAACATCAAATCTGAGACAACCCTTATATGATTCCCAAAGTCCTAGCATCATTCATCTTGCTCTCTTGCATTTCAGCCTTCTGTGTTGTTGTGAGATCATTCTCAATGGCTCAACTTCTACTTCTGGTAACTCATAGCCATATTGGACCATGTCCCAGAAGTCATAGGAGTTGAAAATAGTGGTCATCCTTATCCTCCAAAATCATGGTTTTCCCCATCAAACATTGGAGCTTTTAGCTCACTGCTATTTGATCTTGTCATTTCTAGATTTGAGGTCTTTTCAAGGGTTTCAAGTAGGGCTGGAAAAAATTCCTGAAAATCCCGATCCCGACCGAACCCGAACTGAAAATATCCCGAAATTTTTGGTTTGGTTATTATCTTGAACCGCCTAATTCGGTTTGGGAATTGGTTTGTGCTTTTCGGTTTGGTATCCTATACTGAACCACCCCTAATTTCAAGCACTGTCAGAAGGTTCCCAAATGTTCACAGCAACGCCCAAATAAAAAAATGATCAGGAACTTAGCAACGAGGCCATGATAATGTTTATAATTTGTGTGTATTTTACCGTTTGATTGATTTTGTGTATGAGGAATAAACATAGGAATGAAAGAATGTTCAGTATGTGATGGCTACAAGGCTGTGCAAAATGCAGCAGCTTGATTCCATTTATGTATGAGACCGATTGTGTGAGTTGTGGTACATTGCCGACTCACAATCATATCTCTAATTGAGCTAGATGACAAATATGTACTATCTTCATCACCTAACCAATTTCTTGGGTTCCAACAAGGAGGCAATGCTCGCAAGGTGGTAGAGTCGGATTACATGCTTGTTTGAGTTGCTGTCACAACATTTGAACAACTTTTGCTTTGTACTTGAGATGCTGTGTCTGTTGGTTTAGGTTGTTTTTGGGTTTTTCGTGTTTCTTCTGTTTTTATTATTTTTGTTTTAATGTTGAAATATGATGATTTTATAAAGTTAGAGACTGTATTTGACTCCACTAAAAGAGGATGCTTTAGGTTTGGGAGATTATTACATCCTTTTATTTTTGTTTACTTGGTTCAGACGATGGATAACTAGAAGCAAGATGCAACAATACATGGTAAATAGTAAATAGTAAATAGTAAATAGTAAATAGAATGTATAATATTAATATCACATTGTACCGGGAGATGAATAAAGCCGTTGATTAGGTTTTCATTTGACGAATGGGTCTTGTCGTCTATAAGACTACATCATGATGATGTGAATAAATTAATAGATTACAAATGGCAGGTAGGAATTGATGATTTGCTTGCCCTCTTAGGAAATCAAGGCCTAATACAGCAATTTATGTAAGTCAGAATCGTCTTTTTCCTCTGCATAAAAATATAAATATAAATACAATTAGACGAAAAAATCTATATAATTTTTTTATCATTTTATTTTTAGATTCTCACCCACCCCTGTTAATTTTTATTTGTTTATATCGTTTGATTTATTTTATTCAATTGCCAAAAATTAGAACGGATGCGTGAAGAGTTAAACAAGGTGTGTGAAAGTTGCCTCGTTTGTTCTCTTTTCCTTCTGAACTGAATAATGTGTTATGTAAATCATGGACTAGAATGGAATGCTCTACCTTGTGATGATCCATGTGCGTTTATAGGGGATATGGATCAAAACAAGGTGAGCATGGAATTATGAAGAACACTCTCGTCAGTTACAAAAAATAGCCGAGCACCGAAAAACGAGCGTCTTACCGTAACAGAGTCATCTTGGTGATGATGATGAGGATGATGAGGGTGAGCAGCCATGAATTCCTGTTCATTCCCAAGGCTGTTACGCTTGAACTCAGTCAAGTCGGTCTTGTTTTGCTTCCGGTTAGCACGAGCCTGAGAGAACACGACGGTGTAGTTTGTATCTGGGCTGTTTTGATCCCACCCTCCGAATTGAGGTACAGACTTCCGACCATTTTTCTGCAAATGTATACATGTTTTTAGCAAATGGCCTTCTTATAATGTAGCCGGAGTAGTAAATGCAGGTGAAATTACATAAATAGGTAAGATGGCTCCTTGACCTTGCATTGGTAAATAGTTAACATCCCCTTGGTAAAAACACACGTTAACCATTTAACAATACAAGCTCAAGGACATGGAAGCCCCCTGCACAAGGGAACAAAATAAAAATCACACTTCTCTAATGTCATTGGCTACAACTGAAACAATAACATCTGCACAAGAAAAACACAATTAAGCTTTCTTCAAAATATTGCTCGAGGGTAACAAGCTTGAATTCATTCATCAAAACACTTCAATTGGAATATATTGCATGATGAATGAAAAAGTTAGTAAGAGGGAGCGTCATAAAATGACTGTTTTGGAGCATTAATACAGTTCTTTTTTTTTCTTTTAAGTTAAACGTCTCATAGACCGCATATAATGCAGGATTTGTAACCCATCATTTTTGTTTCTCCATGTTTACATGTAACAACATATGAATCTATAGTAAAAGAAAGATGATTGAGCTTATATTTTGTTTAAATATTGGTATCATCCTCTTGTTTACACATTAGATTATCATCCTCTTGTTCTTTAGAAAAACGGTCAAATTAACATTAAAAAAAATACAGCTTCGACTTCAATGGGGAAATTTGTACAGAACTTTCAATTAATAGATCATTGTTCTTCGTAAATTTCAATAAAAATAAAAAGTAAATACTGTAAAATGGAAAAGAAAAGAAGAAAAGAATGTATGAACCCTAAACAAAGAAGAATATGATGATTTCAGCAATTGGAGTTGTTGGCTTACCTCCTCCCGGTGACCCATGTAATCCTTGAAGGAGAGAGGTAGAGACTTCTGCCAAAAAAAAAAATGCTTGGTAATTTTTCACAATTACTTGCATTATATATCTCTCTAACTTAAGAAGTTGATAATTGTTTGAAGTACTTGGCGACGCATGATTGGATGATAACAAACAAGTTATTATTCTAACCATTTACCATCCCCGTTTTTTCAGTTAGAAACATATGGTAAAGGTAAACTAGTAAGAGAGAGAGAGAGAGAGAGAGAGAGAGAGAGAGAGATGTTAGGCCACAAAATATGGTAAACACAAAATCTATTAAACAGAAACAGGCAATGGATGGTTACAAGAAACGATATTCTATTTATGAAAGTTTGATTTCAGTTTACTTGGAAGGTTTGATCCTTTGACTAAAACATAAAAGATGGACTAGACTAGACTTGCAAGTGCTCGTTCAAAAACGCTTGTTGTTCTAATCTTTGCGATGGTGCTATGTTGTCTGGTTCCATTCAGCTAGTTCACAGGCCCAAGGCTTTGATCTTCTTCTCTCGTAGGCCTTTCTAAGCCCACGATAAAGGGCCCAACTTACAACTACATATTATTTTAGGGTCTAAAAAGACCGTGCATTAACAATTCCTTAAGGATAAGCAATGGAAAGAGAGAGAGAAATACACCATAGTATAAGGTGATGCACCTAGAAGAGAAACAAACCTATATTGCCTAACTCACTGTAGAATTCAAGCTAGCCATAGACTTAGAGGCTAGGTGGTGTAGCATGAATTCAAAGACGAAGCTCAGAAGATCTTGCAAATACTAGATAGCCCAAGAAATGAGGAGCTATACTCCAATGTAGAAATGATATTGCCCTAGTCTATGTTGATGGTCCCTAATATAAGAAGGTCTTTTTTTTTTTTTGGTCGATCAAAGTAAAGTAAATTTCATAGAAAGAGAAAACTATTACAAGAAAAGGGCACCTCCAAAAGAGAGTCCAAAAAGGCCAAGCAAAAGTGCAATTCTATAACAAAAAATTACAATGAAATATGCCCAAAGTGAGCGGCCCATAATAGCTAACAAACAGAAAAACCTAGACAAGAAAATGTAAAGCAGCCACCTCTACCAAAACAGCCGCACCACCACCGCACATGCGTCGCTGCCACCTGAAATAATGCCCAAAGAACTAAAAGGATGAACCGAAAATGGGGACAAGCAAGCTATCCGCGATGAGAGTGCTCCCACAATTCTACCAAATAGTGCAAAATGCACTTTAAATGTTACAAACCAACAAAGTGCGCCTCTAGAGGAGATCCTAGAAGGAGATGATGTGTATTTAAACTAACCTAAATAATAGATTAATTTAAACCAAATTAAACTCACAAGCGCACGAATCAATTGTAGTAACTAACATATGCAAATACGAGGTCGATCCCACATGGATTACTTTAACACCAATTTAACCAATTCAAAGATATATTGAATTGAATAATTGAGTAATTGATTAAGACTAAAATTAACAAGAAAAATAAGAGACAGTTAATAAACATACGACACAAGAAAGCCTAAGGTTATGAATCCACCAACAACAATCCTATTTACTTTTCCTAGAGCCAATTACTATTGTCACAACCCGTCCTGGAATTTTTAATTCTGAGGATGTGAAATTACGAAAATGCCCTTAAACGGGACTAAGGGGCGTAAAGTTGGTATTGGTTTTTACCTGAAGTTCCTAAACTAATGTTAATTGGAATATTCATTAGTTTTAGGGACTTAAATTTTAAGACTTAGAACTAGGTTTATATGTTATAACTTGATGATTTGGGGATTGGGTAGGATCCCACATCCCTCAAATCTCTCCCCCATTTCTGCATCTTGTCTCTCTCTCTCTCCTCCCTCACAAATCTCTCATTCTCTCTCAGTTCTCTCTCTCTCCTTCGAACTCACACGGACCACCCACAAAACCACCCTAAAACTATACCAACGAAGGATCTAAGACCACCATCGTACTCCTGAAGACCACACGAACACGATGGTACCAATTTCAGGTGAGTTTCACTTCGGAAAACATGGATTTCAATTTCACTGTGCGTGTGCACTGTTCATGCACACGTAAAGATTGATGTTTTTTGGGATTTTGAAGCTTGTAGGAAGCTTGGTGAGGTCCTAAGGAAGCTCGGAGTGCTTCGTTTGAAGGATTTGGACGTCGGGATCACGAACTGTAAGTTCGGCCGAATTTTCGTATTTTTGGAAAAGTTTGATTCCGTTGTTTTTAGGCCCTAAAACTAGTCCAACGTGGTAGATTATGATTAGGGCTTCATTTTGGTATATATTACGTGAAAAATGGACGTAGGAACACGGAGAACGACAAGTTCAAAGTTTGGCCGAAGCTTTCGAGGCTTTTTACGGCGAATCCACGGCGAGTTAGGGGTCGAGGAATGTATGGATGTGTTCGTCTCGTCAATACCTTCATTTTGATATATAGTACGTCGAAAATGGTTAAGAAATGAAGAAGTTATGACACTTTAAAGTTTATCCAGACATTCCGGCAAAACACCCACCGCTGGTGAAACCAGTCCGGCGACGCGAGGAAGAAGACGCACGCGTGGGCAGCGCGTGAACAGGGCGCGTGGGGGCGCGTGAGAGCTCCAAATTGAGTTCTGAAAATTGTCACGTGTTCGTGACGTCGTGTAGATCACCGTGGTATATTCACATACCCAAATTGAGCAACGTATGAGAAAGTTATTGACGAATGTTTGGTGTATGTGCGTTAAATAACGTCAATTTGGTTACTGTTTGTATAGGTGAAAATTATACAGAAGAAGAATGTAACCAATCTAGGGGAGGCTCAGGGACCTACGAGACGTCGATGTGATTTGTGAGTGGGCAGTTATTTTTCAGTATATATATATATATACGTATGCTTGACGTATTTCCCAGAAACGTATTTTAAAAGAAATACGAATTAATTATCCTGTCATATATGCATCATATTTTAATATGTGCATTACCATAATTATGCATACTGTTGCATGGTGCTGAGGAGGCCCAGGTAAGCTACGATTGAAATACTATCATCACATGCATTAGTAGTGGCATACACTTATATATGTGTATTTGGTGCTGTGGACGCACAGGTAAGTGCCAGGTAAGTAGTATTCATGTTTGTATTCAGTAGTAGCTTGAGATGCTTAGAGAGCTCATAATCTGCACCCCCGGTGTTAGTGTTCCCGCCCGTGGCCAGGGCACAGCCTTCACGTGTATGTTCACCAGCACCGCATGCTCGCCTTGGATCCAAGTTAGGTGCAAGCCTGTCGTACAGACCACATTAGGTGGTTCCGACTTGTAGGTGACCCGCGATTTATCGCACAGCTTCACGTGATCGTAGCACTAGAGCATATATATATATATTACACCCAGCCTGTCGTACAGACCACATTAGGTGGTTCCGACTCGTGTGCAGATTCAATTATTGAGTTGAGATTGGAGCTCTATATGCAGCCGTACAGGTCACGTTAGGTGACTCCCGGCTGCCAGATTATATGTTATTGTTGTGAGTTATGCTTGAGCACTTACATTTCATTATGAGTTTCCGACATGGCATATTCTTGAGCATGAATGATATACCCTTGAGCATGTTTGGCATATTTATACATACGTATATATGTTTATTTTCTGGGAAATTATACTTGTTTTATGGCGAGGGTTAGTATATTCAAAGAGAAAAGAAGGTTCTGAATAAGTTTGTTTTGCTGACCCACTCAACTTTGTTTTGCGCCCCTCCAGGTTCAAGAATTGCAAAGGTGTGGTGACTACGAGGAAATTCAACGGTGTTCTGACAGAATGGACCAAAAATTAGGACTCACCCTTGGGTGTTTTATCTTAGAAATTGTATCTTTAAAGCTTCCGTACTGTGTAAATGGTTACGTCACTCTCACGTGACGGCCAGCATGCCCTCCTTCGGGACGGGGTGTGTCAGTTGGTATCAGAGCCTAGTTTCAATCTTGGACATCTTGAGAAGTTCTAGTGAATTTTGTCAGAACTACACCGCCTCGTAGCAAACTACGTAGTTAGAGGAACTTAGTCTCCCTGATTTAGCTGTTAAGGGAAACTATTATTTTGGTGATTCAGTATATTATCTAAAAGGGACATTTTAAGATGGGTTATGGGTTGAATTTGAATCACCTTATGGAAAAATGATGGACCTAAGGGAGCAAAGCGATGGCTTAATCATTTGGAAAAGACGTTTTGGATTATGCAAGTCAAAGGAATCTTCCTTTTGACAGAAGGGTTGAGACGACTACCTGGTTTGAGTTAGGAACTTGTATCCTGGTGGAAACAGGAGTATAATTCGTTGTCACCGGAGGAAACAGCCGATTGAGAATTGTTTAAGGACTTGTTTAAAGAAAAGAATTATTTCCTTTGGCATCTTACGATGGTAGAAAGCAAGAGTTTGCAAATGTGAGACAAGGAAAGCTGACGATCAATGAGTATTATAGAAAGTTCTCAGACTTGCCTCGTCCCATTCGAATATTGCTGCTATTTTAATTGAAGTGTTATATTGTTTTAGGCTGGGTAGCATAAGGCAGTGGTACTTTGGGTGACCACTATCCATTGTAATTCTTACCAGGAGTATACAAGATGTTGTTGAGCCTTAAGGACTCGGAGATTATGTCCATCGTTAATGATGAAGAAGAATAAAGGAATGGGAATCAGAGGAATGATGACAAGGATAAAGGCCAGTCATCTCGAGAACCTCGAAAGATTCGGAACTTCAAAAGAAGTGAAGCTAATTCTAGTTCTTTTGGCAAAGGTTTTAATGCCATTGACCAGAGGCGAAGTGATAGATGTATTGGTAATCCCAGATATCAGAGACAAGGTGATTTTGGTAAAAGAAATGTACCTTTGGGCTGTAGGTACAATAATGGACACCTTTGAGAATGTAGGCGAGAAAGCAGTGGACGCTTTACAAGTGGATAGATGGGACATAGAACTGCAAATTATGTCCAAAGCCAACAGAAGCCCTAGCAGTCTTCTTTGCCACAACTGGCGCCGATCCAGCAAGTTCCTGGATCTATTAATTATGGTCAGTTAGGCCGTGGTGTACATGAGCGAAGTATTTACACTAATAAAGGTTGTGGGAGACGACAACAAGCCCAGGGATGTGTTAACCACACATCACTGCAAGATACTTAGAATTATTCGGATTTGATTAGGAATACGTTAATTATTCTTAATGACTTAGCTAAAGTCTATTTGTTATTAATGTAGAAATTTTACGTTATTTTTGTTATTGCCTAGAAAGTAGTAATTAAACGCGGTTGAGACGTGTGTATGTATCTCCCAATGAGTGGCAAAATAGTAATATTACACCCTCGAGAGTTGTTGCTTACTTATCGAGACAACGATGATTTATCAGTATTGCGGGCTGCAGACCGTAATATTAATAACTTATTCGTGGATTCGTTAAGCAAGTAAACCGGTAGGTTATCCTATGTTAGTATCGTACTTATTCAGAGTGCTCAGTAGTAGTAGAGTATGTATTGTTGCCAGTTACTTTTGTTCCTTTAGATTGTGAATTTCGATGTTATTCTAGAGCATATTATGTTATATACAGTGATGAGTTGCAGACCACGCGAGGTGGTACTGAATGTGTGCAAGATATATTACGTATATGAGTATATACTTTATTTCCGGGAAACCAATTATTTTCCATCGGTCTGGATGACTAGAGATTACTTTTGTAAGTATGCAAAGTGGAGTGAGGCAGGCCGTTATTTATGCTGTGAGAGCAAAGAGATTATTATCAAAAGGCTGCCAAGGATACTTATCTCATGTAGTGTTAAATGATGTCACTTCTAGTAGTATGGAAGAAGTGGGAGTAGTCAAACATTTACCTGACGTTTTCCCTGAGAATTTACCTGGATTGCCGCCAGTCAAAGATGTAGAGTTCACTATTGATTTGTCTCCAGGTACAAACCTTATATTATAGAATGTTGCCTTTTGAACTAAGAGATTTGGAAATTGGTTGATAAAGGTTTTTATTCAACCTAGTACATTACGTTGGGGGAACCCCAGTTTATTGGTGAGAAAGAAAATGGACGTTAAGGCTGTGCTTTGATTATAAGCAGTTGAATCGAGTAACAATTGAAAACCGTTATCCGTTACCTCACATTGATGGTTGTTTGATCAGCTTTGAGGTGGTTGTATATTTTCTAAGATTGACTTGAGGTCTGGATATTATTAGTTGAAGATTATCGGTGAGGATGCCCTTATGATAACTTTCAGGACTCGTTAAGGTCATTTCAAGTTTTGGTGATGCCATTCGGAGTGACGAATGCATCTACTACTTTATGAATGAAGTATTCCAATGATATCTAGACCGATTTGTTGTTGTTGCTATTGAAAAGATTGATAAGACTAGAGCAAAGTATGCTAAACATCTTAAATTGGTATTGCAAAGATCGAAGGAACGTCGATTGTATGCTAAGTTTAGCAAATGCCAATGTTGGATGAATCAAGTAGCATTTTTGAGATATATTATATCTGCTTCAGGTATTCAAGTGAATTCATAAAAGGTAGCTGAAATTGAGAATTTAGAACAACCACGAATCGTGATTGGGATTCGGAGTTATCCTAGCTTAACAAGCTATCATGGACGGTTCGTGAAAGATTTTTTTGTCATTGCTTTGTCATTAACGAGATTGTTGAGAAAAGAGGTTATGTATGAGTGGGAAGGAAATTGTGAGCAAAGGATTCAACAACTGAAGTATTTCCTCACTCATGTACGTATTTTAGTATTCCCAGAGAATAGTGGTAATCATAAATTTTAGTGATGTTTCTTGAATGGTATGGGATGCATGTTGATGCAAATGTTAGGGTGATTACATACGTTTCACGACGAAAGGAACCTCATGAAATGAATTACCCTACTGGTGATTTGGAAGTCATGATTACCATTCTTGCTGTGAAGTTATGAAGACATTATATGTGGTAAGAATGCAAGATTTTTACGAATCCAAAAAGTCTCCAATATCCATTACTTGGAAGGATTTTGATATAAGGCAGCGAAGGTGGATTGAATTGTTTAATGAACATGATTGTACGACCAGGGTGATCGTAAAATTGTTCTAGCTGATGCACTTGGTGAAAAGACGGTGGTAAGAGTTGATGTCTGGCACGCTTGCCAAGATTGTCTTCTTGTGGATTAGAAATCAACTGAAGTAAAGTTGAGAATGGAAGTTTGAGAAGAAGTTGTAATTGCTAATTTTCAAATTAAGTCTTTTTAGTAAGGTCGTACTCAAGACTCAAATGGTTAACGACGAAAATGAAGAATTAACCAAGGCAAAGAAAGAAGGGAAAAAGAAAGATTGCTGAGTTCGAGAATAGGATGGTTATGATTGAACTTGAGGTGATAGTTGATCAATATACCAAGTTAGTACATTTACTCCAGTGTTGAGTAACAACCACAGTGCAACAGTACTTATATGTTTTATGGAGAAGAGATTTGGGTTACGGAACTGCTGAGTTTCTTAAGTATGTTGGTTGCACAGTTTCCAAAGTAACGCCATAAGGACCATGAAATGTGTCGATTTTTGGCTGATTTGTGGAAGAAATGCTTCTGGATAGAGAAGATTCGATCACGAAAGAGTTTTGGTAGGCCCTGAAACTATGGATGAGTCTTCTCAAATTATTCAGGTGATTAAGTTTAACCTGAGAGTAGCCAGGAATGGCAAAAGAGATTAATAGTTGAACATGTCACTAATCGAGTGTTTAACATGGATGATCTTATAATTTTGAAGTTTTCACTTTAGAAAAGTATGATTCGGCTTGGAAAGGAAAGCAAATTAAGTCCTAAGTACCTCGGACTTTATGCGATCATCGAAGAGTAGGTAAAGTTGCATACAAGTGGTGATGTCTTCAAAATTGGCTAAGGTGCATAATGTATTATATTTCGATGCGTTGTCACTAGGTGGCAGATTCGTCACATGGAGTTCCGGTGCAACTATTGAGAATTAATCCGGATTAAACTGGTTGAGGAACCAAGGACGACTTTGGATTGGAAAAAGAATGTATTGAGAATTAAGACAGTGTAATTGGTAAAGAATTTGTGAAGAAAGCATTCAGTGGAAGAAATTACATGGGAGAAGGAGAATCGGATGAGAGAGATTTATCCGAAGTTATTGTATGAGTATAGAGGATTTAGTTGGTTGTTGGAATTTCGAGGGCGAAATTCTATAAGGAGGGAAGATTGTCACAACCCGTCCCGGAATTTTTAATTCCGAGGATGTGAAATTACGAAAATGCCCTTAAACGGGACTAAGGGGCGTAAAGTTGGCATTGGTTTTTACCTGAAGTTCCTAAACTAATGTTAATTGGAATATTCATTAGTTTTAGGGACTTAAATTTAAGACTTAGAACTAGGTTTATATGTTATAACTTGATGATTTGGGGATTGGGTAGGATCCCACATCCCTCAAATCTCTCCCCCATTTCTGCATCTTGTCTCTCTCTCTCTCCTCCCTCACAAATCTCTCATTCTCTCTCAGTTCTCTCTCTCTTCTTCAAACTCACACGGACCACCCACAAAACCACCCTAAAACTATACCAACGAAGGATCTAAGACCACCATCGTACTCCTTAAGACCACACGAACACGATGGTACCAATTTCAGGTGAGTTTCACTTCGGAAAACATGGATTTCAATTTCACTGTGCGTGTGCACTGTTCATGCACACGTAAAGATTGATGTTTTTGGGATTTTGAAGCTTGTAGGAAGCTTAGTGAGGTCCTAAGGAAGCTCGGAGTGCTTCGTTTGAAGGATTTGGACGTCGGGATCACGAACTGTAAGTTCGGCCGAATTTTCGTATTTTTGGAAAAGTTTGATTCCGTTGTTTTTAGGCCCTAAAACTAGTCCAACGTGGTAGATTATGATTAGGGCTTCATTTTGGTATAAATTACGTGAAAAATGGACGTAGGAACACGGAGAACGACAAGTTCAAAGTTTGGCCGGAGCTTTCGAGGCTTTTTCCGGAGCTTTCGAGGCTTTTTCCGGCTAATCCACGGCAAGTTAGGGGTCGAGAAAGGTATGGATGTGTTCGTCTCGTCAATACCTTCATTTTGATATATGGTACGTCGAAAATGGTTAAGAAATGAAGAAGTTATGACACTTTAAAGTTTACCCAGAAATTCCGGCAAAACACCCACCGCCGGCGAAACCAGTCCGGCGACGCGAGGTAGAAGACGCGCGCGTGGGCAGCGCGTGAACAGGGCGCGTGGGGGCGCGTGAGAGCTCCAAATTGAGTTCTGAAAATTGTCACGTGTTCGTGACGTCGTGTAGATCACCATGGTATATTCACATACCCAAATTGAGCAACGTATGAGAAAGTTATTGACGAATGTTTGGTGTATGTGCGTTAAATAACGTCAATTTGGTTACTGTTTGTATATTTTAAAATTATACAGAAGAAGAATGTAACCAATCTAGGGGAGGCTCAGGGACCTACGAGACGTCTATGTGATATGTGAGTGGGCAGTTATTTTTCAGTATATATATATATACGTATGCTTGACGTATTTCCCAGAAACGT
Organism: Pyrus communis; assembly: GCF_963583255.1. NCBI lineage: Eukaryota > Viridiplantae > Streptophyta > Magnoliopsida > Rosales > Rosaceae > Pyrus > Pyrus communis. The sequence goes on along the minus strand of NC_084816.1, from coordinate 13,430,537 downwards.
ATTTTAAAAGAAATACGAATTAATTATCCTGTCATATATGCATCATATTTTAATATGTGCATTACCATAATTATGCATACTGTTGCATGGTGCTGAGGAGGCCTAGGTAAGCTACGCTTGAAATACTATCATCACATGCATTAGTAGTGGCATACACTTATATATGTGTATTTGGTGCTGTGGACGCACAGGTAAGTGCCAGGTAAGTGGTATTCATGTTTGTATTCAGTAGTAGCTTGAGATGCTTAGAGAGCTCATAATCTGCACCCCCGGTGTTAGTGCTCCCGCCCGTGGCCAGGGCACAGCCTTCACGTGTATGTTCACCAGCACCGCATGCTCGCCTTGGATCCAAGTTAGGTGCAAGCCTGTCGTACAGACCACATTAGGTGGTTCCGACTTGTAGGTGACCCGCGATTTATCGCACAGCTTCACGTGATCGTAGCACTAGAGCATATATATATATATATTACACCCAGCCTGTCGTACAGACCACATTAGGTGGTTCCGACTCGTGTGCAGATTTAGTTATTGAGTTGAGATTGGAGCTCTATATGCAGCCGTACAGGTCACGTTAGGTGACTCCCGGCTGCCAGATTATATGTTATTGTTGTGAGTTATGCTTGAGCACTTACATTTCATTATGAGTTTCCGACATGGCATATTCTTGAGCATGAATGATATACCCTTGAGCATGTTTGGCATATTTATACATACGTATATATGTTTATTTTCTGGGAAATTATACTTGTTTTACGGCGAGGGGTTAGTATATTCAAAGAGAAAAGAAGGTTCTGAATAAGTTTGTTTTGCTGACCCACTCAACTTTGTTTTGCGCCCCTCCAGGTTCAAGAATTGCAAAGGTGTGGTGACTACGAGGAAATTCATGAAGGAAAATTTGTGAAAAACAAGTTCATTTGAGCAACATCAACAACATGCAATTAACAATTAAAAGGCGGAATCATGTTTATATGCACTCAAAAACAAAACTTAACCCATGAACTTCAAAGCCTAGTAGATAGGTGAACCAAGACTCAACTCAAAAACAAAGTGAGTTGAGAAATCAATGCCTTTGTAGATTCCTCTTTGCATAAGCAAAGGCTAATCACCCAAAGAGAGGGCCTTCATTCCTTGCATCTTAGATCCATGGATTTGGATGAATGATAAGGTTTCTCCAAGTTCCCAAAATTGAGAACCTCTAAGTCTCCACACCAAGGTAAGATTGGAGAAGAAATGAGTGACCTTGAGGAAGTAAGATTGCTAGATGTTTTTCCTCAAGGTGGCTGGCCACTTCTAGAGAGAAAGGAGAGTTTGTTCTCATCTTTACTCCCTAGAAAACCCTTAGGATGAAATGGCTATAAGGATGTCTTTATACCACCTCACAATGGAGTGGCAAACTTGCAATTAAGCCAAGTTCACTACCCTCCTCTAAATGGCATAATTTAAGGGGATTTATTGGGCTATTTGGGCCTTTGTGAATCATTATTCATTAAGTTGTCATACAACTTAAGTCAATGGACTTGACGTTCGAAGCCCATTGGGCCTTAAGGTCCAAAACTATCCCGAGGTCTTTTAACAAACTTATTCGTTTGATTAATTAACATATTAATTAATCCTTGCCATAAATAATTAAACCATTTAATTATTCTTACTCATCTCCGTTGAATCTTCAATCTTTACCTTACACGGTGTACGATCCATTAGGTTCCTTTTAGCGAGGCAGTGGGCGATTCAAACTCTTTCAAATCGATTGTGAATTGGAACTTACTTTCAATTCTCCCGTTAGTGATAATACACTTTTAGGGCTTCCACAAACCATGGTTGACGCTTAGCAGTATGTCATGGTTACCCAAGCTAATCAGAAGAGGTGGAGAACCTATTCAGTTTTAGGATTACAAATGCAATACGGTCTTTCTCTAATACAATACTCTTGACCACATTGTTTGGTTTGATAGTTTATTCATGTCTACTATCCAATGTGAGTCTTGTGCTTATATGATTACCTTGAATGTGATCTGGAATGCATTCCAACATCTCATTCATACTCTGGCCAGAGATTCTAAATCATATCATAGAGTATTCTCCCTCAAACAGTTTGAAGGTTAGAGATCCCTTGTTGCGCATTCACTTGCCTCCATGGCTAAGTGGCTTAACCCCAACGATGCCGTGGACACCCTCCTGATGGAGTGACTTTGACATAATCAAAGATTAAGGACCTAACCACAAGACAACTGTGATGCCTCAGGTCAAAAGACTAATTTGCATTATCCCAACCATGAGTTCTCATGTGACATGAATATGAGAACTCTTCGTTGATCGTGTTCAGTGAACTCATTCTCTATTGAGCACCTACGTACTTGTCTTGATGTCACACACACCAATGACTCGAGACTAGTCACTCTCCCTGAGAGAAGACATAGCACGTACTGATCTTAACGGACTATCAATGCCCAATTGACAATCCTATGATCAAGAACGTTTAGGATGTGTCAACGAAAGAATGGTCTCATGAATCTAACTTCTTTAGATCGCATTCTTCCAATCACATATTCCTTGGACTTATCGTTTAAGCATATAACATTTATATGAGATGGCTCAAACAATAATCTTTGCCCTTTCCATTTAAACTACATTAGTTTGAAATGTCCGTAAAGTATCATCATATGATTGGTTTTAGGGCAAATTTCCAACAATTCAACGGTGTTCTGACATAATGAACCAAAAATTAGGACTCACCTTTGGGTGTTTTATCTTAGAAATTGTATCTTTAAAGCTTCCGTACTGTGTAAATGGTTACGTCACTCTCACGTGACGGCCAGCATGCCCTCCTTCGGGACGGGGTGTGTCAACTATCCAATTACCATGCCAATGTTAAAGGTTGTTCTTTCTAAGGTATGAATTAATCCGTGGTCAGGCATCAACTCTTGTAGCTCTACATGATAATTATATCCTATTGGTTAGGCATACAATTAAACACGTAAAAACCCATTAAGCATAGAAGAATCATGTCAACTGAGTAGGACTACCTTGATATTGGTCATCCTCACTAGTTCGTCCACTCTTCTTAATCTTAGTTCCAATAAACCTAATTGATTGGTCATCCTCATAGATTTATCTAAATATCTAGATGCAAAATTCCTAAAGGTAATCAGTCATTAGAAATATGAACCTAGAATAAAATACCCACAAAGATTAAGAATTTAACATGGCATATAATCGGATAATAATTAACAAAGTACTTCGCAAATATTCATGTCATGGCTTCATCATAAACCTTAGAAAATAACTTAGTTACACATAGAAATAAAAATAAAAGAAAGATAGAACCCGGAGTCCATGGCAAAGCACGTCCTTAAGCTCTTCTTCACAAATTGTGGAGATGGTGAACGGTATATTATGGTGTGGTGGTATGGGTTATGCGGGGGTGGATGGATGGATGGATATCTTAGAGAGAGCTTAGGCACCTTATTTATACTAGAAAACCCTAAAAAGTCTGGGAGAAACTCTCCTAAAATAAAACAAACTCCTAAATAATTAATGACACAAACTAGGAAAGAATCCTTCTTGACTTGGGAAACACGTCATCTTCTTTTCACGCCAGTTTTGGGGTCGATTTATCTTCTGGAAAATTCTGTAAAAATATAGGAAACGTAGCTTTATCTCTTATCTTTCCAAGCATATATCACACACCACTAGGAAAAATCAGGAAAGCCTTCAAATCTCTATTCTCCCACAGCTGCGCAATTCTGACGGGAAAACAACTTCTGCGGAATTGATTTGTAAAACTGGAATGAATGGCTCCATGGAAAATTATGAAGTTTGGACACAACGATCTTCAGCCTCTTAGCTTCCTTCTCCAATTGACCTTGCATCAAAACTCCTCCGGAAAGTCAAATTATCACCAAAAACGTCTAAGTGCACAGAATGGCTGAAACTGAGAAAATGAAAGTAATAAGGCTCTTTTAAGATCAATTCCTTAACAAAACATAGGGATAATTATTATGAAAATATGATAAATAATGCACCTATCAGGAGACACCTGATGAAACGAGCAGCGAGCGATGTGTGGAGAGGAAAAAGGCATAGAAAGCTTATTTGAGATAAACTCAAGGAAAACTGAGACCAAGATTAGGGCAACCTGAGACACGAAATGCTTAGAACGAAAACAGCCGAAATCTAAATGCATTAAAAGAAAAACCAAATCACCAACCATGGTGATTTGGAGAACGGAAAAACTTGGGGGGGGGGGAGGGGGAGTTGGAGGAAAAGGTGAGAACCAAAAAATAGGGAGATATGGGGGTAGGGAATAAGAAAGAGGAAGAGGGAAAAAGGTGAGGAAGGGTGGACACTAGGCTGCCGCCAACCCCAAGTTGAAGCAAGGGGCCGATGGCGAGAAGGTTTTCAAATATTAGGTTGTTTTGAGAGAGAAGAGGGAAGGCTTTTAGAGAGAGATGAGAGTTTAATATGGGAAGATCTAAACATGTCATTTCTCTAATCGTAAATGATTGTTTCAATCAGAATTGCACAAGAAGGTGCATCCTAGAGACATATCTTAAGCAATTAGCATGGTTAAAACTATAATTAGAGTTGCTTCTAACATTATGATTGACGTTTAGTGGCTCATTTCATACATGAATTGAAATGATGCAGGAAAATCTTTATTATATGTCATCGGGCTTTGAATCGGTTCACTCAGGTGGGTGCCAAGAGGGCATTTATGCTAGAGATGTAGTTTAGGTGTTGACATGGCATGGGACTAAGATTCGTATAACTAGTGTTTGTTTCAAACAAAGTGACATGCTTATATTTGAAGTATGAGAATATGTCATATCATACATGTTGGAGACTAGAGTCAGAAACTAAAATAGTAGAAGTAATGAATAAATCCATTCTTCATTACTATGTGAGCCACTAGATTTTCGAATCCAATATTTTTACCCTTTGGACTAAAGACTGTCAGAAAGAGGATACTTGACGAATCCTACTTTGGCGTATTTATTAATGGACAGTCAGCAATCATTACCATCCAAGGGGGTGTGTATGGAAAAACGGTCAAGTCGAGTGAAACTGGCATGAGTGCTTAAAGAAGACAATTTGTCATTTTTTCTGGAAACTGGAATAGTATAGCCAGGGCTAAGAAGCCAAACATACAGAAAGCCAAAACAAGGCAATCAGAAGCAGAACAAAAGAAACAAGTTTTGCAGGGAGTTACAAGAAAGACTGATGCGGCACTGCCTGCCATAACGTCACCCCTTGCAAAGCCATGAAAACCTAATGTGGACATGGTAAACCGTCGTTGTTTAAGACAAAAACCAATAAGGATGGGGGTCGGTCAACCCATGAAACATCGCACATCTCTTTCAACTTTTGTGACGCTAACAGATCCGCCGCCTTGTTGGTTGATCTTGGAGTTCAAGACCAGTGACAGGCCTGAAAGGAATCCCGAAATTCCTTGACTCTTGCCAAAATGGGAAACGCCTTCTAGCAATAAATCGACTCCAGAGAATCCGATTCCAAAACGATACAACGAAACCTTGTGAGATATCCATTTCATAACCGTGCAAAAGAGCCATTGCTTCAGCTTGACTAACATAGTGAGCCATGATAGCCTGTCTACGAGTTGTAAAAAACTTCCTTGTACTATCTCACGCCACCATCCCACAAACCCCTTGCCGGAAGACACAGCCTAACTAGCGTCCACATTAATTTTAACAAAAAAAGCAGGTGGCAGGGACCATCGAGTTTCCATCTCCCGAATGGTAGAAATCGATGCCCGCTGATCCCTTCTAGACCAATATGCCTCAAAAAATGCTTCCACAACATTATTTATAGCAAAAAAAATCTGAGCCGGATTAATAGTGGTATGATTAAAAAGGAAATTTCACCTGGCCTTCCATATATGCTAGCATGTGAAAACAACATAGGACATAAGCCATTGCCACTCCTGGGCAGCCCAACAATCTGAACTGAGAAGTGTTTCAAACCAATGGCTCCAAGATGAAACAACAACCCTGTCAACCTTGTAATTAAGCGCGCCCCAAACCAAAGAACTTCCACTCAAGGGCATTGGAGCATAAGATGTTTAATAGTTTCATCATTGGCACGACAGATAGGGCACAATAGTAAGTGGGCTGATTTCCTCCAAAATATATTAGCCATTGTGGGTAGGGCACTATGTAGAGACTTCCACATAAAGTGCCTTAGTTTTGGGGAGTGATCAACCTCCAAATAGTTTTCCAGACATGAGGAGAGACATAGAGACCATGTAAGAAAGGCATGCTCACAACATCAGTCGCCCTCGAATGCTCCCAATGGTAAACTGGCTTTATCATAAAGCTTCAACGTTTAGGCTAAACTAGCTGATTTGATTTTGACAAATCCCCAATCTCTATGTCACAAATGGAAACTATCTCATCCTGAGAAATAAAACCCGACATGAAGTCAATATCCCATGATTTGGTAGTTGTATAGATTAAAGTCTCAACGCAGGTATTCCTTGACACCAGAAGACCACCCCTCGGCAACGGATGTAGGAAAAGAAGGTAGCCACTTACTAACCCAAGCCCGAACATCTCTTCCTCCCATAATCTGCTAGTGCGGGCCACCTAGTAACAGGTCACGACCCACCAACAAACTAGACCACAACCAAGACGCTCAGCAACCTTTTTTAGCATCAAGGAAAAAACAATGGGGAAAATATTTGGCCTTTAAGACTCTAGCCTAAAGGGATGTAGGGTGATGGAGGATAGGCCAACACTGCTTAGCTAAAAAGGCATTGTTAAATTCTTGGAAATTTTTGAAGCCCAAACCTCTTTGATTCTTCGAAAAACCAAAAGTTTTCTTCACCACCGAATGAATATTCCACTCCCCACTAGCCTTCCCCCACCAAAAAGCATAAATCAAAGCATCTAATTGATTACAAACCACCGCTGGAAATTTGAATAAATTCATCGAATATGCTGGAATGGCTTGCACCACTGCTTTAATCAAAACCTTATTCTCGGCCTGAGATAATGTACATCTTTTCCACCCCTGAAGTTTCCCCATAATTCTATCCTTTATATAAGCCAACCCCTGCCACTTAGAATGTCCCCAAACTATAGGAACCCCCAAATAGGTACCAGGATCAGAAACATTATTCATACCTAGAATTGCCCCTAACTCCACTGAGGCATCCATACAAATATTAGCGCTCAAAATCACATTAGATTTCTGAATGTTTACCGCTTATCCAGATGCCGAGCAATATTCATTCAGGAGTTGAACAAGATTTGTACAATTTTTCTTATCGACCTTCAAGAAGATTATCGTATCGACCACGAAGAAAATGTGCGAAATTACTGGGCCAAATATTTCCTATCCACTGTCTATTAGATCATACAAGATAATTCCTCACTAACCAAAAGAAATAAGTAAGGGGAGAAAGGATCCCCTTGCCGAAGACCTCGAGATGGAGCAAACTTGTCTCCAAGTTGGCCATTGAGAATGACAGTGAAATTGACGATACAAATACATCTTATAACAATCCTCATCTAGCCAATACTAAACCCCATTTTCTCCATTATAGCTTCAAGGAAGTCCCACTCAACCCAATCATAGGCTTTGTGCATATCTAGTTTTACACCACACTCAAACTTTCCTTTAGCTTTCCGAAGCTTAAGGAAATGAAATAGCTCATGAGCTATTCCAATGTTATCTTGGATTTGTCGACCCGAAACAAAGGCGTTTTGCATGGGAGGAATCAGAGTCAGCAATATAGGCTTTAACCTGTTGGCCAACACCTTGGATAGAATTTTGCAGGAAAAGTTGCACAAACTGATCAGTCAGAACTACGAGACAAACTCTGGGGAGTGTACTTTAGGAATCAATACAATATGGGTAGCGTTAAGCCGACTTGGGCAACCATGTTCCTCCATTAGCTCCATAATTATCGCATTGATGTCAATAGCAAGATTCTCCCAATAAGTATGAGAGAAGACACCTTGAAACCCATCCAGCCCCGAGGCTTTGAGACTCCCCATTTGGAGGGCAGCCATTTTAATGTCCTCGACGGTGACAGACATTATGAGAGTATCATTCATCCCATCAGTGACCAACAGTAAAAGACAATCCAACACTGATCCCCACTCCCTTGAACCAGAATTAGTGAAGAGGTCCATAAAATGCTGTTCAAACAAGCTCCTAACCTTCCACGGATTTTCCTTCCAAGAATCATTATTATGCTTTATTTTCAGCATCTTATTCCTCCTACACCTATTAAGAGTAGTTTTATGGAAGAACTTGGTATTTGCATCTCCTTCCCAAAACCACTTAACTCGGGATCTATGCTGCCAAAAAATTTCTTCCTGTTCGCATAATTTATCAACCCTAATTAAGTTGCTCAGCATTCTTGACCCATGAAGACAATTTGTCATTACACCATGTTTAATGTAACTCATTTGCTCATCACTTGCCACATCAAATAACTCATTAATCAAGAGTGAGATAAAAATTGAGTTCTAAGGGCAAAGTGAGATCAAAATGGAGTGAATTTGATAGAATAAATAAATGGATACATGGTAACGTAGAACAAATTTTGGGTCTTAAGAATTAAAGTGGTGACTTTAAAATAGGTATAAAATAAGATCAAATCGAGTTAATGATGCATAGCTAAAGACAAGACTCGATTTACTACAAGGAGTATCCCTCACACCTCCAATTATAATAGTAGAGATTTTCTTATGGATAGTAGACTAGTCAAGTAGTTGACCATGGAATTGTACGTGTTGGTGAGAGATTGGTTTGAAAAATGTCTGCAAGTGGTGGAGGCTGCTTTGATAACAGAACCCTCAATCTGTTAACCACCAATGAACGTCACCCTAACGACTACCTTTTCTAGTTATACGGATTTTCCTCCATCTCCCAACTTGTGAGAGAGAGAGAGAGAGAGAGAGAGAGAGAAAGAGAGAGAGATTTTGATCAATATCCACACAAATGAAAAAGGCACCAGAAAGCTATTTAAGGAAAACCTCTAATAGTCAATTATATAAGACTTTTTTTTTTAGCATTTCTTCCTCTTTTCTTATTGTCAACTACCTGTTCGTTAATTTTGTGTGTGTGTGTGTGTGTGAGAGAGAGAAATGGCGGTTGAGAGGGTGAGGGAAGATTCTTAAAAAGTTTCTGATGAAGAATATGTTGAACTGATCCTCCTCACCAAGTTCAGTTCTTCATCAGAAAACCCCTATTATCTTCCATTTTTCACTTCCACCTCGTCCTGGGCCTCCTCATCCCCTTTTGTCCTCATCTTTCATTTCTTTTGGGTGGTGGGGTTTCACCTAATTTTCGGTACAATCTCCACAACAACAACAACATTCCAGATCTGTTTATTGCATTATTTTCTTTATTTGTTTGTTCCAAAAGAGAATCTGAGGATTTTGGAGATATGGGTCTCTGCATCTAGACTTATCTTAACATTTTACTTTTCTTAGGAATGCCAGGTGTCAGAAAACCCATTTTAGGACCGGGTGAGTTCCCCCATCTCCATTAGCTATCTCTCCTCTTTCCTTCTATCTTTGAACGCCATCTGTTTTAGCTGTATGTACGGCTGGGGTCCTTACCATTTTCTTTCTTTTCCACTGAGCTAACCATTTGCAATATTTGGCTTCCTTTCCTTTTACTTGTTGCAGTGGCCTCGTTTTTTTTTTTTTCTTTCATTTGTTGCATGTCATACACGAAAAATGGCATCGCCTTCTCTCTTCTTGGATTAGATTTGCTTAAGGCGAATTATTTCCCAGTTGCCAGTTCCCACCACCTATAAGTTAATTGGTTTGTTGTTTTCGTAAAAAGGAAGAGGAGGCCCACCGTTGGATTTTGGTGGGCTTCGTCAGAACCAGTTAAAAACCATATATTGAAGGGGAGGGATACGTTGTTCAAGATCACCATTTATGCTGACCTTGAATTTGAGGCTGCTTATAAATTTGTGATGCTACTTTACTTGTTCATAACATGCCTCTCCTTTCTCTTTTTCTGGAAAGATTTATCCTTCTTGACCCTCTCCAACTTCGCGAAGCAAGGCATTTCGATTCTCTTCCGCCCTCGAATTCTTTCAAGAATGTCCCTTGTGAGGAAAACTTTATCCCTTTCTTCTTCCAAAGTTGAGAATGTTGACGACTTACTAGAGACGTCTGTGTTGAACTTGCCAGAATTGGTGTAGGAATGCATTCTCGAGAAGCTTCCTCCCGACCCGCTTTTTCGAATGACGGGTGTTTGTTCTTCTTTGAGGGAGATATGTAGGAGCAATTACCTTTGGGAGAAGCACATGAAGCAGAAATAGGGCAGAGTGATTGGCCCTGCTGCTTACAGGGAATGGCGGTGGCATATTGCTTCGAGAACTGATTTGATTGACTTGAAGCAGGGAAAGCAGAAAGGCCTCATGAGAATTCTCTCTCTTGGTTAGCCTTTCTTATGGATCAGATCCAAGGTTGATGATCTCGGAAGCAAGCAGATGTCTTGTTTACCAGTTGATTCAATCATGTCTTGGTACCTCGCTTTTGAGACTGGTAGGTTCTGGTTCCCCGCGCAAGTCTTTAACCGTGAGGTATGTAATTTGTCAACTACGATTTTCCAATATGTTTCGATTACAAGAGAAACAAGGAATAAAACATGCTGGGATTTGTTGTGTTCATTAATTTGGCTTCATGTTTGTTTTGTGTTACAGAATGGGCAAGTTGGTTTTATGTTGTCATGTTACGATGCTAAGCTTAGCTATGATCCCCGCACTGACACCTTCCAAGCCAGGTAATTCGATTTACACCCTTGATTGCTTTTTCTTATTCCTTATGTATTGTTTTGTTGTTAGCGTTTTGGTTGTGGTGAGTTGATGAGGGTGATCTAAGATAATAAATTGAGGAGGGTTATTGATTTCTTCAGGTATCCGCCGCATGGAAGGAGAGCAGTTGCGATTAAGGACTGTGTGCCATGGGAAAGGCTTCGAGTGCCGCCTGTTGACAGTTCGGCTCATGATCTTCACGTCTCCGACTGTTTGAATGAGTTACGGCCTGGTGACCATATAGAGATTCAGTGGAGAAGAAACAAAGAGTTTCCTTATGGTTTGTTTCTAATTTTTGTTTTTACCAAATTTTTTTTTCATAACCAATGAGTAATAAGTAATTTATTTACATTCATATTGGTGTAAAGTATGTTGCTCTTTGGATAGCGGACAACCAGAAGATAGTATGTTAAATGAATCATCAAATTGTTATAATTCATTTGGTTGTATTGCAGGTTGGTGGTATGGTGTAGTAGGTCACCTAGAATTGTGTGATGGAAATGAAAATTACTGCCTTTGTCATAATAGTGGTGAGTAGATTTCATTCTTTTATCTCACCCCCTCCCCTCAAAGTTAGGATTTTATGCTCTCTCTCTATCTAGGATTGGCAAGCATGTGATCCAAAATTGATTTTTCTGTTGCTATTAGGGGAGTGATGTTCTAGGATTCATACAGCCAACTAATTATTTAGTGAGATAAAACTTTATTGTTGTTGTTGCTGTTGTTAGGAGAATCTAACAATTAATTGGAAATAGCATTTTAGGATAATATATAATCTTTTGAGTAACAAGTCATTGATATGCTGCTCCTAATAATAATTTGTGGATAATAAGAATACAATCCTCACTTTCACAGAATAGAATAGAATAAAATAATGTAGGGCTCTAGGGTTAGGTGGACCACCTTTTATGCTATTTGATGTCATGATTTCCACCAACATTGTGCTAGCTTTGTCTCCCAAAATTATTTATGGCCAACCACATTGAAAAAACTCAATGTTCCCTCTACACTCTCTGCCTTTTTGTTGTTTGACTAGTGTCTGATAGGGAGATTGCATATTTGTATTTCGTTGGTGTATTATATGATGTGGTAAATTTTGCATACAGCTAATGATTCAATGAGATAAACTCATGAAAATTCGACATTTGCTCATCATGCCACATTAAATAGTATGATGATGTAGTCTCACTTTTTTTGTTTTTGTTTTTATTTTATTTTGCAAAGTTGGAATCTTAAGGCTTTGTGGGGGCTGCATGCTATGGTCATCCTTGGCTTTCCAATTTGTTATTTAATCTCTCTCTATCACACCCACCGACCCACCAGCCAAGCAACCTTCCAAAAGATTTGTGTCCTCTCCTCACCACAATTGGACTATAACCTTTAAATATGATAATGAATAATCATGATTATGATCGTATTGTCGTGTAATTCGAATAATTAATGACCAAAATATTTGGTCAATGTAAGGTGTCCGTTTCTCTGCACTCAAGTCAAATTTCTATTCCCGTCATCCTAAATTAGGGTATTGAAAATCGTGAATATTTGTTTAATGATGTATGATTTTGGACAGACACGTTGGTTCAGGAGTTCAACCAATACACACATGGTTGACGGTGGAGATGCACAAACATCAGGAGAAGAGATCATCGAGAGGAGGGAAATGAGGTAGATGGGTTTTATGAGGGAATCAGGAAGCTCAGAACCAAACAAGAAATTTCCATGTGGAAGCTTCTTTGGCCTACGCAAGTTTTGGAATAATATAATATTATTATATGCAAAATTGGCTTTGCATTAGCGCTAAGAGATTGTTATTGGCACTCTAAAATTCTCATTAGACACTCTAAACTTTCTATATTTAAAAAGAAAAATAAACTTATGCGAAATGCAAAATAAGATTTTTTGAATGCTAATAACTATTTCCTACCGTTAATTCCAATTATATAATCCACTTGCATCACATTTTAATGAACTTTTCTTTTTTGTGGGATTCTGATCGCTATATGTGACAGCCCGTGCCGAATTATTTGTAGTGTTAGTGTGAAAAGACAATTTTGCCCCTGGACGTTAATTAGTGCTGTAGGGTGTTGAGTTTGTTTTGTTTTTGGTTGGTGGGCTGCCATCTGGACCACACACACACACACACTCATCTCCTTCTTTCTCGTGACTCCCTCTCTCTTCTCTCTCTCAGATTTCTTCCATTTCCTTTGCAAGTGTACGGACAACCTCCATCCAACCATTTCTGGCACGGATCGTGTTTATTGTTGGCATTTTTGGACTCATTTCGAGCTCAAGAGTCGATTGGTGGTGTTGGTTGGACGTGAATCCTTCGAAAACCCGAGAACCAAGAATTTCTGATTTGGTGCATTGTTCATGCAGTCATGATCGTGGAACTTTCAGTGAGTTTTAAGGTTAGCAATCAATCTAATAGACTCGGCACAAGTAAGGAAATAAGGTGCCACACACGGCACAAAAACAAAACACACACACACGGTGCAAAAAAAATTAAAACAAAACAGAAACTAAACAATTTAAACAAGACTCAAGACAAGGGATTAGCAACTTTGCTAATCCCCGGCAACGGCGCCAAAAATTTGATGCGAACTAATTAAGCACACAAATTAAACCCTATTTGTGACAATTGTAGTAATGAAGTAAGTAGGGATCGTTCTAACCGGGGATTAACTAGGGGTGCTAATCTAATTTGAATTGACTTAAAAACACACAAACTAAAATTAAAGACTCTTAACAAGACTACTATGACTCAAAACAGATTTGAAACACTCGGAACTGCCTAAAACAATCAAATTGACTCAAACAGAAACTAGAACTTGACTTGGACGAATTTGAAAATGTTTATGACTCCAAATGCTTAAAAACACAAAATAAAATAGATTTGAATGACTAAGACTCAACAAAATATGGGGGGATTGTGGTTGGACGAATTTAAACTAAATGGGCAGATTTTAAAGAAAACAGATTGTAAGACAAAATTGTGATGAATCAATGGATGATGGAATAGCTAAGGGGTTCTTCTCCACACATGAAATATATGCAACGTAAATCAATTTCCAATTATCAATTCAATAAGTTATGAACCTCGACACTCCAAGTTAATTAGGTCCGCTTAAATTAACCTTCAGATTTCCCTAGAATCATTGAATTGGACGAATATGCATCGCAAACAAATTATTCCTAACAAATTCTCTATATGAACAGCATGATAAAGACATAAGTTAGAATCATTACGTTCTTTGGAAATCATAAGCATCGACAAGGCATTTGTAACTATGAAAAGCATGATACGCTTGCCAGGAATCTACTTAACATGATCGTGACTAGCAACCTTCACTACTTGTGAATATAAATTCATAACGATTAGGTGAAACAAACTTATATCCTAGCACCAAATTCAAGCATGCAAATTAAGCGTGCACTCTCAATCAACATACATGAATAAGTTCTAAATCAAACGGTTAAGCAAATTGTATTCAAGACTTATGCAACGATAACTGGAAGTAATCAACTTATTTCACATATATAATCATGGTTTCGAATCACCCCCTAGCTAACTAGGGGGTTTAGCCTCTCATGTTCACAGAAAGAGAAACAAAATTGAAATTAAACATAAAGAACAAAAGATTGATTACACCTAAAACGCCCAACAAATCCACTTGAATTTCTGCACGTCTAAGCTCCTCTTTCTTCTTCTCCTTGCCGCGGCAGAGATGGTGTGGGTGGTTTTTGGATGATTTTCTGGTTTGGGAATGGGTTTAGGGAAGTGTGGTGGTGCGGCAAGGTGGTGGAGTGATGGAGGAAGGTTTGTATGGTGGCTGGAAGGGTGGAGGAAGGCTGCGGCAAGGTTGGATGGTGGCTGCAATGGAGGGGAAAAGGTGCGGCTGAAGGAGAAAATGGGGATGGTTCTTGTGGCTGAGAGGTTTTGTGAGTGATGGGAGGCTACGGCTTAGAGTGAATTCGGTTTTAAGTGGCTGAATGATATGAATGAAAAGTAGGGGAGTTAGGGTTAATTAGATGGTACGGCTGAGATGTTGAATTAGAGGGATTAGGGTCAATCAATGGGAGTTGCGGCTGAGATGTTATTGTGGCTGAAAATAAGAAGAAAGAAAGAATGATTAGGAGAGAATAAGGTGCGGCTAATAGGTTTAGTTTATATATTTTTAGAAAACAAAACCCTAGCTAATTTTTATTAACTAAAATTAATTTAAAGGCTGCTAGAATTTAGGAAATAAAATCAGAAATTAAAGAGGGAATAATTTAAGGGTGCGGCTAGGGTTAGGTTAGGAGAGGGAAATAGGGTTTAATTGCACAACATTGGACAAAAGTGCCCCCCCTTGCACGGCAAGGGAAGGGAATTAGGGTTAAGGCACGGCAAGGTTGTGTAATTGGGCTAGGGCCTTGGTTTTGTGTCCTAAAGTGCCTACAAGGCCTTCAAAGTGGCTAGAAAAGACGGACGTTTAAGTTTAGGAAAGGTTACCAAAACGGGAAACCTAGGGTTAACTTTCCTACTTCAAGTAGGAAACCTTGTTTGAGTAGGAATCCTCGTTTTGGTAGGAATTCATCGTTGGAGTAGGAATTCATCGTTTCTTCAAGTCTTCAACTGATTCATTCCTCTTTTGCTCCAAAAAGCTCCAATTTGCATCTTCTTGCACACTTTGGCCTTATAATCTGAAAATGCACAAAAGTGCTTTAAACACTAAAATAGCTAAGGAAACACAACATAAATGCACGAGAACAAGCTAATTAAGTCGCATGAATATGCTCCTATCAAATTCCCCCACACTTAACTTTTGCTAGTCCTCGAGCAAAACAAAACAACTAAAGAAAATAAGACGAAACAAAACAAACAAAACAAAACCTAAACCTTCCAACGTTTGCCTCAGAATTTCCAATGAAACATGACATGTCAAAGATCATTACTCACATAGCTTTTAGTCTTCCTTCCCCTCGAGCACATACTTAATCATAGTCACCATTCACTAGTTCGCATTTAATCAATTAAAACACATTTTGAATGTAGTAACATGCCTTAGAGAATTCCCTCAATTCCTCACTAGTTATGCACTCAATTTTCACTCAGATTTTCTGACTACACACCCTACACTAGTTATATGTGAGAGGATTGATGTAAACATGAAAGACTAGTACTCACATATGTTATAACAAAGAACGCAATTTCTGGAGTAATTAAACATGTTTAGATATGATCTCATGAATAGAATGCTACTACTTAGATGCGAGAACCAGTGACACCATATGCTCATACCAAGTTCAAACTCCACAAATTGAAACACATAACACTCAAGATTGAAGTCAAGGGTTGTAATGGGGCTTGGGGTATTGGTTAACAATGGAAGGATAGGGATAACAAACATTCTTGAAGCAATAGTGAGCAAAGTAATGAATTAGGCACTTAGAATTCCCTTTAGAATGCATAAACTACCTTTTAGACAAATAGGAGAGATTCAAACAACTCTTAGGGCCTAATTCATTGTTTTGGACCCTTACTTCAACCAACAATACTTTGGACTCTTTTTTTTTACCTCTTTTCAACTCTTTTTCACTTTTTTTTTTCTTTTCTCTTTTTTCTTTTTTTTTTTTTTTTTTTTTTTTTTTTTTTTTTTCTAGCCATGCCTATGGCACATAACTCACATCAATAATCCTTCCCCCACACTTATTTCCTGCAACACATTAATCAAAAGGAATTCATTCATGCTTACTATGCTTCAAGAACAAGGGTACGGATGGTCCTAATCTAGGCTAGGTGAGGATGATATGGGTTAACAAAGAACATGGCTAACACGGCTCAATGGGGTTAAACTTAAACACAAAATGAGTGAAGGGCACACAGCTATTTGGCTTTGATGGTGGTCACTACACAACTTCATCTTGAATATGTGGTATGCAATTCAATAACATGCTTTGAATGAAATGGGCATGAGTTCTAGCATTTGGAACTAAGTGATGAAACGCCCTCTAAGTAGTAACCAAGCAAAGAATAATGAGATCATGCAACGACTTTAGAAAACAATAATGCACATATTTTAATTCTCCAAATAACGTTTAGGCTCAAGTCTCACAGGGATGTAGCGTTTGTTTAAGTTCTTTCCTTCAAGCATGTTACAAAAACTAAATTTTTTTTCTTTTGTGATTACATGTGAATTCGTAAACTATAACTACAAACAAGCATAAACCAAAGAGTATATCCAACGTCCATCCATGTTTGTAACTTTCTTTAACCATCATGCAATTAAAAACCAAATCCTCATCATTGTGTTGGAAGGTAACCTACGACACAACAAACACACAAAAACATTCGGATTTTTCAAAATAACACATAAAAAGACTTCAAAACATGTTAAAAACACTAAAAAACAGTGGGAAACAAGTTTAGACATGTTAGGTGGTAATACCCTACGAATTTCATGCAAAAATACCTCAAAACAGAATGTTACCCCCCCACACTTAAACTAAACATTGTCCTCAATGTTTTAGACACAATTTGAACACATTACACATAACATAAAGTAAGCAACAAAGGAAAGGGTTTAGGGACGAATCTGAGTGTGGAGCGATTTCCAAGTTCTTCCTTTGTTGATTGCATGGGTTGCCTCCCAAGTAGCGCTTTCTTTTACGTCTTGCAGCCGGACGATGCCACATTGATCAACCTTCATGGGAACCCACGGCATAGTGGGTTGTCTCCTCCACATCATGTTCTACAAAGCTCTCGTAGTAAGGCTTCAAGTGATGCCCATTCACCTTGAACTCTTGACCTGTTTTGAAACTACGAACTTGGACTGCACCATGAGGAAAAACATTAGTAATAACAAAGGGTCCAATCCAACGTGAACGTAACTTACCCGGAAATAGACGAAGGCGAGAATTAAACAACAACACTTTTTGTCCCACAGAGAAGGACTTGGTGCGAATCATCTTGTCATGAAAGGCCTTTGTCTTTTCCTTGTAAAGTCGAGCATTCTCGTAAGCTTCATTCCGTATTTCCTCAAGTTCATTCAATTGAAGCTTACGATGAATTCCCGCCTCATCTACATCCATGTTGAATTTCCTCACGGCCCAATGAGCCTTGTGCTCCAATTCCACCGGTAAGTGACATGGTTTGCCATACACAAGCCGAAATGGGGACATTCCTATGGGTGTTTTGTAGGCGGTCCTATAAGCCCACAATGCATCCTCTAACCTCAAGCTCCAATCTTTTCTTGTTGGGCCAACCGTCTTCTCAAGAATCTGTTTTATCTCGCGATTCGACACCTCGGCTTGCCCGCTTGTTTGAGGATGATAGGGTGTCGAAACCCTATGTGTAACTTTGTACTTCTTGAGCAGTGCCTCGATTGTGCGATTACAAAAATGTGAACCTCCATCACTTATAAGGACTCGAGGCAATCCAAACCTAGCAAAAATGTTAGACTTAACAAAATCTGCAACCACTTTGGAATCGTTAGTACGGGTGGCTTTTGCTTCCACCCATTTGGAAACATAATCCACCGCCAACAAGATATAGAGAAAACCATGGGAGGAAGGAAAAGGACCCATAAAATCAATTCCCCACACATCAAATATTTCAACAGAAAGTATAGGGTTTTGTGGCATTTGATCCTTAACACTTATATTACCCATTCGTTGACAACGATCACATGTAAGGCAAAATGTCCTAGCATCCCTAAAAATGGTTGGCCAATAAAACCCACATTCTAAGACTTTAAGTGCAGTGCGTTGGGTGCCAAAATGTCCCCCACATGCATATGAATGACAGAATGTTAAAATAGATTGAAACTCAGATTCATTCACACAACGTCGTACAATTTGATCAGGACAAAATTTCCAAAGGTATGGGTCATCCCAAACATAAAACCTAGCATTCTTTATAAGCTTATCACGTTGATTCCTATTAAGTGTGCTAGGAGTATGTTTAGACACCAAAAAGTTCACCAAATCTGCATACCAAGGCTCACTTACCTGGATAGACATTAATTGCTCATCGGGAAATGTTTCAGGAATTGGCAATGCTTCCTCATGTACCATTCGACTTAGGTGGTCAGCCACCACATTCTCCACGCCCTTCTTATCCCGAATCTCAATGTCAAACTCTTGTAAAAGCAACAGCCATCGAATTAGTCTAGGCTTGGCCTCCTTCTTCGTGAGCAAATACTTGAGAGCTGCATGATCAGTAAAAATAATAACTTTAGTACCAAGTAAGTATGACCGAAACTTATCTAATGCAAATACCACAACAAGTAATTCTTTTTCAGTGGTTGAGTAATTTAATTGAGCATCATTTAGTGTCCTAGATGCATAATAAATAACATGAGGTTGTTTGTTCTTTCGCTGCCCCAAAACAGCACCAATCGCATAGTCCGAAGCATCGCACATCAACTCGAATGGAAGGCTCCAATCTGGGGGTGTGATAATGGGGGCCGAAGTGAGAACCTCCTTTAAGTGCTTGAATGCCGTGGAGCATGCATCATCAAACTCGAAAGCCACTTCTTTTTGAAGCAACCGGCATAGTGGCTGTGCAATCTTGGAGAAATCCTTTATGAAACGCCTATAAAAACCTGTGTGACCAAGAAACGAACGAACCTCTCTAACCGAAGTTGGAGAGGGTAAGTGACGAACAAGGTCTACCTTAGATTTATCCATTTCAATGCCTTTTTCAGAAATAATATGTCCTAGAACAATACCTTGCTTAACCATGAAGTGACATTTTTCCCAATTAAGCATAAGATTCGTTTCAACACAACGTTTCAAAATTAAGGTCAGATTATTCAAGCAATGATCGAATGAATTACCAAACACGCTAAAATCATCCATGAATATCTCAATAATCTTCTCCACATAATCAGAAAATATACTCACCATGCATCGTTGAAATGTCGCAGGGGCATTGCACAAACCAAATGGCATACGCCTATATGCAAAGGTTCCAAAGGGGCACGTGAAAGTTGTCTTTTCTTGGTCCTCCGGAGCTATCACAATTTGGTTATATCCGGAATATCCATCAAGAAAGCAATAAAATTTATAACCGGTTAACCTTTCTAGCATTTGGTCCAGGAATGGCAATGGAAAGTGATCCTTCCTTGTCATGGCATTTAACTTCCTGTAATCAATACACACACGCCAACCTGTCACAACACGAGTGGGTACAAGCTCTTGTTCTTCATTCTTCACCACCGTGACTCCGGACTTCTTTGGAACAACCTGCACGGGTGACACCCAACGACTATCAGAAATAGGATATATAACACCACAATTAAGCAATTTTATAATCTCTTTTTTTACTACTTCCAACATGGGTGGATTAAGGCGACGTTGAGCTTCACGAGATGGCTTGGCTCCCTCCTCCAAAAGGATGCGATGCATGCATGTGGTGGGACTAATGCCTTTGATATCCGCCAAGGTCCATCCAATGGCAGATTTGTGCTCCTTTAACACCCTTATCAACTTGTCTTCTTCTTGGGCCGTGAGTGAGCTAGAAATGATGACAGGTAGTGTCTGATCTTCTCCCAAGAAAACATACTTCAAGTGACTAGGTAATGGCTTTAACTCAAGTGTAGGTGGCTGCACAATTGATGGAAGTAACTTGTTAGTCAAAACCGAATCTAAAAGTGAGAGTGGAGACTTACCAGAGTGTAAGGGCAATGACTCAAGGGCCGCGACCATTTCAAAAACTTCACTACAAGGGGGCACGGCAATATGGTCAAGTTCCATGCCGTGGCTTGCAAGGATTCCCCCACCCTCATTTCTTGCTCCTATGTCGTGCACTAAGGCCACTTCAAGTGCATCTTTGTTCCTTCGATTCAAATGTACCTGTGCCAAAGAATTAACAATGTCAATAGCAAAACAAGAATGATCCTCAATTGGATATTTAATGGTTTCAGAAAGATTAAAACGAATAATGTCCCCATCAAATTCCATGGTTAATGTTCCCGTATACACATCTATCTTTGTTCTCGCTGTTTTCATGAATGGATGGCCTAGCAAGATTGGCAATGATGGAGCATGGCTCGATTCCTCCATTTCTAAGACATAAAAATCTGCAGGAAAGATAAGATGATTGACCTACACTAAAACATCCTCAAGGACTCCCTTGGGATAAGCGTTAGAACGATCGGCCAATTGAATTATAACGCCATCTTGTTTTAACTCACCAAGGTTCATAGATGCATAAATGGAATATGGCATAACATTAATAGAAGCACCTAAATCTAACATGCATTGCTCAAATCTAGTGTTTCCAATTACGCATGGGATAGTAAAGCTCCCTGGATCCTTACACTTTGGAGGTAACTTTCGTTGCAAAACCGCGGATACATTTTCACTTACTTTCACAACTTCCTTGTTTGAAATTCTTTTCCTAGTTGTGCATAACTCTTTTAAAAACTTTGCATACCTGGGCACTTGCTTAATAGCATCAAGTAAAGGAATGTTTACTTGGACTTTTCGGAAGGTATCCAAAATGTCCTTTTCGCTTTCTTCCTTCTTCGATTGTGCAAATCTGCGAGGGAAAGGAACATTGGGCAGATTAGTGTTCGAAATCACAACATTTGGGACAACCTTACCTGAGGTGGATGGATGGGAGGTCTTAGATGGCTGCGGCATGGGTGGTGCCACCCTTGCCGTGGGGTAATTTTGCTCCTCTTCCTCGATTTGTATCTTCTCATCTTCCTTGTTTCCCACTTCTTTTCCACTTCTTAGTGTGATAGCTTTTGCAGATTCGAAACCATCCTTGGGATTGACCACCGTAGTGTTTGGTAACTTACCATTTTCACGGAATTGTCCCAAAAATTCGGCCATTCGGCCCATTTGCTTCTTTAGCTCATTAACCTCCTTTGCTTGGTTCTGCATTCCCTGGGCCATTGTGGTTAGTAACTGATATGTTTTATCGTCATTCATAGACGTACCTGAGTTCGTTTGGGATGATTGTGCTTGAGGAGGTGGTTGTGGTGCCATTGGCCTTGGAAAGAAACCCGGGGGTTGTCGGAATCCACTTTGTTGGGCATATTGTGGTGCATCTCTCCATCTGAAATTGGGGTGGTCACGCTATCCCTGATTGTATGTACTGGAGAAATGATCACCCCTTGGTTGGTTTTGATTCTCATAGCCCACGGCATTGGCAGATTCCCACCCTCCGTTCTCAATTAATTGAGGGCATTGATCAGATTGGTGTCCTTGAATGGAGCATACACCACAGATTGTAGTTCCTTGCGTTTTAGGGCCTTCAACAAACTGCGATAACATAGACGTAAGGTTAGCCATTTGGGATTGTAACTCAGAAATAGAACTTACCTCATTTACATGCTGTGGCCGTGGGGTGTCTCTCTGCCCAACACCTTCATATTGTTGTGCATTGAGTGCTCGATTGGCAATGAGAGTTTTGGCATCCCTAGGTGTCTTGTCCACTAGAGCTCCTCCCGCGGATGCATCCAACATTTGCCGTTCAAGTGGTAAAAGACCTTCGTAAAAATATTGAAGAAGTAGCTCCTCCTTCATTTGGTGTTGTGGACATGAAGCAACAAGAGTTTTAAAACGTTCATAATAAGTTGGAAAAGATTCACCTTGGCTTTGCTGAATTCCACTAATCTTCTTGCGAAGAAGAATGACTCGTGATGTCGGAAAGAACTTCTCTAAGAAGGCTCGCTTCATATTCTCCCATGATGTGACAGTTCCGGGAGCCAACTCATACAACCAATCCTTGGCCTTCTCCAACAAAGAAAAAGGAAAAGCCTTCATCTTCAATATGTTCCTGTCCACGTTCACCGATGTCATACTTGAGCATACGACTTCGAACTCCTTTAAATGCTTATTGGGGTCATCCATTGATAACCCATGGAACTTGGGTATATGATGTAGCAAACTGGACTTCAACTCAAATTCATCGGTCTTCTCAGGGCCTACCCTAGGGTATTGGATGCAAAGAGGGGCTGCATTGGCCAAACCCGAGGCAGAAAGCTCCTTGATGGTTCGATTGTCCACTGCCATGGTTGGTACTTCCTCTTCAAACCTTGTCGTGGCCTCCTCTTCAACCTCAACTTCTTGCTCTTCTAATTCAGGTTCGGGACTAGGAGGATTAGACGCTTGCGATTTCTTTTTCCTTCTCAAAGTCCTCTCGAAATCACTGTCAAAGTCGGAGATATGCTCACGAACAGGTTGTGAGCCACGGGTCATAAACTAGTACCTGCACACAAGAGCAAACAAGGTTAGCAATCAATCTAATAGACTCGGCACAAATAAGGAAATAAGGTGCCACACACGGCACAAAAACAAAACACACACACACGGTGCAAAAAAAATTAAAACAAAACAGAAACTAAACAATTTAAACAAGACTCAAGACAAGGGATTAGCAACTTTGCTAATCCCCCGCAACGGCGCCAAAAATTTGATGCGAACTAATTAAGCACACAAATTAAACCCTATTTGTGACAATTGTAGTAATGAAGTAAGTAGGGATCGTTCTAACCGGGGATTAACTAGGGGTGCTAATCTAATTTGAATTGACTTAAAAACACACAAACTAAAATTAAAGACTCTTAACAAGACTACTATGACTCAAAACAGATTTGAAACACTCGGAACTGCCTAAAATAATCAAATTGACTCAAACAGAAACTAGAACTTGACTTGGACGAATTTGAAAATGTTTATGACTCCAAATGCTTAAAAACACAAAATAAAATAGATTTGAATGACTAAGACTCAACAAAATATGGGGGGATTGTGGTTGGACGAATTTAAACTAAATGGGCAGATTGTAAAGAAAACAGATTGTAAGACAAAATTGTGATGAATCAATGGATGATGGAATAGCTAAGGGGTTCTTCTCCACACATGAAATATATGCAACGTAAATCAATTTCCAATTATCAATTCAATAAGTTATGAACCTCGACACTCCAAGTTAATTAGGTCCGCTTAAATTAACCTTCAGATTTCCCTAGAATCATTGAATTGGACGAATATGCATCGCAAACAAATTATTCCTAACAAATTCTCTATATGAACAGCATGATAAAGACATAAGTTAGAATCATTACGTTCTTTGGAAATCATAAGCATCGACAAGGCATTTGTAACTATGAAAAGCATGATACGCTTGCCAGGAATCTACTTAACATGATCATGACTAGCAACTTTCACTACTTGTGAATATAAATTCATAACGATTAGGTGAAACAAACTTATATCCTAGCACCAAATTCAAGCATGCAAATTAAGCGTGCACTCTCAATCAACATACAAGAATAAGTTCTAAATCAAACGGTTAAGCAAATTGTATTCAAGACTTATGCAACGATAACTGGAAGTAATCAACTTATTTCACATATATAATCATGGTTTCGAATCACCCCCTAGCTAACTAGGGGGTTTAGCCTCTCATGTTCACAGAAAGAGAAACAAAATTGAAATTAAACATAAAGAACAAAAGATTGATTACACCTAAAACGCCCAACAAATCCACTTGAATTTCTGCCCGTCTAAGCTCTTATTTCTTCTTCTCCTTGCTGCGGCAGAGATGGTGTTGGTGGTTTTTGGATGATTTTCTGGTTTGGGAATGGGTTTAGGGAAGTGTGGTGGTGCGGCAAGGTGGTGGAGTGATGGAGGAAGGTTTGTATGGTGGCTGGAAGGGTGGAGGAAGGCTGCGGCAAGGTTGGATGGTGGCTGCAATGGAGGGGAAAAGGTGCGGCTGAAGGAGAAAATGGGGATGGTTCTTGCGGCTGAGAGGTTTTGTGAGTGATGGGAGGCTACGGCTTAGAGTGAATTCGGTTTTAAGTGGCTGAATGATATGAATGAAAAGTAGGGGAGTTAGGGTTAATTAGATGGTACGGCTGAGATGTTGAATTAGAAGGATTAGGGTCAATCAATGGGAGTTGCGGCTGAGATGTTATTGTGGCTGAAAATAAGAAGAAAGAATGAATGATTGGGAGAGAATAAGGTGCGGCTAATAGGTTTAGTTTATATATTTTTAGAAAACAAAACCCTAGCTAATTTTAATTAACTAAAATTAATTTAAAGGCTGCTAGAATTTAGGAAATAAAATCAGAAATTAAAGAGGGAATAATTTAAGGGTGCGGCTATGGTTAGGTTAGGAGAGGGAAATAGGGTTTAATTGCACAACATTGGACAAAAGTGCCCCCCCTTGCACGACAAAGGAAGGGAATTAGGGTTAAGGCACGGCAAGGTTGTGTAATTGGGCTAGGGCCTTGGTTTTGTGTCCTAAAATGCCTACAAAGCCTTCAAAGTGGCTAGAAAATACGGACGTTTAAGTTTAGGAAAGGTTACCAAAACGGGAAACCTAGGGTTAACTTTCCTACTTCAAGTAGGAAACCTTGTTTGAGTAGGAATCCTCGTTTTGGTAGGAATTCATCGTTGGAGTAGGAATTCATCGTTTCTTCAAGTCTTCAACTCATTCATTCCTCTTTTGCTCCAAAAAGCTCCAATTTGCATCTTCTTGCACACTAGCCTTATAATCTGAAAATGCACAAAAGTGACTTTAAACACTAAAATAGCTAAGGAAACACAACATAAATGCACGAGAACAAGCTAATTAAGTCGCATGAATATGCTCCTATCAGCTGCGGATGCTTAGGTAAGTCAGATGAGTATATTGTTAGTGATAGATGTGGTGTTGATGAGATTGAGTTATAGCTTATATTCCTGCACCTCAGTGATTGTGCTCAGCCAGAGTAGGGCCTATCCTTCACGTGATCGTTCACCTCCCGCACCGTACCCTCACCTTGGATCCAAGGTAGGTGCCAACCTGTCGTACATACCACTATAGGTGGTTCCGACTCGTGTGCAGGATAATGGTTGAGGAGTTTCAACGTGATCAAAAGGTTGTACCTTAGATGGGTCAGTTTAGTTTTCCTTTTGTTTTAGAAACTGCTCATTACCTTCAGCTGTACAGGTCACTTTAGGTGACTCCGGTTGATGTACTAATATTATCGGCATATCATGATTTGTTTTATCTCACCTGCTTGACGTTATACTATTTGATTGGATTTTCTGACACGGCATATTCTAGCATGGCATATTTGAGCTTTATCGTTTTTAGCATGATTTGATATACGAGTACGTATAATATTTTCTGGAAAGTATACAGGTTTTACAGAGAGGGGTTATTACTTGGTATTGAAATGGTTTGGAAAACTTTGTTTTTGCCTACTCACGTTTTCTGTTTTGTGCCCCTTCAGGTTTTAGGTAGCGAGGACGTGAGTGATGAAAGAGGCATCGAGGCAGTTCTGATAGAGCACCCTCTATGTAGGATTTTCTAGTTATCACTTGTGTAGTGTCTGTTTATTCTGGATTGCACCTAGGATACTTGAACTTCTACTTTGCATTTTTCCTTCTATGTTTGTTACTAGTACTCACTGATCTTTTTATTGTAAATTATTTTGTTGACTTTATTTCCTCGTATTTTCACCTTTTTACTTCCGCATTGCGCACTTGGCTACGTCACCCTCACGTGACGGCCAACACGCTCTAAATTTTGATCAGGGTGTGTCAGTTTGGTATCAGAGCCTAGGTTTGGCAGTCCTGCATTATTGTGAGTATTCTAATTATTTTTGGTGTTTTCTGTCAGAACTATGCCGCCTTGTCGAGAACCACGTCTCTCAGCTGAGCCTAGTTTCCCCGATATAGCTCAGTTGGGGGAAGCTATAACTTATGCGATTCAGCCTTTGCTCCGCCCTCCTCAGAGGACTCATCTGGAGACCATGTATAATCTAAAGTTAGATAAGTTTGAGGGTCATGAAGGATATGAAGGAGTTGAGCGGTGGCTTGAGCATATTGAAAAGACTTTTCTAGTGTTGCAAAGTCAAGGGAATCTTCCTTCTGAAAGTTGGGTAGAGACGACTTCATGGTTCTTAGGTAAAGAATCAGCATCCTGGTAGGGACATGAGGTTCATCATTTGACCCCAGAGGAAGTTGCCGACTGGGAAGTGTTTAAAAGGTTGTTTCAGAAAAGGTTTGTTCCCCCTAAGTATATTTGATAGCAAGAAGCAAAAATTTACTGATTTGAAGTAGGGGAAGTTGACGGCAAATGAGTATTGCAGAAGATTCACTGATTTGTCCCGTTATCATCCGGAAATTGCTGCTAATCCGCTTGAGATGCTTCATCGTTTCAGATTGGGTACTAAAAAGAAGTGGCATTCTATGGCGACTACTACTCATTGCGATACTTATAAGGAGTTCTATGAGATTTTGTTGAGGATTGAGGAATATGCTTAGTGAGAGTGAAGAAGAAGAGGAGAAAGAGGATTCGAAGAAGAACGTTAAAGGCAAAGGTCAGTCTTCGTAGGGACTCAGGAATACTCGGAGTTTTAAAAGAAGCGGGGCTACCTCTAGTTCGTCCAGTGGAGGCATGAGTTCTACGGGTCAATGTAGAGGTGGTAGGTTTGCCGGAGGCCCATGTTTTTAGAGGCAGCAAGATGCTAGCGGTTCTGGTGTTTCAGGAGCTCCATTTTATCGAAGATGTAACGGCTGACACTTTGGCGAGTGTAGACAGGGCAGTCGAGGATGTTTTACTTGCAGACAGGTCAGACATCGGGCAGAAAATTGTCCACAGGGTCCGCAGAGGCCCTAAATGCCTTCCAGGTCGTGGGGATACTTACCATTACCAGGGAGATATTGCCCTTTATTCAGCCGCGCCGTACCCGTATCTGCAGGATCCATATTATCCAAGTGGCTACCAGAGCGGATATCAGCAGTACCTTGGAGGGTATACCCCATATCCTCCTTATCCAGCCAGCAGATCGCAGTGGT
Source organism: Pyrus communis (assembly GCF_963583255.1). Lineage (NCBI taxonomy): Eukaryota > Viridiplantae > Streptophyta > Magnoliopsida > Rosales > Rosaceae > Pyrus > Pyrus communis. Next base: position 13,402,942 of record NC_084816.1, on the reverse strand, counting down.
ATTCGGGAATACAGCCCCATCAAAGGGAGGTTGCTTCTAGCAGCGCAGGGTCATCAAGACAGACTGGACAAGGTTGTAGTACACCTGGACGTAGTGGTCAGTTGAGTAGAAGTCGAGGTGGTCGGCAGCAGCCTCAGGGCCGTATTCATAACCTTACAGTGCAGGATGCCCAGAACAGCCTATATTTGATCATGGGTACGTTAAATATCCTTGGTCACTTTGCTAGAGTGTCGATTGATTGTGGTGCTACTCATTCAGTTATTTCTCATACATTTGCTCAATTGACGCAACCTAATCCCATACTTTTTGGGTTTGAGTTAGAGTTTTCGATGCCTATAGGAGAGACGTGTCAAGTGGGTTAGATGTACCCAGGATGCCAGTGTTAGTGAAGGATGAGGTTATGCCAGCTAACCTCATTTCGTTGGATATCGTTAAGTTTGATGTCATTTTAGGTACTGATTGGCTACACTTTAATCGAGCCAATATTGATTGTTATGAGAAGAAAGTTACATTTCATCACCCAGGACTACCTATGGTTACGTTTGTTGGCGAGCGTAGCGGCGTGAGACATGACATTATTTCGGCAGTGAGAGCCAAGAAGTTGCTATATAAGGGTTGTCAAGGATATCTGGCACATATTGTACTGAATGATAACGTTTCTAGCCGTGTGGAGGACATTAGAGTGGTCAGACATTTTCCCGACGTGTTTGCAGATGATTTACCGGGATCTCTGATGGATCGTGACGTAGAGTTCGCTATCGACTTATTGCCAGGTACAGACCCTATATCCTTGACTCCCTATCGGATGGCTCCTGCTGAGTTGAGAGAGTTGAAAATTTAGTTGCAGGAGTTATTAGAAAAAGGTTTTATACAACCCAGTACTTTGCCTTGGGGAACTCCAATCTTGTTCGTGCGAAATAAGGATGGTACCTTAAGGTTGTGTATTGACTATCGGCAGCTAAACCAAGTGACGATTAAGAATCGTTAATCCATTGCCGCATATCGATGATTTGTTTTAACAGCTTCAAGGAGCTTGCGTGTTTTCGAAGATTGATAAGGTCTGGCCACTATTAGCTGAAGATTAAGAGTGATGATGTCCCTAAGACAGCGTTCGGAACCCGATATGGTCATTATGAGTTTTTAGTGACACTGTTCGAGTTAACTAACGCACCTGTTGCTTTTATGGATTTGATGAACCGGGTATTTAAGCAGTACTTAGACAGGTTTGTCATTGTTTTTATCGATGACATTTTGATTTATTCCAAATCCAAAGCAGATTATTTCAGACATCTCACTTTAGTGTTGAAGAAACTGAGGGAGCATCGGTTATACGCCAAATTCAGTAAATGTCAGTTTTGGTTAGATCAAGTAACGTTCTTGGGACATGTTATCTCAGCTCAGGGTATTCAGGTGGATTCTCAGAAAATTGTAGCGGTGGAAAATTGGGAGCAGCCACGAACTATCTCTGAAGTATGGAGTTTCCTTGGTCTGGCAGGCTATTATAGATTGTTTGTTCAGGATTTTTCGTTATTGTGTTACCACTTACGAGGTTAACCAGGAAGAACGTTAGATTTGAGTGGGACGATAGTTGCGAGCAGAGTTTTCAACAATTGAAGTATTGTCTCACTCATGCACCGGTGTTAGCACTTCCAGATGATAGCGGTAACTTTGAGATCTACAGTGATGCATCATTGAATGGTTTGGGCTGCATACTAATGCAACCAAGGTCTAAAATATCGCTGACATCGGAGATATCGGTAGTCCAAAAACACGAAAATTTCGATGGAAATATCGGGATATTATCGATATCGATAAAAATTGAATAAAAACCACGGAGATTGTAAGAAAATTTGGAAATTTTTATTGAAACTTTGCAGGATGTTTATTTAGTCAATTATCTATTAGTTTATCACAAAAAATTGGAAGGAAATGCATTGCATGATGGATTTAACTGATTTAAGTTAATTATATAGCGAGTTGGCAAACATTGTGAGTGTAGAAAATATGTAGTAATTAATGAAAGAAGTTTAAACACACCATAATCATTTATATATAATGAATTAGTACAATATTTTACACTTCATACATTGCATGGTAAGATCATGAGTGACTTAGTACCACATAGAGTTCCTATGATGTTCAAAATTTTCACTATCTTCATCATCTCTATGTGTAGAGTAAGTGTATTGTGAAGAGTAGTCATCAAATGATAAATCCCTAAAATAGTTTTGCATGTAATTGTTAACATGCCATCCATATAGATCCGAGATTGGTTGACGTTGTCCATAAGCAAAATCATTTGAAGATTGAGTCTCGGATTCTTTCTATGAGTCGCTCAATTCCATCCCAACATGAATGGGATATGAAGGGTAGGGAAATGGTTGGTTATGAGTATAACCATAGTTACTACTTCTCACTTTAACAGAGTCTAAAGTTATAGATAACGAGTCATCTTCTTGACTTGACAAAGTCCCCTTGCCTCTTTCTCTACGAGTATAGTTCTTCCCTATGGCACCAATTCTTGGTCCTGCCCGCCTACTGCCATGGTCCTCATCTTGTGTTGCATGTGTGAAGTTTGCCTCACTAGTGAAGGGGCTCATAATTTCGAGAGGTGGTCCAACATAGTTTCCATATCCACCACTACCTCCAGCTCCACTATATCCTTCATCATTCCCACCTCTGGTGGTAGGTGAGTCTCCTGATCTTGTACTAGAGCTATCATTAGTATCATCTGGATTTTGTGGCTGTGCATGATTGGAAGAAGGTGGAATTCCAGTGTTTCTTGGTCTTGGGCGCAAAAGTTCTTTGAAAGAGTCAGCGCTGCTAGATCTCACCTCCTCCTCTAATACTCTTTCTACATTTATCCCTTCATTACGTGCTTCTTCAGCAACTCTTAGAGTTGGGTTGCCTTCATCATCATCTAAATGAAAAGGTCTAATCCATTGACAAAGTTGGTTACCCTCTGTATCATCATCTTCAACAACAATATCAAACACATCTAGTGGGTCACCACGGTCGACATGATCTATTTCTGCTTCCTTATCTCGAATTTGAAGCTTCATGTTGTAGTAGCAATAAACTAATTTTTCCAACCTACTATGAGCCAACCTATTTCTTTGCTTTGTGTGTATGAGCGCAAATGTACTCCAATTTCTTTCACAAGCAGATGAGTAAGTTGTTTGTGATAATACTTTGATTGCTAACTTTCTCACAGTTGCTGCATTAGTCCCATACATGATCCACTATTCAGCTATATTGAAAAACAATGTTGATAAGCCTAATAACTCCAACAAATTCTATTATAAACTGATAGTGAAATATGTTTACACTCACTAGGAAACATTTTTCTTCGAGCAACAATTGATGTTGGTTCTCCAAAAGTTCTTCTTACATCTTTAAACCATGTTAGCTGAATTCAATAAATCGTGTTAGTTTAATCTAACAATGTAATTATTATAATTTAAGTAATTGTGTACCTCATTTCCAAATTGGCCAACTGCTGGTGATGCAGGGTCTAATATAGAGTATACATTATGTACAACACGTATAAGGGTACCATCATCTCCAACACCGGGTCTGTATTGGTATCGAGGATTCAAATAATATGCTATTCAAAGAAACACATACTCTAATAAGAGAAATAATACTTATGCAACTAAAGAAATGAATTGCAAATTATGACATAATTTATACTTGCTGCATGCAAATCGTGCTATAATGTTTTATACCATCGGTCATCAATTATCTTTATGACCCACCTTGCACCATGTTTTCTTTCCAAGTCCTCCTTCACTACACGCATCAACTCATATATTGCCCCCATAGTAGGATACACTTCTGTGTCAACGATCCGTAAAACTATGTAAAAAGGTTCAAACAGTTGGCACACATGTTCTGATTAAGTCCAAAAAACATGATCAAGCATTATACTTTCCACCATACGACCTGCATTTGAGCAGCTGAAATTGTGGTTGGCCCAATCGTCACTAGTGAATAGTTGCTTCAACCTTGCTTTCTTCTTAAGTAGGCTGTCTAATGCAATATAGTTTGTGGCGAATCGAGTGGTAGTTGGACGAATAATTTCTCCTTTGCAAAATTCAAGCATCTTTGCCAACAATCAACAGTGATTGTAAATATAATTTATGATCGTTCTAGTTCTTTTTAATACATTAGCAATATTCTCTTTCTTCCCCATTGCCTCAAACATGAGATCAATACAATGTGTTGCACATGATGTCCAAAACACATTATGATGCTTCATTAACTTTTTTCCAGCTTTGACAAATGCAGAATCGTTGTCGGTCACGACTTGGACAACATTATGCTCTCCCACCTCCATGATTACATCCCTCAATAATTTGTAAATATACTTGTAGTTCTTTATATGGTCTAAAGCATCAACGGACTTCAAAAAAATTATCTTTCCCTTGGAGTATACCATGAAGTTTATGATAGACAATCTAGTCGGGCCAGTCTATCCGTCACACATGATTGTGCAACCATTAGTTTCCCACTTTGACCTCAACTTGTTAACATACTAGCTAATGTCTTTATACTCCATTTCCAAATATTTGTTTCTTACCTCATAGGGAGTGGGAGGTTGTACTCCAACACCGGCCTGTTGACATCCCAATACCATATTTTTTAAATGATGTGATGATGCCTTCTCAGCAGGGACATTTTCATAGATAAAGAACTTGCTAATTAGACGCCTCATTCCCTCCTTCACATTACCTCCACTGAACTAACTCCAAACACTCTTTTGGCATGCTTTGGATGACTTATATAAACTTGGGGCTATTGGTGGTGTTGGTTGTGATTCTCTAACACTTGCTCCCCGTCTAATTTGTGCACCACCACTTGTCCTAGAACCTTTTGCTCTATTAGGAATTTTATGAAGGTGTTCTCTTTCCCATGCTGACTGTTTGGAGGCACGTAATGCTTGTTTGAAATTGCGTTGTTCTTCAAGTCCTATGTCATCATCACATTCATCATCATCGTCATCATCATCATCATCATTGTCAGCCGCATGGCCAATGACTTCTCCTTGTAGCCCAGCTCGAATATTTTCCATTCCATGTGTTTTCTTTTCCTTCTGGTGTTTTTTATTTTTTAATAATGTGGTGATGAATGTCTTTACTTCTGGGGGGGGGGGGGGGGGCATTATCGCATCGTTGGACATTATTTCTTGGATCTAATCCACTAAGATGGTACTTAAGTCGTGTCACTCCGCCACTCTTCATTACCCGACCACAATATTTGCAAATTGTGCCATGTTTGTTTCTGTCTATTGGGTCTCCATGTTCCCAAGCTGGATCACGTTTAGTAACTCCACTAGACATCTTAAACGTACCTATATTTATTTTTCATGGAAATTAGGCAATTATTTTTTGGCCAAAAAATATAGTAGTGATGACGGTTATATCAGAGAACCTAAATAATAAAGTTATTCTCCAGAAGAATTAAATACGAAGTAAAGAAAATGATTGTAAGAATTTAAGTAATTATAAAAATAATATGGAATAATAAAACCTAATATTAACGAATAATAATCCAATTTGATAATAAAATAATCCTAATATTAAACATATTAATGAATAATAATCCAATTTGATAATAATCCAATTTAAAGAATAATAATTCAATTTGATAATAAAACCTAATATTAATAAAATAATAAAAAACATTAAACATATTAAAATTATCCTAGGGAATAATTATACAACATTACTTAATTACTTCAAAAAATGAACATGCAAGTATTATTTGGTTCTTAGATCACATGTACGGGTCCACACAATTTTTTTTGTTGTTGTATAAATTACAATAATATAAATATAAGTTTGTAAACTTACCTTAAATATGGAACCCTTTGTGTTGAAGCTCTGAAAGGGCTAAGGGAAGAAGAAGAAACGAAAAGGTGTAATAGAGTTGTGATGATCTGATACTCCGAATGTGAAAGAGTTGGAAGTGGCACACGGTTTTGAGTATGAAACCAACCACCACTACTTTTTGTCATGTCAAAAGTTGTCAAAAGTTTCAAAAGTTGGCCCATTTGGGGGATTTATATTATATATATATATATATATATTATATTATATTATGTAACTTATCATAACACACACACACCACCACACACACATTGACACACACACACCAACACACACACACACACTGAGACACACACTGAATTATTACGTTTATTTTATTGATATTATCCCGATATTACTGATATTATCGATATTATCCCGATATATTGACGAAAATAAGGTGGATACGTATGAAAATATCCCCCTCTAAAAAAAATGATATTATCGGTGAAATATCCCTGATAATATTTAAGACCATGAATGCAACACGGCAGGGTTATCGCTTATGCTTCAAGACAATTGAAGCCTCATGAGATGAACTATCCTACTCACGATCTTGAGCTGGTGGCGATCATGTTTGCATTGAAGATTTGGAACACTACCTTTATGGTGAGAGATGTATGATCTTCACAGATCACAAGAGTCTCCAGTACCTATTTACTCAGCGAGATTTGAACCTTCGCCAGTGGAGGTGGATAGAGCTGCTAAGTGATTACGACTGCACGATTGAGTATCACTCGGGACGTGCAAATGTGGTGGCCGATGCACTTAGTCAGAAATCTCAAGGCAGAATTGATGCTGTTCATGCAAGCCGTGTTCCTCTTCTTGCCGATTTAAGGTCGACATGAGTGAAGTTAGAAGTGGAAGCTCAAAAGGAAGCCTTACTTGCTCACATTCAAGTTAGGCCAATCTTGATTGACCGTATACTCAAGGCATAGATGGATGACGATGAAACTCAAGAGCTGGTTCGACTAAGGAATGAGGGGAAAAAGAAAGACCTTCGGATTCAAGAATTAGACGGCATGCTCATGCTAGAAGGTAGAATGTTTGTACCGAACAACATGGAGTTAAAGAGGGATATTTTGGATGAGGCACACGTATCGGCATATGCTATGCAACCGGGGAGCACTAAAATATATCATACCATATGACCATTTTAATATTGGCCGGGTATGAAAAGAGAGATTGCCGAGTATGTTAGCAGATGTATTGTATGCCAGCAGGTTAAAGTCGAGAGAAAGAAGACGTTTGGACGGATGCAGCCACTTCCCGTTCCACAGTGGAAATGGGAAAATATTACCATGGATTTCGTGTATAAGCTTCCCCGTACATGGAAAGGTTATGATGGTGTTTGGGTAGTGATTGATCGACTCGCCAAGTCTGCACATTTTATTCTAGTTTAAGAGAAGTTTTCCCTTAAACGGTTAGCTGAGCTCTTTGTGTCGAAGATTGTTAAGTGCTATGGTGTACCAGTCAGCATCATCTCTGATCGAGATTCGAGATTTACTTCTAAATTCTGGACAGCATTTCAAGAAGCACTTGGTTCGAGATTACTGTATAGTACGACATATCATCCTCAAACAGACGGGCAATCTGAGAGCCCCATTCAGACACTGGAGGATATGCTGAGATCCTCTGTTTTGCAGTTTGGCGATACATGGCATAAACGTCTAAATCTAATGGAGTTTGCCTACAATAACAGCTACCATTCGAGCCTTAGTATGTCACCTTTCGAGGCATTGTAAGGTAAATCCTGTCATACGCCCAGAGATAGACGAAAGAGTTTTGGAGGGCCCACAGATAGTGGATGAGACTACCCAAAATATTCAAGTAATCAAGTCTAACCTGAAAACGGCCCAAGATTGTCAAAAGAGCTTAGCGGACAGACATACCACTAATCGGACCCATAAAGTAGGTGATTGGGTATTCTTGAAGCTGTTACCGTGGAAGGGTGTTGTACGGTTCGGGAAAAAGGGGAAATTGAGTCCCAGGTATATCGGACCGTATATGATCACTGAGCGGATCTGAGAAGTAGCTTATTGACTTGAGTTACCTCCAAAGTTGTCTCGAGTGCACGATGTATTTCACGTTTCGATGCTTCGTCACTATGTCTCGGATCCATCACATATGCTACCTTCGCAACCGTTGGAAATTAATCCTGATTTGACTTACGGCGAGGAGCCGATGACTATTCTAGTATGGAAATATAAGGTTCTGAGGAGCAAGACTGTGCGCTTGGTGAAGATTTTGTGGAGGAATCACTCAGTGGAGAAGGCTACTTGGGAGACGGAGGATCGGATGAGAGATTTGTATCCCCGCTTGTTTTATGATTACTAGTGGATTGTAATTATTGTATAAATTTCAAGGACGAAATTTTCTTAAGGTGGGTAGGTTGTGACAGCCTGTCCCAAATTATTTGTAATGTTAGTGTGAAAAGAATATTTTGCCCTTGGACATTAATTAGTGTTGTAGGGTGTTGGTTTGTTTTGTTTTTGGTTGGTGGGCTGCCATTTGGACCACACACTCACACACACACACTCATCTCCTTCTTTCATGTGACTCCCTCTCTCTTCTCTCTCTTGGATTTCTTCCATTTCCTTTGCAAGTGTACGGATAACCTCCATCCAACCATTTCTGGCATGGATTGTGTTTATTGTTGGTGTTTTTGGACTCCTTTCGAGCTCAGGAGTCGATTGGTGGTGTTGGTTAGATGTGAATCCTTCAAAAACCTGAGAACCAATAATTTTTTGATTTGGTGCACTGTTCATGCACTTGTGATCATGGAACTTTTAGTGAGTTTTAAGGTTCTAGGAAGCTTTAGAACCTTTTCACGAAGCTTGGAGATCAAGTCTGAAGGATTTTAGACGTCAGGAAATCAAGTTCTAAAGTTGGCCAGATTTTGTGAGATTTCTCCAGTGAGTTTCCTTTGGTTTTAGGTCCCCAAAGTGGTAAGGTTTTGTTCTACTCGTTGTAAGCTTCATTTTGTTTCAAATTTCATGGAATTTGGTTGAGAAATGAAGAAGATATGAAGTTTTGAAAATTTTCCCAATTTCCGGCAACGCGGACGGCGGTGGCTTCAGCCCGAATCACCGGAGAAGACAAAGAATATTCTGTCAACTATGATGGAATATTCCTAACGGTAGTTAACAGTGTCAGGTTAGTTTTAAGGGTATATTCCATTCTTGGACGGAATATTCCCTAACGTCGTTAGGGTCTCCGTAAGTGTGCCTGGCACGTGCCCTCGCGTGGCCGGCGCGTGGCGGCGCTTAGAAGGTCGGAAAATTATTTTTAAAATATAGCGATGTTCATGAGGTTGAGTAGATCATGATGGTATATTCAAACACCCTAATTGGGCAATGTATGAAAAGTTATTACCTAAGGTTGGTTTGTGCGTTAAATTGACGGTTTTATAGTTGTTTCGTATATAGGTGAGGACTACCTGGAGGACGAGCGCAGCCATGCGAGGCTCGGGGCTTACGACCCTTCTACATATCAGTGAGTGGGCTTTTGTTTTTAGTATACATATATATATATATATTATGATTGGTATCTTTCCAGAAATTACATTTTAATGGTTTTATAATTAAAATGCCAGGTCGAATATCATCGATATTATTATTATTGTGATTGTGTTGGTTATACTTTAGTGCCGCGGATGCTCAGGTAAGTCAGGTGAGTATATTGTTAGTGATAGATGTGGTGTTGATGAAATTGAGTTATAGCTTATATTCCTGCACCTTGGTGATTGTGCTATGCCAGAGTAGGGCCTAGCCTTCACGTGATCGTTCACCTCCCGCACCGTACCCTCACCTTGGATCCAAGGTAGATGTCTGTCGTACAGACCACTATAGGTGGTTCCGACTCGTAGGTGACTTGCGATACATCGCACAACCTTCACGTGATCGTAGCATTAAGCGTAATTAGATACACCAACCTGTCGTACAGACCAAGGTTCTAACTCATGTGCAGGATAATGGTTGAGGAGCTATAGATTTAGCCGTACAGGTCACTTTAGGTGACTTCAGCTGACGTACTGATATTATCGGCATATCATGATTTGTTTTATCTCACCTACTTGACGCTTATACTATTTGATTGGATTTTCTGACACGGCATATTCTGGCATGGCATATTTGTGCTTTATCGTTTTTAGCATGATTTGATATACGAGTATGTATAATATTTTCTGGAAAGTATACGGGTTTTACTGAGAGGGGTTATTACTTGGTATTTAAATGGTTTGGAAAACTTTGTTTTTGCCCACTCATGTTTTCTGTTTTGTGCCCTTCCAGGTTTTAGGTAGTGAGGACGTGGGTGACGAAAAAGGCATCGAGGCAGTTCTGATAGAGCACCCTCCATGTAGGATTTTCTAGTTATCACTTGTGTAGTGTCTGTTTATTCTGGATTGCACCTAGGATACTTGAACTTCTACTTTGCATTTTTCCTTCTATGTTTGTTACTAGTACTCATTGATCTTTTTATTGTAAATTATTTTGTTGACTTTATTTCCTCGTATTTTCACTCTTTTACTTCCGCATTGCGCACTTGGCTACGTCACCCTTACGTGACGGCCAGTACGCTTCAAATTTTGATCGGGGTGTGTCAAATACATGGCAGAATTCATGCAATTAATGTATGAGAACTTATCCCACGATTTGTAAAAGTTTAGTTGATAAATCTTCAATTGGAAGTCATAGAAATTGGTAATGCAGTTGCAATTTCTCATTTTGATTTTTAATATGTCTACCTTTTCATTAAAGCTCCCTTTACTTTATGATTTGATAATATGGTCCAATTATATTTTAGGGATCTTTTGATACAGGTGCCTCGGTTTTAAATTTTCTAGATCAAACATCCATGTCCTTTTAGTGATTTGAGTAAACTTTTTTTTGTCATAATTTTGGTGTTATATGCACATTATATTGTAACAATTTCCTATAATCTAACCTTTTGATTGCACTCTCCTCCATTGGAGGTAATTGTCAAAATAAAAAAGTTGGTTAGATTCAATTTATTTTCACAATAATGCTACAATTTAGCAATAATTATCCATGATTTAAGATATTTTCTTTCCAAAATAGTTTAAAATATTTTTAAATCCCCAAAATCAAACGTACCAAAATAAGTTTTTCTTTTAGTACGTTAAGAGAAAATAAGATTGAGAATAATATAAACATACCAATACACAATGTGTACAAAATAAAACGTACCAAAGTAAAAATAATGTACCAATATTAACAATAAGTATCAAATCAAACGTTCCAAAATTGCAAATAAACGTACCAATTAATGATTTTTGTAAATTCAAATGTACCCGCATATAATATATACATAATTTATTGTAACGAATAATAATTCATCAACAACTATACTTAAAAAAACAGCAAAATTTTTTTTAAAAATTACACGAAGCTTTTATGTTGATCACCAACTATTTGAAAAAGAAAAAAACATTTGGAAAAAAATATATATTAAATGTTTGCATAACCAAAAAAAATAAAAAAAATAAAAAAATAAACTGTGATCGAAAAAACATATTCGGAAGAAGACAAAATATAGTTTAATTACTAATATCTCCACTAAATAAGGAAAATTACATCATATAGATAAAATGATAAATTCAAAAAGTATTTTAATTTTAAAAAATAGAGGTGACTATTGGTCAAAACACTTTAATCAAATTTTAAAAAGGCACAAATGTTTAATCTAAATTATATAGAAAAACTATAGGGAATTCTATCACTTATAAGTAGATGGTCTTAGATTCAATTATTGTGGATGGCGTGTTTAATACTAATATGTTATGATTATTCTATTTTTAATTTTGAAATACATTAAATTCAACAACTGAGATCGAATATGATTAAATCTAACAATAAAAAAAGATCTAGCAGCACAAAATTAAATCAAATGGTTAAAACAATTAAAAAAATTATTTAAATCAAAATTCGGTCAAAAACTCTATAAATACATGTTTCAGAAGTCGGTTTAGTGAATTTTCAACTTTTACGACATGTCCCCAAAAGTTGGGACTATAAAGGTCCTAATTTCCTTTTTAATATTCTAGCTGAAGATGTAAACTTATCTATTAGAATTTAATAAATTCCATCTTTTACCAAAAAAAAAAAAAAAAAAAAATTTGTATCGGAATCTAAATATTTTTAGGTTAAAAGAAGGAAAATTTTATTTGTGTTGTAGCCTATTTTATCTAACAAGGTTAAAGGGGGCCGGCGGCAAGGGTAGAGAGATTGAGAGAGATGTGTTTGTAGAATTGTAGGGGAATGTGTGTGTTATCCCTCCTACATAGTGCCTTTATTTATAGTAGTAAAAGGAGAGAAGAAATTCCTTCATCCCCAAGGAATACAAGTTGTAATAGGAAATGATAACTAGAATCAAATCTAATCTAGGATTTACACAATCACACTTAAACTAGGAAAGCTTATAACACTTCCCCTTGAGTGTGTAAATACTCAAGGTAGATTTAGCATCATGCAGAAGTTAAGGAAGTCGACTTGTCAACATTGATTCTAAGGAACAACACTTGTTCTCAATAAGGTAGAAACTTGCATAAGTAAGTGAGTCTCACTAAAAAAAACCCTAAGGCTATGGCAAAAACCCAAGTAGGGACAAATCCATAGTTTAAGGAAAAATGTGTGAGAAATGCAAAGTCAAAAGAAATGTCTACGGGAAATCATCCGGGATATGACCAGCCCAAGGTGGGTGCCTCGTTAAAACCTAGTTAGGTAGCAAAAACCCAACGGGAAAAAATGCTCCTAATCGTAGGGAAAAAGAGTACATTAAGATCAAGCAAGTATTCTTCTAGATACTCCTCCTGAGTTTGACACAATTCCAAAGAGAAATAGCAATGTTACAACTCAAAATGTTTACACATGCCAATTCCATTAACAAGCTTCTAAAACATCGTCTTTGGCAGTGATTTGGTGAAGAGGTCGGCCAGATTGTCTTGTTAACGGATTTGCGTGACTTTAATCTTCTGATGTTCTTGTTATTGATGTGAAAAGAAGAACTTCAGCACAATGTGCTTGGTATTGTCTCATTTGATATAACCCTTCTTGAGCAGTTCGATGCATGCTGCGTTGTCTTCAAAGATCGTCGTCAGGACATTAACGGTGGGGTAAAGATCACATGAGCTTCGAATATGGCCCAGAACTGCTCTTAACCAAAAACATTCTCGAATTACTTCATGTAAGGCGAGAATTTCAGCATGGTTAGACAAAGTGGCAACTAAGGTCTGTTTAGTTGACCTCCAAGAGATTGCGGTGCCTCTAACGTTAAAGACATAACCCTTTTGAGAATGCACCTTGTGCGGATCAGACAAGTATCCTGCGTCGGCATAACCAACAAGGCGAGAATCGACTCGAGAAGCAGGGGGTGTGGCATCACTCGAGGATCCGTAAGGATAGAACAAGCCCTAATCCGTAGTACCCTTAAAGTAACGGAACATTTCTTTCATGCCAGTCCAGTGTCTGCGTGTAGATGCATTATTGTATCTTGCCAAAAGATTAACAACGAAGGAGATGTCGGGTCTAGTGTATTGAGCTAAGTACAATAAAGCACCTATCACACTTAGATAAGGAACTTTAGGCTCCAAAATCTCTTCATCATCCTTCTTCGGACGGAAGGGATCTCGTTTTTCATTTAGCGATCGAACGACCATAAGAGTACTCGAAGGCTTCGCTTTATCCTCATTAAAGCGGCCAACACTTTCTGGGTGTAGTTCGATTGGTGTACTAAGATTCCATCTAAACAATGCTCTATCTTGAAACTGAGACAGTATCGAGTCTTACCTAGATCTTTCATCTTAAATTTTGACTTCAGGTGTGCGGCAATTTTTGCGAACTCTTCAGGAGTTCCGATGAGATTCATGTTATCGACATATACTGGAAGAATGTGACTTCTTAATGAACACACAAGTGGATAGTTCTTTGTTCACATATCCCTGACTAGTCAAATACTCACTCAAACGGTTATACCATATTCTTCCAGATTGTTTCAAATCGTAAAGTGAACTTCTCAGCCGAATTGAAAGCATGTTCGGGGGTTTGGAAATATTTGAACCGGTCAATGTAAGTCCTTCGGGAACTTTCATGTAAATTTTCATATAAAGATCCCCATAGAGATACACGATTACTATCTCCATCAGATGCATTCTTAGTTTTTCAGAAACTACCAAACTGATAAGGTGGCAAAAAGTAATCACATTCATAACGGGTGAATAAGTTTTGCCATAGCCAATCCCGGGGCGTTGTGAGAAACCTTATGCAACAAAACGAGCTTTGTAATGCACAGTTTCATTTTTCTTATTACGCTTCTAAACGAAAACCCATTTATAGCCAATAGGCATCACATGTGGAGGAGTATGAGCTACAGGTCTAAACACCTTACGTTTCACAAGCGAATCGAGTTCGACTTGGATTACTTATTTTAAGTTTGACCAATCAATTCTACGTCGACATTCATTAATGGAATGTGGTTCAATGTCATTGCTCAACATGATCTCAGTAGCTACTGCAAATGCTAATGCATTATCGACAATCATTTCATTTCTACGTCACATATCATCTAAGCTAGCATAAATCTCACGATTCTCGAGAGGAATTGTCTCTTCAATGATGCTTCCATAATCTAGAATTTCCTCATGAGTTGGATAGAATGAGTAAGCGATAATCGGAGTCACAGTAGGCTTTTCGGGACCTTGTGTCATAGATTTCCTCTTCCGGGGGTTTGAATCCTTTAAACCAAGGGGTCTGCCACGCTTTTGTGTAAGGACAGATGATTCGCTAGACGTTAATGTACGTGAATCACCAAGATTGGCGCCCTGGGCTTCCAGGAGGAAAGTCTGTCGTACATTTAGTACATCCATCTTTGCAGGCATATTCGCAGCTGAAATATATGATCATGTCACGTGCGCTAGATTGGTGAAAGCATCTGGCATGCTCTGAGCTATGCTTTGGAGATCTAATATGCGCAGCACTTCAGTTTCAAACTGAGCGGTGCGGGGATCTAAATAAGACAAAGTGGGAGTCGTCCATGATAATTCACATTATTCTTCAGGAACGTTGACGTTCTTATCTCCTCCTAACGATAGGAAAACTGTCTCATAGAAGTGACAATCCGCGAAACAAATAGTAAACAGATCACCTATCAAAGGTTCTATGTAACAAATAATCGAACATAGATTCCCATCCTTCGCTGAGACCCCATTTTTGTACGTAAGGGCAGTGAGATTGGCACATATACCGCATAACCAAATACGCGTAAATGCGATATGTCAGGTTCGTATCCGGTAACCAACTGAAAGGCACTAAATGGTTGTGTCACAACAAGCTTTAGGCGGACTAACTTTGCTGTATGCAATATTGCATGGCCCCAAGCAGCGATCGGGAGCCTGGTACATATGACTAACGATCAAACATTCATTTATAAGTGCTTAATGAAAGCCTCTGCCAAGCCGTTTTAGGTGTGAGCATGGGGTACGATATGTTCAACTTCAACCCCAACCGACATGCAATAGTCATCAAAAGTTTTAGATGTGAATTCTCCAGCATTATCCAATTGAATAAATTTGATCAGATAATCAGGGTGGTAAGCCCTGAGCTTGATAACCTGAGCCAACAATTTGGAGAATGCAATGTTCCTTGTGAACAACAAGCACATATGTGACCAACGTGTGGAAGCGTCAACCAAAACCATTAAGTATCTAAATGGTCCGCATGAAGGGTGAATCGATCCATAAATGTCCCCCTGAATCTGTTGTAGAAAAATGGGAGGATTCGAACGAATCTTGTCATAAGAAGGCTTAGTAATAAGCTTTCCCATGAAACATGCTTGACATGCGATTCCTTAGATCAAACATAAGCTTCGGATTAGTGGATACTTGTGTGATGATTTGAGGATTTGACGCATCGCTATTCATCTAGGATGTCCGAAACGATCATGCTAAAGTGTAATTTCGTGCACAGTCCCAGTAGTAGGGTCGACCACATAGTGGCATGTTATAGGGCGTATGGTCGTAGTATACAGACCACTCAGGATACACTCTATCTTCTCTAGAATACACTTCTGGCCATATTCGTAGGAAGTTATGCACAGAAATTTAACTTCGTTTTCTACGTGGGTTTCAGCGTGGTAATTGTTATCTCTAATGTCCTTGAAACTTAACAATATTCTTCCGGAACGTGGAGAATAGAGTGCCTTAGTAATGGTCAAGCTTGTACCATTAGACAACATTATATGTGCCTTACCGTATCCTTCTATCAGGTTGGATGGGCTTGAGAGGGTTGTCAGAGGTGCATTCTTAGGTATGAAGTTAGTGAAATAGATGCGTTCACGCAATATGGTGTGCGTGGTTGCACTATCTGCCAAACAACTAACTTCCCCACTAGTTATACCTAGAATGAAAAATTAATTTGAATTGGTTACATGCATAAAAGTTGTAAAAACAAACATCAATTCAAAATAATTTCATTTATTCAAGGATGGTAATTAATTAAAGCTTAATATCCAAAAACAAATCACCAACAAATAATCCAAACATAAAGGAAAATTGTTAAAAAATCAACAAAAAAAAAAAAAAAAAAAAAAAAAAAAACAAAGTGGGGTTCGGCCCCATTGTGCAACTTTAACTAACTAAAATTGTTTATGTCTAAGATTCTAATCTTTCATAGGGGTGGTATCCTTTTGAAAGTCAGAAACCTCCATCTTTGTAGTCTCCTGTTTGTCCATTTGCACGAAGTTTGATTCAAACTTCTTACGGCCAGAATAATATTCAGCTACAACCTTCTAAGGAGCTCGGAAAACACAGGACCAATGGTCATTTGAACCACAGTGACAACACATGTCCGCATCCATGGTTTAAGGTGCTTTGCTCTTATTCTTGAAGTTCGGGGCCTTGGGAGCGAGGTTTAAGCTCTTATGGGCTTTGTTTCTTCCCTTAGATGGGCCTTGACTTTGTTGACCTTGGTAGGATGGCTTCTGGCTGCCCTAACCACGCATTTTTTGGCATTTTGGCGTTGATTTGTACAATAATGTGCTTCAGGGACAACAGTCACCCCAGTAGGTCGAGCTTGATGATTCTTCATTAACAGCTGGTTCTGCTGTTTAGCGAAAACTAAAACACAAATCAAATCCATGAACTTAGTGAATTTGTGAGCTCTATATTGTTGCTGCAAGACAATATTAGAAGCAAAGAAGGTCGAATAGGTATTCTCCAAGAGATCCTCTTTGGTCAAAGTTTTGTTACAAAACTTGAGAAGTGATTGGATTCAACAAACTTCAAAATTATATTCATTCACAGACTTAAAGTCTTGGATGTGCAAATGCTGCCAGTCATGTATTGCTTTAGGAAAAAATATGTCCTTTTGGTGATCAAAACAATCAACCAAAGTGACCTATAGCGCACATGGATCCTCCTCAGTAAACAGGCTACCTTGAAAGAAAAATGAGCCAGGCCCAGGGGAGGACGTGATCCAGTACGTCGTAGCATTTGGGGACACCATAACCCTTGGGCTGGTGTCTTGCGTGGGTCGAGCCAAAGGGTTTTGGGTCAATGCAAGTGAACCCAAAAAAGGAAAGCAGGCCAAGTAACAGAGCTTAATAGGGCTCGGGTTGGGTCCAAAGTCACCCCAGCCGTAGCTGGGTACATTCGCCGGGGAAGAAAACCAGCGCCACCGCTTCAGGCGGCTGTACTTTGGGACAATGGTGCTTAGGGCAAGTCTATGGGTAATCAGAGACCTTAAAGATGAACAGAGATTGAAAGAATCTAGACGTTCTCGTAAAAGCCTAGAAATTTGAATCGAGTTTTTAGAAAAATCTGATGAGATTCAATCGAATCTCGGTCAATCGATGTCGGGAACGAGCTTCAAGTTGTCAAACATAGTGTGACCTGTGGTGTGAGGATGGGCTGCAAGCTAACCTACGATGGTGGAGACGCCGTGGAAGGCGTCGGGGTTTCTAGGTTTCAATCTGGAGCCCGCGGCTCCGGCTTGGGTACTCGGTGCTTGGCTTGTTGCGGCTATTCAAGCTTTAGGCTTAGTTTATTCGAACCGTGATTTCTAATTTCTTTTTTTTTTCTTTTTCTTTTTCAATTCAATTCATATATAATTCAATTTGATGCATATGCAATTCAATAATTTTAATGCATGTACATATATTTGATGCAATTCATGGCAAAATATCAAATTCACATAACTCAACAATTATGAATATAATGCATACACAATTTATGTAGAATCTAGAATTTGAAAAATGTAAAGTTGGGTTATGCATTATGGTGAATGTTCATGCTATCAAGGCTGCACAAATATCGAGATAACGACCATTGTTTTGAAAGAACCTAATTACGTGATGATATGGATGAACTAGTTTAATGCTAAAAATTTCCTAGTCAAATTCCTAAGTGCAGCGGTAGGAGAATGCTAATAACGTGTTGTAGCCTATTTTATCTGACAAGGTTAAAGGGGGCCGGCGGCAAGGGTAGAGAGATTGAGAGAGATGTGTTTGTAGAATTGTATGGGAATGTGTGTGTTGTCCCTCCTACATGGTGCCTTTATTTATAGTAGTAAAAAGAGAGGAAATTCCTTCATCCCTAAGGAATACAAGTTGTCATAGGAAAGGATAACTAGAATCAAATATGATCTAGGATTTAAACAATCACACTTAAACTAGGAAAGTTTACAACAATTTGAACCCATATAACCTCATTCTACTCACCCAACTTAAATTTTAAATGTGAGATGGCTTTTTTACCCTATTGCAAAATTACTATCAAGTACAAAATGAAGTGAATAATAAAATTAAAATTTATCTATAAACCCACTAATCAATAAACCATTGAAGGTATGAGGCTCATTTGAATTCAGAATCTGAAAGAAACAAATTGGATTTAAGAAGGGGCCTATCTTTCTTGACATCTTCATTGAATGTAAACAAGGGTGTTATCTTTCTTGACACTCAAGTCTACTCTGTACTTTCAACCTTCTTTCACCAACCTATTTTTTAAGTACTAAAATTTTTGTTTCCCATTAAGGTTTAATCCTTTAAAGCAACCACATGGCGTCTACTGTGAACACCCATAACAACTGATGTTTGTTGACCTACAATTCTTCCTCTTTTGCCTAAGCAATCCCATGGTCGACAAAGAAGGATGACTAGAACAAGAGAAACATTCTAAGCAGAACACTAGCTTAAGCATTTGGTCTTAATAAACATTGCAAACTAGACAAAAGAACCCATTTTATATATTTTTTGTATTTATATAATCATTATTACTATTGTGTGCTTGTATTCATAAAATGATTTTGAGTCCTGTAACTCGTCCAGGAGAGTGTAATTACTGTGGCTATGGGTGAGTTTGAATAAATCTTGTTTATGAAGCGGCAATGGGGGTAAGAACAATGCGAATCAAATTTAAAACCCAACTCAATTTCCATTGTATGAGAAATAGCATATTGATTTAACATTTCAATCTCAGATAAGCACAAAAGGACTGCAACATATGATTTAACTACTTCATCTAATCTTGTCTGCTCACATAACTTCCCAATTCTAGATTGCTTGTTTGATCGATTCATCAAACACGACTCTAAACATGTATGGACATATTACTGTGATCAATGAAATAAACATCATTCATTTGACCGCTCTCTTTTATGCTTCGAATGATTTGGAGAATTCTAATTTGGGTTTTTATTTTTTAAATGGGTGTGAAGATAAATTTACATATTGAATTGGGTTTGTGAGGGTAGTTTAGGAAGTAAATTTGGGTTTAAAGAGATATTGATAATTTCATTAAAAATAATATGGGTGTAGAGAGTAAGTTGGGTCAAGAAAGAAGTTACATGGGTTCAAATAAAATTTCCCTTAAAAGAATCATAACAATACATGTTTCACGAGTTGGTTTAATGAATTCTACCTTTAAAGACATTCATCATATTCTTTGCAGAGAGTTGTTAGACCTTTGTGGATTGTCTTTTCCTTTCAAAGGTTACAAGTTATATGATATGTCATACAACTTATCATACTCTTCTGGTTAAGTGTATGTCAATGCCTTCAACTATGTCTTCCACATAAATAATCTTCCCTTGTTTAATGTGAGGCAACTTAAACTCGAGGTGTCTAGGATCGAGGTGATAGTGATCGCGAACTGAAATTCTATGGAAGTGAATACACTTGTATATGAGCTGCATCAAATTAGTTACCCCTTTCGGCTTATCAAGATTGGATTGTAGTCACCTTGCTACCTATTAGCATTGTAGGTTCCTATTTTCATTTCAAGTTAAATGGCAATGTGCCATTTTCCCTGAGTTGATGTTATATACGTAGGCTTAATATAGTCACAAGGATCTTCTCTTTAATTCATTTTAGTTAAGGAGGTTTAACTCTATGAACTAGTCATAAGGTTCAAATCATTCAACCTCGCCATCATGAATCTTGAAAAGAACCCCGAAAATTCGAGTTAAAATACTGAATCTCAAAATTATTCGAAACTTGACATTAGGAATATTTACTCACACATTATGGAAGCTAATGAAGGGAGAAGTATTTTTCCCTCTTAGGTCGAGACCCAACTCTGGCGAGATTGGCCAAAATGGGCAAAAAACCACTGAAAGCCGCCCAAACTTCTAGGCTTCGATCAATGTGCAAGCTTGGTTTCAATGTGTGGGTATGGTGTCAAATTGAAGAATGCTTCGACACAAATCCATAACCTTTGATTTTGTTTGATTTCGTTGCCCTATGAAGAACTAGTTTGAAAGATGGGGAGAGAGAGAGAGAGAGAGAGAGAGAGAGAGAGATGGAAGAGGAACAGCAGCAGCAAGCTGCTGTGCGTGTGCTCATGGGGTATGGGAAGCTTCCCTTTTTAATTTTCCTAGTTTCTTAAAATTACTCTTTTGTCATTCAACTTAAAACAAGCACATCTTTGTTAAAACTCCGATTTGTTCTAACGCGTTCTTGATGATAAGTACTATGAGAATAACTAAATTTATTCATGTGTGCCACAAACACAAAGGTCAACGAAAAGTTAACAACTTAAAAATGTCCACACCATTGGTCTCTATTTGGTGATCCATATAAGAGAATTTACGATTGAACAAAAGAAGATAAGCTTAGAACTTAGTGATGAGCCGATTTCATATTGTATATTTTTTCTTGGTATATTTTGCTAAGGTTTTGATGCTTTGTTATGTATTTCAATGTAGGACATGCAAATCCATTTTGATCATAAAGGGATCAAACGGTGCAATTTTTTAAGAACAACAACAAGAGTAATTAATGGCAGATTCACTCTTAAATCGTCCTTCTCATCTTTAAAAGCCAAATCATCGTCCGCATCTAATCAATCCCCAATCGTGATTCCAATTGGAGTGGGCTTGTCAATCTATCAAGAAAGTTGTGTCAAAATTTCAAACTTTTATCCTGAAGCACTTGATAGTGGCGATTTAATTTATGTTTAGGGCATAGTGTTGGTAGATTGAGTTGTAGAGCTTATTTGTGAGATTTGGGTTGGAAGATGATGGTTTTTGGACTTGGGCTTTTCTTGAAACTTGGAGAGGACACCCTAAGCTTTAATCGCAATTTCTAACGTGTGGACAACACTTTACGGACCATGCGTGCGGATGGAATGTGGTCCTTGGGATGAAAATTGAACGATTGAAAATGATTCCATCATAATGAGCTTAGAATGAAACAGGGTCATAAATGACCCATCACTTAATTAAAATATTACCCAGCATCAATTCAAAATTTCTTGGAATTTAAACTGTCCACACCAACCAACATCAACACTTATCATCTTAAGTAAGTCTTGTCCTCCTCCAAAAACACTTATCATCTCCCGCGTTTGCTCAAACACCATTGTCATCGATAACATCCTTCCCGTTCGAAAACTTGTTTCCCATTTTTTACCAAGTTATAGTTGGTCTGTGCTTGTGTTGTTTGGCCTCATAAATTCCAGACAACAATGAAGAAAATCAAGGGACTTTGGTTAGAGACTGTGCAGTGGGTTCCAAAGAAAGGACATGATTTTCACTTCATTCTAGCTGGGTTTAGATAGCTTCCTACAATAATTATCGTCATATTTTATTCCCCCAGTGAATTTCAAATTTGGTGAGTTTTGAAAATGTAACCCTAGAATTTCATTTTGTTAATTTTGTTAAGCAATATAAATTAAGTTAGGTGTAAGGTTAATTATGCATGTTCGTTGTAATTAGGTGGAATTTGTCGATATATGTGAAATTTTATTACAAATTAAGGTGCATTGTGAACTTTTGAAGCTATGTTGACATCTTGTGTAGATGTTGGGGCATTGTCTTTTGTTTTGGTAAAGTTGTAGTTTTTAGTAGGGATTGATTTTTGTATCTGAATTATTGATAATTTTATGGTGGTAAGGATTGACTTTTGTATATGAATTATTGTTAATTTTATGGTGGAAATTGAAATTACTTAAGTAATGATGCTCTGTTCATATGAGATGTAAAGCTATGAAGCATTGGTGACAGGTTGTCATAAGGTTATGTGTTGTTGATTGTTGATGTGCGTGTATTGCTATATGTACAAGATATGGTAACCTAGAGTGTTCAACTAGCAACCAGAGAAGAAGAAATCTATAAGGAAGGGGTTAACAACTTATCCCAAGCCTTCATGTGTTAAGATTGATTAGGGAGAAGTTTAATGAGGCACAACTTGGTGCCTTTGGAGCAAGCTGCTTTGGCCACCTTCAGAGTGTGGATGAATTGGCGTTTAGTGGGCAATTGGTCCATAAGTTGTCGCTCCGTAGAGTGACAAATCAAGGGGTTAAAGACCTGGAGGGGCTGACTTATTTAATAGGTTGTGAATTGACCTGGTTCACAAAGCATGACTTCTACCTCATTACATGTCTACGATGTGACGGTCCCCATGACATGGAGGTTGAGCCACAAGCGATTAGGCTACTAAAAGAGTATTTACCTGAGAAATTAGGGTTGGTAGGTGAAAATAGAAAGGGGTGGAAACAAAAATGGAAAGGTAAAGCCAAGGCCGTCCCCAAAAAAGTCAATAAAAAAATATTAGTGACTTGCGAAGAGCTTGAAAGGGCACTTAAGGAGTGCAAGAGCAAGGATGATTCATTTAAGCTAGCTTGGTAGACTTTGGCGAGGTTGTATTGACAAGGATGAAGAATAACGTTGTTGTGAATCTAGACTACCTCAACCTCATTGAGGATATAGATAGGTGCAATAGCTTTGCATGGGGTTCCATCTTCTTTGAACAACTTCAGACAACCTTGGGTTTGCTGCTTTAAGGAAAGGTCGAGGTAGAGTTGAGAGGGATGGTGAATGAGATGGAGGAGGAAGAAGAAGAAGTTAGGGGAACAAAGAGGGCGCAACGATTTGGATAGAGCTGCAAAGGATTTTCGTACGCTTTTTAGGTAATATGTGTTGCTTTCACTAGTAATACTGGCTTTATTAATGTGACTGGGTATTTCATTTATTGACGAATATGTCCAGGTGTGGGCATACGAAAAAATTTCCCAACTTGATAAGCCATTACATTATTGCAAGATGGCAGATCCGACAACTACATCGAGAATTTTGCGGTGGAAGACAATGAAGAAGCAGCCAATCTACGAGCAGCTGCAGTTGTATATGACCGAAAGCTGAGAGGTATAATTGTATTGCAAAACTTTCAAATTTTATGAATGAAAGTGAATGTGTGAGTATTGTATGTGTAAGAAATGTATTTATAATGTGTGGCTTTAAATGTTAGGTTGTGGGGATTAGAGAAGTTTTTCTGACTGAAGCAGAAAAGAAAAAAGCATAGTGGATGAGGGGGACAATGTGGATATTGCGATTCCTGAGAACCTAACTCCCGACACAAATGATGTCAGTGAGTTGAAAATGCAGTGAAATGAGTTGAATCGAATGATTAATCATAGAGTGCCTCATGTGCACATATTGCTTGAAAAATGAATGATAACTATCGACACGTTCAACATTCCGGCGGAAAAATAGTGCTTACAAAATGTTAGAACTCATTGTGCACGCAACTCATAAATGTACAGAAGCTACTTTTTATCAACCAACTTATGTTCTTCTACTAACACCTTCCATGCAAATCCTTGAAAGTGCCCTCAACCCAACCCTTGTCATTGAACTTATTAATAATATGCCATATGAAGTACCGATGAAAGGTGGTTGGTAGTTTGCTACCGATGGCCTATGTTGTGGCTTCATCTTGATTCGTAATTATGATTTTCGGCGACTCACCAGGCATCCTTAAGCATTTGTTTAAACAACCACTCAAAGCTCTTGGTTTTTTCATTTTTCAAGAATACACAACCCAATATCGCGGTTTGGTTGTGGTTATTAACTCCTAACAAAAGAGTAAACATCACCTCGTACACATTGGTGTTGAAAGTAGTGTCAAACACAGCATCACCAAAATGGTCATAACTACATTGTGACTTGGCATTTGTCCAAAAGAAATTTCCAAGTGTTCTGCCTTCGTCAATATCCATCTTCAAATAAAATGAATCATTTTTCTCTTTCTCATCCTCAAAATGCTCTTTCAACATTTTCGCGTCATGCGGATTAGATGACTTCACAATTGTTGTTCAACGTTATACATATTCTTGGAGGTGCAACCATTTTAAATTCCTTCACTTTGCACCTTCAACAAAGCCACTTGTTTATTTATGGAAATATTGGCCTCCGTGCATTGTTCAATCATCGTCTGCTTTGTCTCCGAAACTCTGCAATGTGATCTAAATAAGTGTGATGCACTTGAAATAGGTGGTTGTTTCCTTTATTAAAAACCGTTATAACAAATTTTTCACAATCACTACCCCTATTCAGCTCAAGTTATGGCTTGCAGTCAATTTTAGCATCTCACATTTTTCCTTTCTTATTAGGATTACCATCCTCCTTCTTCCCTTGTTTGCAACAAACAAATTCTTTCCCTAATTAACATTCACCATCAATGGACTTTCTACTACTATGCTCTTGAATTCAAACCTTGGTGCAAGTGCATAATTGTTGTAAAATGTATACCCTTCATCTAATGAATCAAACTCCATTCTCAATTTGGGTTTCAACTCCTTGTCTACCCTTGGTACCACAAATTCAACCCTCCTTGCACCTAATTCATCCCCTGCATCCACATCTTCTCTTTTGACAACAATTTCTTCTACTTCTAACTCATCCCTCATCAAATTATACTTCAATGTCTACTTGTAACAAAGTTACACAAGTACAACTCAACTTATCATAACCCATCCCAACTTTTACAGCTATATATCTAAAATCCAAGTTCACAATTTCAACCAAATCCACTGCTAACCACCCACCATTATAGCTTTAAATCTCAAATTTTAAAAACCACATTGGAATGGAAATGGATTATAACACAGGTTTTGGAATTATTCAAAGGTTCACCTTCAATATCTGGGTTTCTTCTGAGGTTGTGGATGAACCAACCATGTCAACTCCAATCCAAGCACAACTTCAATCTACAATAAATCGAGCGCTTGCACACACTGTTCAACACCTCCCTTTCTCTGCCCCTCTTTCCCCGCGGAGACAACCCTAATATACTCATCCCTCGCCATCTAAAACACATCCATTGAGCAACCAAAAAAAAGTTGTGGGGTTACCAGGTCGCAGCCACAACCTAGCTTCAATCTGCCTCAAATTTGTTCCTTTACGCCAGCTTTCTCTCTCTCTACCTCTCTTCCTTTCTCTTTCCCTTTTCAATGCGCACAACGGGCAACCCCTATTTCCCGCTTGCTCCTTGTTTCCCTCTCTCGGTCAAAAGATACCAACTGAATAAAAAAATTTAGAATTTTCTAAGTGCACCGAGTCACAACAAATCGATTCTACTCATGAGCTCGTCCCTTCTCAGTTGTTAGATCTTTGTTTAAACCATCCATACCTCAGAAACGCCCAAGCTTTAATATAAGTTCTTTTGGGCCTGATTTGGAGTCTTGAAGGTCCTGGAACGTGAGGATTTCTTTGCTGGACAGATTTCCTACCTTGATTTGAATTATGATTTTAAGTTATCCTTTTATTATTTTGTTTTTCAGTTTTTAGAAGACCTTTTCTAGGAAGGATTTTATTTTGTAGTAGTATAAAGAAGTTAGCCAGCCATTGGGGTTCTCTACGTGACTTTGAGAGAACTTGGCAAAGTTTTGGCGAACTTCAAACTTTTTACCTACAAGGTGTTTTCAATCTTTTTTCTACTTAATGATATTTTCTTTGACTTTAATTATGAGTATGCATAATTAATTCCTTTTGCTAGGGTGAGACCATGAGCCTTAGCATGTATATGTGATTTTATTAATTTGTTTATGAATGGATGCAAGCTTGCTTTGAATTATTAATCAACGAGTTTAAACTATCTAATTGTCTTAGTGATAGCTACCATTAGGGTAATTAGACAAATAATTTGATACAATTTCTATTGGAACATCACCTTGAACTTGAGGAGGCTTTCTTGTGATTAGTAATTGTAATTTCACCTAAGACGAACATCATGCTTGGTTGCTTGGTTTTTCAAAGGGTTTTCACAAAACTTAATGAGTCTTGTAGGGGTGGGCAAACAAGCATAGGAACCGCAGGTCGAGGCAGGTAATCAAGGTTCGTGGTGGGTACAGGCCGGTTCCAAATTTTTAATAAGAGAAACGGGGTGGGGCGGGGTGGGGCAATGAAATTTTAGGGGCAGGCTGGTTCCTGAAGTATAGAAAAACATGTACTAAGACCAACCCGTTTGTAACAGAATAACGCCTATGTATTGGGCTATTTTATTACCAAACAAGGCCTAAGCATTGGACTATTTACATCAATAAACAAAGGCCCAAACTCTACTATCAGACTCACGCCCATAGCCCATGCCTCTCAACGCCTAATACCAAACAAGACCTAGAACCTTCCATCATCCCTACAACTTAATCAACAAGCAGCAGTCGTCCTCTTCCCCCAAACTGTAAACCCAGTAGCTCCAATGTTCTCAGAGACCCAAATGGCAAGGCGTTTTATCCCAACTCTCAACTGCATCCTGATCAAGAAAATCATTTGCCTTCTAAAACCACCATCGGCATTCTTCCCCCCGAGTCCTCTACCAAGGTAAATTCTATGACATAATCTTCTTCTTTGCATAAATGTAATCAGGGTTTAGGGTTTTATCTTGATTTGAATTTTAATGGTTGTGACTTGCGATTGGTCCAATCGGTGCAGCTAAACTCAGGGAAGGTGGTTGATGTGGGACAAGGAGCCAAAGACAAGGCCGAGAATCTGATGTCATTGCAGACGTAGGCGTCAGTGACTCGGTGGTGTTGTAGTGGTTGTAGCAGTCGAGCTACTTGTTATCAACTAGCAGCGCCATTGAGTTATCACCAGGAGCGCCATCGAGTCGTCGAGGGTTAATCAGTCTCCATGAGTAGCCTCTTTGTTCTTCTTTGGTTACCCTCGCTACTGTAGGACCCGTGGGTACCCGTGGGAACTGGTCCGTTTGAAAAAGGCCGGGGTAGGTCTGGATCTCATTTTGAACAATCCAAAACCCGCTCCACCCCACCCCGTGTTATTTACAAATGGGTTAGGTCTGGTCCCTTCAATTTTGGGCCCAGCCCGACCAGTGCACACCCCTAGAGTCTTGCATGTTTATATTTAACCTGAACATCACAGACATATTGCATGTTAGATATACGTTTTCACTTGAACATCACGAGAAACATATGTATTAGGAAAACCTAACCTTCAAAGCATGTATGTTAAAATTCATAAGTAATTGTTAATGTTGACGACTAAACCCTAGTCCTTCCCATAATTGTTTTATTCCAAAAACGTTTTTCTTGCTTTGCTACTATTTTTCCCCAACTTTCAGATTAGTTTACCACAAATTTTAGTCTTTAAATTTCAGAATCTCAAATCTTTGCTAAAACTTGTTTTTAAATTATTAATTAAGGGTTAGTTTAATTACAATTATTTATTCAATCCTTGTGGAGAATAACCTTACACGAGCGATTATACTACAATTAGCTTGTACTCTTACAAGTATTTTAACCCATTTGCGCATGTACTAAAAGTCATATAATGTAGTACTACAATTTAAGATATTTCTCTACTTATAAATAAGAGGTCTTAAGTTTGACTCTTGTTAATGGCAAATTCGATACCATACCATTATGGACGCTAGTAATTTCACTTTATAAATATTCTCGTTTGGTACCATATGTTAAGATATTCTCATGTTTGTCGTAGTCGCGTCAAACCCATTATTCTAATGGATCTGTTGTCACACCCTAATTATCTTAACAGGTTACCCGACTCGACCTGACCCATTTATACCCATTAAGAACAATATATGCTTTATTAGACCTTATCCCTGTTTTGTTTTGTTTTCTCTTATTTTGCTAAATAAGGGCTCGTTTGGAAGTACTTTTGAAATAACTGAAAGCGTGTTTTATGAGAGTGCTTTTGGACCCAATCCTTAGTAAAAGTGCAAGGGAATCCTTAAAAAAGCACTTAAAATGCTTCATACAAGGTGCACTTTAAGTGTAACATCCCGTCCCGAAACTAACGAAACGTACATTTGAAATTACAATTTTACCCCCTAATTCGTTAAACTTACGTGTAGTTTTGTATTGTGTGGTGTAGTAGGACCACACACACTCATACTCTCTCTTTTTCTCCCGGGATTCCCTCCCTCATTCCCTCACTTTCTGTCACTCTGTCTCTCTCTCTCTCTCTTCCTCCCCGAGTTCATCTTCTTCTTCTTCTTCATTCTACTTACGGACACACACACAAACCAACTCAAACCTTCACCAATCAAGGAACCAATTACACCATTGAACTCGTGAGGTTGTGAGGAGCACAACCATACCAATTCCAGGTAAGAATTCTAATGTTTTCACGTCGTTTCGACGAGGTCCGATTATTGCACTGTTCATGCAAACCTAATCTAGCTTGTTTTAGGAGATTCTAAGCTTGTAGTTGTGTTTGTGAGGTTCCCAGGAGCTTGGGAGTAGTTCGTTGGACGAGTTTTGACGTCGGGAAGGCTAGGTTCGAAGTTGGCCGAACTTGGATCGTTGTTGCAGGTGAGATTCCATGGTTTTTAGGCCTTAAAACTAGTCTATCGTGATTCTACTAGTCTTAAGCTTCATTTTGGCGTTTGAATTATGAAAAATGGTTGAAAAACGAAGGAGAAAACTAAGTTGGAAGTTTTCCCAGTTTTCCGGCGCCGTCGCCGGCGCCGGCGTCTCGCCGGAGAAGAAAGGGGAATATTCCGTTAAGTTTAACGGAATATTCCTAACGGCAGTTAACGGTAACAGTTGGATTTAACGGAATATTCCTGACGGCGTCAGTTGACACCGTCAGTGTGCATGGCACGTGGCCGCGCGTGGGGGGCGCGTAGGTCCGAGCCTAGGACGGCGCGTGGGGGCGCGTGCGTGGTCCAAAAATTATTTTAAAAATATGGGTGTGATCCTGAGGTTGTGTAGAGCACGTTGGTATATTCATTTGTCCAATTTGAGCAATGTATGAGAAGTTATTACGAGAAGTTGCTTAGGTGCTTTTAAATTAACATTTTCGTAACTTTGTCGCGTTTAGGTGATTCGTATTCCGAGGACGAGCGTACACACTCGAGGCAGGGGGGCTACGACCCTTCCAATTATCAGTGAGTGGGCTTTTGTTTTCCGTATATACCTATATACATATTAATTCCCAGAAGTTAAATAGAAAAGGTTATTTGTTTTATGCCATGCATCATATGAATGTTGTTTACGCATCATCGCATGTATTAGTAGTGGCATACATATATATATATATATGTATTTGGTACTGTGGACGCACAGGTAAGTGCCAGGTAAGCGGTATTCATGTTGTTATGCAATAGTAGTTTGAAGTGCTTAGAAAGCTCATAATCTGCACCCCGGTGTTAGTGCTCCCGCCCAGGGCCAGGGCATAGTCCTTCACGTGATGTTCACCCGCACCACACGCTCGCCTTGGATCCAAGTTAGGTGCAAGCCTTGTCGTGCAGACCACATTAGGTGGTTCCGACTCGTAGGTGACCCGCGATTATTCGCATAGTCTTCACGTGATCGTAGCACTAGAGCGTATATATTACACCCAGTCTTGTCGTACAGACCACGTTAGGTGGTTCCGACTCGTGTGCAGATTCAGATATTGAGTTGAGATTGGAGCTCTATATGCAGCGGTACATGTCACGTTAGGTGACTCCCGGCTGCCAGATTATATGTTATTGATGTGAATTACGCTTGAGCATTTACATTTGATTATGAGCTTCTGTTGTGGCATATTGTGGAGCATGAATGGCATATTGTGGAGCATGATTGACATACCTATACATACGTATATATGTTCATTTTCTGGGAAGTATACAGGTTTTACGGCGAGGGGTTAGAATGTATTTTGCTAAAGAGTTTTCAAAGAACTTTGTTTTTGCCCACTCACGCTTTTGTTTTGCGCCCCTCCAGGTTCTAGTGGTCTAGCAAGTTCGGTGGTTTATCCCAGAGGGCGTCCCGGCATTTCTGACAGACACTCACCATTGTAGGGTCACCTTCGGGTGTAATTATGTCGTATCTTTTCCTTTTGGACTGTTGTAGACTTGCTCTGAATTGTGTCTCACATACACTAGTACTTTGTATGCTAGTAGGTTTTTAATTATTCGTACTTTTATATTACTATCTTAATCGCTTCCGCACGCGCACATGGCTACGTCACCTTCGAGTGACGGCCAGCACGCCCTGATCTCGGTCGGGGTGTGTCATTAAGTGCTTTTGGAATCCAAATACACTTTCACCAAAAGTGTTTTCTGTCATTTTAAAAGCACTTCTAAACAAGTAGTAAATCTCTTATCAAATAAAAAATTTCACACGAAATTACTAAATATTAACATTTGAATTCGTAAGTTCAGTTTTATTCAACAATAAGACTATAATAACTCCGTTAAGCACTACAAGTTTATATCTACGTGCATAGATGTTACTTTCAAAACAAACCTCAAGAAACTAATAGCCTTGGGACCAAGGAAAATCTATTAATCTAGGGTAATAATTTAACAGTTATTTAATAAATGATTAATTTACCAAAGTATTCCTTATTTCTTAAATATTGTATATTGTATTTAGTTTCTCGTTTTACGAACTAATAATCCTATATGTTTGTTTAACCAAGTAAACTTCGTGAATCTACGGTAGGAAAAAAAGAAAAAACTTCATGAATCCACCTATTATTCTAGAAATAGATCATACATTGTTCAACGTAATACATTATTTCATTTTATGAGCATTTAACCAAGCAAAAACTTTATTTAAATAATCAAAAGCTATAGTAACACAACACATCAAACGTACAACATTGGCATTTGATCTCAAAGGTGTAAAGAAATCAGAAAATTATTATTTTATATATTACGTTGGATCTATAAGAATTTTATATAATATAGCGAATTATTAAATTAGTACATTATCTCCAAATCAAAACCTATCAAAAATATTATTTAACTGAGTCATTTATTTATCGGGTATTAAATTATCAAAGTTCTGCTGTATATTACTACAAAATATCAAATGTTTAATGGTGTAACACGTCCCTAATTTCCTCTTTAATTGTGTCCTCATAAATGTAAAATGACCAAAATCCTCCAAGAAGGGTAAATGTTGAATTTGCATTGACTTTCATTCTTGTGACACATATGAATTATTCTTTTGACATATTCTTGTAATGCTCGTAGATAGGAATGTGTTAGAGCAAGAAGATCGGAATTTGGAGATAAAGTAAATAGTGACTTTTAATTTAACAGGTTACTCGCGGCTAAACCTGAATTAATCCGTTATTTAAGGAATGTTTAAGGATTGACCAGACAACACACCCAACCACTTATTCTTTAACCTGAAACACATTATTTCCGTGTTGATTCGAGTTAGATTCACGGATCGGGTGTGAAATTGGCAAGTTAAGGCACCGTACACTTGAAACGACGAATGTGCCCCATCATGTGAAGTATCACTTGCAGTACTTTAACAACTCTATGGAATTTTCAATTTTGTGCTGCATGGAAATGTTTTGGTGACTGATCCAACTGCTTGGCGCAACTCATGATATCTGGTGTTGAATTTCATATTTGACAATCAAAAGGTATACATGTTGCTTCCTTTAATGGTCTTCTCTTTCTCTCAGTACTCATCTTTTTAACTTTACTTTTGCTCTCAATAGATGTTTGGAGCGGAGCTTCTTCTACACAACAATGGAGGACGTGATCTTCACTGAGGTATACTACTAATACTATTATTGATTTGTGGTTACGAGCTTCTGAATTTGTAATCACAATTTAGCAGTATTCTTGTTGTAGTTGTTCCAATTGGATATTGGTGTGGCACGCCATGTGTTTGATGAAATGTCTCCAAGAAAATCTCGTACTGAAATCGAATTCAGGATGGATGAGAATAAAAAGTTCAAAACATAATAGAAACAAACAATCCAGTCATCAAACTTCACGGAAAATTAAAACATGGTTTAAGAATTCCAAAAATAAAACATCAAAAATGGCAGATATCTCTCTAGATACTTGCAGGGGCAACTACCAACTACCAAGTCAAATGCCTACTTGATGCTTTTGATGATAGAAGAAATAGCCTCCGCCTTTATATCCAACTTAGTTGAAGGGCTGCCCTTTATTTCAGCACTGCTAGTAAGCGGTGTTGCTTGCTCACAAGCCATATCTTGTTTTTCTCGATCCTCACTCGAAGCCATTGTTATCTGAATTTGGGTCAGATGCTTCCAGTTTCTGCCCAGCTAAATGTTCTAGATTCGAGATGAATTGTGAATGAACCAAGGGGCATTCAGAGCCGATCAACCTAGATGCAGAGTCCAAGCTTCTCATCCTATTAGTTTGATCTTCTATCCTCTGGTGCTCTGACATATGAGCATCCAGGTTTTCAGAAAATACAAATTCACAGGGGCATTTAGGACATATGTAGTGAGCGTATTTGCTCTTGTTCAAATTCCTTTTTGTCCCTATTCCATTAGTTAGGCTTGGATTGGAACCCACTTTTTTATCTTGCTGAGGAGCTAGGAGATTTACACTAGGATTGCTCCCTTTGTAGCTTCGTAGTTCAGACAAGTTTGATCTTTCCATATAAAGATGAGGTTCATTCCAAGTGAAGAAGGAGAAGTTTGAGTCAGGATAAGATACGCTTACTGGTGTACGAGCAAATTCCTTATTGCCTCTAAACTCAATTGTATTGAGATTGATAGGATCTTTGAGCTGGTTATGAGATGAGGGATCATAAGAACAATACTGAGAAACCTCAGAAGCTGCAAAATGAACGAAGTCATTGAATGTTATTAAACATAGTCCCATGGATCTTGCTTTCTAAAAAATTAAAAAAAATATACATACACATAAAGTTAATTGGTTTCCAAGTTTTTAAGGGGTTGTTTGTTGTACTTCTTGGATTCTAGTTTTTGTTTTGAAACTAATGAGTATTACTTTCATTCATCATATTTTAAAATTAGTGAGTAATGAGTATTAAGCAAATTGTGGATTAATCCAAATAGAATGGGTTGGGCTTGATAGTTTTCCTTAAAATCGGTATATTCCCTTAACACCTATATTAGAGTCAGTATTTAATTCACTTCAAAAACAAAATTGGTACTTAATCTGAATTTGCTTGGTTTTTATTTCATGTACAAAAAATAATAATAATAAATAAATTATCTGACTGACAAAGAAGTTGAAAAGTGACATCTCTGAAAAATGCAATTCGACTGAAATTACCTGGAGAAAAAGATGGCTGCATAAACCAAAGAAGGCTATTCTCATTCTTTTGAAGGTGAATCGTTCGTGACCGATCTGCATTAACTTGAGTTCTTCTGGATGCTGCAACAAATTGACTCAGAGTAAGTTGGCTCATGCCTTGCATTGGCTGCTTTTCAGAGGGTGGACAGTCATTTGATCCTGAAGATCGAGAAGTAGTCACTGTTGTGGCAAAATGGACAGTGTGGTTTCTTTGCCTACAGTTTTCCGAGGGATTTTCTGGAGGAGTGTCACTGCTGGTACATTGGAAATGCAAACCGAAGGGAATTGAAGCATAAACTGGTTTTTCCATGAAGAGAGAAGGACAAAAGGTAACTACTATGAGGTAATTGCACTGAAAGATGAATGAATAACACGCGAAGTAATTATATCATTGGGAGTCTTTAGATTGAGTTCAAATATCCAAGTCCAAATTCTAAAATGGAAAATTACCTTGAGCACATAAAATGAATCCGACCATTTAACATATAACGTAATGAATTGAATACCTTTTCTCTACAAAGAAATTTATTTAATGTGCACAATTATATGGGAAGAAGTGTTTTGAAATGAGAAATATTTTCAAGGGTCGGGGGTGTCAGCCTAAGTATTTTTTTTTTTTTCAATTGTGTACATATTAAAGTTTTCCAGAAAAATTGTACCTGGTTATATATAATGAGCTCAAGCAGATTTGCTTTTGTGCAACTCCAATTGTCATACTCTGAATTTTACATCAGGAATGCGCTGCCAAGATCTGTGGTAGATAAGTAATGCACTGTCAACTTCTGGACTCTTAACTACAAAGTTAACTTCAGGTAACGCTTTTGGATGAGGCTTTGGGCCGTTACTGATGGTATCCAATTCCAACCCACCCCATTGCCTATACAGATTCACTGCCCATGTTCATGATGATGATTGCTTGACAATGAATGAAAGAGCACTGCCCTCTCTGCACAAGGAGGGGAGAAATGTGCCCCAAATCTTGTATTCGGTGATGCACTGGAAAGACCTAGGATATTGTAAGGCTTAAGAATCCAGAAGTTGACTTTAGCTGGCAATTTTGGATGTGTCCTTGGATAGTTACATTGGAATTTATGGACCTGCTGCAGTTACACATTACATCTATTTTGAAGTCTGGAACTGTTATATAATGAAGAGTTTATCTCAGTTTTGCATGCTGATAATGTTGGAAATGAAAAAGCATGGTATATTTTATCCTAATTTCAGTATGCCTGCTGATCCTCGTTATGTTATACCTGCTTTATGCTTATTCTATCAAATGGGTGTTATAACTAATTCTTCTCTTACTACTAAGCCTTCAATATTTCAAATTTTCTTTGTGCAGGAGTCCCACTCTGACTCATTCAATAAACTCAATGTCGGTGACTGCAGAAGAGGTGAGGGTCATATCAGTGCTGCTGGTGTCATTTGTGATAGTAATGAAGGATGGACCGCAGTGTTTTGCAGGTAATCTTGGGGTGGGAGAGGTACTAACTGCCAATGCTTAGGGTTTGTTTTATAGCCTCCATTT